>NC_048270.2:32540365-33165365 GCF_005286985.2 Setaria viridis
GATCCTTGGACCGCATTGAAGCCTCGAAGTAAATAGAGACATTGAGATTCTCTCTTTCAAGTTTAGTGCTACAAATGTGTGATGCACCAGATAACATGAAAACCAGGCATGTATTTGATGACCTATGTTGAAGGTTGTTATTCTTCATGTGGCAGTGTGGGATGATCGGACGAGCACAAGGAGGCTCTCCTCTCCTCATGCATATATAACTTTTATGGAAGAAAATCAAGCAACTTTTGCATGAATCTGATCACTAGAAACACTTTATTGCAGGCATTGAGATCAGTAGTTATATATAGACTACAAAAAAAATTACATTCTTTATGATTCAAGTTCTATGCATGTACTTGTCCAAGAAAAAAAATTATGTTGAGATACAAATTTGAGATGTTCGAGGAAACTAAGAAGTCTTTTCTTGTCAAACAACTCCACAAACTTACCAATTCCTAGATGTTGCTGTTACAAAAATTTCATTTCAGGCTCAAGAGTTATAGATTGGCCAAAAGGTCATCACCCCATGTGGAATCTACATTAGAAATGCCACTAGGTGTTTTGCATCGTTTAGTGTAAAATGTAGCCTCTCCATAGAATTATTCTACGGCATTCTAACAATGATGGTGGAGTTACAAGTTTTGGATGAAAACGCCTGACGAGATGCACATCGAGTCATCAGTTGGTGTGAGCCAATGTTTTGCAACCCAAATCCTGTGCTTGTGCGATGCTTTTAGATGTCTGATTATTAGCTTCATATTGAATTCGCCCTGTTACCTTTTTAGGTTGAATGGTCTGAAGCAAGAAGAAAAGATCACTGATCCCTATAGGTTGTGCAACCATTAATAATGAGCAAAATGAATTATATTGACCTAGAACATTTCGCCAGATAAGTGAATGACTGCCATTACTTTCTTTTCCCCGCATGAATGCACCAAAAAAACATTTCTGCTTCCATATATACGTGGAGATATTGAGAGAATTGATTTATACATTTTCTATTGGATCACTTCCAGTTTATCATTGTTGATATTTTGGAAAATTATTCATGTAGACTCATAGTTTCAATTAAACATCCTTTAGAATATTGCTATTTCATAAAGTTAAGGTTTTGCTACAGACCGAGTTCAAGGTGGAGGGTGCTGAAGGCAAAAATGATTTTGTTTACTAGATGAGGACTCTCTGGGCCGTAGGTGAGGACTTGTGGCTAGGGAAAATAACTCGCCTATGGCCAAGGCATATTATTCTTTAATATTTTTCACTTTTTTTTATCACCAACAGAGAGTCAACTCCACATTTCAAATTACACGAAACTTATTGCAGGGATTATAGGGGACACGTGTAACCGAGACAAAGAGCACCTTTTCTACTCCCTCCGTTCCAAATTGTAGGTCGTTTTAGAATTTTTAGGTTCGTAGATATTATTACGTATCTAGATCGATATAGTGTATGTCTAGGTGCATAATAAAATCTATGAATCTAGAAAAGTCAAAACGACCTAGGGAGTACTTGTAAAGTAGTGATATCCGACATACATAGGTATGGTTAAGGTTAATCATTGGGAAGCACTCTGCATTGTTGCCTATAATTTGGTGCAATAGTCTCTTTTCATCTTCATCAGTCTCACAACCACACCCCTCATCGTCATCCTTTGATCAGGTGAGTCATTTGAGCAGAGTAAACCCAGGTCAAATGTTGGTGAAAGAAAGTCATTCAGGTCGGTCCTAGACGAAACATCTTGTAGGAGCTGATCGTCCAAAGGAATTGTGAGATAGATCTAGATGGATGACTTTATCAAGATGGAATAAGTGAGATAGATCTAGATGGATGACTTTATCAAGATGGAATAAGCTTGCCAGTATTGCTGAATTTAACCGGGTATCGGACAACTTGGATGAGCTTGATGTATTCTAGCCCCAGGAAAACTTGAGGTCCTCATCAAGAGAATACTGGACCCTAGCTTAGATCTCGAGTACAAATATTCCGGTATGTCCAACATTTTCCAGCATTTATAAAATTTGAGCCCATTACTCATGAAACCGATGGGGGTAAGGTCAGATTAGAGTTATCAGCAACACTAGGGCGTACAAGAGATACTTAAGTTTTAGTGGCAGATTTTTTAGTATATTATGAAGATGCCAGGCTATCACTACCTCGGTGTCTTTAGGTTAAAGGTGCATTTTAAATAAAACATCATTAATATGATGGCCATATTAATCAGATATCATAGTATATATACGTAGAAACCTTTATAATCCGAGGCTCTTGACCGCTACATCATGAACAACTGTCACTATGTAAGGAATCGATGCTCGTAGCCTAAGAACTTAAAACTTTAACCTATTACATCCACTACTTTTACATAAAACATAAACTAGGTCATGCTATCAAGATATACAACTAAGGTTGATCTAGTGATTCTTCCCACCCAAAACAAGTTTTGCAACCTATAGCCAATCCTATCAAGATTCTACTCTAGTAAGTAAAGCACTCAAGTTGCAAGTATGAAATGTGGAAACGTAAAGAAGTGGGTTAGGAAGAATGCAAACTCAGGCACGACGATTTATCCCGTGGTATCGGTAGGCAAATGCCACCCCTAGTCCACGTTGGAGCTCCACCAAGGATATGCTCCCGGTCACCAAGTCTCTACCGGTCAAGGTCTTGGACTCACCACAAAGGTTCGTACCATGCTGGCTGAGAAGCTTGCCACTAAGGCAAGGCTCACCACTCCCTCTCTTTCAGTCACCTTGATGTTGTCTTCACTACGGAGTTTCTCCACCAAGCAAGGGGTCTCCTCGTCCCCCGCACATGGTCACGTCGACGCCGCTCCACACCAAGTCGGAGGGTCGAAGACTTACTGGCGAGCCAGCAAGGCTCCAAGGCACTGGCACACCTTGTACAACTGTGGTTCACTCCTTGAACCGATCACAAGGCAGCAACACCTTGCACACTCTCTTCTCTAGGCGTATTCTAGCACTAATCACTCTTGTAAGCTTGTGCTAAGCCTTTGATTAATCACTTATGTACTTTTGGTGGCTTGGACGTGTTCTTGATAAGTCTTGATCTCCAATGAATTCCTGCACACACCAGCAACTCCAAATGGGCAAGTGGAGGGGGTATAAATAGCCCAAGGCATCAAAGAGCCATTGTTCCAATGGCTAGTTAAAGTGTACCGATGGTATGCATTTTGGTAGGATCGGAACATCCGGTGCTACTAGACATTAGCCTTCCCGCGTCCAAATTCCTCACTGACGCAATCTACCGACTGATTCGCTGCGCACCGATTCATTTGTTGCGTCTTCTGACGCCACCATCGGATCATCCGATGCTGATGGTTCTTTGCCCAAAATTTCTTTGGAACTTGGCAATGGAACTTGGCAATGTAAGTATGATTCGTCCGACGGTCACCGACGCAATGCATCGGATCATCCAGTGCCTGGTTGACATTCTTCTTCAGCCTAGCGATTCGTCCGATGCATCTAGAATTTAGGCCATCAGATGGTCCTAGTTGACTTGTCTCTTGCGTAGTGTACCAAAACGTCTGATGGTTGCTCCGATGCTTTTCGCAAGGGCCATCAGAACATCCGATGGTCACAATTTCCTTCTGCGGGCTTGTCACCGATTGATTTAGTGGCTCTCTCCTTGCCGCCACGGAATAAGTTGATGACTACAGTAAACATTGTTTTCTTTGTTTCTTTGCTTGTCTTTTGTTGTGGTTGCTTCTTTAGGACCTAGAATATCTTCAATACATATTCTAAACACTTTGTTAGTCCTAATGATCATGTTGTCATACAATCATCAAAATCACAAACAAATAGCCTAATGAGGCCATGTTCGTTACACACTACATGATCAATTGTTGCAAGCTCGACTCTTCATGCCTTGTCCTATAGCAGGCTTCCAAAACTCGATCATAATCCATGCTATATGCTTTCATATCTACATCATGTCTGAGAGACTTTCTGCACACAGTGGTGATATAGATGCTAATTTGTCCCAAGCGCTATGCTGCTTGAGTACCATGTCATAAATACAATATAAATATAAACCATATCATGGCAAATTCAAGTAAAAGAAATCCAAGTAAAATAATATGTACCATATGACAAATACAATAAAATGGGAACAACCCAAAATATCCTAACATTTTCACTTGTATCTTTCTTTTTTATATTTAAGGGAGCTCTCATTTTTGTATTTAGAGGAGTTTTCTACTCTTAAAATGCTCAATGGAAAGTTGCTTATCCACCATGGTGGCTCCCAGCTTAGAAGTAAAGAACATTTAGCATTTTTTTCTCAAGTGAACTACATATCCAACCTAGCACACCGTTGGTGCTTGTTATTGCCACCTTTTTAGTGCTATTTAAGTAGTGTTTCTGGACTAAATCTTATACTAACCCCCACTTGGCACATGAAATAACCCCGCATTCGCATATATGTTGTGTTTTGAATCATATTGCAAAATCACAGGAAATACGACATAAATAAATAGTTTTCCTACAAGTTAGATTTGGACCTGAACTTTGGATATTGGAAGGCCGAAGCACGAACATTGAACTGCGGGCCTGCAGGAGGAGCTGAACTTGTATGGGCTATATCTTCCTCATCCGAACTTTGATTGGGGTGAATTTACAGGAAAAGTTGCATGCCTCGAAAAGATCTACAACTTTCGTATCAAGCACTCAGGCATTGAAAGCCTACAGAGGGCAGGCCGATCATCCTATGTGGGTCTAGGCCGATCATCCTATGTGGGTCTAGGCCGATCGGCCTAGCCTATTTTCAACCCTGATCGACGTGCCCTTCACCCCATAACACCTCTAAACTATAAATATCCCTGTTCTCCGTTAGCACACACATTCATCCACCAGAACTCGACGAAACCTAGGGCATTCACCAGAAAAAGTTGAGGGCCATCGCAAATCTTTGGAGTTGTCTAGGAGATGGCTTAGAACAAACCCTAGTCACCATGGCCTCCCTGTGTGGTTGTGCCATGGTGCAGTGCAGGAGAGGCAGTAATAGACCATCGATGGTATGTACTCAGAGATGATGATCTAATACATCAATTATGTGAGCAATGTTCTTCAAGTCATCCGATCTATTAGTGACTCAATGCTATAGTTTAGACTACATAACATGCTTTATATGATCATGGTGATAAGATCTAGTATGTTGACCCTTCATGATAGTTAGATATGTTCACCTGTATTCGTACCCTTAAACTGCCTGCGCTGATAGGGGGGATCATGACGGGGTGTTCTTCTGTGTAGGGTGAGGGTTTTCGGGAGGTTGACTGGAGGTAGTAGTTTAATGATTGCTTTGGATGAGATGCATGTGCTTGTTCGTTGGCTAGAACTGCAACTAGAAGATGATAGGCTTTTGCTACCCTTGGTGGTGTTATATCATATATATTTGTGGATGTGATCTACCCTTGTTCAAACCATTAATCTATATCTAGTTTGCACTCATTTGCAATCAATGCTTCATGTTAGGATAGATCGCTTAGACTACATAGAAGACCCTAGCCAGTTCACTGCCGATCCACAGATTGATAAACCTTGGAAGGAATACTGTAAGGAAAAAGCTACAATGATCCGTGCACTTGCGGTTGACAAACTGGCATGCTAGCCGCCGCCAACACACTAAAAATGACATTTTATCACTAATACCATCCATTACAATCTCTCCTTGAAGAATTACTCCTCGAAGATTTTGAAGGCGACCTATGCTATTAGAAAATAACTAGGAAGTAAAGGCAGTATGTATGGATGTGAGACATTTATCACTAGCATTTCATCCATAGCATTCATCTGTATCATTTATCAATAGCATTCATCCATAGCACTCATCATTAAAATTCATCCGTAGAATCTCATCTTTAAGTTCATCCCCAGCATTTTGGCCTAGCATTGAACTTATAGCTCTGGTTTAGGAGGAAGAGGAGGTGGTGCAGGGTCAGGGCAGAGGGGTGATCCTAGGCTGAGGAGGGTTTGGCTAGGTCGGGTGGTTGGGTCGCATCAGGTTGGGGAGGAGTGTTGGCGCCTAGATCATCGAGGAGGGGCACACTCATGCATGAAACATTGATGACAAAGGTTCTGCATTTGATAAACAATTGCATGACCAGGAAATCACCTATTCATGACTTTCTTTTCCTTTTTTTTCGAGAAATATAATGTGTCATGATTGCATTCGCTTTGTTTCATTAGAGCCCACAGCCTGTGGAAGGTCATGGGGACCACTTGTTGGTGGTCTGTTTTAGGCCACTATTTATTCACTTCTCCTTGAGTGGATTGCCCGGTCTGCTTGGCTCGATTACATTGGAGGAATGATTAAGGTGGAATTACAAGGGTACGAAAAATGAAGCATGATAAGTATGGAAAAAAGGAATGAACTCTACAAATCAACATGTACAACTCATTGGCTCAACTTTCATGACTTTACTAAGTCAAACCATCAGGAACCAATATTATTAAAAAGAGCTAAAAACAGGAAGAGTACCGAAGGCACCTTGAAACCATGACATATATGAACAACATATATAGTTTGATAAGACCTAACAAAATAATATAAGTATCAAACCAAGGTATGCAGTTCTAAAACATCCGTCTGATTGCCATGTGACATCAATTATGTGTCGGGATTCGTAGAATGAATAGTGTGTTATAGCAAGTGATGAGTGGCCCCATACAATATGAATGATTTCCTTGCTATATAAAAGTTTTCTGCATCCTCTTCATGCATATGTATAGAGTCAAATATTCAGTAAAGATATGATATGTATATGCCATTTCTTCATGATGGGCATCACAAGGTTCCAAACAAAACTTGATGAAAAATTCATATATCGGGTGATATCCATCAAATATACCATTGTGTGTTAACTAGCATTGAAGTCCATTGCAGAAGCCATTATCAAATGATATGCTAGAACCATGACTCTTTTTGAGATGATAAAGCAAAGAGTACTTTGTTAACCTAACAAGTACCCACTTCGTGCAATGTGGCCTAAAACTTAGCATGTTTCTAAAGGTGAATTTATTTGGATATTTATTGGATCAAGATATTTATGTGCAATGTAGAAGAAGCTTTAAGTACCCCCAGCCAGGGGTACTTAAATATCCAAATATATTTAGTAGTTAGCCCGGTCAGGATGTATATGAACCCGATTGCGCCGCCAAAGCACGTGACGTGGAGGAGAGCTGTCGCAGTGTGCGAGTAAGGACTGCAGTTATGCGCGGAAGCTAGATGTGCTGGTGCCATTAGTCATGGTGATTGAAGGCATATGGACTATCAGGTGAACTTATCTTAAGTTGAAGTTGCTAACAAAAATCCGAATGATATTTTTATTTTATTATTTTTTAAATTGGTTGTAGTTATTTGAAATTTTTTCTACACTGTTATCTTGGTATGTATGGAATCTCAAGAAAATTAGCCACTAAATTATGAGGCCCTGTTGACCTTAGCAGTGGCCAAACTATTGTGAATCAAACTAATGGCCGGCTAGCTAGCATTTAATCAGACATCCCAGATTACTGTAAGGCAATCTATGAAGAGAAGATGGGGTAATTCATTAGTGACCACTATAAGCTTCTACCCATTTGTTGGACCATCTAGACTTATGATTCAGCAGCTTCATGAAGATGTCAAGGATGTTGTCAAGATGGTTGAAGAATTTCCAGGCCACCGTTGCGTGTTTAAGGAACCGCAAGCGTTTTGTAATGCTATTTGATGGGCTGCTATCATCAAGATGCTGCTCTCACATGCTTTGAAGAATGCTATGTGTTTCTTTCATGGACTCGCTAGTCAAAGATGCTTTCATAAACATGTGTAGTTGTTTTGGCTGGGTACACCAAATACTTTGTTTCTGTCCCTTTATTATAAGATAGATAATCTGCAAGGTGTTGCTAGTGCTATGGTTACCTTATTTCCGTACCTTTACTATAAGATATATAAATTTCATAATACTATTTGTGCTATGGTTACATTATTCATGTAATCTTACTGTAAGATAGATACACTGCACCGTGTTGCTGGTGCTATGGTTACCTTGTTTTCGTACCTTTACTATAAGATAGATACACTGCATGGTGTTGCTTGTGGTATTGTTGGTGCTATTATTAGCTGCATGGATGTACTTGTTTACCATCATTTGGGTGTTTATTATACTGTTTTGTAGTCTGTAGCCTGTATGGTTATTAGCTCCTTTTGGATTGGAATACATACTAGTCCATTACATGCTCTTTTCTTATCAGATACACTCGACACCTTTTGCATTGAACTATGTCAATGTGATGTGAGCAGTTGAGATTTGAATTAATTTGGATGTTTGGGTAGTCAATTTATTTGGATATTTATTGGAGACCAAGAAAATTCTGCACCTTATGCATTGAACTACGTCAGCGTGATGTGAACTCTTTTAGATTCTTGAGAAGTTGAGATGTGAATTAATTTGGATGTTTGGGTAGTCAATTTATTTGGTTATTTATTGGAGACTGAGGAAATTTCAATAACTATGATTCTCCTTGAGGACCTAATAAATATCCAAATTTTTCACTTGCATATCATTTGATATTTATGTGCAATCTACCTTGGAAGAAAGATATTTAAGTACCCCTGCCTACCTCTCCTTCTTTCTTTCGCATCTCCTGAACCCCACAATGATCGCCAGCCAGTCACACATGAGGCCCAACTCTTCCATTACAAGTATCCCATGTGATTTCCAAGAAAACATTATCCTAGGCCCCAAAGTCCAACTCTCTAGTCACACACAATCCTTTATGACCCTTCGGAGATGTTCATAGACTTCCCCACCACCATGTGACCCAGCGATATTATTCCAGATTTCCTGACCTTCAGCTCTGATACCAATTATTAGAGTGCGCAACGGGTTTTGACCTAACCCGCTATACCAACGAGCTGGTGCTCCACGAAACCACGTCAATAGGAGCCCATAACAATAAGATTTTAGGCCTAACTCAATCCAAAAGACTAGCTTGATAGGTGAGGACTATCTCACCTTATTTTGCTCTTCCACCATCAATTTGCAATGTGGGACTAAACCTAACATCCTGAGCTTGGGACGGCTACGATGCCACTAAGAAAGTGGACAACGTCAGCGGAGGTGGCTGCGGTGAGGGTGCAGCAACAACGCGTGGTTTCCTAGTGATGAGGTCAATACGGGCGATGCTGGAGGCGGAGGTCAGGAGGAGGTTAGGGAAAGATTGTAGGCAAGATGGAGGCACTACACGGGGACGCGCAGGAGGCGTTGATGAGGATGCTGCACGTGCTTGACGTGGTGCGTGTGTCACCAAGCAGGTGCTCGAGTTGCAGGATGCCGTCGACGCCCTCGAAGGCACCAGTGCTAGAGGCCGTAGCAAAGAGGAACTAGCCCAAGGTGATGGCCGGCGAGTACTCAGTGGCTTCGATGCTTTCAGATGTGGTGAGTTGAGCATAGCGGCAACAATGAAGTGAAGGCGGTGGATAAGATAAGGAGGTAGACGGGGACGGAGCTGACGGCGAGCCAGAGGAGACGCAATAGGCACAAGACGTGGGAAACCTCAACGGCGACAAACCTCAAGGTTCAGCTGCGGAGATGGTGACGGAGCAACTTGACCCTGTGGCGGAGGCGGCAACGTGCCACGAGGTGCTGCGGCCCCAGGAAGTGGCCGGAGCAGAGATCTAGAGGATGGTGGTGGCCGATGATGGCGGCCTGGACACTCGAAAGCTGAGGGACATGGTGGAACCTGAAGAGCTCTGGTCATTCGGTTGCGTATTCTAGCTTCTACCAGCAACGCAATCAATGTCACCCCATCACAGCAATGATCAGTAAAATTCAGGGTATGCACTAAGATGTTAAATCACTTCGGCTTGGCAGGACGCCACATGGCAACCTCATGTTAGCTCGTGGTCGCATAAACACGGGGCGCTTGGGTTTAGCGGTAAACAAGAATTGTGTTGCCATTTAGCCAATCATATTAGATGCAACAAATAGATGGCATAGAGAGTTCCATATTGCTCCTTATTTGAGTCATCAATACTCCTCCGGTGGCAATAGCCTAGGGCAATCTTCCATCAAGGCTAACCGTCAGGCCTTCCACTGGGCTCAAGGAGAGAGCACTCTGCCAAGACATGGGAACGTATAGGAGTGACTGAGTGAGTGGTGACCATTAAAGAGCAGAGTGGACCGTAGGATTGGCAACCATGCTTTGTTTTCTTGTTTACACTGCCTCGAAACATTGTGATTGGAGTTTTGGTTTGGGACCATTATTCCCCAAAAGAATATTTCTGTTTTCCTAACAATTATTTTGAAATGAAGCCATTGAAACATTATTTCTCTGGAGCAGCAGAAACTGCAGAAGCAGGGATGCGTATCATAGATAGGTAATATATACGTATCGATCACATTCTCGATCGATGGCTATAAGACTTAAAATCGATATAGACATATAATATAGTATGGACTGTCAGATGGTCCAATTGATTCTAGTGACGGAGGGATGCATAGGGCCAGTAGGGCCATGGCCCAAGGCGTCAGCCCATGTTTCCTGTACTGTAGCTCACTATTTCGCACTGTAGCTAGCCTAGCCTGCCAGCCCATTGACTGGCCCTAGGCGTTGGGCTAGCCCAGCTCCGCCCCTGATTTGTTCCATTCAGACACCAATCCCACTACCAACATTATTAGTACCATATGATTTAAGTAAAGCTTGAAATTGACATAAACATATAATCTACTATGGACTGTCAAATGGTCCGATTGTTCCATTCAAACACCAATCCCACTACCACTATTACAATTATCACTACGGCGGTTTGAGCAATTTAACCGCCGATATGTTCCTGCACCAGCTGGTGCTTCTCAAGCATCTGGGCTGTAGTTTCAATCTCAACATAGCCATGCTTCTCTAGCTCAGCCTTCACCTTCACCTACTCCTGCATCTTCCTCCGGTTGCTGCGGCTTTTCTGCATGACAGCAACAGCTTGCTTCCTCTCTGCTCGGTACCTCGCCTTGTACTCGTCTGAGATGGGCATGTCGTCCATGTTGTCCGGCGTCGCGAAGACATAGTCGGAGACGTCCTAGGACAGGATGAACTGATGAAGTCGATCTGATCCTGCGGCACCCTGTACTTCTTCACGTCTGCCGCAGCCTGCTCGTCACCCTCGACGACGTTGCCCACATCCTCTGCTCCCATCAGCTTGGGCGCCTCCGACGCCAGCTCTGACCCTGGCCTCTTCCTGCCCTTCTCTTCCGCCACCGTCATGGCCGACGACAATGAGTCCTCCGCGGCCGAGGCCATGCATGGTGCACATGCACGTCCCCGGAAAGTCGGCACTGGATGAATCAGAGACACCTCTCGTTCTCGTCTCAGCGTGCGGGGTGGCGGGCTTTGATCGCTACAGGATTATCAGGCTATGGATTTGGGGATACCTGTTCGGATGCCGAGACTACTTCCCTCTATGTCCAACACGGGAACTCGAAACGCGTCCGTAATCCCAACCGGCCGGATGCCGTCGCGTCTCCAGCTCTCGTCCTCAGCCCAGAGTTATCCCTTCCGTCCTGTCCGTTCCTTACATAGAGGAAAAAAAAGATTCATTTTACTATTCTCACATATCCACTTTGACAATTCTTTTACTTGTCGCTTAAAGCTTGTCCGTGTTTTTACTTTGACAATTCAACCCACCACCAGACGCAAGAGGACAAACAAACACAGCCCACCACACGAAGGAGCATTGAAGAGAAGTGCGCAACGTTACTGACGTCATCTACATCCACATGCAACATGTTCGTAATGAAAAAAAATATATGAATCTTGAACCTGTATTAAAATTAAAATTCGATTGCACTATTATATTTTTTAAAAAATCTTCGAAATAATGGCACAATTTACTATGTTTGGATGAATTTGAAAAACAGTTTTTTTATCATGCTGGGCAAAACAATTATTTTCACAAATAATTGTTCACACATATGAAACATGATGCACAAATAATATTATACTACGAACGAAAGGTTGAATATCACAAACATTTTCATCGTATAGGACAAATAATATAAATTGAACATCACGAACAACTATAATACGTGTGAACAAATGATTGTATACAACGAACAAACAATTTAACACTACCAATAAATTATAGTTCCAAGCAATAGTCTATTCTTACTAGCGAGATGCCCTTGCGTTGCTACGGCAAAACGACGTTGCTTAGCGCGCGATGTTTTCTATCGTGTTGTGTAGCGTACCACATTTTTTATCATGTTTGTTGTGAAGTCAGTGCAATTGGTAATGTTGTTAATTTATACTTAGTTATGTATCATCATATAAAAACCAATCTGTGAACCATGTTGGGACACATGCTAGCTATGGAGGGATGGGCAAAAAAAATCACTCAGAAACTATTTTTCTTTTTCTTCCATTGCTTACCTCATCCAAACCAAACCAAACCGCATCTAGGGGAGAGATCGAGAGGCCTTGAGTGAGATGGCGTGCGTCGAGCAGCCTGCGTGCCGCTCTGCCAGTGAACGCTCCCGCTCCTGTGCTCCACCAGCTTCATCGTAAACGGATCAAGACCGGCGCCATCCCCGTGGGGATGGAGTCAACACGCATGCAAGGAGAAGCCAGCGCCCTGCATCGTAAGGTTCCTGCTCATCCGCAGCACCGGCGCCGGCTCCTCCTCCTCACGCTCCGCCTCCTCACCCTCCTTCCCGTCGCCGAGATCCACGCGCGCGGCGGCTTCTGAGTACTCCCTTCTCATTGTCTCCGACCTGGAGACTGAGGATGAGCCCGCCGCCACTTCACTCGTCCTCCCTCCGGCCCCCACCTCCTCTCCTCCCTCTCCTCCTCCGTCGGATCCGGCCGCCCCCCACTCCCTCTTCCTCGGCTCCTCCTCCCTCTCCCCCAACCGAGGCGGTCGGGGTGGGCGCCCGGGGCCGGGCTGGGGCAGCGCGGGTGCCCTCTGAGAAGTGGGACCCACTTGCTAGGACGGATGAAATTTTTTTGGCAGAAGCCTTACATGCTTTAATATTATGTAGAGATGTGCAAATTGAACAATGTACATAGAGAATACATTATTATTATTATTATTATTATTATAGAAGAATAAAATGTGTTCACGTGGTGAATAAATTAGTATACATATGAATCATTCTTCGATGCAAAATAGTTCCACCATGGGAAAAGTTAATTATATGTTTGTGAATATTAAATTATATAAAAATAATCATGGATGATATAAACTATGAAAAATACGAATATTTAGATGAGGGTGTTGTCTTCCCCATAGAGTTTTGTTGACTTGCAGCCGTTTTGTTTTCTATATGAGCCACCTCCTCTTTGATCCTTTATGAATGCGGAAGTGATTGCTAGGCTGGTCAAATTGCGCATCGTCTGCACACATCATGGAGGGGCAGTGTGTATCTGTGTATGCCTTTAAAGGGAAATGGCATCGACACTGCAGGACAACAACATCTTGCCCGGCCCTAATATAAGCATAGGCTGTACTGCGTTAGCAATTCGTACTGGCCCGTCTCCATAGCTTCAATAAAAATCTGAAAATTTTCAGCTGCTGCTATACAGACTGCAGTAAAACGCAAGTAATGTGATGTTTTGGAATGGATCATTGAGAGCTGGACGAACTTTGCATGATAACCGTACCGAGAAACAACCAATGCAAGATACACACTTCATGCTAATTTCACGCTTATTTTCATGAAACAAACCCTTTTCTCCTTCACGCGTCTATAAATGAGCAACTTTGGCACTTCTGTTTCCAGTCTTCTACCAGCAAAATCAAACAAATTTGTTTGCTAGAATTATGCTACCATATATACCGATACAATTAAGATGGTGGTGGAAACTGAATAGTGCTGGTCATTGGGTTGCATATTGTTGGGGATCGGTAAAAAACTAAACATCCTTGAGCGCTGTTCGTGGATAAAAACTCTCTAACCTCTCAAGTTCTTGACCAAGAGATAAAACTTAGTCAACCTTGCAACTTGTTATGGAAACTATTCTAGCAATAAAACTCTTACCCTCGCATCCGCTTAGTTACTTTAGGAATTCGAAGCTAGCGACTGTTAACCCTCGAGTGATTGAAGTCAGTCTAGAGCACCGAGCTTTCACCTTTTCATTCTTTACTCAGGAATGGAACCTGAAGGGAGACGTCGCGAGGTTATAAGCTCTTGAAGCAACATGACGAACCAAGTGCCATGAGGTTGGGCGTCTTTCCTGGGTCAAGGGTGAAGGCATGAGGCTAGAGGCTTGGTCTGGTGCGAAGGCAAAGTCCCGAGGTTCAAGGGATAGAAGCGTGAGAAACGTGACTACATGGAGACATGAGAAACGTGACTACGTAGTGGAATTCAATTTGTACAAGTTACCCCCGATGGCTTTTATGTACGGCATATCCTAAGAATGTAGTAGTTGAGGATGTATATTTTTGGATGTAAAGTGGCTCATGGGTCACTATAAAAGAGGAGCTCTACCCGTCGTAAAGGGAGACTCATTATATTTTCAGACTGGTATCAAATTTCTTTGAAACCAACACATACTCTAGCTTCTACCAGCAATGCAATCAGTGTCACCCCATCACAATCTAGATGTGCAAAATTCGGGGTATGAACTAATAAGCTGATAAATCGCTTCGGCTTGGCAGCACATCACACGGCAATCTCATCTTAGCTCCTGGTCGCACAGACATCGGGCGCTTGGGTTTAGCCACAGACAAGAACTGTATTCCCATTTAGCCAATCATATTAGAAGCATCAAATAGATGGCATAAAGATTCCATCTTGCTCCTTATTTGAGCCAGCAATAATGGAAAATCTTGGTGCAAACTTCCATGTCCCAACTTGGCTGGTAACCAGTAAACAGATTGGAATGCAGAGGAAAACTTTTGTTTCAAATATTGAGAGTCTCCTGTACGCATTCACATGCCGATGAATATACCGCCATAACATTTTGCAATATTCCGGTGCTGGCAACATATGGTAAGCAGCATGGTAGCACTGCGGCCAGCAACATTTCCTGACCCTTCGTTCCGTCGAATCCACGTGGCCAGCCGCTGCCTCAAAATCTCCCATCAAGGCGAACTGTCAATGGACAGGCGCTCAGGAGAAGCTGCCAAGGCCCCCGGCGCATGGAGAGAGCGCTCTGCCAAGACAATGGGACCTATAAGCGTCATTACAGAGCAGAGTGGACTGTAGGGCTGGTAGCCACCCTCTGTTTACTGGTTTACACTGCCTCCAAACATTGTGATTGGAGTTATCCTCTGGGACAATTATTTGCGAAAAGAATATTTCTGTTTTCCTAACGTTTATTCGAAATAAAGCCATGGAGCATTTACAAGAAACGTATTCCATGTGTCTATTAAATATGAGTTCGTTTGTTGCCCATTACATTTCCATTTGTCATGAACTTTGAAGAATAATGAGAGTGAACCTAACGAGAAGAGGTACTCCATAAAATCATTTTACCTAACGAGAAAAAGGCATCCGTGTTTCGCAAAAAAAAAAAAAAAACTCTAGGACATCCCAAAGCCACAATTCATATTATTGTCAAGTTCTCTGCTAGGAGTGTAATGAATTGTAGAACATGTTTCTGTTGCCTTGTACCTATGAATTTAGTTCTGTGAACTGGTGAAATAATGTTGCCTGTATTGGATGAGCTAAATGATGCACATTATTATTGCTCATGTCAAAGGGATGGGATGAAGGCATGAGTGTGTGCCCGTTCCCCATGCTAAATTTGCATGAAACGAAATCAAGCAATATTTGTATGAATCGGATCATCATAAACACGTTCTGTGACTCGATGGATATTGACTATGTATTGCGTGGATAGAAAAGGGCATTGATAGAGCACCCTAAACACCGAACGTCCCGGCTATTTGCCAGAGAGATATGGGTTACCTGCGTTATGTCAGCAATGCTGGCTGGTCGATCTCCATAGCTTCAGAAATAAGAACCGTACTGCAACTGAGCCAGCACTTGTTTTTTATTATCTTCTGCTCTCTAATAATGTTGCGACAAGAATTTTCCATCCTTATGAAAAAATGCGATTGATTTTGGATTCGAATCATTCCGATGAACTCGATCTCACATCAAGGATTGGCAAACTTTGAGTTTTCACTTCATTGCTGTGAAGGATCGGAGAGACACAAAAGATGAGAAGTCACATGTTCCTGCTGTTAAAGTATAAACTGAAGTCGGTTACATGTTTCTTTTCTTCTAACAAACTGGTCATTTAGAGAAACAATGCTGTCCATCAGTCTATAAATAAGTGTTGGAAGTTATGTATCCAACTTGCAATCTTCCAGAAAAATCACATGAAAATACAAATGTTTTGATAGAGTTAACTCTAGCTAACAGAGACACCTAAGATGGTGGAAACTGAAGAGAGCATATCATTTCATCACCTTCAACGACTCGTGCCATCTGGAAGACAATTCAGCGGTGGAGCATAGAGTTAACTCTAGTTAACTCTAGCGGTGCCACGATGAAGAGAGATACTTAGCGAATGGTCTAATATGACAAATCACTTCTGCTTGATCGCACATTACATACCAATAGCTTTGAGCTGCTAGGCACCTGAGCTGCTGGCGCTTGGCTTCGGAAACAACAAGAACTGTCGTGCCAAATGGGGAAATGCAACTGTAGTCACAGTCCACGAGTGGTGTTTGCCAACATGTACCAATGCAACTATACAATACGCTGAGGTGATGAGATACTTTGTTAGCAGCCGGCATTGCAATGTAAACTTGTTATTAGCATAATGTGCAGTCTTATTACATAAATGACTAGCAAAATAAAGTACCCTGAAATCAGCCAGGGATAGCTGAAATAATTTCGCTGTTATGTAAAGTTTTGGTTTCTTCCATAGATCATCCAGAATGTATATGACGGTCTTCATGCCACCTTCTCTGGGGTCCTCTGTGAATTGCAAATTGACAAAGTCTAACGAAAAAAATGAAATCAAGTTGAGATTAAAGTACTAGATGTCGGAGGAAATGTAAGTAGACCTTACACATCTCGCATCCTGGGATGAGCGTATGAAGAAAAGAAATCAAAATCAGGGACACAGTTAATTCTGCCACGTGCCACATAGGCTAAAGTTTATTTATAAGGTTGTTCTACCACATCTCACATGAACTTGTTTTGTGTTAGTGTTGACGCCCAAAAGTGGCAGGCTTGGGAGAATCGGGTCAGATTTGTTCAGACCAGTCTCCCAACCGGTCAGACCGGTTTGGGGAAAGTTCCCAAAATGCAAATTGGACTTCATCAAGGTGTAGCTCTCGTCGAGGTGATCAAAATTCATATATGGAATGTCCGATTCGGAGTTCGGACGAGGGAGATACGACCTTCGCAAGATCTGCACCCGGGCAGACCGGTTGCCCAGGCCGGTCTGACCGGTCTAGATCTGTGTAATCCGAGTAGGAGTTGTAATTTGACACGATTTGTATTAGAATTTCGACTCCTATGTGGGTAAGATCTTCCTCCCTGTAAATATATAAGGGGATTTGGCCCATTGAAGGGAACAGACCCAATCGACAAAAACCAATCTACTATTTTTGTATCTTTTCCTTTATTCTTTGCCCAAACTTTTCCAATCTACTACTTGCTATTCTTCCTTCGTCTCGATGACGTTTGAAGGCATTCTAGGTGGCCTGCCGATCCTAGAGCGTTCGCTGGCCCCGATGGGATCCTTCCCGGGTGAGCATTCAAAGGTTTACCGCCGAGCTCACCGGCGAACCGGTCTGACCAGTCCATCAAACCGGTCTGACCGGCCTGTGTAGAGGCGCTGCATCGAGCTCCTCCGCACGCTGCACGCTCGAGTGCGTTCGTGTGTTGGCCCCCAAAAAAGCGTCAACACATTTTGGCGACTCCGTTGGGGAAGATCAATCGGCTGCCATAGCTGGTAAGATACCTAAACCTGCTGAGATCGACGCCGAAAACATACAAATGCCGAAGGTGGATCAACTATCAGCCGAGCATCAGAAACCCATGGATGAGATCAGAAGGAAGATCCGTGAGAACAAGGAGCGGGAGATCCGGGAGCTGGAAGAAGAAGCTACGAAGCGATATATGTCGCAATTCTTCATGGATCGACAAGGGAATGTCAAGAAAGACATGGATGTCGTCATTGATCTTCCCCAAACCAAGGTTTGATCCGATGCATGTCCTAGTGTTAATTCAGAAATTGCAAATTTAGTTGACACTAGTGTTGCTGCTCACATGAACACTAAGTTTGATGCTATGAATGAAAATTTTGCAAAGCTTGTTGGTCAAATAGATGCTAAAGTTAACCTATTGATTTCCGGCAAAGATCCTAATGGTTCTACTTCTAATGCCGAAAACAATGAGGATAGTGATATTCTGAATACTCTGCATATACCTAAGATTCCCATTGGTTCATCACCAATGAATCACATACATAGCCGTACTACCATTGGTAATTCGGTTGGTGGAGGGAATGCAATGAATGTTACTAATACCTTGATACCGCATACGGTTGAGTATGTTGTGCCCCCAGTGAGTACATATGTTCCTTTACCCAATGCTAATGGTTCGTTGAAATATTCAATGCTGAATCAATCACAGCAGCATGGTACATATAGTACAATGCCTCCTAATATTGTCGGTGCTCACAATGTTGCTTCTAATCGGCCTAGGGCTGCTTTGGAAGAATTAAGGGGGGAGATGTTTGAGATGTTTAAGCAAACTTTTGGTAGAGATCCTAGGATCCCAAAAAGAACATATCAAAAGCCTTACCCTTTGACTTATGAATGTGTGCAATTTCCACAAGGGTTTAGAACTCCAGAATTTACTAAGTTCACCGGTGATGATGATAGGACCACATTAGAACACATAGCACAATTTATCATACAATGTGGTGAAGCCAGCTGCACTGATATTTATAGGATAAGGTTATTTCCTTTATCCTTGTTGGGTGCTGCATTTACATGGTTTTCTTCATTGCCACCCAATTCTATTCGCAGTTGGGCTGATTTAGAACAAAAGTTCCATGATTATTTCTTTACCGGTGAATCTGAATTGAAGTTGCCGCACCTTACATTAGAAGATTCAGAGATACTAGAAATCGATGCTATGGTCTAACAATTTCTGATAGAGATTTAGCTGATCTAGCTTATTCTGGTTTACTTGAATTTCATAAAGAAAAGCTAGAAGGGCAAGATTTTATAGATGTTGGTCAAGTGTTACAGAAGGTTCTGGCTAATGAAAGCCGAGGTAAAGACTCTAGAAACTTGCAAAAGGCTAATGAAAAGGCCAGTCATCCTGTTTATGCCGTTGATCATACATCTGGTGATTCGGACGATGAAGGCAATGATGTTTTAACTTCTGAACTTGTATGGCCACACAAGGGTAACCCTAGTACTTGTGCATCTCTCAAACCGGTCCAAAAGAATCGGTAGGAAGATATGAAATTTATTTTTGATATAGCCAAGTGCGATAGGATTTTTGATGAGTTGCATACACGTGAGGAGATTAAGATAACTCATACCATGCCACCACTTGATGAATTGAAGAGGCGTGCATATTGCAAATGGCATAATTCTTATTCTCATGCAACTAATGACTGTAACGTGTTTCGCCGGCAAATACAATCGCCCATTAATGAAGGTCATTTGGTTTTTCATGAAATGCAAGTTGATCGAAATCCTTTTCTGGTAAATACTCTTGAATTGATGAATTCCAAGGTGCTTATTCGGCCAGATCAAGCCGAAAATGCTAAAGGGAAGAATGTGGTCGTTGGTGAAGAAAGGCCTGAGGAAAAGGTACCACTGGAAAAGACCCCTCAAGTCACAACAAAGACCTCTACGCTCGAGGGGCAAGGTGAGAACAAAGTTGCCGATCCTGCACAGACCGGTCTGACCGGTCAGGGAATCGGTCGGACCGGTCATCCTAGAAAATCCGAGGCCAGGCGAAATATGACGAGCAAGGCAAAGCCGACGTTCGAGGATCTGTTGGCCAAGTATGAGAAGGAAGCGTCTGGTCAGAAACATGTGGGTCGCCATAGTAAAGGTAAAAGTCAAAGGCCGTCTTGTTCTTGTGAATGTCATGCAAATTATGTTACTGCATCATATACACCTTTTAGGCCGACTACGCCATGGTCTTGGCCATACTCATGCTATTACTCACCTGCTGATTATAGTAGTATGTAGATGCAACCATATATGATTCAGTGTCCTATTTCATATCCAAATTATGGTGCATTACAAAGGCCGGTCACTTGCAATAGCAATTTGGTCAAAAATAATGCATGTGCTGCTGTTGGACAATGTGAGAGCAGTGACAAGTCAAATTCTAAGTATGTATAGCCGAGATGGTGTCCCTTAGGCTTGTCCCGTACTCAAAAAAGGAGATTACAAAGAATGCGCAAGCGAGAGCCAATGGAGCAACAAACTGAGGAGAAGCTAGCTAAGCCAACATCTACCAGAAAAGGAGTGGAGGCTGAAGCAGGTGAATACAATGACGGCTTGAGCAAATCAAGTTTTATGGATGATAAGGCGTTATCGCCCTTAAGAAAATATATATGGCTGATGTTTTGTTCATCATCATCCTTAGGCACTTTTGGGCTAGGAGATTATTTTCTGGCATGCAAGCTTTGCTAGAAAATGGGGGGCATGTGTTGACGCCCAAAAGTGGCAGGCTTGGGAGAATCGGGTCAGATTTGTTCAGACCGATCTCCCAATCGGTCAGACCGGTTTGGGGAAAGTTCCCAAAATGGCAAATTGGACTTCATCAAGGCGTATCTCTCATCGAGGCAATCAAAATTTATATATGGAACATCCGATTTGGAGTTCGGATGAGGGAGATACGACCTTTGCAAGATCTACACCTAGGCAGACCGGTTGCCCAGGCCGGTCTGGATCTGTGTAATCCGAGTAGAACTTGTAATTTGACACGATTTGTATTATGGTTTCGACTCCTACGTGGTTAAGATCTTCCCTCCCTATAAATATAAGGGGATGGGGATTTGGCCGATTGAGGGGAACAGAACCCAATCGACAAAAACCAATCTACTATTTTTGACTTTTCCTTTATTCTTTGCCCAAACATTTCCAATCTACTACTTGCTGCTCTTCCTTCGTCTCGACGATATTTAAAGGCGTTATAGGTGTCCTGCTAATCCTAGAGCAACCCTGCGTGCACTTGCCCCAACGGGATCCTTCCCGGACGAGCGTTCGAAGGTTTACCGCCGAGCTCACCGGCGGACGGGTTTGACTGGTCCATCAAACCGCTCTGACCAGCCTGTGTAGAGGCGCTGCATCGAGCTCCTCCGCATGCTGCACGCTCGAGTGCCTTCGTGTGTTGGCTCCAAAAAAGCGTCAACAGTAGTTAGCTTCCTGAAATTCATGAGAATTCCTTTTACTGGGTCGCATGGCATTTATATTCAAGGCCATCTTGTGTTCAATAGTTTCTGTGAAATTTAAAAAAAACTGGATTGTATATTCAGTACATAAACATCGAGAGAAAGAGAGGTGGGTATCTCGTGTGCTCGCTTCCGTTTTTTCCCCCCTAACAATGGCACCATCATGCCCACTGATTGCAACAGCTGCCACTCAAGGTCGACTTAGCACTCTGTGTCAGTGCTAGCTCCTTTCCTGTGTCTATAATAGGCTACCCAAAACTGTGATTCATGCTATAGAAATGCTCAAAGAAAAGGGACTGCTACAATCCCAAACAATGTTAATTATTTGAATTTCAGCTGTCTTGCATCACCATTGTACAGCCATAGTTATGTCGTACTAATTCACAATTTCAGCCTTAAGACAGAATTGAAAATGCCCTTGAAAAAAGAAACAGCACACTACAACTTTGATACGATCTTGGAGAAAATTACGAAACTATCTGCCACGTAAAGCAGACATTGTCATATCATTAACACTAGATGGCTCAGTGACTATTGAGATATCCTCCTCCTCTGTCACCCTTATGTGGAAATATGCGGGGTGCTTAGGCTCGGTCAGGGTCATACCCTCACTTCTAAGCATCGCAACCACATCTGACATGGTGGGTCGATCAGCTGCATTCTCTTGCACACACAGCAATGCAGCATTGATACATCGCATTATCTCTAATGTATGACACTCAATATCTAATGACACATCCACGATTTGAAGCCATCTTTCATCTTTCCACAACTGCCATGCCTGAAACAAGAATGGTCATAATTAATAAAGTTAAGTGCATATGAAAAACCAATATTGCTAGTGCTTCCGCACTCTTCTATAAAAGGTGAAAAAACTGAATTCCTGAGAAGTGTGTTGGTGTATGTAGCACGTGGTTTTAAAAACTGTGTATTTCACTAAGAGTAACTAGAGAAAGAAACCATTTACATGTAGTACTTGGACATAGAAGATTGACTCACATGCCCAAGAAGGTTGATGAAGTCTCCACATCGATGAAGACTTGATGATCTTTTTCCACTAACTATTTCAAGAGTTAGCACACCGAAGCTGAACACATCAGATTTGATTGAAAAGAGGCCTTCTGATGCGTACTCAGGAGCCATATATCCACTGAAATGATGAATATAAAAAACTTTGATGCCAAGTTCTGTAATTAGATAGTTTTGTCACAACCTTGAGTAATACTTAAGAAACGTCTTACTATGTCCCGACAATTCTTTCCGTGTTTACTTCTGTATCATTTGTGCTATATATTTTTGCGAGCCCAAAATCTGAAATTTTAGGATTCATTTCATGATCCAGGAGAATATTACTTGCTTTAAGATCTCTATGGATGACACGTAACCGAGAGTGCTTATGCAAATACAAAAGTCCTTGTGCTATCCCTTCTATTATTGCTAGGCGTCTATTCCAATACAATAAAGGTCTTCTTGTTTCATCTGCAAAATTAGTTAAACATAGATATATCAGAGTAAAAACTTTGGAACCCGGTTTGTATGCTATGGTATCTCGTGAAACATATTACCAAAAATAAATAAGTCGAGGCTTTTATTTGGCAAATATTCGTAGATTAATATCTTCTCCTCTTCCTGAGAACAGCATCCCAAGAGCCTAACTAGATTAGTGTGCTGCAGCTTGGCTATAAGTTGTACTTCATTTTTAAACTGTGTGAAACCTTGACCTGAATGTGAAGCAAGCCTCTTGACGGCTATCTCCAACCCATCAGGAAACCGACCCTAAAGAGAAGTTTAATTTTTACATCAGTGAGCAAAAGAACAATTTTTTTGCAGGATATTAAAGACTACTCCCTCCGTCCCAAATTACTATCCGTTTTGACTTTTCTAGGTATATATCTTTTGATGCACCGAGATATATACTATGTCTAGATATATATTATGTCTAGATATATACGTAACAAAAGATATGTACCTAGGAAAGCCAAAACAAATAGTAATTTGAGACGAAGGGAGTATTTCACTATAGTTTCATTCTTCTGTCACCTTTTGTGCAATTATAATTGTTTTATCTCGCTCTTACCTTGTATACAGGACCAAAGCCACCTTGCCCAAGTTTATTTTCTGCTGAAAAGTTAGCTGTAGCCTCCAATACTTGAGGAAAGTCATAAATCATGAATTCTGAACTCCTTCCTTCAAGCCCCCAAACTATGGCTTCATCTTCCTTCACATTCATCTTAGTATGCTTATCCTGAGACCCATTACCTAAATTGAATGTTCGGTGTGATCCTTTGTTTTATATAATTGATGCACATACTAGTGGAACCAACTGAAATCTCAAATTAGCAGACCTTTTATGCGCCTTCGTTTTATGAATATGAAGGAAATGATCAAGCCAATAATCGATGCAAGTAGAGGAAGAACAACTTTGATCATGCCCCCTGACGTGAAACAAGACAATCATTTTGTACAAGTACAAATGGTTCATTGATTAGAAAATTTGATGCACATGGATAGTAAAACTACACAAAACTTTGGATGTCTCAATTTGAGTGAATACCTACTAACCAAGGTTTCCAGACATGAGACTCAATAAAATTGTGAGGTGATCAGAATATATTTGACACTTTGACAAATCAAAGTGCGGTCTACATTTTTGAAAAATCTCTAATTTAACCCCATTTTGAATGTTTTGAAAAATCTGTAATTTTGATCATTGACATGGCCTTGATGATGTGGTTTTTGACAAAAATATCCACAAGAATATATTTATAAAACCCATTATAATATCATAATATTGTGGATATGCTTTCCGACAGAAATTTGATTTATCATGTTAGTGATCTTAATATTTTTAAAACTATTTATAATCAATGTTTGAAAGTTTCAATCCCTGAAAATCCAACTCGATAAATTTTTGTGTTAAGAGGCACTTTCTAGAAAGGATATGTTGTTCATGCTCTTACTCTTGTGTTTCCGTCTGGTCACGGCAAGCACCGCCGGCGGCACAACCTCCTTCACTGGTGATACGACTGTCACCGTGGGATCGCCGTCATAGAAATGATCCGTGTCGTACCTCAAGTTACACCAGAGAGCAAGAAGCCGTCCTCCTCGCCTACCTGCAAAGTTGTCGGTGGCCATGAAGCTGATGACCTGAAGGCAGGACGAGCAGTCCCTGTGC
This sequence comes from Setaria viridis, assembly GCF_005286985.2. Lineage (NCBI taxonomy): Eukaryota > Viridiplantae > Streptophyta > Magnoliopsida > Poales > Poaceae > Setaria > Setaria viridis. The sequence continues at coordinate 32,564,915 of NC_048270.2, forward strand.
GTCAGCGCCGGCACGCACTGCGCCATGGAGTAGAGCGTTGGAAAGCCTCCGCCGACATCCATGCGGCCGGTGGCGAACATCCTCGCCCCGGAGCTGTACGCCGCCTGCCTCGCCGTCTCCTGCAGCAGCTCCCTGACGATCTCGGTGATGCCGGCGACGCTCTCGGCGTTGCCAGAATCCCAATCGGGTAGCGCGGGCGCCGTGTTGGTGGTGTCCGTGGTGTTCATGGTGTTGACGACGCCGTCGACGATCTGGGAGTAGTCGTCGGGGTGGAGGAAGTTCTTGCCGGAGAAGCGGAGGCGGCAGGTCGGGTAGAAGACGGTGGCGTCGGCGCGGTAGGGGCACAGCTGCTGCGCGCCCAGGGATGCGGTGGCGACGCAGGCGCCGCAGGCGGTGGCGTTCACGTCGCCGCGGCAGAGCGCGAGGCCGTAAACGGTGTCCGGGGCGGCGCCGGCGGAGGCCGTGGCGTAGTGGTACGGACTTGTGGTGGCGTTGTGGGTGAGCTTGGTGGATAGGAGCTCGAGGTTGCCATGGTAGGTGCTGTTGGTCGTGTAGTTCATGGCCGCGTCGCCGCAGATTTGCCAGGGCTCGGCGGCGATTGGCGTGAAGCCGAGAGTGAGGAGGAGGATGACGATCATGGTTGGAAAGCCAACTGCTAAGCTGTGAGCCTCTGTAGAGTGTTTATGCTCTCCAGCTCTATGGTCAAAGGTCACCTAGCTCCTGTCGTTCTCGTTTCGTGATGGAATACTTCCGGTCACAAGCACACGCTGATCTGTCTTTAGACATCGAGGAATGTTTAACACTCCAATTTAAATTTTTATATATCCTTTGAAGTTAAACTAGTCCATCAACCCGTGCTCCTGCACGGGCTAATATTTTTTAGAAGCTATTATATTTAAAATTATTTAGAAATTAAACTCCTAGCTAATAATCAAAATTGTTTACTTACTACTCTCTTATTTTTCAATACTTCAACATAATACTTATATAGATATATGTATCTATCTTATCCAGTTGTGATTGATTGTTAATTAATAATTACTCAATGCACTTTTTCATCCATATTCATATTTTTTCCATTTTGTATCACACCTCCAATCCTCCATACATTATGTTTAGCATACAAATCAATATTTTTCATCGATTCCTCACATACATGTATAAATGGTCTAAATGGTGGCACTCATTATGTGTATATACTTTAACTTAGTATTTTTATATTAACAGTGACATAAATACGTAATTTAAAATCATATATTAATTTACTTTTTAACATGTCTGTATGATGCACATGAAGATAATTAGATTAAGATTTAGGTGTTTACTTTAGGTTATTTTTAATAACGACATACGTGGATAACATAGATAAAATTTTAGAATGATATTTTAAGTTATGCTTTATAATAATGTGTATTAGTAAATTGGATGAAGGTTATGGGGTTACTTTAGATTATTTTTTATAATAGCTGAGCTCGGTAATTGAAATATAGGTTTAGAGCTTATTTTTGAATATTTTTCGCAATAATAGTGGTGGGTAACATTTTAGAAAATATAATAGATCAATGGCTATGATTATTAGAGTTTATAGGATTGGTGTTTGACGTTTTTAATTTTTATGAGAATTTGTCTCTTTTTTCTAGCTTGTCTCGTGGGAACTAATGCGAAGCCTCCAATGAAAAAAAATGAGACTACATTGCTAAAAAACTATTACCATAAGCTTGCTCTCATTGGTTAAATATTCAAACACACAATGCTTATGTAGATATATACTTAATACCTTCATCCAATTGTGATAGATTTTAGTTAGCAATTATCCTATAATATTTTCATCCACATTTATAATCTTTAACTTTTCACTTTGCATCGCAGATATGTGCTTGAATTTGTTTAATGAACCTTAAGTTTGAGATACAATTTTAGCATAGAAATCTATATTCTCATCACTTTATATCCTTATAAATGGTGACACACATCATATGTATAGACCTTAATTATTATATCGTATACCAATAGTGCAAGATATAGACGATTTAGAATCATATATTGCTATATATTTTTAATTAAGGTTATTTGATTCAAACGTAGAGTTACCTCATGTTATTTTTAATAATGCCATGTGTGGGTAATATAGATGCAAATTTAAGGGGTTTAAATTTTTTAAGTAATAGTGGTAGGCAATTCAGTTGCAAATTAGGGGGTTATTTTAAATATTATTTATAATGGCATAAGTGGGTAATTTTGATGAAGATTAGGGGGTTACTTTAGTTTATTTTATAGAATGGCAGAGGTGGGTAATTTATATATAGATTTAGGGGGTTACTTTAGGCTATTTTCATAATGGCATAGGTGGGTAATTTTTTAGAAAATATATTAGATCCAATGACTATGATGATTTGAATCTATTGATTGATGGTCGGATGTTTTGCTTTTTTGTGAGAATTTCTAGGATTTCTCTTTTTTTCTAGAGTGTCCATATAGGAATCCTAGGTGGCTTCACCTAGAGGCTAAAAAGGAGCCTCCAATTAGTAATAGTAAGATTGTCTGTCTTTTCGCATCAGCTTAAGGTTTTGGATAAAAATATATGGTATTAGATGCAATCAAATAAATTAGTTGCTACCGGCTCATATTTCCACGTTTTAAGTATACAAGAGACAGTGTTAGATGACTGTTAAACTATAAGTGCTCCCTTTTTCCTCGGCAACCTTGGATTCAAGGCAAATCTATTTATGCAGGTAAGGCAGGACAAATCTATGCATATAAATCTATATATTTGAAATGATATTATAGTTCTAAATTTAAAAGTTTGACGACAATTATTTGTGACCTGAGAAATTCCATTTGGCCAACTTTTGGCTAAGCTAGAACAATAATATCTCAGTCGCTTTCAAAGTCTATAAAGGGCCAAAGAGAGTAATAAGGATTACATAGAGAGAGAGAGAGAGAGGGGATGGAGATGGAGTTGGCTAGAGGATCAAAGAGAGAAGCACAGAACAACTACAGGGCCAAATTAAGTCAATTCAAACTTTTTACGCGCAATTAAAGCTCATATCACTATACTAACTAGCGTTATCGCTTGCTCGGACTGAACTAGCGCTTTGACTGAGCAAAATTCTACTAGTCAGTCAGCGGTGAATAGACCAGTTTGGCCTTGATTCTTGTTCAAGCCAACCAGTTTGTCTTTGAGTGAGGCCGACTAGAAATGTCTATAAGTGATAGCCATCCAATTTGTTTACAAGTTGAATGGGCTATTTAATAACAATGACCTTTCTTAAAATGATTTCAACAAGTGCGACAAAATGTTTTTTTTATGGACAGATTTGTTACAGCAAGATCTTCCACTAGGAGAGAAGTTACAGTCAAATTGTTCATACATGTAGCCGCCATTAATGAGCCTGAACTATCGTAGTCACAGATCACACTGGTGGTCATCTTTGCTCCAAAGTTCCATGGTCCTTGTTTCTTTTTGTTGGCAAAGCATCCCGTGTAGCTTCCTGGAAAAAAGTTTGACTTTCTTATAGAGGAGGGCAATGAGGTTATGGACTTTTGGACTCATCTCACTTTGTGGTAAAAGACAATAGGAGTCACAATGTCAAAAATTTTCTCTCTAGCTGGAGCGCAAGCTAATAGGTGGTTTTAAGCTACATGTTGATTTTGAGATTTTGTATTGCTAAGACTATTCTAAGTCCCATTCTTTTTCTTTCTTTTGTTTTGTAAGGTTGCTTGTCACAAAGGCCAGAACTTTGTAATTTAATAAAGCTTCCATGATCTAAAAATATCATTCATATATATTACTCCCTCCAACAACAAAATTGACGTACTAGTTTTAATATAACTTTATATTTGCTAACATTAAGCCACTGTTACCAAACAATCAATTATCTACATTTTGTAGCATATACACGGTTAAATATGCTGTTCCTTTGTTAGAATTTTTTTATCCATTTATTTAGCTTTCTCCTATAGTTCAGTACCTTTTATCCATTTAGTTATCAGGTTCAACCTGATTTCTAGGTTACAACGGAGTGGCTGTTGGACTAATTACCTAATAACACACTTAAAACTATTCATCATCACCATTATTCTAAATTGTGACTGCAAAGAAATAGTTTTTACATCTTAGCAGTAATTTGTATACGTGAACCATATGGCCGGCAATGCCTGTCAGCTGCATCCCATGCGTTCTTGGTCAATCCGCGCGTTGCAATCGTGTAGACGTTGCAGGACTGACCAAGAATCCAAGATAATGCATAACAGGCTTGTAGCAGGGCTTGTGTTGGTCTGACGACTTTGTGCATCTAGATATAAAGGATTTGAATTTGAATTGGTTCCTCATCAAGAATCTAAGTTTGCAGAAAAGTCACGCGGCACGTGCCTTAGCTTTGACATAACGGGTGAACTGAAAATGCCACCCCAAATTTGCTGAAACCGAGCTCATTTTGTTTGAATATCCAGTCATCATGTCCAGCCCTGCCCTGCATTGGGTCTTGGAACAAGATATTCCTGCGCAGAAGTCCGCCAGAGTACGTAACGCTGAGTCACAGCATGAGTGCTCGTATTTCGGCTAATTATTCTTTCACTGAAAGAACATACCCATAGGTAGTTACTAGGTAGGCACCTTGGTGACTTCATCAATCAAATTAAGGATGTGCGTGCTCAAAATCTTTCATAGGAGTAAGATGTGCGTGCTCACGTTTACAAAGGCAAGTTTGTGTTGTAGATGTCAACATTTCTACGTTTATACTGTATTTGGAGAGATAATAAAAAAATGGAATAAGATGTGCATGCTCGCGTTTATATGTTGAGTTTGTGTGATACACGTGAATATCTGCATCTATACCGTGTTTGTAAAAGAAGATGGATTGTGTAGAAAAAAAGAAATAGCTACAAATTGCATTACGAGCAGGTATAAATAGAGCATGCATGCAAAATCCTTTGACAAAGCTTACTCAGTTTCAGGTTTACGTGGCAAGGAGGCAAAGAAGCCCACACCACTAAGGGCATGTAGAACATTGGGCCACCGATGCAGCGGACCGGCTGTTCCATAGGAATATAGGATTAGAATCAGAACCCTGAAAATTTCTTCTGCAACTACAGACCACAGCAAAACGTGAGTGATGTGATCGACTGGTTTGAATGAGATATGATAACCAAAGGATGGGCTACTTTGCATGATAAAGAACTAGCTAATGCATGATTCTCTCCCCCACAGGTTCCTGCACCTAAAGTACGAACGTCACACAAATTTGTTGCTTCTTTTTCTGTCTACAAATTTAAGCTCGCAGCTATATATATCCAGCCTGAAATCGTCTGGCAGACTTGCAATTGCATTAACAAGTGTTTGGGTAGTGTATGGCTACACAACAGAGAAACTTAAGATGGTGGTGGGAACTGAAGAACACTTCTCATTTCATTAGCATCAATAGCTTGTGCCAACGTTGTGGTCGGTCGACGCTGACCCAGTCACAGCAATGATTAGAGTAGCCATAGTATTGTGCAACCTGACAACTCACTTCAGCCTGTCAGCAAACTACATGGCAACTACATGGCGTTCTATTCTAAGCTGTAGTCACAAACCAGAAGGGCTACAGGAAACTGTGGCATCTACTCCGTCGTGTGAGCCACCAAAATGCATTGTGTTTGAGGCCTCTGCTTGTAGATAAGCAGAACCTCGGCTTTGAGTTCTATTGTTTGAATCTCAAGGTTGTGCATATGTAAAGAAGTCACATGTAGATTGCAGTTTTTTATCTTTGGATCAAGATGGATGATATCAAATGTTGTGTTTTATTGTGTGAGAGGACCGGGACAGATTGACTTCTCTAAATAGAATACTTTAGTTTTGCATAGAGATCTCTTTGATCATTTTTCAATATCCCAGTATGAGAATCCTATGTCGTTTTTCAAACTGGAATGCTCATAAAAGAAAAAAAAGAATGTGGCAGTCTCAAGTTGAGCACTAGTGATGTATCATGAACTAAAAAAATGTTCCTCTGCGGTTCTGCCTAATAGTTGAGATCAACAGTCAGGTGGCAACATGCGCCTGTTTTCGTACTGTCAACCGCGCGTCTTCTGCAGGTCCTGGTACTGGCTGGTTTACATGAATTTGGGCTCTTTCTTGAGGGGACAATGGCATGAATGCAGCAACGGGTCAATGCAACACGGCGACAGGTCCATCTCCGTAGGTTCAGAAATCTGACAGACTGAAACTGTGCGATGCAACTGCAGACTTCAGTAAATCACAAGTAATGAGCGAGGGGTGAACAAAAGGTGTTGGCAGAAGCCAAGCTCGGCACCAGAAATGTCTATGTTAACTTTTTCTTGTGCAATCAAATTGACTGTTCGACGGAGTTACAACTTAGAATGATATGTTTGCTGCATGATAATATAATTTCAGGTCACTCATAATCTATTATGTTTGCCTAGTTTGTGCTACCTGTGATGAACACACCGAATTCATGGTGCAAAACCAGACATGAAACATCACACTACTACTTCCCTGTCAATTCACGAATCCTTGGACAGTGAACAATTGCAGAATCTTTGGCCGATAAGTGGCAGCAATAATTATATGCCTTTCAGGTCATGTGATGTGATACAGAATCAAATTAGCATGCTAGGCATGTTTTTGGTTTGCAGCTAGTGCATGCAAAAACAAATGAGGTACCTGTACAGGACGTCAGGCAATATATATAAACAACAAATTAACTGGCAGAAAGCAGAGGAGATACACCTCTGTTTCTAAAGAACTCGGAGCGAGGTTTTGTGGTGATTATTTTGAGGTTTTTTTTTTGTTCTACTCGGAGTACGGAACTGAATAGTAAAGTCAAATCAGTGTCATGTGCACTTGCATAAGTCAATATGAGTTTACAAGCAACTGCAGATTTCTAGTGTCAGAGACAAATAGGGACGGTGAGATGATGGAGGAAGCTGAAATTGCCAAGCAATGTAGGGTCAATGTAGAGAGCAGAGGTATCAAATATAAGATGTAGCTCAGCGGGTCAGAATCTCCAGCGCATTAATCCAGATCACTGCCAGCAAAATCGCAATGAAATTAGCCAAAATGTTTCGGTAGTGTATGGCTACACAACTGAGACACTTAAGATGGTGGTGAAAACTTGAAAACCCATCTTATTTCATTAGCATCAATAGCTTGTAACACCTGCAAGACGGCCCAGCGTTGACCCAGTCACCACAATGTTTGAAGTACTTATCCATCCTATCAACTAACTACATGTCGACCTGTTATAAGCTGATGGATATTCAGTCACAAACAAGAATGCCTGCAGGAATCACCCCAATAGTTTACATGTGCGGAGCTAGCAGAATGCAATGTGTTAGAGGCCTCTGCTTGTAGATCAGTACAAGCTCTGTTTTTAGTTCTATTGTTTGAGTCCGAAGTTTGGGCCTATTAATTTATAGATGTCACCATTAGCATGCTGCTTTTTTTACGTTAAGATGGTAGATGGATGTTGTGAAGTGTTGTAAATTTGTTGTGTGAGAGGTCCCGAACATATTGACATTGTTTTGAGTAGAGATTGCTTTGATCATTTTTTTTGCGAAAAATGTTTTTATTAGCATAAAGATCTTATGTTGTTTTTTAATACTGGAATGTGGAAAAAGAAAAAAAACAAATAAGGCACTCTCAAGTTGAGGACCAGTAATGTTTGACGAACTCACAGAAAATAAAAAAAAAAAGTTCCTTCTGCCTGATAGTTCATATCAACATCAGGCTCTTTTCCTAATTATTAATGTTGGGATTGTCAAAACTCTTTTCCTAATTATCAACTGCAGATCATGGTTGATGGCCCAGGGCTGGTTTACATGAATGTGGGCTCTTTCTTGAGAGGAAAGTGGATGCAGCACAGGCTCAATGAGAACACTGCAACAGGCCCATCTCCGTAGGTTCAGAACTCTGACAGACTGAAACTGCGCGTTGCAACTGCAGACTGCAGCGAATCGTGGTTCACAGGCATTACGACGGTGAATTTTAATTAACAGTTTTTTAAGGAATGAATTTTACATTTTGATATTAAAAACAGGCACAGACCACGCAGAATCCATTGATAGAGTTACTCAGTTTCAGGTCCCATAAGTTGATGGGTTGCTGTTTTCCTTTTACTGGGCTGGTTTAAGTTTTTTTAGATTAAGGATAAATATCCGGCCTCGATCATCCACGGGTGGATGTTTATAGCCAAAACAGACCCCAACTTACATTACTCACAGCGGTATGGATGCAGCGCAAGACAACATCACGATGGGGGCCCGGGGGCTATCTGAGTTTGGTCATAATGCAGCACACCGTCTCTAGAGCTTAAGAAATCAGAACCCTGAATTTTTTTTTTGCTGCAACAGCAGACTGCTGTAAAAAAATTTCCTATAAGTATGATAGGCAGAGTTAGAATGGAATTCTATTTTTTTTCTGTTCAATCATATGTTTGCTGCATTATAATGTAGTTTCAGCCTTTCAGGTCACTCATAATCTATTATCTATTAGTTCCTAGCTTGTGCGTGGGAAGTACCATTGATGTTTGGGCTACCTCTGATGAACACACTGAATTCATGGTGCAAAACTAGACATAAAACATTACTCTACTACTTACGAATCCTTTGACAGTGAACAATTTCAGAATCTTTGGCTGAGATGTGGCTACAAGAATTATATGCCTTTCAGGTCATGTGATGTGATACAGAATCGAAGTAGCATGCTAGGCATGTTTTCGTTTGCAGCTTGTGCATGCAAAAAACAATTATGTACCTGTACAGGACGGCAGGCAATATATACACACATGAGTCTTGTCAGTTACCGCAATGAGTATTTAGTACAGAAGAACAACAAATTAACTGGCAGAAAACAGAGGAGCTACATCTCCGTTTCTTCTCGGATCTCAGAGTATGGAACTGAATCGTAAAGTCAAATCAGTGTCATGTGTAGGGGTGGTAACCGATCATGGCCCTCATGCTTTCTTCACAATCTAACTAATCCCTATATATATTTAGCTTCAAATCATATAATATTTCAGTTCGGCTCTTAGTGAGCCCGATCCTTCAATTTGCTAGGCTAAATTAGAGTGTCTTTAATACCCCTAGTCATGTGTACTTGCGTAAGTCCGTAAGAGTATAGAAGCAACTGCAGATTTCTAGTGTCAGAGAAAAACAGGGACGGTGAGATGATGGAGGAAGCTGAAATTGCCAAGCGATGTAGGGTCAATGTAGAGAGCGTAGGTATCAAATAGAAGATGTTGCTCAGAAGGTCAGAATCTCCAGCGCGTCGAATGTCGACCTGGTCGTCGGCTTGTCAGCACCATTCTAGATCACTTCATCATCTTCCCCAGCACACTCGGCACAAACTTTCATGGCCTCATGCCCTCACCTCCTCATATGGAGTAGGCGAGAAATGCCTTGCGGTGCCATCGCGCACAATGTGCTGTGGACTCTTATAAATGCTTACTTCATCACTTTCTTCTCATTCGTTATCAATCGATGTAAACTAATTGATCAAATGGAATTACAAGTCCAGAGATTATTTTTTTTTCAAAATAAGAAATCTACAGATCTTCTACTGTACGATGCTAGTTAATGAGGTGTGCATAACGAATTCAACATTAGGGGATTAGGATGAGTCCAAGTATTACATCTTAAATTGCCATTGACGACCTTTTATCTAGTGTCTTTTTCAAGGTTTTTTTCCACATAAATGCATATTACTTCAAGGGACTAATTATGCAAATAAAAAATACATTTATGCTTTCACTCTTGAACTTAGTGGATATTTTTTAATTATTTGAATCGTTGGACAGGGCTAAGAGTTATTGGTGAAACACTGAAACTTTAAGGACTAAGCCTTCTATGATACTCTGCGTGATTAAGAAAAGGAATAGATGCATGATTCTCTTCACTTTACAAGGGACATGGGAAGATTTGCATATTTAACAACGAGGAAACAAGATAGGACAGAAGCTCCATTTTCCTAACTATCTTCTAGATCATCTAACAATATTCTTGGAAGAAATTGCCTTCTTTATAGAAATTAACAGTGGTGGCCCTATATCTGTAAATGAGCGTTGATGGGTCGTGTCCAGCCTGATATTAAATTTGCCAGCAAAACCACATGAAAATTTATTGGAAGGACGCTCTCGGACTTGCTAGTGGGCCACCTCACCATCGTAGCTCTCAACGTGGTGACAGTGGCTCTTTGGGGGAAAATAATGTATGTAATGTTGTTAAGTTTCAGGGATCACAACAGCTGCATGGCTTCTTGAGACAATTCCTGGTGTTGTGGTAGGATAGGAGGTAGCAGCATTCTAGTCATGCTTTTAGTTTGAGGCTAAGGCATGCAAATGGTGTTCATTGACAAAGACGATAGGCATTATATATGATTTTTATCAGTTGTCACAATGAAGTAAGTACCACATAGAACTATTAACTTCAGAAAACAGAGGCCACTGATATCTGAGAACTTAGTTTTATATTGAGTGTGGAACTCAAAGATGAGGTTGAAGTATGCAAGATATCTGTTAGTTTTGGTGGAAACTGAGAGTGCAAGTATGTTGAAACTGGACAACAGATCTGTAGAGCAGAAAAATGAACCAGCAAGCTCCATAACCTCATCTGCTCGGATTGGGAGTTGTGTGGCTGCTGCTGGCGCTGGAGTTGCCTATTTGACACCGATTGATGAACATCACACTGATAGCACATAGCAGTTGTACCTTTGTATACTCTAAAATTATGTCCTGTGAAGTCCTATAAATGTTCTTCCTTCATCTCAGTATTAATCAGCAGTTTACATAATCCATTGGAAATGTATCTGTTTGAACAACCTTTCTGTTGCTTAGAATCTTACTATTACTAATTGGAGGCTCCTTTTGAAGCCTCTAGGTGAAGCCACCTAGGATTCCTAGGTGGATACTCTGGAAAAAGAGAGAAATCCTAAAAATTCTCACAAAAAATAAAACATCGGACCATCAATCGATAGATTCAAATCATCATAGCCATTGGATCTATTATGTTTTCTAAAAAATTACCCACCTATGCCATTATGAAAATAGCCTAAAGTAACCCCCTAAATCTATATATAAATTACCCACCTCTGCCATTATATAAAATAAACTAAAGTAGCCCCCTAATCTTCATCAAAATTACCCACTTATGCCATTATAAATAATATTTAAAATAACCCCTTATTTGCAACTGAATTGCCTACCACTATTACTTAAAAAATTTAAACCCCTTAAAATTTGCATCTATATTACCCACACATGCCATTATTAAAAATAACATGAGGTAACTCTACGTTTGAATCAAATAACCTTAATTAAAAATATACAACAATATATGATTCTAAATCGTCTATATCTTGCACTATTGGTATACGATATAATAATTAAGGTCTATACGCATGATGTGTGTCACCATTTATAAGGATATAAAGTGATGAGAATATAGATTTCTATGCTAAAATTGTATCTCAAATAAGGTTCATTAAACAAATTCAAGCACATACCTGCGATGCAAAGTGAAAAGTTAAAGATTATAAATGTGGATGAAAATATTATAGAGTAGTTGCTAACTAAAATCTATCACAATTGGATGAAGATATTAAGTATATATCTACATAAGCATTGTGTGTTTGAATATTTAACAAACGAGAGCTAGCTTATGGTAATAGTTTTTTAGCATTATAGTCTCATTTTTTTTCATTGGAGGCTTCGCATTATTTCCCACGAGACAAGCCAGAAAAAAGAGACAAATTCTCATAAAAATTAAAAACGTCAAACATCAATCCTGTAAACTCTAATAATCATAGCCATTGATCTATTATATTTTCTAAAAAGTTACCCACCACTATTATTATGAAAATATTCAAAAATGAGCTCTAAACCTATATTTCAATTATCGAGCTCAGCTATTATAAAAAATAATCTAAAGTAACCCCATAACCTTCATCCAATTTACTAATACACATCATTATAAAGCATAACTTAAAATGTCATTCTAAAATTTTATCTATGTTATCCACGTATGTCGTTATTAAAAATAACCTAAAGTAAATATTTAAATCTTAATCTAATTATCGTCATGTGCATCATACAAAAATGTTAAAAGGTAAATTAATATATGATTTTAAATTACGTATTTATGTCATTGTTAATATAAAAATACTAAGTTAAAGTATATACACATGATGATTGCCACCATTTAGACTATTTATACATGTATGTGAGGAATCGATGAAAAATATTGATTTGTATGCTAAACATAATGTATGGAGGATTGGAGGTGTGATACAAAATGAAAAAATATGAATATGGATGAAAAAGTGCATTGAGTAATTATTAATTAAAAATCAATCACAACTGGACAAAGATAGATACATATCTCTATAAGTATTATGTTGAAGTATTGAAAAATAAGAGAGTAGTAGGTGAACAATTTTGATTATTAGCTAGAAGTTTAATTTCTAAATAATTTTTAAATACAATAGCTTCTAAAAAAATATTAGCCCGTGTGGGAGCACGGGTTGATGGACTAGTGAGATGTAATACGAGTATTTTATTTATTTTTATAAATTTCGCAATATTTCCCACTGAAGGTCAGAGAAATCCTTATATTTATCTGGAAACATTTGCCCAGTTTCATGCCCAGCTCAAAGTTTCTAGAGAGAGGCATGCGGTGTGGGTGTGCAGGAATGCAATCCAGCCAGTCTCCAGAGAAGCCTGAAAATTTCTGCTGCAGCTGCAGACCACAGTAGTGATGGGATGGATTGGTTTAGATGATTTCTGATCGTCAAGGGGGTTTGGCAAACTCAACATGACAGATAAGTAACCGGTGTATAATTTGCCTCTACACATGTTCCTGCTCCTAAAGCATGAACGCAAACCAATTTCGCGTTTTTCTGTCTATAAATGTGAGTGGCGAGAAAAATAGCATACGTTTTGGTAGAGTAAGGGTAGCCAACGGTGACTTAAGATGGTGGAGGAAACTGAATGTCTCGAGTCAATCAATCAACTTAAAAAGGAAAAACAATTCCCCGTGGGCTAGAGAAGTTATAAAAAAAATGACTTAAAAAAATGACTTAAGATGCTGACCAGACCTGACAAGTGGGTCCGCCCGACCAGGGCGTCTGGGCCAAGGACACGAAGTTACGTGGCTCAAGGCAACAAGATAGTTCAAATCTGCCTGGATATCGTGGAACGCGTATTGTAGTCCGACTCGGATTACCTTTCATGTAATTACCGAGTAGATTAGATTCAAACCGACATGTAACTCTTAGTCGTCGGCCTATATAAGGCGACACCCCCTGAGGGTACCAGATCTGTCATTGAGCAATACACCAACATACAGGACGTAGGGTACTACTACTCTCTGGAGGCTCGAATCTGTCTAAAACCCTCGTGTCTCCTTCGTGTTCTCGTGATCAGCTTGGAGTTCTCGATGTCGCAATGACCCTCACTTACAAATCAACCACTTGGGTAACCTCTGGTGGACTGCTGGACTTATGAATCCGACATGAGCTGAGCTCAACTCACTTCCATTCGTCGGAACTAATGAATTCATGTTTGTCGTAAACCTGATATCCATTTTTTAAACCGTTTGAACAACCTTTGTGTTGTTTAGGATTGATATAATAAAATGAGATGTAGTATGGATATTTTTTTGTCTATATGTCGGAATATTTTCCCTTTGAAGCTGGAATAAATTCTTATCTAGAATAATTTTCTCGTAATGTTGAAATATTTTCGTATAAATTTTTTTACGAAGCTGCAATATCTTTTTTAGCAACTGGAACATTTTTGTCTTAACCTGCTTAAAAAAATACATTCTAGCTTTACAGAAAAATGTTCTCCGAGGTACAATCGGTTTTGAAGATCTATGACATGGAGAAATCACTTCAACATGTCAATAATTCAAAAAACTACATGGTATCTCTACTGTCTGAAGTCGTAATAACGAGCTCTATTGCAATCTAAAATTTTTCATGGGTCTGATGTTCTTTGTTACCTGGAGTGTGTGGTATATGTGAAACGGCATTGAGGAAGGGGACTCATGTTAATTATGTCTAGACCATCACAATAATCTCGCGTGATGGTGGAAGATCTTTTCCTGATTTATCATAGTAGTCGGTAAATCTTGTCTTTCTCAATGATCAAAACCGCCCTCTCCACGGAGTCCATTATGGTTGCTATTTGCTAACACCTTATGACCATCCCTATACAGGTCTACCTGTAAATTCTGCAATCGAGGAGTGCCTGGACACATCACACTGTCAAATTTGAAGTATGAGCTACGCATGAATTTTCAGTTTCCACACTTGTTGCATTGTTAGTTAAGTGAACAAAGCTACTTATGCACATAAGGCATGAAAAAGGAAGGAAAATGAATAAGCTCCCGTTAAAAAGTGAGGAAATTCCTTATTTGACACTGGAAGATGAGTTAATTCCTTTCTTGACCTTGAAAAATTTTTCCTCCCCAATATGACACCAGCTTGTAACTTCAGTTCCATATTTGCCATTTACGTCACTTATATTAGTTAAATCAGGTGAAACGATCTACAAATCACCTCCAAAAAGCATGAAACATTTTATAGTGATACAACAAGTGAATATGAACCAATTTATTAAAAGTACACATATATACCTTTACGGTTTTAAAATTAAAACTCACCAACTTAGGCTACCTTTATAAGTTCTCTGAATTTTTATGGTACCAAAAGACTTTTAAAAATTATAAGAAAGTAACTAATATTTCCCACATCAGATGCTGGAACATATTAAATTATTTTCTAGAAAAACTTACATAAATAATTATGAAGAATTGTAAATTTGGGAAATTTAAAAGAACCTTATAATTCTCTATGTAACTTATGATAGAAAATAATTTATAAATGACTATATCTCATGTAAGGAATATTAATTATTTTTTCCAAAATTGTTGGAAAGTGTTTTGCTATCATAATAATTCAAATATGCTTCAAAAGTAGTCAAATTTGGTGAATTTTAATTTGAAAATGATAAAGGTACATGTGCGTTTTTAAGCGAAAGGGACTCAGCTTCATTTGTTCTATAATCAGAAAAAGTTTCACAAATTTTGGAGGTGATTTGCTGGTTGTTTTGTTCGACTTATGTGATAAAAATGAAGAAAATGTCAAATAAGAATAAAAGATAGAACTCGGTGTCATATAAGGGATGGAAAAATTTTCAGTGTCAAAAAAAGAATTTAGCCATCTTCTAGTGTCAAATGAGGAATTTTTTTCAGGGAAAAACTGAATTTGTTTAGCATGACAATTTTAAATGCTTGTATGAAATTTTCTAACGTGACATATTAAACTGAATAATAGGAATGCTCTCTGTGTGAGTTTCAGTGCTAGAAATTTCAGATATACTGAAAAACATGTTTCCTTCATGCAGAATGTGTGTTACATGCATGTGTGGCATGATGGCTGTTGTTACATGAACGTTAACAGTAATTTCAGCCCTGGCGATTTGGCTGTTGTCGTCATCAATGCAGACCGGCCCGTGGCCATAATTTCAGAAATCTGAAGCGTGCTGCGCAACTGCAGAGTGGCAATGTGGCATGATGCATGGTTTGCTGGTTTCGTGGTGAACTTTGCATGATTGTGAAGCAACCGATGTATGATTTTGCACTCATCGGCATGTCAATGAGAGGAGTAATGAAAGTCGCATGTTCCTGCTCTCCTAGTCACTTTGGCGTCTCTTTTGTTGTAATAAACTCGTCTGTTGAGATGGTGCTGGCCACCTGTATATAAACGAGCATTGAAAGTCATGTATCCAGGCAGAAGTCTTCCATAAATTTTGCAACGAAAAACAGAAAATGTTATAGAGTTACACTAGCCCTTAGAGACTCTTTAGATGGTGGTGGAAACTGAGGGGTGGCAGATCATTGATCACCTTCAACTGTTTGGTCCATGTGAAAGGCTTTGCGCGCGACTCCTGCACAATGACTCCTACACGCGACGGTTTAAGCGTGAGGAGGCAACCAGATACTGCGGCGGTGGCCGGAGAGCTCCTGCGCAGGGAGGCAGCCAAACAACTTGGCTGCTACTAGAAGTACTCCGGCGATCACAAGTCGCGAATGATGATGCTGGATTAGACGGCAGCGTCAACCCCAATTTCCGCGACTCGGACCACCTGCACATCCCAGCGTTGGAGGACCACCCAGAAGTCGCTAAGCTGATCCTGTAGCACTATGCAAACTCTTGGATACGGAAAATGCATTCCAGACAGTGAAATTCTCACAGCTTTTCCCTAACAACTTAATGCTTGTTACAGCAACAATATCCCAGCTTTTTCATATTAACCATCTCACTTTGTGGTAGGCTGTGTGTATCCTAGTTATGGAAAGGCTGGCAGGGTTTTATGATTTTTGTATCAACTCGATGTAACAATCTTGAAATTAATAAAACTTCTGTTGTCGAAAAAACCATTATGCATGGTACAAAAGAATAGGACCAATCACATCGAGTTATTCCTCCGTAGTTGGAGTGTAGTTAATAGGTGGGCTTTGAGCTGTATCTGAGCTGAGATTTTGTGTTGCTTAGATTATTCTGAGTCACTTATATTCTTTTTCCTTACTTTTTTTGTAGGGTCCATATATGGGCCTTTCACAAATGCCAGAACTCTATTAAATAATAAAGCTTCCATTATTTAAAAAATACATGTCATATATATTACTCCTTTTGATCACAAAAAAATACATGTCATATATATTACTGCATTATAGCTGAAACATTCTATCCAAGCAACAGGCTTACCATATTCTCAACGTTTCTCATGAGTTTGGTGTAATAACTATTAAAGCGCAAAATGGTGTATCGGTGTCCTTACAAGTTAGTGAACATGTTGATAAATATTTTTTTCCACCCTGTGTCACCATTTCTTAATTAGTGTTAAGTAAGAGTGAAATATTTTGCTCCATGTATGAGGGATTCAAGAAATTCCTGAGGAAACAGAGGGTCCGGTTTTGGGTAGTCCAAATCAAAAGCTATAATTTGCCACGCTTTTGGCAAGAGATTCAACTTCCATCAGGGTATGTACCCAATATACAACGGCTTAGGATTAGTGCTATTAACTTTTCGAAAAGTAAGTACGACAGGTTCCGGAACCTAACCAATTAAGCTACCCAAAATACAACGGCTTAGGATTAGCGCTGTTTAGATCCATGAGAATACGAGTAGGTGGACAGGTTCCACCATCAGGAACCTGACCAATTAATTTAACCTACACTCAGTGTGCGCCCAAACTCGAGTGGGTTACAGCAATTAATAGTGCGTTGGAGCTGAAGAATGTTGTGTTGCTTCATTTGTATAGAGTAGGAAGTGAAATAACTGGACAGGCATGCACCTGGTTATAGATACAGAAAACTTATTGAATTTTCATCACACAGATCGATGGGAGCATTACAACGGCGTCAATTAGGATTTGGGCAGCAGCACATGTCATAGCCTGCTTCTTGCCTGCAGTAGGCGGGGCTGTTGCTAATTCCATGTACCTCGCATACATGCACGCAGATCGGGTCCGTACAATAGTCTGGATTAGTGGGCAAGAAGCACGGTTCTGCCCGTGGTGGTGCCCTTGATGCTGGTGGTGGTGGTGGTGATTCTTGCGGCAAGTCCCCGTTCAGTGACAGTAACCCAACCCGGCCGCTGAAGCCTACACTAAAATCATCAATTGTTTAGGTTACCGTTCAGTATAGCAGTTTAGGTAATAAAATAAGTAGGGGTGCTTACCGTTCCAAGCTTCGCAAGATCGGGTGTTTGAAGACATGATGGCAAGAAGCGCTAACGAAGTAGCCACCATGCATAGAGTCATGGGATTAGTATGCTTGACGAGTGCCATGAGGAAGGAAGTAGTATCACAACCAGTTCTGTTTCTGTGGGAGGAGCAAGGGTGCTTGCAGGCCCTTTATAGATTGCATGTCATCAAATGTATCGTGTCAGACTTTGTGGCTGTTATATCCTATCTATATGTATCCAAAACTAGTATGTTTGGGTATCTTAGGACTAGGATTTATATCATGTCCAGCCATATATATACATTATTGATAGCTTGATATCTCAAGTCTATGATTTTATCTTTATAGCCTGAACAAGAAAATATGAGTGTCAACATTTATAGGCCTGCGGTTTCGGCAGGTGTTCGTAGCTACTACTTCCATTTCACATTATAGTTATCTTTCTAGCTTTTTCCCAAGTTAAATATTTCAAAATTCAAATCATTAATTTCTAAAGATTCATATAGTTTAACAATATAGGATTATTTTTTCTCGATTCACCATGACTAAAAGATTTTGACAGAAGTACTGTAGCAAAGGACCGGACCTGAACTGAGCTGTTGGTGGAAGCTGAAGTGTGGAGGCCATTGATCTACTATCTTAGAAAGTTGGCACGTTGTGTTCACGTAATCCTCTTGAGTTCACCATGCCACTGCAACTCTACTCTAAGAGAGATGAGATAATTCATTGATATTAGAATTTGCAGTATGAATAGACTTCAATTTTTTTCTTATGCGGCCGGTTTGACTGCAAAAGACAGTTAGAATAATGCTACGCATCGCTGCATTGTAATTTGATGTTAGGTCTTGCATAATCCAATAGGTCCTCCCTTATGTGTGGGAAGCAAAATTCAGATGTGTGCTGCCTGTGCAAAACGTCCAAAAGCATGACTAGATCACATGTTCAACCACGAAATAAATAAAAATGAATGGATTTGCATGGGCTGGAGGTGAAAACTCTATGGCAATTTGTAGGGAATTATCAAAACCGTTTCATATATCGTTTTTGTTAACTCATACTTGGGACCAAATAGGGCGAAGACGGATACTGAGAAACAACTTGAATTAATGTAGTCTAGATCATTTTGCCCCAGTCCAACACGGTACTGAAAATTGCTAGTCAGTGGCTCTTTGGGGAAAAAACAATTTACGGAAAAAGTTATTAAATTTCACAGATCACAATAGATGCATGGCTTCCTGAGAGTGCGTTCCTGGCGATGTGGTACATATGAAGTTGCATCATGCTAATCATGCTTATAGTTAGTTTGCAGCTACTCCATGCGCAAACCATGATGTTCATGGACAAGATGACTGGCAGTATATAAAAAGAACTATTAACTTCAGAAAACAGAGCTGGCACATCTATGAGATTTTATTAGGTGGAGTATGGAACTGGAGGATGTGGTTGAAGCAAGAGTTGCAAGATATTTGCTAGTTTCCAATGACACAGAGATTAAGAGAGATTGGTGAGCTGTTAGCGGAAACTGAAAAACCCAAATATTGTGAGCTGTTCATCGTCGGCGTCATCATCTTTAGCACAGCCTTGGGAGGGGCCTCCAATGAATCCGGTGCCCTCCGATACTGTGGTGGGCGCAATGGTTGGGGCTAATACCACCGACATCCCCTACTGCCGCGGCCGTCGCAACCTGAACCGCGGTGCAGCTGCAGTGCACTTTGTTGGGTTGAGCCGTGTCTCGAGTTCCTCCTGGCACCGGTGGGAGGGGCCGGACCAGCGGCGCCCTGTCTGCCGCCGTCCCCGCTAGCGCACGTCCACGTGGCACCGCGGTCACATGGATGGCGCCTTGTAGGATGTTGCTGATGGACAGCGCGGTGCAGACCCCGGCAATGCATGGCAATTGCTGCAGCGAGCTGGCGGCTTTCCTGGACAGCGCAATGGCGGAAGGTGGCGACTAGATGCTATCGTCACTGTACCTGCAATGACGTGAACAAGATCCGGCCAACCTTCGAGATACGAGTTAAGTTCCGGTAACGTGGCACGAGCCCTGCCATATCATTTAAGGAGAAGAGAGATTGTTCAAATATTACATGATTGATGTTACATAATAAACTCATTACTCAAATCATATTGTTTTAACATAATTAAACTAAGGCACACTCAGTGCTCCACATGCTTGTTGGCGCAAGCTTATTTCTTCCTTGATGAGGCCAAATAATCATCGTTGTGGCACCGCTTCAACTCCATCAAAAATACGCCTGTTTCTGTCATTCCATAGATTCCATACTATGTAGATTAGGACAGCCGCAATCGCTCGCCTTTGCGTCTTGTTCATCGCCTTCAGGGAATGTCTCCACCAATCTTCAAGACCGACGCCTCAAGACCGACGCCCATCACTGGCAAGGGAACCAGGTTGTTGGACCAACTGTGAACCAACATCCACACCTGCATTGCGTATGGACAGTGTAGGCATAGGTGTTCTACAGTTTCAGGTGCAGCTTGGCAAAGAGAGCACATCGGATTGCATAGCCAGTTCCTTGCAGCTAGTCTGTCAGCCGTCAATATCTTGCTTTGGACTAGTATCCATGCAAAAAATCTGTGCTTCCCTTCCACCTGTCCCTCAAGATTGCTTGTGCTTCAAATGGACTGAAAGATCCTTGGAATTGAATTGCTTATGCTGACTTAGCACTATATTCTCCATCCGATGTCCATCTCCAAGCTATTTCCTCAGGTCTATCCGTGAATTGAATGTCCTGAACTAGGTCCCAAATGTGCACAAATTCAGTCATTTCTATCACCATGTTCATTCGCCATAAGCCTCTCGTCCAGCTATGGTTGATCAACTCCTGATATACAATTTTTTGTTTTCGCCAGGCCAGCTTGTATAGGTTAGGAGTCAAATCTCTTAGTGCTTTGCCCTGCAGCCATGTGGAGTTCCAGAATTCAGTCTTGAGGCCATTACCGAGAGTGACAACGGTGCTAATTTGGAATAACTGTTGGTCTAACTCATTGACCGGTGATTCAGTGCCAACCCATGAACAGTCAGGGTGTTTTCCATTTATACCATAACCAGCGTAACCGTAAAGCCCAGCTCAACAGGTTCAAATCAAGAGTGCCCAGTCCTCCGAACTTCTTAGGTCTTATTATTCTAACCCATCTGATCAGACAGTGTCCCCCATTAGCCTCAACCGCCCCTTCCAGAGCAAGTTCCTCCTTATTTTGTCCAATTGCTTTATAGCCCATCTTTTCAATGCAAAGACAGTTAAGAAATAAACCAGCATTGCCGACAACACTGAGTTCACAAGCCCCAACATTCCTGACTTGTTTAGCACACGGCCTTTCCATAAGGGTAGCCTAGCTGCAACTTTGTCAATGAGAGGTTGAATGTCCACCCTTTGGAGTGCTCTTGTATGTAGTGGCAGCCCCAGGTATGTGCATGGGAATGATTTTGCTGGACATTGAAAACTTTCCATTATATCCTCCAAATTGAGGCCATCACATTGAATTGGATATACCATGCTTTTATTCTTGTTGGTAATCAGCCCAGATGCTAGTCCAAATTCCTCAAAGATATCACTTGCCACCTTTACTTCTTCACTGTTTGGATTCAGAAAAATAGCCACATCATCTGCATACATACTCATTCTTTCTTTGGCTGCCCTGTCTTGAATTGTTGATAAGTGTCCTTCATTGCTAGCAATGGTGAGCATTCTCTGTAGTGGTTCCATAGCTAAGATAAAAAGAAGTGAGCTCAAAGGATCACCCAGTCGCAATCCTGTTCTATGCCTGAACCATGGCCCCCTTGACCCATTCAGTAAGACAGATGTGCTTGCAGTTGACAGCAGTATAGATACCCAGCTCCTCCATTTCTCTCCAAATCCCATCTGCTCTAGTACTTCTATTAGGAAATCCCATCTGACACTATCAAATGCCTCCGCTATATCTAGCTTCAGGAACAATGTTGCTCTATTTGCTCAGTGAAAGGCCTTGACCAGGTTTTGAGTGAACAGAAAATTATCCTGGATACTTCTTCGCTTGATAAAAGCACTTTGTGTTCTCGATACTAGTTCGTGTAGGTGTGGGGACAATCTGTTTGCCAACAACTTGGAAATTAACTGGGCTAAACTATGTGTTAAACTGATTGGTCGATAGCTTCCCAAACTCTTTGCCTCTGCCCGTTTTGGAATCAGTACCATGTGAGCTTTGTTTAATTGGTTGAAATGCTATCCATGTTGCTGATAGAAGGAAGTTAATTGCTGCCATGATACCATGCTTGATGATGTGCCATGCTGTTTTGAAGAAAACCCCTATATAACCATCTGGCCCTGGTGCCTTGTCACCAGCCATATCAGTAATGACAGCATATACCCCCTCCTCACTGAATTCTTGTTCCAGGTTCTCTAGCTGCAATCTTGGCAGATCAATTCGACTCCAGTCTAGAGTGTGTGTTCTCTGTGCTAGTTGGCCAAACTGCTTGCTATAATGCTCAAAAATGTGCCCTTCTTTTTCCTCATGTGAATGTATGATTCTCCCTTCAGTTTTCAGGTACTGGATAAAATTCTTTCTCCTTCTACCATTGATTTGCATATGGAACAGCTTTGATTGTGCATCTGCTGCTTTTATGTAGGTCATCCTTGATTGTTGCTTGGCTCTTATTTTCTCTATGGCCGTCATCCCTAAAATTCTTGCTTTTAGGTCTCTTTTTAATTGCACCTCAATATCACTTAACTGTCTGAAGTCTTGGACGATAACAAGAATCCCTACAAGCTGTTTTGCAGCACACAGAAGCAGCTCGTTTCTCCCAATTTTTGACCTGGGCCACTGCTTGAGATTTTTCCCTGCTCTTTCAATTTTTGTGTGAAGCCTAAGATAAGGGTTCTGAATCTGTAGTTGTCGATCCCATGCTTCTTTCACATGTCATATATATTACTCCTTTTGATCACAAAAAAATACATGTCATATATATTACTGCATAATGGCTGAAACATTCTATCCAAGCAACAGGCTTACCATATTCTCAACGTTTCTCATGAGTTTGGTGTAATAACTATTAAAGCGCAATGGAGATGAACCAGTATTCTTGTCCTTCTGATCTGCAAAATGGTGTATCGGTGTCCTTACAAGTTAGTGAACATGTTGATAAATATTTTTTTTCCACCCTGTGTCACCATTCCTTAATTAGTGTTAAGTAAGAGTGAAATATTTTCCTCTATGTATGAGGGATTCAAGAAATTCCTGAGGAAACAGATGGTCCGGTTTTGGGTAGTCGAAATCAAAAACTATAATTTGCCACGCTTTTGGCAAGAGATTCAACTTCCATCAGGGTATGTACCTGTTGACGCCAGATTTTGACACGTATTTTGAATCGGCGTCAGGGAAGGAAAAGATTGGCCGGTGCGGCGGATTAAAAGCTACAGTGGGGAATCGGCCGATTGGTGCTACAGTGTATCGGCCGATTGGCGAACGGAGTTGATAAAAGTCGGCCGATTGGAAGGTTGGGGCAGCTGGGCCAATATGGGCTTAAGGTGGGCCAGAGAAGAAGATAGAGAGAGATTGGCCCATGGAGGTATGATAACCAACTCCGATACGAGTTGTGTTTGTAAATATTTGTTTTCATTTAAAATTAGAGATAGATCCTAGTCGGTTAGGAAATCAGTTGTAACATGCTATAAATAGCCATCTCTAGAAATTTGTAAAGACAACACATCAATCAATACAAACAAACTACTTTTTCCTCGTACTTTACTTTCAAGTCGGCGACTTCGCCAATACATCTTTTCCTTTCACGAGTTCGTACGGATTGGCAGGACTGCATCGACTCGACCTCCGGCCGATTTGTAAGTTTCGTTTATCAAGTAATATCTAAGCTTTAACTTCGGGCGCATCGCTGTCATTTCGTTTAGATTTATTCACCGGTTATCGATATTTACTAAAATTATAGGTTTTATCTATTGTTTTAGTTTTTATCACTAGTTATCCAGCTTAAGATTTGAATTGTCGGCTTCATTACTGTTGTTCTTATTTATCGCTACGTAGCCGATTAGATCTATTTCAAGTGATTGCATTTGTGGCGTTGTTTAGCCTACTCTAGTAGTTTCTTTATAATCGCTACGTGATTATCGGTTGTTCTGTAGCCGGTCATCTCTACAGCAAATCGGCCGATTCACTGATACGCTTTTCGAGACAGATCGGAACTTTAGCCGATCGAAACCCTGGAATTTAATACGTTTCTTTCCTTGTCAATCAACAGGTCAGATTGACTGGCACGTCGCGCGAACCGTACTAGGGCGATTACCCGAACAGGAGTTAAGCAGATTCTCCCGGGTCGTGTGTCCGACGCTGAAGATCATCGGCCGATTTTTAGCGCCAACAGTACCCAATATACAACGGCTTAGAATTAGTGCTATTAACTTTTCGAAAAGTAAGTATGACAGGTTCAACCATCAGAAACCTAACCAATTAAGCTACCCAAAATACAACGGCTTAGGATTAGCGCTGTTTAGATCCATGAGAATACGAGTAGGTGGACAGGTTCCACCATCAGGAACCTGACCAATTAATTTAACCTACACTCAGTGTGCGCCCAAACTCGAGTGGGTTACAGCAATTAATAGTGCGTTAGAGCTGAAGAATGTTGTGTTGCTTCATTTGTATAGAGTAGGAAGTGAAATAACTGGACAGGCATGCACCTGGTTATAGATAAAGAAAATTTATTGAATTTTCATCACACAGATCGATGGGAGCATTACAACGGCGTCAATTAGGATTTGGGCAGCAGCACATGTCATAGCCTGCTTCTTGCCTGCAGTAGGCGGGGCTGTTGCTAATTCCATGTACCTCGCATACATCCACGCAGATCGGGTCCGTACAATAGTCTGGATTAGTGGGCAAGAAGCACGGTTCTGCTCGTGGTGGTGCCCTTGATGCTGGTGGTGGTGGTGATTCTTGCGGCAAGTCCCCGTTCAGTGACAGTAACCCAACCCGGCCGCTGAAGCCTACACTAAAATCATCAATTGTTTAGGTTACCGTTCAGCAGTATAGCAGTTTAGGTAATAAAATAAGTAGGGGTGCTTACCGTTCCAAGCTTCGCAAGATCGGGTGTTTGAAGACATGATGGCAAGAAGCGCTAACGAAGTAGCCACCATGCATAGAGTCATGGGATTAGTATGCTTGACGAGTGCCATGAGGAAGGAAGTAGTATCACAACCAGTTCTTTTTTATGAGTGTCAACATTTATAGGCCTGCGGTTTCGGCAGGTGTTCGTAGCTACTACTTCCATTTCACATTATATATAGTTATCTTTCTAGCTTTTTCCCAAGTTAAATATTTCAAAATTCAATCATTAATTTCTAAAGTTTCATATAGTTTAACAATATAGGATTATTTTTTCTCGATTCATCATGAAAAAAAGATGTTGACAGAAGTACTGTAGCAAAGGACCGGCGCTGTTGGTGGAAGCTGAAATGTGAAGGCCATTGATCTAATATCTTAGAAAGTTGGCGCGTTGTGTTCACGCACTACTAGAAAACTCGGTATTAGTATCGGTTTGTAGGATGCATATCTTCCGAAAATGCATCCAGGATTAATCTGTCGAGATAAAAGAGGATCTTTTATCATGGGTCCTAAAATCGAGATATAATATCCCCTTTTAGTCCCGGTTGGTATCGGTAATACCAACCCCAGAAAATGCTCGCCACGCCAGGGGCTACCTCCCATCCCTTTTATCCCGGTTGGTAATACCAACTGGGACTAAACAGTTTTGCATAAAAAAATTACAAAAAAAATATCGAGGGGTCCCCCTCGCACATAGCTTCCTTGCCATCCCACCTACACACCACATCTATCATATAGGGGATGCTATCCTTTTGTATCAACTCATGGAGGACCCTTAATCTAGGTTGGTAACACCAACTAGGATTAAAGACCTCATTTAATCCTGGTTGGTAATACCAACTGGGATAAAAAGGTTCGAGGGATTTAGTCCTTTCCTAGTCACACATGGGGGTCCCTTTTTATCCCGGTTGAAAATACCAACCGGGATAAAAAGGGTCCGAGGGCTTTATTCTTTTTTCGGCCACCCGTGGGGGACCCTTTTATCCCGGTTGGAGTTTCCAACCGGGACTAAAGGACCTCCTTTTATTCCGGTTGCTTTAGTCCCGGGTGGTAGTATATACCAATCGGGACTAAAGGGTGACCTTTTAGTCCCGGTTGATCTTACCAACTGGGACTAAAGGGTCCCTCGCGTGTGCCTGAATTTTTCAACCGGACTAAAGGATCTCCACGGCTGGCTGATTTTTGAACTGGGACTAAAAGGTCACCTTTAGTCCCGATTGCAAATACCAACCGGGAGTAAAGTGTAGTGCACCCTCTTTTCTCCCGAGCCGAAATTAAACCGAGACTAAAGAGAGTGGTATCTAAAGTCAGTTCTCTAGTAGTGACGTAATCCTCTTGAGTTCACCATGCCACTGCAACTCTACTCTAAGAGAGATGAGATTATCCATTGATCTTAGAAATTGCAGCATGAATAGACTTCAATTTTTTTTCTTATGCAATCAACTTGACTGGAAAAGACAGTTAGAATGCTACGCATCGCTGCATTGTAATTTGATGTTAGGTCTTGCATAATCCAATAGGTCCTCCCTTATGTGTGGGAAGCAAAATTCAGATGTGTGCTGTCTGTGCAAAACACCGAATATGTGGGAAGCCAAACATCACACCCCCTTTTCGCTTTCACTGCACGAATAGCCTGTCAGTCAACAGGTTTAGAATCTTTGGCCAAATTGATTTTGAGGATGCACACATCGTCATTGAATCTTTGGAAATAGATCGAAAATGTTGTTATTTGAGGGAAACAGAAAAATGCATGTGGTTTTCAGGCAATGTGGAAGTTTTCAAAGTAGAAATATAGTTATGCTTTGGGTTGAGGCTACAGGAAGGCTCAGCCTTTCAGGTCATCTGTTAAAAGAATCAAAGTAGCATGCTACTACTCATGGTTGGTTTGTGGTTATGCATGCCAAACACCATGATGTATCATGATGTATCTGTGTACAGTAAGGCAGGAAATATATATACATATATATAAATGCACGTCCAAAAGCATGACTAGATCACATGTTCAACCACGAAATAAATAAAAATGAATGGGTTTGCATGGGCTGGGGGTGAAAACTCTATGGCAATTTGTATGGAATTATCAAAACCGTTTCATATATCAATTTGTATGGACCAAATAGGGCGAAGACCGATACTGAGAAACAACTTGAATTAATGTAGTCTAGATCATTTTGCCCCAGTCCAACACGGTACTGAAAATTGCTAGTCAGTGGCTCTTTGGGGAAAAAACAATTTACGGAAAAAGTTATTAAATTTCACAGATCACAATAGATGCATGGCTTCCTGAGAGTGCGTTCCTGGCGATGTGGTACATATGAAGTTGCATCATGCTAATCATGCTTATAGTTAGATTGCAGCTACTCCATGCGCAAACCATGATGTTCATGGACAAGATGACTGGCAGTATATAAAAAGAACAATTAACTTCAGAAAACAGAGCTGGCACATCTATGAGATTTTATTAGGTGGAGTATGGAACTGGAGGATATGGTTGAAGCAAGAGTTGCAAGATATCTGCTAGTTTCCAATGACACAGAGATTAAGAGAGATTGGTGAGCTGTTAGCGGAAACTGAAAAGCCCAAATATGATGAGCTGTTCATCGTCGGCGTCATCATCTTTAGCACAGCCTTGGGAGGGGCCTCCAATGAATCCGGTGCCCTCCGATACTGTGGTGGGCGCCATGGTTGGGGCTAATACCACCGACACCCCCCTACTGCCGCGGCCGTCGCAACCTGAGCCGCGGTGCAGCTGCAGTGCACTTTATCGGGTTGAGCCGTGTCTCGAGTTCCTCCCGGCACCGGTGGGAGGGGCCGGACCAGCGGCGCCCTGTCTGCCGCCGTCGCCGCTAGCGCCCGTCCACCACCGTGGCACCGCGGTCACATGGATGGCGCCTTGGTGGATGTTGCTGATGGACAGCGCGGTGCAGACTCCGGCGATGCATGGCTATGGTTGCTGCAAGCTGGCGGCATTCGTGGACAGCACAATGGTGGAAGGTGGCCACTAGATGCTATCGTCACTGTACCTGCAATGACGTGAACAAGATCCAGCTTGATTAACCTTTAAAATACACGAATCGAGATACGAGTTAAGTTCCGGGTTGAGTACCCAATCGTTATGAAATACACGAATGCTACTAATATAATCTTTGGTTGGTACTCCTGCGTCCTAAAAAGACTGCTCGAAACATATCCCACAAATAGTGTTTATGTAGGTTTCAAACCATCCAACAAAAGCCCGCATATTACCTTCTGGCCCAATTAACGAATCAATAATTTATTTCCATCATCGACGCCCAAGCCAGACTCGCTCGGCCATTCGGCTATTCCATCGCCGCTTCGTTGGGTTGCCCCTCCCTATCCCTTATCCGCATGACCCATCGCTCAACGTCAGGAAAAAAAAACGACGCCCGTGCAGGCTCGGTGGAGGTGGGATGCGTAGTGGCCGATCGACCGTTGGGACCTTTCCTTCCCATGGGACTCCTTTCTGATTAGAGTCTCGTGGGTGTCGGATGCGGATCGGCGGTCTGATTGACGACCAGGAGCGTTGTTGCGGGACTTGGTGGGATCCACGCACAACAATTACCCTTAGCCAAAGCTGCTGGGTGTCTTTTGGGATTACTTGGGACTTGTCCTTTCCTCCGCTTGACATGATCATTCAAGTCATTCAAGTCCGATCTGACTTTAAGAGATCCATCTTGAGAGAGAGAGGTTGTGTTGGTTGCTAGTTGGTGTATCCACCGTAATAATATTATTTTTGATCATGGAAGTCTTTCTCTAGCCACTTTGTTGGTGAAATGGCTCCGGTTTTGCTTAGAGCCAAACCCAGGGTGAAGCAACCACCAGGCATCAGCCAATAGAAGATCACCATGTGGGAAGCAAGCGCCAGCTTCCAAACAGCGGAAGGGCATTCTCCATGCGGGGGTATTTTCCCGGCGGGAGGAAGGTGATTCTGTTGTGCAGGGAAATTCCCGGTCGGGGGTTTTCTTCCCGGGGCTAATTTGGCTCTACTGCCCAAACTAGCCCTGATGAGAAAGAAATAGTTGGTGGTAGGTGTAGGTGGGTATCATATATTTTTTTCATTAGTAGAAAAGATTATCGATACTTGGTTCCGATAGGTATTATGAGAAAAGAGGGACACGTCTGGTTGTGGCCCCTCTTCGCTAAAGGCAAACGTCGGTTGCCGTAGAGGCCATGGGCTAGCTGTTTCTGTTGTGTAGCAATGCAAGCCGGCCCATGTCCGCATATAGCTTCGGAAATCAGAACCGTGCTGCAATTGTGCAGTGCGGATTGCATTATTTTGCAGCATCAGCGGCATGATGCATTGCTGGTTTCAGAAATGTTCCAGAAATTCTGCTTATAGGAAGTTATCACTTATAAATGAGCGTAGGAACTTATGTGTCCATCCTGAAATGTTGCGGAAACTTTGCAAACAAAAACAGAAAAAAATTTGATACAGTTACACTAGTCCACAGAGACACATAAGATGGTGGAGCAAACTGAGGGGTCCAGATCATTTGATCACCATCAACAGCTTGGGCTCCTCAAGAGGACAATCCGGTGGTGACTTGTCCGCAATGACGGTAAGAGATATATTGGCAGATGAGAGATTATTTTCCGGCGAACATGAACTTTTTTTTAACGTTGGGTATACTTTGGTCGCTCCCATATTAATTCAGCAATTGGATCAGGCTGTTCCGGCTTTGAGGAGTCCGGATGCCGAGGGTACGCGGAAGCGGCTTGAGGTCCTTGGCTGCTCGAGCACACGACAGCTCAAACTTGACAAGGCGATCAGATCCAGCAGACTGGGTGGCGGCCAGAGGCCGCCACAACTCGGCGCTAAAAGAGATGAAATAATTGATTCCTCCCAGAAATTGCAGCAAGAATATACTTCAATTTTTTCCTTGCGCAATCAACTTGACATGGAAGGACAGTTAGAATGCTATGCATTTGCTGCATTATAATATAATTTGAGGTCACATAATATACTAGTTCCTCACTTATGTGTGCGAAGTAACATCGAAATTTCTGCTAGCTGTGAGGAACACACTGAATTCATCGTACAAATGCTTGACATTGAACAATTGCAGAATATTTGGCCAAAAACAGCATCAGTTTCTTTTCGAGGATGCACACGCTAGTGAATCTTTAAAACTTGATCAAAGTTGTCATTTTTGAGAGAAATAGATGAATTTATATGCATTTCAGGTCATGCGGTACAAGAATTAAAATAGCATGCTAGTCCTGTTTTGGTTTGCGGCAAGGGCATGCCAAACCCATGTTGCGCAGGAAGGCACGCAATATATACACACACATATGATTCTTGTCAGTTACCAAAATGAAACATTTATAGTACAGATAACAGAGCATTGTGTGGGTCTTTAGTTCTACAGGGAGTATGGAACAGTAGGAAAACGTCAAATCAGCGTTATGTCTAGTTGCGTAAAGCAATAGCCTTAGTTCTCCTAAAACTCCCAACTTTGACACTATACAAAAAGAAGATTCCCCATCACATCAAACTTGCGGTACATGCATGGAGTACTAAATGTAGACGAAATCAAAAACTAATTTCACAGTTTTGTTGTACTTTGCGAGACGAATCTTTTGAGCCTAATTAGTCAATATTTTGATAATAATTCACAAATACAAACGAAACGCTACAGTGTGCTACAGTGCTACAACAGTAATTTTGCACCTCCAAATTTTGGGCGGCCTGAGTTTATGGCCAACAGTAGATTTCTAGTAGTAACAGAGAAAAACAGAGATGTTGAGATATTGGAGAGAGCTGAAATGGCCGAGAATAGTTTGGTCAATATAGAGAGTAGAGCCGTCAAACAGAGAAGGTTGATCATCGCAGTCTGACGGAATACACAAGGGAGGGAACGAAGGACCTTGCCGAAATTGTGGCCAAGGACGCCAATCTCATAATATCCTATACTTCAGTGGTCACTCGGCACTTCGTCCTTGCTGGACTAGTCAAGATCATTCCATCATGGTTCCCAGCGCACTTGACACTCAAGTCCATGTTCATCAGTCCCAGAAAATGTTTGTGGTCGCCGCCACCGCTAGCTCATGCTTGCAATCACATCTTCATATGCGTATGCTATGCTTTAGAATCCTATACATTTCCTGTTCAGCACTTTCTATTGTCACTCTCTATAGAGATTGAATGGACTACTCTGTCATCAATACAGCTCCATTGTGATAGCTCCGAATATATGAATTCTGTGCTGCAACAGCAGTGCAGAATTAGTGATGGATTAGTTTGCCCACACTGGATAGATTGCCATTTCTGACGTGTAAAGGTTGTTAGACCAGCATTGTACGGTTGAAAAACAACAGGTGCATGAGTTTCTCCTCATGAAAAATGCACAACCAAAAGCATGACAAAACCACATGTTTAAAGACGAAAAAATAAACCGGATGGGATCACATGGTTGGGGGCCTGAAAACTGTATGATGTTAGTACGAAACATGAAACATCAAAACCATTTCGTATAACACTTCTTTTTAGCTCATGGTTGGAATCAATTAAGGCGAAGCCAGAATGCCGGATACAGACAAGCAACAGAAATTATTGTAATCTCGATCATTTTGCCCCAGAACCAACACGTACGGCGCTGAAAATTTCTTCTGAGGATGTACAAGTTAGTGGCTCTTTGGGAAAGATAATGTAAAGGGAAGTTACCAAATTTCAGAGATCTCAACTTATGCGTGGTTTATGAGCTCGTTCTTGGCGATGTGGTACACAGGAAGTAGCAGCATGCTAACCATGCTTATAATTAGTTTGCAGCTACACCATGCCAAAACCATGGACAAGACGATCGACCAGAACTATAAAAAGAACAGAGCTCGCACATCTATAAGATACTTTTTAGATGGAGCATGGAACTGGAGGATATGGTTGAAGTAAGAGTTGCTAGATATCCGCTAGTTTCCGGTGACACAGAGATTAAGAGAGATTGGTGAGCTGTTAGTGGAAACTGAAAGACCCAAGTATGGTGAGCTGTTCATCGTCAGCCTCATCATCTTGAGCACAGCCTTGGGAGCAGCCTCTCATGAATCGAACACCCTCCCATTCGACGACTGGCACCATGGCCGTGCTGACAGCACCGACACCACTCCTCACTGTCAATTTTTCTATTTTGACCTTTTTTCAAACTTTTTTCGCAATTGGACCCATGGCGAAACAGCTATAGGACACTGAGTCCGCGTGTCGCAAGACCACGCTGAGATGCTGCCACATAGGACATGCGTGTTTCTAGTTGGCATGACGTGGCCGACATGTCAGTGTGGAGTGGTCTTGTGCCGAGGCCTCGGCATTGTATCCTTTAACACCGAGGTCTGGTCTGCCCTGCCACTCCTTTTCAATTTCCTCGGCCACCCATCTCTTTTTCCCCTTCTCCTGATGGCCAAGACCAGTCCTTCTATCCTAGTTCTCTCTTCTCTTCCCTCTCCCTCCCCAAACCCTAGGTCCCCAAATTTAGAAGTGATAAGCCCAAATTTCGCATGGAATCGGTGCACCGATGTAATCTCTCTCCCCTCTTCCATTTCATCCAATTGGATTTGGTTGCATTATTGTATTTTTGTGGGAATCCTAGGGTTTAGGTGTAGATTGGATGTAGGAATTAGACTTGTTTTAGGATGAATTTGAGATGGCACATACCTACAATCAATTTGGAATGCTCTTGTGAATTAGGACATGGTATAGGCCCTACATGAATTAGGACGAATTTAGTGTAGGTAGATTACCTTTTGTATGAGCAATTTGGAATAGGCCCTACATGAATTTTGAACAAATTGAGTAATATAGGTAGTATTTAGGGTTTAGATGGTGCTCTGGTTGTTGGACCAAGTAAAGGCAATGATTCATTTTGTTTTTTTTGTGATATATAGACATTAATAGTGAGATGATGTTGTTCTAGTTTGTTGATTAAGCTTTGAATTATTTAGGCATTTCGAGGTGGAGGTACAATAGAGACAACAAAGATAGTTACGATGCAGAAGAGAAGAAGGAAAGTTTCGGCCTGTTTGTGGTGTAATCCTTCTTTTATGATTTACTTATCAAAATGTACAAATTTGCTAACAGAAAAAACAACAAAATTGCCCCAAGTATTTGCTACTTTTATTTGCGCAATTGATTTTCCACATTGTGCAAAAAATGGAACTTGCACTTCGAAATTTACGGATGGGTAGAAATATGCGGTAATTCGATCTCTAAATTTTAACATCATATTGCTCGCATTTTTTTCTTGTAACTACCTGCTCCCAAGTTTTCAAACCAAATAGATACCAAACATTAGACTACCATCCCTGGTAAGAACAGGAAAAATGTAGTGGAAATAGTATATTCGACTTTGCTAGAATATTTCCCTCACAAACTTGCTCTTAGAATTATTAATTTACTTCTTCAAGTGATGCTTATCTTCCCTACCTACTCTCCCAGTCCACCCGCCCACGCACGCATTCGCTCACTTGACGCTTCACGTGACAGGGAAAGGCACAGGCTGCAGCATCTCATTGTTTAGCTAGAAAAATGGTGTGCATTTCATCATTTAGCCCCAGGGAGCTCTTGGGGAGCCCGAAATAGGAATCTAGAGGTTGTGGGATTTTGTCATTTAGCTAAAAAATGGTGTGAGCTGACGGATGCACGTGCGGAGGACAGTAACTGCATCTGATCAGGGACAGGACGTGAAGTACATGTGTAGTTATGGCCATAGGGCAACATGAGCTTGTCTCTACATGAAATTGAATTGCATGCGCTCTCTCTCTGGGGGCAACAGAGGTCTCGGAGGAATCAAATCACATGGCGAAGGTATCACCGGTCACAGGGTGGCACGGGGAAGACACAAGGAGACAGTGACCTTCACAGGACCACAAGCTAAAGATGTGTTTCTCATTTTGTTTCCAACCCATGATACAGTGACCACAAACATACCACAAACATATCTGCCCTCACCAATATGAGTCTAAAACATAGAGTGAATTACACAAAATTACGAGTATTGTGGCATTTATAATACAAAACTACAAGTACTGTGGCTAGTAACGCAAAACTACAAGTTATGTGCATATTTGTAACACAAAACCTGAGCGGCCCACATGTCGGTGAGACAAATCAGTTCCGACCTTCGAACGGTTTTGTAAACTCTAGTGTGGACATGCATTCTGGAACGCAGCTAGCAGCCTGTATGCGACTGAAAATGTTTGTACAGATTCTACAATTAGGTATGCAGATCGAGGCACGAGGAACTTGACATCGAAACACTCTAGTGACCTTTAGGCTTTAGCAAACCCGTTCTTTGAATTATACTATTAAACAATAATTCATTTATTTTTATTGGAATATTGTTTTTAGCTATGCGGTTTTGACTTTGATCTAATATGTCATTGTGCGTGATTTTAGGGTTCAAAGATTATTTGTTGCTATTAAGTGAAAATTCCCGACTTAACTTGTATTTTGCAGGATAACTTGTTAGGATTTTCAGCTGCAAAAACTGTTTTGGTATATGTTACCCATCCAGCAGACGCACACGGCCCATCTGGCCTGACGCGTGGGCGCGTGGCCCAGGCAGTGACGCAGGTCACAGCCCAGCAACCATGCAACTAAAACATGGTGTGAGCTGACGGATGCACGTGCGGAGGAGCGTAACTGCATCCGATCGGGGACGAGACATGAAGTACGTGTGTAGTTATGGCCCTAAGGCAACATGAGCTTGTCTCTGCATGAAATTGAATTGCATGCGCTCTCTCTCTGGGGGCAACAGAGGTCTCGGAGGAATGAAATCACATGGCGAAGGTATCACCGGTCACAGGGTGGCACGGGGAAGACACAAGGAGACAGTGACCTTCATAGGACCACAAGCTAAAGATGTGTTTCTCATTTTGTTTCCAACCCATGATACAGTGACCACAAACATACCACAAACATATCTGCCCTCACCAATATGAGTCTAAAACATAGAGTGAATTACACAAAATTACGAGTATTGTGGCATTTATAACACAAAACTACAAGTACTGTGGCTAGTAACGCAAAACTACAAGTTATGTGCATATTTGTAACACAAAACCTGAGTGGCCCACATGTCGGTAAGACAAATCAGTTCCGACCTTCGAACGGTTTTGTAAACTCTGGTGTGGACATGCATTCTGGAATGCAGCTAGCAGCCTGTATGCGACTGAAAATATTTGTACAGATTCTACAATTAGGTATGCAGATGGAGGCACGAGGAACATGACATCGAAACACTCTAGTGACCTTTAGGCTTTAGCAAACCCGTTCTTTGAATTATACTATTAAACAATAATTCATTTATTTTTATTGGAATATTGTTTTTAGCTATGCTGTTTTGACTTTGATCTAATATGTCATTGTGCGTGATTTTAGGGTTCAAAGATTATTTGTTGCTATTAAGTGAAAATTCCCGACTTAACTTGTATTTTGCAGGATAACTTGCTAGGATTTTCAGCTGCAAAAACTGTTTTGGTATATGTTACCCATCCAGCAGACGCACGCGGCCCATCTGGCCTGACGCGTGGGCGCGTGGCCCAGGCAGTGACGCAGGTCACAGCCCAGCAACCATGCACGCAGGTGGGCTTGCGGCTTGCCTGATTGCTTCCGTCCCCAGCATCCGCGAAGAAGCTACGAACCCAGTCGCCGGTCTCCCGCAGTCAGTCAGTCCACGACTCAAGCCACACGCCGCGTCGCGGCTCTGATCCTCCCGTTCTCCACCGCGTCTGCAGTGCAAGGCCACTATTGGCGTCGAGTTCCAGATTAGCACCCTCCGGATCGGCGCACGCATCGTCAACGCACATAACTGGGACATCACCGCTAGGAAAGGTTGGTAATCAATCATCCCATCCATGATCCATCAATCCCTTTTTCATCCATCCTCTTGGGTTGTTTGAGCATGTGTTGGACAGCAGAAAATGCAAAAAATTGCCTTCTTGAT
This sequence comes from Setaria viridis, assembly GCF_005286985.2. NCBI lineage: Eukaryota > Viridiplantae > Streptophyta > Magnoliopsida > Poales > Poaceae > Setaria > Setaria viridis. Next base: position 32,600,719 of record NC_048270.2, read on the forward strand.
GCAAGAATGGATGGTGTCGTGTGCATCAGTGCGTATGTTGTTGATTCTCTTGCTTCAGATTGTCTTCAGTTTTAGTGTTTGAAATTTGGGTCTTTGCAAACTGCAAATCAGAAGGACAGGAGGAGAATTGCACCCTGCAAAGGAATGAAGGACTAACTGAGACGAGATGTGAGAACTAAGAAGGGTGGATCTGGGCCTAAGGCAACTAGGGCCATGGCCACAGGCACGGCCCAGATTACCAAACGACACCCCGTCTAATTTTCTTAGGACCAGACAAGAATCCCATGGGCCGGACCCGGGTGGAGGCAGACGCAGCCCACAAGTGCACCGTTCCATTCGACACGTCGTCAGTCTCTCCCTCGCGTACCCTAGCTAGCCGCCGTCTCTCTCTCTCGCCGTCGACCCATCGTGTGCCTCCCATCCCCGCAGGCCGCAAGCTCCGTGCCTCCACCCGACCACCATTGTCGGCGTTCCACATTCGTCCTCCGCCCCTCAAGACTCATGTGCGCGTTGCGCCGCTCAGCTGCCGCGCGTCTGACACCAAACGCGGCCGGTGTCCTGCGGCCGTGTTCGCTGTCTGCCCGAGCACCGAGCACACTGTGCCCGCCCTATGGATCCCGATCCCGACCCGTATAGGCTGGAGCTCCCCATGGACCATGCAAGCGTGCTATGTGCAGCACTGCAGCAGCATTGCAGAGCTCTCCTCCGTTGGCATTGTAGCAGTATTGGCAAGAATTAGGTAATAATTTTCAACTCTACGTAATTGGATTTAAATCCGAAATCGTAGAATTAGCCAATTAAGAACCAATTGCACGCTGAGATATGAAACCATTTGTATTGCATCTTCTAGAATCACATAACGAATGGGTCCAATACGCTATCTCTTTATATCATGTGCTATCTTCTATAAAGACATGAAAAACTCGGATGAACCAATGGATGACCCAAATCTTCGTTAATTAGGCATGTTTGCTATATGTTTTTGCATGCTTTTATCTATTTTTTTATTCAGGGAGTTGAAGTATCTTATCAATTGGGCATGTACATTTTACTTTAGTTATAACTTGATGTGTGACCCGGTATGAGCTCGTTTAACTCTTTAGTTTTGGGCCCTGGCCTGTAACACCCCAAAATCTCCAACCTTGCATTTTGATAAAATTTGCTAGAAACAATTTGCTTGTTTAAGGCATATAAGGTCATTTTACATTTTTAGGCATTTAAAAGCATTTTTCTAATTAAATAATGAACTATAGGATTTTATTTATGCATTCATGCCGCTGCATAGTGTTCATCTTGTTTGCTCGATTTCAAGCTTGTGTTTTGCTTTTGGGTGGCTGTTTCCCTTTCTGTCAATTAGCTAGTTGTGTTTGTTTTTCAAAGTTCAGGCAGTCTATGCCTTTCAGCTTGACTTTCAGAGTTCAGTCTGTTGGCCGGTGTCCTTCTGTTTAAATTCTGGAGCAGCAGCTAGCTGTAGGCGCAGCTCACTTTTTCAGGCCGTCGCAGCTTCTCTTTTCAGCCCAGCACAGGCTCTAGTTAATTTCTGTTCTTGTGGTGTTTCAGTTTGAGTAGTATCTGTTCTGTTTCAGTTTCCGTCTGAAACTTCCTGCTGGCGCGGGTAGCCTTTAGCCTGTTGTTCAGCGTTTCCTCTCTGGCAGCAGAACGCCGCAGGCCGGCCATTTTGGCCCGTCCAGTCGCCGGCAATAGCAGATGGGCCAGCTCCGTTTCTTTTGTCCGTTTCCCTCGCCTCAGCCCAGACAACAGGCAGCAGCCCAGCTTCCGCCGCACGCATCGGCCCAGCTCCTTCATCACGCAGGGCGGGTGTTGCAGTGGACTCGGCGATTTCCTGGACAGTGCTAGGGCAGGTGGTGGCGGCTAGTAGAAGGCGCCGTTCTACTCAAAATGTCTGTTCTAATCATCAATTTTGACATCTGCCGACCCAGATAACATTGTCTGTTAAAACAATATCCGCTATTTTATTTTGTTTTTCTAAAGAAAGATTCCTTTAGTTCATAATGTGGTCATCATAGAACTATCTCACCTCCTCTCAAATGATATGTTAGTGCTACTGGTAGTCTTTAAAAAAAAAGGAAAAAGTGTATTTTTCATCCTTCAAGTATCGCAAAAGTGTTTAATTTCTTCTTACTGTAGGTACATCAATTTTTTTCTCGTATTTTCAATTTGATGAAGCGCCTATGATCCCACTGCTCTTTTTTAAAACCTTTGGTATCTGATATAGTTTGAAGGCACAGATGGCATTTTTTTGGGCAATTTTTGAACGTCATATGACTGGGAGATATATTATTGTTTGAATTGAGAGATTATTTTACAATAGTAGCGATTTCGTATTCAAATTTATTTATGAACTTGTACACAAATTCCAAACTAGAGGACTGTTTATTCTTGCAAACATAACAACTGATGACCAAACATCCAGCAAGAGAGATACAGAGAGGAACGAAGGATGTGTAAGGATACATCAAAATACAAGGCCAGATCCTTTGAGTTTCTCTTGTACGATGTCGTCCAATTTCCTGGCCATTTCTTCACTAATGTGATTCACCCAATCCCCCACCTTCCCTCTTCTAAAGTATGCTGATTTTTTAACCACTACGCTTCCCCTTTGAACAACTTCTGTTTGACTACTGTTCGCTCCACTAAGCGTCTTGAAGCTGCACAATCTCACAACCTCTTCAGGAACCCCGGCATCTTCTTCTTCACCGGTAAATGGGGCACCGAGGAATGATGCCAGCACCTTGACAAACTTTACCGGCTCTAACATCATCTCTTCATACTTTAGGAAAAGAATTCTATCAGACTTTATAACGCTCTCTCTCCAATATTCGAGACAGTGATCCCAGTAAGGACCATAGCCCAATACGCCCTCGCAAAACATGTTGAATCCAACATTAATATCAGGTTTTTCTCCAAAAAACTCACTCATAAAGTGCCACCGTGACACGAATGCATCCTTAGGATCTCGGCAGATGTACACGATTCGGCAACCTTGGATGCTTATGGACTCTGGAAGCAATGAAAGGGGCATGTGAGTAGCAAGGATCCTCGGAGGCGGGAGTTTTTCGATGAAGGTCAGGTCCCCATTTAAAGGGATTTCAACGTCAATGGTTGGAATGACTTCTTGGGGGTGACGGGTGAGAAGCGGGTGGTTACCAGAGTCATAGTGAGAACGGTTGGTGATAGCAAATGAGAGAGCCTTCAACCAAGTTGTACCACACTTGGGGTTCGTGGCGAGGATGATATCGTCATGGCGAGCCTTGAAGGTCGCCTCCAGGAGCATAATCCTCTCAAGAAAAATCCGTCGAAACCAGAAGTTCTTGTAGAGAAATAGTGGCTCTGACGGAGTCTCTCTCATTGGAAGTTTGGATATGAGATCAGTACCATGGCTTTCGGGCGAGCTGTTTGTGGCGCTTCTCTCCTCCTTGGCCTGTGACATTGCTCAGCTGCTTTGGAGTTTTTGCAGTCTCTCGCTGGGATGGAATGGATGGTGTAGCTGGTGCGGATTGAGCAGCACTGCTGGCGTGCGGAACATAAATAGCAGGTAGCCCTTCGTGAGCCAATGCGGCAATGCCCAACATTCTTGCTCCAAAGAGATCTAGAAGAAAAAAAGTTTAAGGGCACCGACACTACCGGGAATCATGGGCCAGATCCACGAACAGATGCCAGCTGGACCCAACTAGCTCTGAGCTAGTTGGGCGTGGCATCTGATTATATTATAGAGGGAATACGATCCGGTTGGTATGGATGCCGACATATCACCCTATCAAGATTGATCCAGAAAACTGGCATGCAGATCTCATGGTGTCTCACTTGATGCTAATCAGTGTTACACATAAATTAACAGCAGTGAATGAACTGCTTCAAGTTTCCAGCGACAAAACAGTGGACTATGAGTAGCACTTAAATCAGCACAAAACAGTGGAACTACGCCAGTTGAAGTAGTCTCGATCATCACCACTGTGATTAGCAGTAGATATCTGTTCTATTCCAAATCTTTCACCTTTGGAACTTTAGATGTGTGTATTTTCACATCATCAACTATTTAAGTTGAGCGCCCTACGACAACCGACTCTTATAGAGATGAAGTTATTCATTACACAGTTTATAGTACAATCATGACAGGGCAAATGGTTTTAGAAACTGGCAGCATGAATGGACTTATTTTCCTGAAAATGGAATCAACATGCCTGGTGAGTTATGATTATTATATTTCATGTCGCCATGACCTATTAGTTCCTTGATCGTGTATGGGAGTAATGTTGAAGTTTCTCAAGCTATGAGGAAGACAATGACTTCATGGTGGAAAGGGAAAGACATTATACTGCTACTTCGCTTTTACTCTATGGTGTTTTTGACAGTGAAGGGTTGCAGAATCTGACCGAAAATAGTGGGGAGAATGGCTTTTGATGATGCACACTTCAGCAGGGCTTTGGGATTGCATCAAAATTTTTAATGTTAAAGTGATAACAGATGAACGTGCGTGAATGCATTCCATGTCATGTGCTACCAGAATGCTAGTCATGCTTTTTGTTTGCAGCTAGTGCATGCCAAACCCAGGATGTGCATGTACAAGATGGCAGGCGGCAATATATATACATGAGTCTTATTAGTTATCACAATGAATAATAAGTTCAGATAGACAAACATCATCTGTGCAGTCCCTGAACCATCAGGAGCTCGGAGCACACGGCGTCGATGAGTTCTTCTTCAGGTCCTGCTCCCTGGTGGACGGCACCGGTCTTGACACCCCGCCGCGCCCGGCTGGGAATCAGGCTTGGTCCGACCCTGCGCTGCATCTGGTGCCTCTTCAACGGGTCTTCGACAGGCTCGGCGTGGCGCTTCATGGGCCACCATTGAGGCTCGAGGTCGAGCTTGCCCTGGACCGGCTGCAGCTGGGCGGCAACACACCAGCTGTGGCCACGGAAGGGCTCATCACCGTCGTGGCGGCATCTTTGGCAACGGCCGCCTCATCTGCACCGGGCGGATCGACGGTCATGGCGCCGGCAGGCACCCCCCGGCGGCCCCCGCTTATGACCATCCTGGGCTGCTCGCAGTGCCAACTGCTGGGTCGCTCCACGGGCCAGCCGCTACCATGGCGTGGGGGGCTCCATGGGCCAACCCCCTGGGTCCTAACTCTGGCTCGGGCGCACGCCTTGGCGCCTGCTGGGCTGTTCCCCAGCGGTGCGCAGGATGGGCCAGCGCTCTCCCCTAGGCCGGTCGCTGCTACCGTGGAGGGGGCGAGCGCGCGGGCCACTCTCCCTGACGTCGCGGCGCTCTCCTCTAGGCCGGTCGACGCTGAGCTGGGCCAGGACACCGCTTCGCCTAAGGATGGCCAAGACACACCTGCTACAACATTGCACGACATGCAGATACCTACATCCGGCGCCATGGGCGCCCATGCTACTACCCACGCTGCTGCTGAAGTCATCCACGACACGGGGGCTACCTCCGCGGCGGAGGGTGGGTCCGTCGACAACCTCTTCGCCGCACTGGCCCCGCCGATACTGCAGCAGCTCCCGATGCGTTGCCAGCGCACGCGCCGAAGCTTCGACATGTCCTCAGTCCGCAAGAGTGCCAGACTTGCCACGAAGCCGTCGGTGCCAGCAATGAAGCGCGCCCAACGCAACTTGTGGTGCAAGTTAGGTGTCTCGGATCATGAGCTACGTCCAGTTGAGGACATATTGCAGGAATACATAAACTCACACCAGTGGCCGCTCCGGGACCATATCATAGAAGCTATGATGGCCCTGTTCGACCTGGACGACGAAGGAGCGGAATAGATCAATGAAGCACTTATCCAGCATGCTGGACAGACAGTCCATGACATCCAGAACAAGCTCGCCCTATGTCAAGAATGACTCGCCGGGGACCTATCTACTGTTGGAGAACTGCCATGTATCTAAACATCCTAACGTACTGCTTTATGTTTAATCCTCCGCGCCCTGCTGGCTGCGACCTTCGGGCTAGGAGCTGCGATAGCCTTTCTGGCTCAACCTTTCGGTTTTATTGTACGCGACATAGACTTCGCCCTGCTGGCTTCAACCTTCAGGCAACGCATATGCATGTGCATCGACCTTCCACCGCAAATGTCGTCACTACTTACTCCGACGAGTTTCGTTATCATAGGTGCGCAGCCGTAGCCTCATCCACCGCGGCCTGGTTTAGCACAGCCTACAAGCACTACGAACACTACGCTTCTACCTGCTGCGCCGTTAAGTCTTCCAAATGCATGTAGCTAGCTTCGACACCATCAGTTGGAGCGTGCGCGGCCTCAATGCTCCCGCGAGATGCATGGTCGTCCATGAAACAATAAAAGCCACACCATGCCATATTGCATGCCTTCAGGAAACTAAGCTCAACCAAATTGATGCAACACTCGCTGCCTTCTTAGGTGGCTACCGCCTGTCTAATTTCGCCTACAAACCAGCGCAGGGCACAAAGGGAGGAATACTAATTCTTTGGGATGCCAATTTCGTTGACCTTACTGATATCCAAATCGGGCGCTTCTCACTTACGGCAACAGTATCGGCCAAACACTACAGCACTGATTATCGCCTAACGACGGTCTACGGCCCATCCAGGACGAACCTGAAATTGGCATTCATGCAACATATGCGAAACATGAAGCCCGACAACGATACCAGGTGGTTAATTATTGGTGATTTCAATCTCATATACAAGGCACGAGACAAAAACAACAGAAGATTGAACCTTAACCTGATGCGTCGTTTCCAAAACACCCTAGCTTTCTGTGGCCTTAAAGAAATTCATCTACAAAACCGCAAATACACGTGGAGAAATGAAAGGTGCCAACCAACGCTGTCACGTCTGGACCGCTTCTTCTGCAATGAAGCCTGGGACATCGCATTCGATGACCACACCCTACACGCCCTTTCCTCCTCTCACTCCGACCACTACCCTCTGTTGCTAGTGCGACTGTCTGGACCACGGAAACCATGACCGTTTAAATTTGAGAACTTTTGGACAAAACTACCACAGTTTCAGGACATTGTACAACGAACATGGTGCCTTCCAACGCACCATACCGAGCCGTTCCACTGCCTAGGTCACAAGTTGCACTTAACGGCAATGGCGCTCAGGAAATGGAGCAATTCCATCATCTCAGACGCTAAACTAAAGCTGCAGATGGCACAAGTGGTGATACTACATCTAGATATGGCACAAGACCTTAGATCCCTCTCGGATGCTGAATTTGCCCTACGAGCCAAACTCAAAAAATGTATTCTAGGGTGGGCAGTAATCGAGCAAGCAAGGAGACGGCAGTCATCGCGCATCAACAACCTACGTGAGGGAGATGTGAATACACGTTACTTCCATCTTAAGGCCAACGCGCGAAGAAGAAAAAATTTCATACAAAGGCTGAGATCCGACACAGGTTGGGCCCTCACGCATCAAGACAAGCAAGATGTCATTCATGACCACTTCAGCAGTTTTATGATGACACCCCAACAACACACACGAGACCTGCGCTGGGAAAATCTACACCACTCCCAGGAAGAGCTTTCTGACCTGGACCGGCCGTTCGAAGAAATGGAGATCCTACATGACATAAAACAATTACCGCATGATCGGGCACCCGGCCCTGACGGCTTCACAGGCCTCTTCTTCAAGACATGCTGGAACACCATCAAAGGAGACATAATGTCGGCGATTAACGCTTTCTACAATATCCGCTGCAACGACCTTAACCTCCTAAATAAGGCTAACATCGTTCTTATCCCTAAAAAGGAGGGTGCAGAAACCATTCTAGATTATCGGCCAATCAGCCTCATCCACGCATTTTTGCGAAAATCATCACTAAAGTTCTGGCGCTCCAACTCAGCCCTCATATGAATGCCATCATCTCACCCTGTCAGAGCGCATTCATCAAGGGCTGTAGTATTCATGACAACTTCTTATATGTCAGAAATATTGCCCGCCGTTTCCACCGAAAGGCAACCCCGGCCCTATTCATGAAACTTGACATCTCAAAAGCTTTTGATTCAGTACGCTGGGACTACCTCATCGATTTGCTGCAGCACAAAGGCTTCCCTGCTCATTGGAACCAATGGATTACGGCCCTTCTTGCCACCTCAACTTCAAAAGTGCTACTGAACGGCACGCCTTTGCCTCCGATCCACCACGAAAGAGGCCTCAAACAGGGCGACCCGCTTTCACCCCTCCTTTTTGTTCTGGCCATCGACCCACTACAGCACATTATCACTCAGGCGACTCAGAGGAGCCTACTCACCAAGCTAGGAGGAAGAGCAGCAAGATTTACAGCATCCCTGTACGCCGACGATGCGGTGATTTTCATTAAGCCCACACGTAAAGACATCTCCAACTTGGCAAGCATCCTGCAAAAATTTGGGGAAGCCACAGGGCTACACACGAATCTGCACAAGACGCAGATTGCGCCCATCAGCTGTCATACCATTGACCTGGACCGCTTACTTAACGATTTGCCGACGACAAGAACAAACTTCCCAATGCGATACCTTGGCCTCCCATTATCAACAAGGCGCCTCAGGAAAATTGAGTTCCAACCACTCATAGATAAAGTGGCAGGTAAACTATCGTCATGGACGGGACGTAACCTAACACAGGCCGGACGAATAACCCTCACAAAGTCGGTCCTCTCTTCGCAGCTAGTATATTTCTTTACAGCTCTAAAACCAAGCAACGAAGTACTCCACGACATAGACAAAATCCGAAAAAAATTCCTATGGGCAGGAGACCAACAACTAATTGGGGGTAAATGCAAAGTCAATTGGACGAAAACCTGCCTACTAAAACAATATGGGGACCTGGGCATCCCAGACCTGGAGAAATTCGCACGAGCCCTCCGGATCAGGTGGCTTTGGCATGAATGGGTGTCACCGGAATAACCCTGGAACAACACGGAAACCCCATGCGACGAGACTGACAGGCAACTGTTTGCTGCATGCACGTCTATCTCCCTGGGCGACGGCAAAAAAACCAATTTCTGGGCATCTGGATGGCTACATGGCCAGCACCCCAAGGACATCGCCCCGCTCGTCTACGCCATTTCACGCAGAAAGAACAGGAGCATCCATGATGCCATCAGTAATAATAACTGGATCCGCGACCTCACAATCGACAGCAACATTACCGCTTCTCATCTAGCGTCGTTTGCCCACTTATGGCACATGGTCAATGGTACGGAGCTGAGGACAGGGGAGGCTGACACTATTACCTGGAAGCTAACAAAATCGAGCATGTATACAACGACCTCGGCATATAAAGCACAATTCCTGGGTTGCACCGAAACACCCAATATATCTTCCATCTAGAAATCATGGACGCCACCAAAGTGCAAATTTTTCACGTGGCTAATTACACAAAACCGAGTTTGGTGAGCTGATCGCTTGGCCAAGCATGGCTGGCCCCACAACGCCACTTGCGCTCTGTGCAGATGCACTATGGAGACTGGACACCACTTGTTAGCTGAGTGCAGGTACACAAGGAGAATCTGGGATCAAACGGCGACATGGCTGGCACAGCCTAATCTACGGCCTAATGCATGGCGACCTTCATCCAACGCTCTGGAGTGGTGGACTTCTATCACCACAACACCGGACTCATCACGTAAGGTCCTAAGAAGCCTCACTCTTCTAATCATGTGGGAAGTTTGGAAAGAACGGAATGCACATATTTTGAACAGGCGCGAGACCTCACCAACGACACTAATGGCGAAAATTAAGGACGAAGCCTCAGCTTGGCTCTTGGCAGGGGCCAAAGACTTAGCATTACTCCTAGCACGCGAGTAGTCCCTTAAGGCTCCTCTTTTTTCTTTTACCTTCTCAGTTTTTTTTGTTTTATTTCCTGTACACTCCTACTCTATCAATGAAATAGGCACTTTCTCTTACCCGTTCGTTCAAAAAAAAACATCTCTGTTCACAGAGCACTCAGAGAAAGGCTTTGGGGGTGATTTTTATCTGTTTTTTTTAGTTTACACGCAGTATGGAACTCGAGAATAAAGTCCAAGCAGTGTTATGTGTAAATTTTGTAAAATAATATTTGTTGAGATTTGCTCCGGTGGTCCTTCCCATGAGATTTGCACGAATTTTAAAGCAACGGACAATTAATTAATTAATTAATTATTTTTGTCCGCAGCGCGCCGAGCGTGGACCCCGATCCGATTTCGTCGTGTTGTCGGTAGCGGCGGCGACCGGCGGAATCCCTGATCCGATTTCGACGGCGGCGGCTACGGCAACGGCGGCCACCTCTCCCTGATCCCTCATCGCCCTCTGTTTCGGCTGCGACCTGCGACAGCATGTTGTCGATTTCAAAGTGACAGAAGCATGGGTGCGCATGCTTCTTACTGCTTTGGTCTGACTATGAAATGCTACTGTTTGAATGTCTTCTAATGTCATGTCTTCAAGAGTGTAATAATGCGTGCGTTCATCGACAGAAGTGCTTGTTCAACTGATTTCATGATACTGTCAATTTGTGTGTTCATCGACAGTGTAGTCTTTTATATTTACAGGAGAGATAATGCAACCCAGAATCGATTTTCGCACACTGACAGGACATATAATGCAACCTGCTCATCTGCTTGGAATCTGTCAATTTGGGTATCGGCAAGGAACAACGTATTCTTTCACTTTTACAGTAGAGATCATGGAACCAAGAATCGATTTCTCATTAACGTAGAATAAATTCTAGACAGCTATGTGTTGGTACAAATGGCCAATAATCACATACTGTTAGATATTGTGTCGAATATATTGATGCTGCTCGTTTGATACAGGTGTAAGGAAGGAGTGGGAAAAAAAGAATACAGCGCTGAGCAGAGCTGCCTACACTGACGCCTCCAGCGGCTCAACCCGTACTTGGGATGAAGTGTATCCAGTATGCAACAAGAAGCCTCACAGTTGCATTCTTTGAGAAGATCGCCTGTCAAGAATCAATTATTCCCTGGTCAGATCACTGCCTTGTTGCTCATTAGAGATAAGTTGGAGAAAAACTTTTTAAAATAGCTGGGTGTACCCTAGTTTCAATATGACGTGGCAGTGGTTTTCGCTGAGGTGGCTGCCACTGTGTATCGGACCCGCATCTCACAGGGGGGGGGGGGGCAGCGAGCGAGTTTGAGTGGACATGGAGCTCGGCAATGGCGGTGGTAAAGAAGAAATTGAGAAGCACAGGCGGAGCGGGAGATGCTCAGCATGAGAAGGCTCACCGTCGCGGGAGCTCCTCGCCACCCACCGATGCTCCACATCTCCTGCTGCCCGCTGGGGCTCTAGGCTGTTGTGCCACCTTCGGGCTTGCTCGCCAAATGGGTCGCCGCGCTCGCCGCGCAGAGCTGTACTCGTTGGTAGGGTTGTTCGTGCCCTCTCGCTGGCTGGGCTGCCCCGCTTGAGTGCGCGCTGTGAAGCCGCCTGCCGCGGCACTAGGGCTGGCCCTAGAAACTCCACTCCCTCGCTAGAACCGCGTCGGCAGACTCCCGCCTGCCGCCGTATCGTCAGCTAGGGAAGCGCAGGTCGGGCAGGGTGCAGGGCAACCTCATGTTAGCTTATGGTCGCATAAACACGGGGCGCTTGGGTTTAGCCGTAGACAAGAACTGTGTGGCCATTTAGCCAATCATATTGGAAGCAACAAATAGATGGCATAGAGAGTTCCATATTGCTCCTTATTTGAGTCAACAATATTCCTCAGGTGGCAATAGCCTGGGGCAATCTTCCATCAAGGCTAACTATCAATGATCAGGCCTTCCATTGGCTTAAGGAGAGAGCACTCTGCCAAGACATGGTGTCGGTTTTTTATACCCGGCAACCTACCAAGGGGTATCCCGAGGTATTAGATTGGTTGGTGGGGAATCGTCAGACCTAGAACTCAAAGGTAAAAGCGAGGACACAAGAGACGGATTTATACAGGTTCGGGCCGCCAGAGTAGCGTAATACCCTACGTCCTGTTTGGGGTGTTGTATATTGCGGCCCGCGCTTGGTTGTTGTTTGGTGTTGAGGATTTGGTCCTCTGTTGTGGTTCTCTATATGCCAATTGGTGCAAATGGCATGTCGTATCTGTTGGTGCAATATGTTGTGTCAAAGAAAATGCAATCTCCAAAACTCTTGTACATCTCTCTAGTCCTCCCATCTACCCAAAACAATCCTCTAACAACATTATTATCATCAATCATCATTGCATAATAGAAGGAAGGACTTTCAGCTTGTTACTTTTGAAAATACTGCATCCATATCCCTGTAGGTGAGACCTCCTCTCAAGTGTGTCCTCATGTTTGAAACATCCTTGCTGCTGAGAGTAAGGTTGCCAAGCCCCCCATGGAAATCAGCAAGCACCCCCATATCTTTGTTGTGCTAATATTTCTATGGTGTAGAGTTTTTAGCAGCTCATAATCAGCCCACGAGATGCTTCGGTGGGACCTCAAGTGTTTCCTAACCCCAATCGCCTTCACCATGGGATGAGTATGGTCAGATTGCATTACAATCACTCTCCACCTCCCATTTCTCAAGCCAACCGCCATATGAGCTTGCAGTCCAACTTTTTGATAGTGTTGCGCTTCCTTGTTGCTGTGGTAAGCACAGCTGTTGCCGCTCTTTTTTTTATCCCACTAGTGTTGCAGTGTCATTTGTTGATGTGCTCGCTGATGTATTTTCCTCTCCATCATCTTCTCCATCAAGAGCTGGCTTCCTAGCATGAGAACACTCCCACTCCTTTCTGCTCAGCTCCTTTGTGACGTTGCTATTTCTTGAAGAAGCCACTCTTATGCTGAAACCCAACTTCATGGCATACTCATTGTAAACCCTCCTTGCTTCCTGTATCGTGTCAAATTCCATCCCAAGTTTCGGCACAATAGGCTGTGAGCATACGACGTCTTCATCCTCATGGTAGACCTCTTTATTTGCACCAACTTGTACTGAAACATATTCACTTGATAGTGTTGATATGCTCACAACAGGAACCAATGCTCCATCCCCCTACAAATCAATGTTGCACTTAGTGTTACTAGCAAAATCAATGTTGAGATATTGCAAAAACTATACATGGAAGTAAGATGTAACATTCAGTTAGCACATACATTTTTTGATGTTTCAATAACTGATTTTCAATGTGGCACATGCTATCATTAGATCTTGCAACACTTATATGTAACATTCAGTTAACCCATGAGCATTTTGAGATGTTACAATAACTGTTTTTCAATGTGCCACATGCTATCATTAGATGTTGCAAAACTGTATAAGATTTTGTCACATCTAGTGTTTCAAACGAATGAGGCTGCGGCTCTGAAAATCATACCTGCCGTTTTTGGAGACTCGATTCGGATGCCAATCCCCCATGGACGCTGCTCGAAAGACATGGGGGCGGGTGCTGAAGTGAATTATCACGCTTGTTTGAAGAATTCAATGCAACATTTAGGGGGTTGGATGGTCGGCATACCTGGTAGCGTATTGCGGTCAATCATCTGTAGATCTGAGGGGTTCCGAGCAACAATTGGGGGCGGGTAGCTGCCATGTGGTTGATCTGGAGAGGGGAGTTCTATTTTTTGAAGGATATGCGCCATCTTCACTCGGCGCCGACGGATCTGGGCGGCGGCGACCGGCGGATCTGGGCGGCGCCGCGAAGCTGGGAGCTCGCTCCTATCCCGACCCGCGTGAAGAAGTTGATGCCAGGGTGCGCTCCTTGTGTCCTTGTGTTTGGTGCGGACTTGACTGGTTGCCCTCCTTAGGTTTCATCTGATGGCTGACACGTCTTTAATCCGATGATGGAGAGTGTGTCCGATTTTTGTGCCCGGAACGGACGTCCGGGCGCTAGTAGCGCAGATTAATAAAACTTCTGTTATCCAAAAAACCATTATGCATGGTACAAAAGAATAGGACCAATCACATCGAGTTATTCCTCCTTAGTTGGAGTGTAGTTAATAGGTGGGCGTTGAGCTGTATCTGAGCTGAGATTTTGTGTTGCTTAGATTATTCTGAGTCACTTATTTTCTTTTTCCTTACTTTTTTTGTAGGGTCCATATATGGGCCTTTCACAAATGCCAGAACTCTATTATATAATAAAGCTTCCACTATTTAAAAAATACATGTCATATATATTACTCCTTTTTATCACAAAAAAAATACATGTCATATATATTACCGCATAATAGCTGAAACATTCTATCCAAGCAACAGGTTACCATATTCTCAACGTTTCTCATGAGTTTGGTGTAATAACTATTAAAGCGCAATGTAGATGAACAAGTACTATTGTCCTTCTGATCTGCAAAATGGTGTATCGGTGTCCTTACAAGTTAGTAAACATGTTGATAAATATTTTTATCCACCCTGTGTCACCATTTCTTAATTAGTGTTAAGTTAGAGTGACATATATTGCTCTATGTATGAGGGATTCAAGAAATTCCTGAGGAAACAGAGGGTCCGGTTTTGGGTAGTCCAAATCAAAAACTATAATTTGCCACGCTTTTGGCAAGAGATTCAACTTCCATCAGGGTATGTACCTGTTGACGCCAGATTTTGACACGTATTTTGAATCGGCGTTAGGGAAGGAAAAGATTGGCCGGTGCGGCGGATTAAAAGCTACAGTTGGGAATCGGCCGATTGGTGCTACAGTGTATCGGCCGATTGGCGAACGGAGTTGATGAAAGATGGCCGATTGGAAGGTTGGGACAGCTAGGCCAATATAGGCTTAAGGTGGGCCAGAGAAGAAGATAGAGAGAGATTGGCCCATGGAGGTATGATAACCAACTCCGATACGAGTTGTGTTTGTAAATATTTGTTTTCGTTTAAAATTAGAGATAGATCCTAGTCGGTTAGGAAATCAGTTGTAACATGCTATAAATAGCCATCTCTAGAGATTTGTAAAGACAACACATCAATCAATACAAACAAACTACTTTTTCATCGTACTTTATTTTCATGTCGGCGACTTCGCCAATACATCTTTTCCTTTCACGAGTTCATACGGATTGGCAGGACTGCATCGACTCGACCTCCGGCCGATTTGTAAGTTCCGTTTATCAAGTAATATCTAAGCTTTAACTTCGGGCGCATCGCTGTCGTTTCGTTTAGATTTATTCACCAGTTATCGATATTTACTAGAATTATAGGTTTTATCTATTATTTTAGTTTTTATCACCAGTTATCCAGCTTAAGATTTGAACTGTCGGCTTCATTACTGTTGTTCTTATTTATCGCTACGTAGCCGCTTAGATCTATTTCAAGTGATTGCATTTGTGGCGTTGTTTAGCCTACTCTAGTAGTTTCTTTACAATCGCTACGTGATTATCGGATGTTCTGTAGCCGGTCATCTCTACAGCAAATCAGCCAATTCGCTGATATGCTTTTCGAGACAGATCGGAACTTTAGCCGATCAAAACCCCTAGAATTTAATACATTTCTTTCCTTGTCAATCAACAGGTCAGATTGACTGGCACGCCACGCGAACCGCACTTGGGCGATTACCCGAACAGGAGTTAAGCAGATTCTCCCGGGTCGTGTGTGCGACGCTGAAGATCATCGGCCGATTTTTAGCGCCAACAGTACCCAATATACAATGGCTTAGAATTAGTGCTATTAACTTTTCGAAAAGTAAGTATGACAGGTTCCACTATCAGAAACCTAACCAATTAAGCTACCCAATATACAACAGCTTAGGATTAGCGCTGTTTAGATCCATGAGAATACGAGTAGGTGGACAGGTTCCACCATCAGGAACCTAACCAATTAAGCTACACTCAGTGTGCACCCAAACTCGAGTGGGTTACAATTAATAGTGCGTTAGAGCTGAAGAATGTTGTGTTGCTTCATTTGTATAGAGTAGGAAGTGAAATAACTGGACAGGCATGCACCTGGTTATAGATAAAGAAAATTTATTGAATTTTCATCACACAGATCGATGGGAACATTACAACGTCGTCAATTAGGATTTGGGCAGCAGCACATGTCATAGCCTGCTTCTTGCCTGCAGTAGGCGGGGCTGTTGCTAATTCCATGTACCTCGCATACATGCACGCAGATCGGGTCCGTACAATAGTCTGGATTAGTGGGCAAGAAGCACGGTTCTTTCCAGTTATCTTTCCAGCTTTTTCCCAAGTTAAATATTTCAAAATTCAATCATTAATTTCTAAAGATTCATATAGTTTAACAATATAGGATTATTTTTTCTCGATTCATCATGACAAAAAGATGTTGACAGAAGTACTGTAGCAAAGGACCGGACCTGAACTGAGCTGTTGGTGGAAGCTGAAATGTGGAGGCCATTGATCTACTATCTTAGAAAGTTGGCACGTTGTGTTCACGTAATCCTCTTGAGTTCACCATGCCACTGCAACTCTACTCTAAGAGAGATGAGATAATTCATTGATATTAGAAATTGCAGTATGAATAGACTTCAATTTTTTTTCTTATGCGGCCGGTTTGACTGCAAAAGACAGTTAGAATGCTACGCATCGCTGCATTGTAATTTGATGTTAGGTCTTGCATAATCCAATAGGTCCTCCCTTATGTGTGGGAAGCAAAATTCAGATGTGTGCTGCCTGTGAAAAACGTCCAAAAGCATGACTAGATCACATGTTCAACCACGAAATAAATAAAAATGAATGGGTTTGCATGGGCTGGGGGTGAAAACTCTATGGCAATTTGTATGGAATTATCAAAACCGTTTCATATATCAATTTGTATGGACCAAATAGGGCGAAGACCGATACTGAGAAACAACTTGAATTAATGTAGTCTAGATCATTTTGCCCCAGTCCAACACGGTACTGAAAATTGCTAGTCAGTGGCTCTTTGGGGAAAAAACAATTTACGGAAAAAGTTATTAAATTTCACAGATCACAATAGATGCATGGCTTCCTGAGAGTGCGTTCCTGGCGATGTGGTACATATGAAGTTGCATCATGCTAATCATGCTTATAGTTAGTTTGCAGCTACTCCATGCGCAAACCATGATGTTCATGGACAAGATGACTGGCAGTATATAAAAAGAACTATTAACTTCAGAAAACAGAGCTGGCACATCTATGAGATTTTATTAGGTGGAGTATGGAACTGGAGGATGTGGTTGAAGCAAGAGTTGCAAGATATCTGCTAGTTTCCAATGACACAGAGATTAAGAGAGATTGGTGAGCTGTTAGTGGAAACTGAAAAACCCAAATATGGTGAGCTGTTCATCGTCGGCGTCATCATCTTTAGCACAGCCTTGGGAGGGGCCTCCAATGAATCCGGTGCCCTCCAATACTGTGGTGGGCGCCATGGTTGGGGCTAATACCACCGACACCCCCTACTACCACGGCCGTCGCAACCTGAGCCGCGGTGCAGCTGCAGTGCACTTTGTCGGGTTGAGCCGTGTCTCGAGTTCCTCCGGGCACCGGTGGGAGGGGCCGGACCAGCGGCGCCCTGTCTGCCGCCGTCCCCGCTAGCGCACGTCCACGTGGCACCGCGGTCACATGGATGGCGCCTTGTAGGATGTTGCTGATGGACAGCGCGGTGCAGACCCCGGCGATGCATGGCAATTGCTGCAGCAAGCTGGCGGCTGTCCTGGACAGAGCAATGGCGGAAGGTGGCGACTAGATGCTATCGTCACTGTACATGCAATGACGTGAACAAGATCCGGCCCAACTTCGAGATACGAGTTAAGTTCCGGTAACGTGGCAGGAGCCCTGTCATATCATTTAAGGAGAAGAGAGATTGTTCAAATATTACATGATTGATGTTACATAATAAACTCATTACTTAAATCACATTGTTTTAACATAATTAAACTAAGGCACACTCAGTGCTCCACATGCTTGTTGGCGCAAGCTTATTTCTTCCTTGATGAGGCCAAATAATCGTCGTTGTGGCACCGCTTCAACTCCAGCAAAAATACGCCTGTTTCTATCATTCCATAGATTCTAGACTATGTAGATTAGGACAGCCGCAATCGCTCGCCTTTGCGTCTTGTTCATCGCCTTCAGGGAATGTCTCCACCAATCTTCAAGACCGACACCAATCACTGGCAAGGGAACCAGGTTGTTGGACCAACTGTGAACCAACGTCCACACCTGCATTGCGTATGGACAGTGTAGGCATAGGTGTTCTACAGTTTCAGGTGCAGCTTGGCAAAGAGAGCACATCGGATTGCATAGCCAGTTCCTTGCAGGTAGTCTGTCAGCCGTCAATATCTTGCTTTGGACTAGTATCCATGCAAAAAATCTGTGCTTCCCTTCCACCTGTCCCTCAAGATTGCTTGTGCTTCAAATGGACTGAAAGATCCTTGGAATTGAATTGCTTATGCTGACTTAGCACTATATTCTCCATCCGATGTCCATCTCCAAGCTATTTCCTCAGGTCTATCCATGAATTGAATGTCCTGAACTAGGTCCCAAATGTGCACAAATTCAGTCATTTCTATCACCATGTTCATTCGCCATAAGCCTCTCGTCCAGCTATGGTTGATCAACTCCTGATATACAGTTTTATGTTTTCGCCAGGCCAGCTTGTATAGGTTAGGAGTCAAATCTCTTAGTGCTTTGCCCTGCAGCCATGTGGAGTTCTAGAATTCAGCCTTGAGGCCATTACCGAGAGTGACAACGGTGCTAATTCGGAATAACTGTTGGTCTAACTCATTGACCGGTGATTCAGTGCCAACCCATGAACGGTCAGGGTGTTTTCTATTTATACCATAACCAGCGTAACCGTAAAGCCCAGCTCAACAGGTTCAAATCAAGAGTGCCCAGTCCTCCGAACTTCTTAGGTCTTATTACTCTAACCCATCTGATCAGACAGTGTCCCCCATTAGCCTCAACCGCCCCTTCCAGAGGAAGCTCCTCCTTATTTTGTCCAATTGCTTTATAGCCCATCTTTTCAATGCAAAGACAGTTAAGAAATAAACCAGCATTGCCGACAACACTGAGTTCACAAGCCCCAACATTCCTGACTTGTTCAGCACACGGCCTTTCCATGAGGGTAGCCTAGCTGCAACTTTGTCAATGAGAGGTTGAACGTCCACCCTTCGGAGTGCTCTTGTATGTAGTGGCAGCCCCAGGTATGTGCATGGGAATGATTTTGCTGGACATTGAAAACTTTCCATTATATCCTCCAAATTGAGGCCATCACATTGAATTGGATATACCATACTTTTATTCTTGTTGGTAATCAGCCCAGATGCTAGTCCAAATTCCTCTAAGATATCACTTGCCACCTTTACTTCTTCACTGTTTGGATTCAGAAAAATAGCCACATCATCTGCATACATACTCATTCTTGCTTTGGCTGCCCTGTCTTGAATTGTTGATAAGTGTCCTTCATTGCTAGCAATGGTGAGCATTCTCTGTAGTGGTTCCATAGCTAAGATAAAAACAAGTGAGCTCAAAGGATCACCCAGTCGCAATCCTGTTCTATGCCTGAACCATGGCCCCCTTGACCCATTCAGTAAGACAGATGTGCTTGCAGTTGACAGCAGTATAGATACCCAGCTCCTCCATTTCTCCCCAAATCCCATCTGCTCTAGTACTTCTATTAGGAAATCCCATCTGACACTATCAAATGCCTCCGCTATATCTAGCTTCAGGAACATTGTTGCTCTATTTGCTAAGTGAAAGGCCTTGACCAGGTTTTGAGTGAACAGAAAATTATCTTGGATACTTCTTTGCTTGATAAAAGCACTTTGTGTTCTCGATACTAGTTCGTGTAGGTGTGGGGACAATCTGTTTGCCAACAACTTGGAAATTAACTGGGCTACACTATGTGTTAAACTGATTGGTCGATAGCTTCCCAAACTCTTTGCCTCTGCCCGTTTTGGAATCAGTACCATGTGAGCTTTGTTTAATTGGTTGAAATGCTATCCATGTTGCTGATAGAAGAAGTTAATTGCTGCCATGATATCATGCTTGATGATGTGCCATGCTGTTTTGAAGAAAACCCCTATATAACCATCTGGCCCTGGTGCCTTGTCACCAGCCATATCAGTAATGACAGCATATACCCCCTCCTCACTGAATTCTTGTTCCAGGTTCTCTAGCTGCAATCTTGGCAGATCAATTCGACTCCAGTCTAGAGTGTGTGTTCTCTGTGCTAGTTGGCCAAACTGCTTGCTATAATGCTCAAAACTGTGCCCTTCTTTTTCCTCATGTGAATGTATGATTCTCCCTTCAGTTTTCAGGTACTGGATAAAATTCTTTCTCCTTCTACCGTTGATTTGCATATGGAACAGCTTTGATAGTGCATCTGCTGCTTTTATGTAGGTCATCCTTGATTGTTGCCTGGCTCTTATTTTCTCTATGGCCGTCATCCCTAAAATTCTTGCTTTTAGGTCTCTTTTTAATTGCACCTCAATATCACTTAACTGTCTGAAGTCTTGGACGATAACAAGAATCCCTACAAGCTGTTTTGCAGCACACAGAAGCAGCTCGTTTCTCCCAATTTTTGACCTGGGCCACTTCTTGAGATTTTTCCCTGCTCTTTCAATTTTTGTGTGAAGCCTAAGATAAGGGTTCTGAATCTGTAGTTGTCGATCCCATGCTTCTTTCACAGTGTCCAAGTATCCCAGTATCCTTGGCCAGGAACTCTCAAATCTGAGGCCCCTATATTTTCTCCCTGTAGCATTTCCGACAAGAAGTAAAGGACAGTGATCAGAGACTGAAGATGCTCTTGCTTGTAGACCGCAATTAGGCAGCATTGGATCCCATTCTATTGTACAGAAAGCTCTATCAATCCTTGTGTGTGTGACATCATTCGACCAAGTGAACTTCCTGCCTCTCAAATTTAACTCCTTTAGCTCCAGATCATCTACTAAGCTTCTGAAAGCTCCCATTAACCTTCTGTTCAGATTAGCGTTGCTCTTATCCTGTGCCGACAAGATCATATTGAAATCTCCTATAACCAACCATTTATCAGAGAGAGTTAGTCTAATCTGGTCCAGCTCTTGCAGGAAACACAATTTTTCATTATCTCCTTGTGGACCATAAACCACTATAAACCACCATTCAGCTATAGTTGTTGTAGCTTCAATCTCAGCAGATACTATGAATTCCCCAACTGTTGACTGGGTGATTTTATAGTAATCTTCATCACACCTGCTAGCAATGCTCCTCCACGAGTTTGCTGGGCTGGTAGGAACACGAAATTCTTGGTGAACTGCTGTCCCAAAGTCTCACTGACAATTTGCACATCAATTTCCTCCATCTTAGTTTCTTGAAGACTAGCAATGGTGCACCTTGTTTTAGTAGCCAAATCTCTAACCACCCCCCCTCCTTGCCGGATTGGAGTCCTCTTACATTCCAGTTCAACACTAAATATTTCTGATTGTTCATATGGAAACAGTTGAAACACAGTCGTGCTCTGACCCACAACAGGAGCCTGCTTGGGTACCCTTCCAACATGTAAACCCAACCCGCGGACACACCCCAGGGATTGGGCTATGCTAGTTCCACTCATCATGAACACACGCAAGAAACACACCCAACGACACATACATGGAACACACACCCCCAACGGACACGCACATGGACGCGCACACACCCCCACTGGACACATACATGGATGCACCCCCCCCCCCCCCCCCACACACACACACCCGCGGCCTAGGCGCCGCTAAAACATTATGCTTCAGCATCGATAGCAATGTGCCAAGTACATCCACGCCGCTCCTTTCTCCCAGCCCGAAGGTTTCTCTAAACCCTTGCAATGGTGCTACAAATCTGCGCTCTGAAATTAGCATGCACTTTTGGATCGGGGGTCTTGTTTTCTTCCAGGAACCCACTTTTCCTCATACACGAATACCACTTATATAATCTTTGGTTGGTACTCCCTGCGTCCTAAAATGACTGTTTGGTTAGCCTCCAAAACTTGTCCCACAAAGAGTGTTTATGTAGCTTTCAAACCATCCAACAAAAGCCCGCATAACACCTTCTGGTCCAGTTAACGAATCGATCATTTACTCCCACCATCGACGCCCGAGCCAGTCTCGCTTGCCCATTCGGCCATTCCATCGCTGCTTCATTCGGTCGCCCCTCCCCATCCCTTCCTTATCCACTTGACCTATCGCTCAACGCCGGAAAAAAAAACGACACCCGCACCCGTGCTGCTTCCCCATCGCTCCATGCTCGCCATGGTAGCTGCATCTTCTGGCGAAGGGGGTGGATCCAGCGATCCGTGGCCACCGACTCTGGATCGGGCGTGGGAGAGGTTGGAGTTGCAGACTCGGTGGAGGTGGGATGCGTAGTGGCCGATCGACCATTGGGACCTTTCCTTCCCATGGACTCCTCTCTGATTAGAGTCTCGTGGGTGCCGGATGCGGAACAGCGGTCTGATTGACAGCCAGGAGCGTTGTTGCGGGACTTGGTGGGATCCACGCACAACAATTTGTTATGAACGACGTATAGAAATATGAAGTAAAGAATCAAGCCACAGAGGAGACACACGATTTAACGTGGAAAACCCCTCCGATGTGAAGGGGAAAAACCACGGGCACCAGCCAGCAACAATCTCACTATCTCAAGAGTTTTGGGTTACACGCCTATGGCGGCTTACAAGAGAATCAAGTCTCCACGAAACCCTAGCAAGGGTGTATATACCTTACCGTACCAAGCCCAAGCCTCCGGCAACGGGCCTCCGCTCCGTCAGAAGCCCGGCCTATATCCTGGAGTGAATTTGGAACAACTCCAACACAATTGCCTTTAGCCAAAGCTGCTGGGTGTCTCTTGGGATTACTTGGGACTTGTCCTTTCCTCCACTTGACATGATCATTCGAGCTCGGTCTGACTTTGAGGGATCCATCTTCAGAGAGGTTGTGTTGGTTGCTAGTTGGTGTATCTGGTGCCACTGTAATGATATTATTTTTGATCATGGAAGTCTTTCTCTAGCAAGATGTAAGACCTGCTTTGTTGGTGAAATGGCTCCGGTTTTGCTTAGAGACAAACCGAGGGTGAAGCTCATGTTAGATAATTTTATGAGTAGTCTCTCTTTTTGATGTTGTTCTTTCCTTTTTGAGCTTTGAAGCTCTGTATCTCCTCCCCCCTTACATATTCCGCCTTTATATATTAATGAAAAGAATTGGTAGGGATTCCCCTACCGATCCGTTCGAAAAAATTTGCCTAGCAGAGGAAGGGATAGATTTTTCTCAAGACACACAGGAAGGGAGCGCCGATGAGTTTGATTTCATCCCTGATTCAGAAGAGCAGATTTGTCGATGATGTGATCTACTCGGTTTTGTCCCTGATTCGGTGGCGCAGGAACTTGAGGTCGTGGAGGAAGATGGGAGCAGGGGCGTGTTGATGAACGGTGAGGTAGAGGTGCTGGTTGTTGGGGCCAAGGGTGAGAGTGGTGGCCGGGAGACCGACGACTGATGACTGGTTGGGTTGAGACGCAGTCTGGGGATATCGGCGTGGAGGGTGCCATTGCCAGAGTCTCCCTGGTATGTGTACCTGTTGTTTGTTCATCTCCCTTGTTGATATCCCTTGCTTGTTCATCTCCCTGGTTGACAGGATTGTTTTGGTCTTCTCCCTGTGCATCATCGGAGTGTTCATCTTCTAGCAAAGGCGCTTCATTGAGATCAGGTAACTCTTGTCCATCTCCCTCGTCTGGTTCTTGGTCGAGATCTAATTAATATGGCCATGTATTATTTGCTAGTGTTTGGTGAAGATCATGAGAGGACAGGATTAAGTGACAGGCTAGCCAGCTCCGGTAGACTAAGTTGTCTCTATATTTTTTTTTGGCTCCGTCCATGTTAAATAGCCTGTCATGTTGCCTCTGTAATCTTGGCGGCATGTACTGAAAATTTATTCTGTGGTTTTGGCGCCAGCTAAATGTGTTTTGGCTGCCTTCAGTGTAAAAGAAATTTTGGCGCCAGCTCAATGTGCCATGTAAAGACAATTTTTGAGTAGCACTTCGGCTACTTGGCGCCAAATAAGGGGAAGGCAAACAGGCCTGACATTTGCTGCATCATGTGCATGCTCATTTAATTACCGTCGGTAATTCATCCGGCAGCTCGGCTGCCAAAGCAGAGTACATAGAATTATTGGTGGCACTTTGGAGATTTTGCAACTTCACTATCTTCTCGGAAAATTTCTAAACGAATACTCTTTGGGACGCAGGGAGTACGGGAGAAAAAGACCATTGTATACGTCCAAGCAAGGCATAGCTCCTTTTGTAAAATCACAAGTGATGCATCTGATGATCCAGATTACGATACAGCACGAGCAGCAATGTTCCTCTATGCACGCCTATAGTGTCATAAAGGGGCACAAATAAAGTTTATTCATACTCCGAGATAGACATGGCAGTTACAACAAATAATTCAACACACACGCACCTTGCCGTAGTGGCATTTATTTTATAATATATATTTTAGCGCATGCAGCTCGAGGCAGCGGTCAGCAGCAACGACAACGGCTGCTGCTACTTGGTGTACTCGATGGCCCAGAAGTTGGCGTAGATATAGGTGAACTTGACGCTGGTAAACCCGGCGCCCTTGGTGAGCTTCACAAACTCCCCCTCGTACCTCTCCTTCCCGTCGGGGCTATACGCAAGCAGGCACACGTCGATGCTGATGAGCCCCTGCGCACCGTCCGTCGCCTCCGGCTTCACCGGCAGGACGCACTCGACGTCGATGACCTTGCCGCCCGCCGGCAGCGCGTCGTAGCAGTTCCTGAGCAGCGTGGCGCAGTGCTCATCGCCCTAGCAGTTGAGGATCCACTTCATGAGGATAGCGTCGCCGGAGGGCATCTTCTGGAACATGTCGCTGCCGACGTGCTGCACGCCGGCTTAGGCCGGCACCTCGGCGATGACGTGGGGAGGTTGAAGTTGATCCTTTTAGAAGTTGCGTGGTGTGAATTATTTTAATCGTCCACTCATTTTGAGTATGTATCTTGATAATACATGCATTAAGGTACTTGAGAACTCACCTTCCATCCACCCTATTTGTCCCGGTTTAAATTTAGCCGAACTCACCTTCCATCCACCCTATTTGTCCCGGTTTAAATTTAGCCCGTGACTAAAGGTTCACTAACCAGGACTAAAACTCGGCCACTGGCGGGAGCTCACCAACCAGGACTAAAGGGCCCCTTTAGTCCCGATTGTAAAGACCAGTGGTCTGGAGGGGGCTTTTGTCCTCCCGATTGGAAACACCAACCGAGACTAAAGGCCTCCCCTTTGTCCCGGTTGGAATTCCCAACCGGGACAAAAAGTCCCTTCCCACCGCTACGGCCCCCTCCCTCTTCCTTATCTTTCTCTCCTCCTCTCTCCCATTCTTCCAGGCACTTCTCTCCTTATCCTCTTCTTTTTCTCTCCTCCTCCGCTCCTTATCCTCTTCCTCTCTCTCCTCCTCTCCTTATCCTCTTCCTCTCTCTCCTCCTCTCCGAGGCGCTTCCAGGCAAGCCGCCCCTCCCCTTCCCCCTCTGCTCGCCCCTCACTGGCAGTGAGGAGCGGCAGCGAGGCGAGGGCGGGCGGCGGCGCGTGGGTGGACGGGCCGGCGGTGGAGGCGGAGGCCGGCACGGGCGAGCGGAGGCCGGCGGTAGAGGTAGAGCGCGGAGCCGGAAGCTAGCGACGGAGGCGGAGTGCGAGCGGATTGAGGCGGAGCGAGGAGGCCGGCAGCGGAGGCGGAGCACGGGCGGATCGAGGCGGAGCGAGGAGGCCGGTAGCGGAGGGCTGGCCAGCGGCGGAGCGCGGACGTGGGGCTTTTTTATTATTTTTTTCAAAAAATTTTACCAACCGGGACTAAAGCTAAGGGGGCCTTTAGTCCTGGGTGGATGACCCGGGATCCGGGACTAAAGACCTTCCCTTTCGTCTCAAAAATTATATGTCGGATGGTTTTTAGAGAGATTTGGCCTCTATCAACCGGAACTAAAGCCGAGGTTTCCAGTAATCTTATATGGATGAAATCCTGACACTATATTCATTAAGCTTACCTGATACTTATATCCTGCTATCCTGAAGGCCATGAGATTATATTTTTGCTATGTTTATCTCCTGATAACATGTTGCTTGTATGGACCAGTACAAACAGGCCCTACAGTTTCTCTATTGCCTCCCAGCGTTTAAAAATTCTCCATGCGAAGCAACCACCAGGCATCAGCCAACAGAAAATCACCATGTGGGAAGCAAGCGCCAGCTTCCAAACAGCGGAAGGGCATTCTCCATGCAGGGTATTTCCCCAGCGGGAGGAAGGTGATTCTGTTGTGCAGGGAAATTTCCCGTTAGGAGCTTTCTTCCCGGAGCTAATTTGCCTCTAATGCCCAAACTAGCCCTGAGGAGAAAGAAATAGTTGGTGGTAGGCGTAGGTGGGTATCATATATTTTTTTTCATTAGTAGAAAAGATTATCGACACTTGGTTCCCATAGGTATTATGAGAAAAGAGGGACACGTCTGGTTGTGGGCCCCTCTTCGCTGAAGGCAAACGTCGGTTGCCGTAGAGGCCATGGGCTAGCTGCTTCTGTTGTGTAGCAATGCAAGCCGGCCCATGTCCGTATATAGCTTCGGAAATCAGAACCGTGCTGCAATTGTGTATTATTTTGCAGCATCAGCGGCATGATTTTGCAGCATCAGCGGCATGATGCATTGCTGGTTTCAGAAATGTTCCAGAAATTCTGCTTATAGGAAGTTATCACTTATAAATGAGCGTAGGAACTTATGTGTCCATCCTGAAATGTTGCGGAAACTTTGCAAACAAAAACAGAAACAAATTTGATACAGTTACACTAGTCCACAGAGACACATAAGATGGTGGAGCAAACTGAGGGGTACAGATCATTTGATCACCATCAACAGCTTGGGCTCCTCAAGAGGACAATCCGGTGGTGACTTGTCCACAATGACGGTAAGAGATATATTGGAAGATAAGAGATTATTTTCCGGCGAACATGAACTTTTTTTTAACGTTGGGTATACTTTGGTCACTCCCATATTAATTCAGCCATTGGATCAGGCTGTTCCTGCTTTGAGGAGTCTGGATGCCGAGGGTACGCGGAAGCGGCTTGAGGTCCTTGGCTGCTCGAGCACACGACAGCTCAAGCTTGACAGGGCGATCAGATCCACCAGACTGGGTGGCGGCCAGAGGCCACCACAACTCTGCGCTAAGAGAGATGAAATAATTGATTGCTCCCAGAAATGGCAGCAAGAATATACTTCAATTTTTTCCTTGCGCAATCAACTTGACATGGAAGGACAGTTAGAATGCTATGCATTGCTGCATTATAATATAATTTGAGGTCACATAATATACTAGTTCCTCACTTATGTGTGCGAAGTAACATCGAAATTTCTGCTAGCTGTGAGGAACACACTGAATTCATGGTACAAATGCTTGACATTGAACAATTGCAGAATATTTGGCCAAAAACAGCATCAGTTTGTTTTCGAGGATGCACACGCTAGTGAATCTTTAAAACTTGATCAAAATTGTCATTTTTGAGAGAAATAGATGAACCCATATGCATTTCAGGTCATGCGGTACAAGAATTAGAATAGCATGCTAGTCCTGTTTTGGTTTGCAGCATGGGCATGCCAAACCCATGTTGTACAGGAAGGCACGCAATATACACACACACATATGATTCTTGTCAGTTACCAAAATGAAACATTTATAGTACAGATAACAGAGCATTGTGTGGGTCTTTAGTTCTACAGGGAGTATGGAACAGTAGGAAAACGTCAAATCAGAGTTATGTCTAGTTGCGTAAAGCAATATGGAGTTTATGGCCAACAGTAGATTTCTAGTAGTAACAGAGAAAAACAGAGATGTTGAGATATTGGAGAGAGCTGAAATGGCCAAGAATAGTTTGGTCAATATAGAGAGTAGAGCCGTCAAACAGAGAAGGTTGATCATCGCAGTCTGACCGAATACACAAGGGAGGGAACGAAGGACCTTGCCGAAATTGTGGCCAAGGTGAAGGACCGAAACAGCGACCAGAGGGGGGTGAATGGGAGCCTATAAAAATTCTCAACGAAAACAAGGTCTATGTCCCAAACGCAACCCCAAAGCACACCGTGCGTTCAATCGTCAAGATGACGCAAGTCAACTCGTGACAAGCTCACCCTAGGAACGATAAGAGACGCACAAATCACAGCGGAAATATAGCGTGAATCGACTCCATCAAAATTGCACAGATGAGACAAAACAAAAATACTACTAACCACTTACTTAACTAGGTATGAAAGGATTAGTAATAGATTAAATAAACTACATAAATTTAGTAAGATAAATCACTTAACAATTAGCTAAACAAGCTGATACAGATTAATTAGCTAAGTGAAGGAATTAATAGAGAACTAATCGAATTAGCAATAGAGAAAGAAAAACTCACAGGTTGGCACGGCTTGCTTCTCACCTGGACAATTGCTATTGGACTGCGTGCCCCTGCTACTTCCTGTTGGCCTACCTGGCCTTGCTAGGCCTGCCTCACGTGAAAGGCCTGCTTGGCCTGTGAAGCGAACGGTCTGTTGGGCTGGTTGGTTAGCTACGCTCGTCCCTGGGCTGCCTGCTCCCGCAAGCTGGGTCTGCTGCGGCCTGCTGACGGCCCGTTGCACTGCTTCGTTGCACGTGAGCACGAGCGCTGCTGCGTGCACGGCACGTGCGCTTGCGTCGTCTTGCCTGATGGTCCGCTGTCCAGAGAACCTGCGCGAACAGAGACAGGAACACCAAGAACAACCGAAGAACAAGAACAAACTTCAAATCATAAGATCTCCCCCCATACTTCGCGGATCGAGATGAAACTTGAGACACGGATGCAATACCCCAAGGGCAAATAGATCCATGAAACAAATCCTGAAAAGCTCAAGAATTCATCACTAATTTTAGAGAAAATCGAAACCCTAACTCAAGAACACGATTTGGGAAAATTCAAAATTCAAGCCAGATTCGTGAAGGATTTGAAGGGGGATCATATCAAAGATGCTTCTTAAGGACCTAGCAATATTTCCCTTCAACCAATCTCACGAGATTCGAGCTTAAACACGAAGAACAATAAATCCCCAAAAATAGCTCCGAAAATAGCGAAATAGAAAAACGCTCGGGAGACAAAGATTTAGCACGAATTGAGACATCAAAACACAACTAAATCAAGAGGACAACATCTTTACAAGATGAGGACTAGCCTCCTCCCTTCATCCACCCACTAGAGATGAAGAAATCAAGAGAAAAGAGTAATCACTCTCTAATCTCCCTCTCTCCTCTCACTTTAAGCACATGACTAGCCTCTAAGCAAATA
Source organism: Setaria viridis (assembly GCF_005286985.2). Classification (NCBI taxonomy): domain Eukaryota; kingdom Viridiplantae; phylum Streptophyta; class Magnoliopsida; order Poales; family Poaceae; genus Setaria; species Setaria viridis. Next base: position 32,629,904 of record NC_048270.2, read on the forward strand.
GATAATGAGTTGCTAAGCAAAGAGGTGCTGAAATAACCAGCCCCCCATCCCTATTTATAGTCCAGGACGAAAGACTATACTACCCCTACAGCTACAACTAAGATAACTACCCACGCAGGGGTATTTTGGTCCAAGTTTTTATCCGTGCATCGGATGGACACGCCGCCTTCACGACTTTGCTTCGCCTTGACGCAAGCTTCGCGATGACGCCACGTGCCCTCCTTCTCAAAGCTCCGGTCGCACCGGGCTCGCCCCCGGTTTTGAGGCCCAAACCGGGAAACCTGCCTGCCCGGTGGTTTTGAGGCCCAAACCACCCAAACCGTCCATTAACGCGTGTCCGGCCTCCGCCAAGCCTCCCGCTTGACTCGACCGACACCGTCTCCAACCTGTCATGCCCTCTCGCCATTCCGTGCACCATGTGGATCGCCGTGACTTCGCCCGGACTTCTCGGGTTCATCGGTCCAAGCCTACTCGCGTTCATCCTTCACCGCTCTTGGTCCATCGGCATGAACCTTTCGCTTGACCTTCACCGCACGCCGTCGACCGCCACGTCGCATCCTACACCTGCACATCACAAGCCAAGAGCAACATCAAACCAACACAGCGTTGTCAATCACTCATCATCCAAGGGTGACCACCATTGGTCCTCAATCTCCCCCTTGATGAGTGCATTGACAACACCCCACAAATTCATAGTATTGAAACAGAAAAACAAGAAACTCAAAATAGAAAAATCTCAGTCCCCTAAGATAAGGGCAACGGCTCTACACAACTGAGACAAAATCATGTGATCCCTCAAGAAGAGGCAGAAAACGGGCTCAACACCAATCACATGAAAATCCAAACTCAAATAAAAAACCGGCTCCTCAAGAAGAGGTAAAACAGCTCAACGCGACCGGTACAAAGGCTCTTAACAAGAGTATAACAACTCATAAATACTCCCCCTGAATATATGCACTCCCCCTGAAAACATGCATACATGCAAAGTCTCCCTCTTGACAGATGAAAGAATTTGTGTAGATTTCTCTCCCCCTTGTTGACAATGCAACCATCAAGAAAAGGATAAAAGCACAAAATGCATGCCATGGAAAAGCAGAACCTAACAAGCTTCTCAAATATATCACAATGCACTCTCAAAGGCTACTAGGGAGATAAAGCTTGATAGATCATAAGAAACAATAGCATCGCCAACAAGATGATATCAAGTTACAATAGTGGAGGTGAAGCAAGTATCAAGTTTTAGCAATGTATAAAAAGATCACCACATGAGCATTCACCTAGTTAAGAATCACCCAAGCAAGAATAGACTAGTCCATCAAGAGCTCATACTAGGAAAATCCATTCTCAACAAGAGATCATTGCAAACACCCACATATGCATCACAAGTCATGTTTAAAGCTTGTTGAAACCAAGTGTCTACTTCTTTTGGTAGACATCTTGTAACAACTAAGCAAGCAATAATATCACATTAAGCACAAAAACTTGGTGAATTTATGAAGTTTTCAGCATATTTCTTTTTAGTATTCACACAAAGCAAAATACATGAAGTGCCTTTGCGGCACAAAGAAGCCATGCTTCCCCAAGGGGTGCATCATGGGCTAAACATTTGCAATGATACCTAGATCTTGGACCCAATTGAAAAGAACACGAATTCCAAACAGAAGCTAGATATGGAACCAGTATTCAACCAAGGGCAAACCATAACCAAGCATCTACTCATGGGTGATAAGCAAGTTAATAGAGTAGAATTTAGCATTAAATTTCAAAAACAGTTATCTCAACAAGTGTACAATATCATCAAGAGCATAACTGCACATTGCATCAAAATCACCAACCACAGCACTAGCTCACAAGTAGCATAAGGGAGTACACAAGATATATAGGAGAAGCTCATCTAGTGCAACATGATACAAAATGCAATATGATACAAAAAGCATGGAAACTAAGCTAAAATGATACAGATGAACAACATACCCAAATGTGAACTAAGGTAAAGCATGACATGATGTTCATATGTATCATCCACCACAATATATCACAAAAATAGCATGATAAGATATACATGAAGAACTCAAAGCTATCATAAAAAAGTGGCTATCCTACCATATTTTGTACAAAAATGATACAAGTATAATACAAGAGAAGCTCCAAAAACCCAACTCAGAAAGGAAAGCAAACACCCAACTCCCCCCGCAAACGAGCAAAAGTGGCTTGATCCAGGGGTTTGGTGAAAATGTCCGCGAGTTGGTTTTGGGTAGCAACATAGCCAAGGTCAATATCCCCTTTCTCAACATGATCTCTCAGAAAATGATATCTCACATCAATGTGTTTAGTTTTTGAGTGGAGAACGGGGTTCTTGGCTACACTAATGGCACTCGTGCTGTCACAAAGAAGAGGTACACAAGTAAAATCCAAACCAAAGTCTCTCAAAGTGGAAATCATCCAAAGCAGCTGAGAACAATAGCTAGCAGCAGCAACATACTCAGCTTCGGTGGTAGACTGAGCAACACTAGATTGTTTGCGAGAAGACCAAGAGACCAAAGATGAACCGAGAAACTGGCAAGTACTCGAGGTAGACTTGCGATCCAAGCGACACCCAGCAAAGTCCGCATCGGAGTATCCCTGGAGCGTGAGTGTCGAGGAGGCAGAATACCACAAACCGAACTCAGGGGTAAAGCGGAGATACCTCATGATCCTCTTCACTGCTTGACGGTGAGATGTCCTCGGTGAAGCCTGAAAACGAGCGCACAGACACACGGCGAAGTGTATGTCCGGCCTCGTCGCCGTCAGGTACAAGAGGGAGCCGATCATACTTCTGTACTCCTTCTGGTCCACCGGTTCGCCATCTTCATCCGTATCTAGTGCCGTCGTCGTACCCATGGGTGTGGAGAGTGGCTTAGCATCAGCCATGTCAAACTTCCTCAACACGTCCTTCGTGTACTTCACTTGGTGCACGAAGGTTCCTTCCTTGCTTTGCTTGATTTGTAGTCCGAGGAAGAAGGTCAACTCACCCATCATTGACATCTCAAACTCCCTACTCATGTCATCTGCAAACTTGGCAACCAAAGCATGAGAAGAACCACCAAAGATAATATCATCCACGTATATCTGAATAATCAATAAGTCATTTCCTTGCCTGAGGAGAAAGAGTGTTTTATCAACTGATCCCATTTCAAACCCATTCCCAAGCAAAAAGGATTTCAATCTAGCATACCACGCTCGGGGTGCTTGTTTTAGGCCATAGAGAGCTTTCTGGAGTTTGAAAACACGATCAGGATATTTATGATTCTCAAAATCAGGAGGTTGTTTCACATACACTTCCTCCTCTATGAAACCATTTAGAAAGGCACTTTTCACATCCATTTGGAAGAGCTTAAAACCTTTAGCCACAGAGAAGGCTAGAAGGATTCTAATTGCTTCCAAACGGGCAACAGGGGCAAAGGTTTCTTCATAATCTATCCCCTCTTTTTGGCTAAAACCTTGGGCAACCAACCTCGCTTTATTTCTCACAATCAACCCATCCTCACCTTGTTTATTTTTGAAAACCCATTTTGTTCCTATAGGATGGCAATTTGGAGGTGGTTCAACTAAAACCCAAACCCTGTTTCGCTCAAAGTTCTCCAACTCCTCATGCATGGCATTAACCCAATTTGAATCAGATAAAGCATGTCCAATATCTCAGGGTTCGAAAGAGGCAACAAATGCAGAATGTGCAAAGTGTGAAATATGCCTAGAGCTGTGCCTAGTGGTGCGTTCATGTAAGTTACCGATCATCTGTTGTGGAGGATGACGACGCTGAATATGCCGTGGAGCCTCTCGCTCTGAAGTCGCCTCCCCCTCAACAGCAGCTGGATCACTCTGATCTTCTTCTTCATCCTGTAGTGGTACTGGTTGATGGCTTGAAGTAGTGGAAGTAGAGGTAGGGCCATCAACTCTCGTAGTCGAAGTAGAAGGTACAGGTGCAACAGCTGGAGCTCGGTCAATCTCATCATCCTCTTCCTCACCACCATCTACACGCTCTTCCTCTTCCTCAAATATGCTTTGCCCCATTTCATGTTCACCTGCAACTTCAAAGATAGAAGTTGTGCAAGGCATAGTTTCATCGAATGTAATCTCACAAGTTTCCACGATTCGGTTAGTTTCAAGGTTAAGCACACGATAAGCACGACTATGAGAAGCATAACCAAGAAAAATCCCATCCGTAGAACGAGACTCAAATTTATCCAAATTTCCTTGCTTGAGAATGAAACACTTGCAGCCAAACACCCTCAGGTGACTCACTTTGGGGGAACGTCGATGCATCAGCTCATAAGAAGTTTTCTTCAGGAAAGCTCGCAAAAAGATTCGATTGGACACATAGCAAGCAGTGTTGACGGCTTCGGCCCAATATTTTCTAGGAGTCCTATGCTCATCAAGCATCGTCCTAGCCATTTCACAAAGGGTCCGATTCTTCCGTTCAACAACACCATTCTGAGGAGGGACATAAGGCGATGAAAACTGGTGTTCAAGACCAAGATCATTGCAAAAGGATTTAAAACGAGCGTTCTTGAATTCTGTGCCATTGTCACTGCGGATAGCTCTCATGGCATCTTTTGGTCGCTCGTTTCTCAACCTCAAGATCAAATCTCGAACAAAAGGAAATGCCTCATCCTTAGATTCCATGAAGAAAACCCATGAATACCTCGAAAAATCATCAACGATCACAAGCACATACCACTTCCCACCGACTGAACAAACACGAGCTGGACCAACAGTGTCCATATGCAACAGCTCGCCTGGATGTTCAGTCATCACCTGATTCACAGGTGGATGGGAAGCAGCAACCATCTTCCCATGTCGACAGGGAGCACAAACAAGATCTTTCTCAAACTTCAATTTGGGCAAACCACGAATAAGATCCAAAGTACTCAAGCGGGAAAGCAAATCAAAGCTCAAATGACCCAATCTCCTATGCCATTTCCAAAGTTCAGAAGATGAGCCAGCCACTAAACACCGAGAGAGACCAAATGACTTGGAAAAATCAACTCGAAACACTTGACCCTCGGGGACGATCATACACACAAGATCGCCTCGAGAGTCTAAAATCCTTGAGGTCCCTTGCTTAAAACGGACCTCAAAACCATCATCAAGCAGTTGCGACACAGAGAGCAAATTGAAACCAAGAGAATCAACTAGAGCAACTCGCTTGAGCATGAAATTCTCACTCACCTTGATAACACCTTCAGACAACACCTTACCTTTGCTATTATCCCCGAAAGTGATGTACTCCTTGGTCATCACCGGGGTGAGGCTGGAGAACCATCTGTGATCACCGGTCATGTGTCGAGAGCAACCAGAATCAATAAGCCACGTGTTCTCCAGGCCTCCGACCTGGTCAAACAAAGGGAGACCAAGGATGAGCAAATGACTCAACACTGGGGTTAGAAAAACAAGTAGAATACCAGTGTCGAACCATTTGCTCAAGAGTGGGGTTATCAAAATCAACCATCTCTCGTCTCACAGGAGGACTACGGCCGACGCTAGGGGGAAAACGTGGTCCGTTGTAGCTCCGAGACTCAAAGTCACGGCCATATTGTCCTGGGCCATATTGATCATGGCGAGGAGCATGCCTAGCAAAAACACGTGAAGGAGCAAAACGCACACTATCCACACGACGAGGTGGAGGAGCTGCTCTAGGCGCATGTACACCATGAGAAGGGTGGTACATGTCCCTGTTGCCCCACTCACGCTCACACCTCAAAGCCTTCTTGTTGCGAAAGTAAAACTCCTTAAGGTGACCCCATCTCTTGCAATACTCACAGTGGAATCTAGCAGGCTGTTTTGGCTGAGGATTCACTCTAGGTTGTGGCTTGTCTTGGGGTTTTGGTGGAGGTTTCTTAGGAGCAATTTCTGGAAGTGTGTCAAGTTTGTTCTTAAGGTGGTTTGGCTTTTCCACCCAAATGGCTTTCTTGGGTGCTTTAGGTGGTGTCTCAATGAAAATTCCATCTCTCACACACTCAGACAAGTTTTGCTCACAAGCTGGATTGGGTTGCTCTCTATTTTTAGTGGGTGACTCTCAAAGGGTGTAGTCAATTGGTGGCTCACACTGATTGTAGCTTGGTTTCTTTCTCTCACCACTGTTTTGACCCACCTTCTCACACAACCCATCAAAGAACTTGTGCAACCCATTAAAAAGACATCCCTTCATAACCGACCCAAGCCTAAAACCATCAGCCCTTTTGAACTCCTGAATCATCATGCCTAGCTGAGGTTCCCTACTTGACACCCAACTAAGAACAGTGCGCAAGTAGGAGTTTTCATCCCCAACATGTTGCAAATTAAGCTTGAGTTCAGGACAAACAGTGCATTCAGGAAGTTTAGATCTAGCAATAAACTCAGACTTCTCTAAAGCACTAAGCTTAGCACATGCATCATCCAACTGAACTTGCAAAGCAGGGCAAGACTTACATGCACCAAGCAAAATAGGCCTAGTCTTGACCTCATCTAAAGCAGCCCTAGTCAAATCCAATTCATCTACCAATAAAGCATGCTTAGATTGTAAAGATGCAAGACTAGCCATATGAACACCACATTCATCACACTCAACAACATCGGAAACAGTAGAAGCAGATTTAAGCATATCTATTTCAATCAAGGCACTTTCTAACTTAGCCTTAAGCTCAACTTGCTCTTTAGCAGCCTTCTTAAGCAGTTTATCTTGATTGATTAGGCAATCATTAAGTTCTTCTACTTCTAGAGCAAGTTGTTCAGGAGTAGGCTTTACCTCAGTTTCTGTGTCGGAGTCACTTTCCTTGTCATCCTTCTTGGAGTTGAGAGCCATGACACAGTACCCGTCGCGGTTCTTGTCGGAGTAGAAGCAGAGGCCATTGAAGTTCTTGCCGTCCTTCTTCTTTGCCTTGCGGTCGTCGTCCTCCTCGCTTGAGCTTGAGTCGGTGTGGTCGTCGGTGTCGGAGTCGACGTCGCTGAGGGAGGCGATGAAGGCACGTGCTTTGGCCTTCTTGCGATACTCCTTCTTCTCGCGGTCGGTGTACTTCTTCTTCTTCTTGGTACCGTCCTTGCTCTTGTGCTTGTTGTAGTCGTACTTGCTCTTGGTTTTGTTCTTTTCGGGGCAGTCGGCGGCGAAGTGGCCTGGCTTGCCACAATCGAAGCAGTTGTTGTTGTTCCTTCGCCTGTTCTTGCGGTTGTCGTTGAAGCGCATGAATCGCCTCGTGATCAAGGCGAGCTCATCATCATCAAGAACTTCCAGCTGCTCCTCTAAAACAGAAACCAAAGAAGACAAGGCAAACGACATGGAAGAAGAGTTACTCAAAGACTTAGGCTGTCCAGAGCCTGACATGAGAGCCATACTATTTGGATCAGTAGGGCTTCCTTGTTTTGCTCGGAGCCTCTTGTCAACCTCCGTGGATTTCAACTTGGCAAAGAGTTCATCAATGGAAAGTGTTTCATAATTCGGTGATTCGATGATAGCATCAACCTTCGTACCCCACACTTCGTGATCCAAGGCATGCAGGAGCTTTAAAGCTCTATCATGATCAGTGTAGGGTAAGACGGTGATATTTGCTTTCATCTTGTTCACAATAGCCAAGAAACGCTGAAACAAAGCATCGGCAGACTCACCAGGCAAATGAACAAAGTTCTCATACTCACGCCTATAAGTCTCAAAGAGTCTAGCCTTCACCTGACTGTTTCCCTCGTGGAAACTCTGAAGTCGAGACCAAATCTCATGAGCAAGAGAGAGATCTTCGACTCGATCGAACTCAGCACGACTCAGACTCGCAAACAGAATATCAACCGCCTTGCTGTTGGCGTGATACTTATCCCTTTCATCCTGAGTCACACGAGTAGCAGGAATCACATAAGTCACATCCTGAGTGATTTCCCAAACCCCTGCTCCCCTACTATTTAGATGGGCTCTCATGCGAGTTTTCCAATACCGATAATCAGAGCCATCAAAGTAGGGTGCAGCGGTCGAGGAAGAACGCTCAGAGGTCGCCATAATAGGTTTTGAAACCGATTAGGGTATGGAGAAACCTTAACCGGCTCTGATACCAATTGAAGGACCGAAACAGCGACCAGAGGGGGGGGGGTGAATGGGAGCCTATAAAAATTCTCAACGAAAACAAGGCCTATGTCCCAAACGCAACCCCAAAGCACACCGTGCGTTCAATCGTCAAGATGACGCAAGTCAACTCGTGACAAGCTCACCCTAGGAACGATAAGAGACGCACAAATCACAGCGGAAATATAGCGTGAATCGACTCCATCAAAATTGCACAGATGAGACAAAACAAAAATACTACTAACCACTTACTTAACTAGGTATGAAAGGATTAGTAATAGATTAAATAAACTACATAAATTTAGTAAGATAAATCACTTAACAATTAGCTAAACAAGCTGATACAGATTAATTAGCTAAGTGAAGGAATTAATAGAGAACTAATCGAATTAGCAATAGACAAAGAAAAACTCACAGGTTGGCACGGCTTGCTTCTCACCTGGACAATTGCTATTGGACTGCGTGCCCCTGCTACTTCCTGTTGGCCTACCTGGCCTTGCTAGGCCTGCCTCACGTGAAAGGCCTGCTTGGCCTGTGAAGCGAACGGTCTGTTGGGCTGGTTGGTCAGCTACGCTCGTCCCTGGGCTGCCTACTCCCGCAAGCTGGGTCTGCTGCGGCCTGCTGACGGCCCGTTGCACTGCTTCGTTGCACGTGAGCACGAGCGCTGCTGCGTGCACGGCACGTGCGCTTGCGTCGTCTCGCCTGATGCTCCGCTGTCCAGAGAACCTGCGCGAACAGAGACAGGAACACCAAGAACAACCGAAGAACAAGAACAAACTTCAAATCATAAGATCTCCCCCCATACTTCGCGGATCGAGATGAAACTTGAGACACGGATGCAATACCCCAAGGGCAAATAGATCCATGAAACAAATCCTGAAAAGCTCAAGAATTCATCACTAATTTTAGAGAAAATCGAAACCCTAACTCAAGAACACGATTTGGGAAAATTCAAAATTCAAGCCGGATTCGTGAAGGATTTGAAGGGGGATCATATCAAAGATGCTTCTTAAGGACCTAGCAATATTTCCCTTCAACCAATCTCACGAGATTCGAGCTTAAACACGAAGAACAATAAATCCCCAAAAATAGCTCCGAAAATAGCGAAATAGAAAAACGCTCGGGAGACAAAGATTTAGCACGAATTGAGACATCAAAACACAACTAAATCAAGAGGACAACATCTTTACAAGATGAGGACTAGCCTCCTCCCTTCATCCACCCACTAAAGATGAAGAAATCAAGAGAAAAGAGTAATCACTCTCTAATCTCCCTCTCTCCTCTCACTTTAAGCACATGACTAGCCTCTAAGCAAATAGATAATGAGTTGCTAAGCAAAGAGGTGCTGAAATAACCAGCCCCCCATCCCTATTTATAGTCCAGGACGAAAGACTATACTACCCCTACAGCTACAACTAAGATAACTACCCACGCAGGGGCATTTTGGTCCAAGTTTTTATCCGTGCATCGGATGGACACGCCGCCTTCACGACTTTGCTTCGCCTCGACGCAAGCTTCGCGATGACGCCACGTGCCCTCCTTCTCAAAGCTCCGGTCGCACCGGGCTCGCCCCCGGTTTTGAGGCCCAAACCGGGAAACCTGCCTGCGCGGTGGTTTTGAGGCCCAAACCACCCAAACCGTCCATTGACGCGTGTCCGGCCTCCGCCAAGCCTCCCGCTTGACTCGACCGACGCCGTCTCCAACCTGTCATGCCCTCTCGCCATTCCGTGCACCATGTGGATCGCCGTGACTTCGCCCGGACTTCTCGGGTTCATCGGTCCAAGCCTACTCGCGTTCATCCTTCACCGCTCTTGGTCCATCGGCATGAACCTTTCGCTTGACCTTCACCGCATGCCGTCGACCGCCACGTCGCATCCTACACCTGCACATCACAAGCCAAGAGCAACATCAAACCAACACAGCGTTGTCAATCACTCATCATCCAAGGGTGACCACCATTGGTCCTCACAAGGACGCCAATCTCATAATATCCTATACTTGAGTGGTCACTCGGCACTTCGTCCTTGCTGGACTAGTCAAGATCATTCCATCATGGTTCCCAGCGCACTTGACACTCAAGTCCATGTTCATTAGTCCCAGAAAATGTTTGTGGTCGCCGCCACCGCTAGCTAATATATGCTTGCAATCACATCTTCATATGCGTATGCTATGGTTTAGAATCCAATACATTTCCTGTTCAGCACTTTCTATTGTCACTCTCTATAGAGATTGCATGGACTACTCTGTCATCAATACAGCTCCATTTTGATAGCTCCGAATATATGAATTCTGTGCTGCAACAGCAGTGCAGAATTAGTGATGGATTAGTTTGCCCACACTGGATAGATTGCCATTTCTGACGTGTAAACGTTGTTAGACCAGCATTGTACGGTTGAAAAACAACAGGTGCATGAGTTTCTCCTCATGAAAAATGCACAACCAAAAGCATGACAAAACCACATGTTTAAAGACGAAAAAATAAACCGGATGGGATCACATGGTTGGGGGGGGGGGTTGAAAACTGGATGATGTTAGTACGAAACATGAAACATCAAAACCATTTCGTATAACACTTCTTTTTAGCTCATGGTTGGAATCAATTAAGGCGAAGCCAGAATGCCGGATACAGACAAGCAACAGGAATTATTGTAATCTCGATCATTTTACCCCAGAACCAACACGTACGGCGCTGAAAATTTCTTCTGAGGACGTACAAGCTAGTGGCTCTTTGGGAAAAATAATGTAAAGGGAAGTTACCAAATTTCAGAGATCACAACTTATGCGTGGTCTATGAGCTCGTTCCTGGCGATGTGGGACATATGAAGAAGCAGCATGCTAACCATCTTACTGTTACTAATTGGAGGCTTCTTTTGAAGCCTCCAGGTGAAGCCACCTAGGATTCCTAGGTGGACACTCAGAGAAACCTTAGAAATTCTCAAAAAAAGCAAAACATCCAACCATCGATCGATAGATTCAAATCATCATAGCCATTAGATCTATTATGTTTTCTAAAAAATTACCCACCTATGCCATTATGAAAATAGCCTAAAGTAACCTCCTAAATCTATATATAAATTACCCACCTCTGTCATTATATAAAATAAACAAAAATAACCCCTTAATCTTCATCAAAATTACCCACTTATGCTATTATAAATAATAATTAAAATAACCCCCTAATTTGCAACCAAATTGCCCACCGCTATTACTTAAAAACTTAAAGTAACCCGTTAAATTTGCATCAATATTATCCACACATGCCATTATTAAAAATAACATGATAACCCTACGTTTGAATCAAACAACCTTAATTAAAAATATACAGCAATATATGATTCTAAATCGTCTATATCTTGCACTATCGGTATATGATATAATAATTAAGGTCTATACACATGATGTGTCACCATTTATAAAGATATAGAGGAAGTGATGAGAATATATAGTTCTATGTTAAAATTGTATCACAAACTTAGGGTTCATTAAACAAATTCAAGCGCATACCTACCAATGCAAAGTGAAAAGTTAAAGATTATAAATGTGGATGAAAATATTATAGAGTAATTACTAACTAAAATCTATCACAATTCGATGAAGATAATAATATGTATCTATTGTGTTTGAATATTTAACAAACGAGAGGTATCTTATGGTAATATTTTTTAGCAATGTAGTCCCATTTTTTTTTCATTGGAGACTCCGCATTAGTTCCCATGAGACAAGCTAGAAAAAAATAAGACAAATTCTCATAAAAATCAAAACATCAAACACCAATCATGTAAACTCTAATAATCATAGCCATTGATCTATTATATTTTCACCACTATCATTGTGAAAATATTTAAAAATGAGCTCTAAACCTATATCTAAATTACCGAGCTCAGATATTATAAAAAATAATCTAAAGTAATCCCATAATCTTCATCCAATTTACTAATACATATCATTATAAAGCATAACTTAAAATATCATTCTAAAATTTAATCTATATTACCCACGTTAGTTGTTATTAAAAATAACCTAAATTAAACATCTAAATCTTAATCTAATTATCTTCATGTGCATCATACAGAAATGTCAAAAATAAACTAATATATAATTCTAAATTACTTATTTATGTTATTTTTAATATAAAAATACTAAGTTAAAGTATATACATATGATGAGTGTCACCATTTAGACCATTTATACATGTATGTGAGGAATCGATGAAAAATATTGATTTGTATGCTAAACATAATGTATGGAGGATTGGAGGTGCGATACAAAATGGAAAAAGTATGAATATGGATGAAAAAATGCATAGAGTAATTATTAATTAAAAATTAATCATAACTGGACAAAGATAGGTACATATCTATATAAGTATTATGTTGATGTATTGAAAAAAATAAGAGAGTAGTAGGTAATCAATTTTGATTATTAGCTAGAAGTTTAATTTCTAAAGAATTTTCAAATATAATAGCTTCTAAAAACATTAGGAGCACGGGTCGATAGACTAGTGCTTATAATTTGCAGCTACATCGTGCCAAAACCATGTGAACAAGACGATCGACCAGAACTATAAAAAGAACAGAGCTGGCACATCTATAAGATACTTTTTAGATGGAGCATGGAACCGGAGGATATGGTTGCAGTAAGAGTTGCTAGATATCCGCTAGTTTCCGGTGACAGAGATTAAGAGAGATTGGTGAGCTGTTAGTGGAAACTTTAATAGCCAAGTATGGTGAGCTGTTCATCGTCAGCCTCATCATCTTGAGCGCAGGCTTGGGAGCAGCCTCTCATATATGAATCGGACACCCTCCATCCCTTTCCACGACCGGCATCGTGGCCGTGCTGACAGCACCGACACCACTCCTCACTGTCACCGCTGTCGCCACTGGAGCCGCAGTGCAGATACAGCGCACTATGCAGAACAGACCATCCCATTCCACACGACCGGCATCATGGCCGTGCTGACAGCACCGACACCACGCCTCACTGTCACCGCTGGCGCCACTGGAGCCGCAGTGCAGATACAGCGCACTCTGCAGAATAGAACCTTGTCGTATTCAAATTTGCACCGTTTGGATACCTCGTGTAGCACATGTCATCAGATATATGAACGCTAACCAGGAGTATTAAATATAGATTAATTAAAAAATTAATTGCACAGATGGAGTCTAATTCGTGAGACGAATCTATTAAGCATGATTTGACAATGTAGTGTTACAATAACCATTTGCGATTGATGGATTAATTAAGCTTAATAGATTCGTCTCGCGAATTAGCACAGGATTCTGCAATTAGTTTTATAATTAGCTCATGTTTAGTCCTCTTAATTAGCATCCGAACATCCGATATAACATTGCTAAATCTTAGCACCAGTATCAAACCCTCACGAGCTTGTACACAAATTCCAAACTAGAGGACGGTTTATTCTTGCAAACATAACAACTGATGACCAAACATCCAGCAAGAGAGATACAGAGAGGAACGAAGGATGTGTAAGGATACATCAAAATACAAGGCCAGATCCTTTGAGTTTCTCTTGTACGATGTCGTCCAATTTCCTGGCCATTTCTTCACTAATGTGATTCACCCAATCCCCCACCTTCCCTCTTCTAAAGTATGCTGATTTTTTAACCACTACGCTTCCCCTTTGAACAACTTCTGTTTGACTACTGTTCACTCCACTAAGCGTCTTGAAGCTGCACAATCTCACAAGCTCTTCAGGAACCCCGGCATCTTCTTCTTCACCGGTAAATGGGACACCGAGGAATGATGCCAGCACCTTGACAAACTTTACCGGCTCTAACATCATCTCTTCATACTTTAGGAAAAGAATTCTATCAGACTTAACGCTCTCTCTCCAATATTCGAGACAGTGATCCCAGTAAGGACCATAGTCCAATACGCCCTCGCAAAACATGTTGAATGCAACATTAATATCAGTTTTTTCTCCAAAAAAATCACTTACAAAGTGCCACCGTGACACGAATGCATCCTTAGGATCGCGGCAGATGTACACGATTCGGCAACCTTGGATTCTTATGGACTCTGGGAGCAATGAAAGGGGCAAGTGAGTAGCAAGGATCCTCGGAGGCGGGAGTTTTTCGATGAAGTTCAGGTCCCCATTTAAAGGGATTTCAACGTCAATGGTCGGAATGACCTCTTGGGGGTGACGGGTGAGAAGCGGGTGGTTACCAGAGTCATAGTGAGAACGGTTGGTGATAGCAAATGAGAGAGCCTTCAACCAAGTTGTACCACACTTGGGGTTCGTGGCGAGGATGATATCGTCATGGCGAGCCTTGAAGGTCGCCTCCAGGAGCATAATCCTCTCAAGAAAAATCCGTCGAAACCAGAAGTTCTTGTAGAGAATTTGTGGCTCTGACGGAGTCTCTCTCATTGGAAGTTTGGATATGAGATCAGTACCATGGCTTTCGGGCGAGCTGTTTGTGGCGCTTCTCTCCTCCTTGGCCTGTGACATTGCTCAGCTGCTTTGGAGTTTTTGCAGTCTCTCGCTGGGATGGAATGGATTGGATGGGCGAGAGGTGTAGCTGGTGCGGATTGAGCAGCACTGCTGGCGTGCGGAACATAAATAGCAGCTGGTAGCCCTTCGTGAGCCAATGCGGCAATGCCCATCATTCTGTTGGATTTTAGCTCATATGTGACCCAATCTGAAAATTCCAAAGCACGCACAACCTTTAATCTCATATTGCTAATTCAAGGAGAGGTTGCCTTACTTAAATATGGAAGACTCCTTTCTATGCAAAATAGGTGCAAATGAGAGAGAAGGAGACTGTTATTACACGCACGCGTGAGCGCGCGCATTTTCACTTAAATCAGCACAAAACAGTGGAACTACGCCAGTTGAAGTTAGTAGTCTCGATCATCACCACTGTGATTAGCAGTAGATATCTGTTCTATTCCAAATCTTTCACCTTTAATTTGGAACTTCAGATGTGTGTATTTTCACATCATCAACTATTTAAGTTGAGCGCCCTACGACAACCGACTCTAATAGAGATGAACTTATTCATTACAGTTTATAGTACAATCATGACAGGGCAAGTGGTTTTAGAAACTGGCAGCATGAATGGATTTAGGGGGCGTTTGGTTCCTAGAGATAAAGTTTAGTCCGTGTTCCATCGAATATTCGGAAACTAATTAGGAGGACTAAATATGAGCACATTGTCAAATCATGGACTAATTAGGCTTAATAGATTCGTCTCGCCATTTAGCCTCCAGCTGTGTAATGGGTTTTGTAAATAGTCTACATTTAATACTCCTAATTAGTATCTAAACATTCGATGTGATAGGTGCTAAAAATAAGTCAGAGGAACCAAACGGCCCCTTCGTTTCCTGAAAATGGAATCAACATGACTGGTGAGTTATGATTATTATATTTCATGTCGCCATGACCTATTAGTTCCTTGATCGTGTATGGGAGTAATGTTGAAGTTTCTCAAGCTAGGAGGAAAACAATGACTTCATGGTGGAAAGGGAAAGACATTATACTGCTACTTCGCTTTTACTCTATGGTGTTTTTGACAGTGAAGGGTTGCAGAATCTGACCGAAAATAGTGGGGAGAATGGCTTTTGATGATGCACACTTCAGCAGGGCTTTGGGATTGCATCAAAATTTTTAATGTTAAAGTGATAACAGATGAACGTGGATGCATTCCATGTCATGTGCTACAAGAATGCTAGTCATGCTTTTTGTTTGCAGCTAGTGCATGCCAAACCCAGGATGTGCATGTACAAGATGGCAGGCGGCAATATATATACATGAGTCTTATTAGTTATCACAATGAATAATGAGTTCAGATAGACAAACAACATCTCTATTCACAGAGCACTCAGAGAAAGGCTTTGGGGGTGATTTTTTATCTGTTTTTTTAGTTTACACGCAGTATGGAGCTCGAATAAAGTCCAAGCAGTGTTAGGTGTAAATTTTGTAAAACAATAATTGTTGAGATTTGGTCCGGTGGTCCTTCCCATGAGATCTGCACGAATTTTAAAGCAACGCACTCTGTTTCGGCTGCGAGCTGCGACATAGTGTTGTCGATTTCAAAGTGACAGAAGCATGGGTGCGCATGCTTCTTACTGCTTTGGTCTGACAAATGCTACTGTTTGAATGTCTTGTAATGATCATGTCTTCATGAGTGTAATAATGTGTGCGTTCATCGACAGAAGTGCTTGTTCAACTGATTTCATGATACTGTCAATTTGTGTGTTCATCGACAGTGTAGTCCTTTATATTTACAGGAGAGATAATGCAACCCAGAATCGATTTCCGCACACTGACAGGACATATAATGCAAGGAACAACGTATTCTTTCACTTTTACAGTAGAGATCATGGAACCAAGAATCGATTTCTCATTAACGTAGAATAAATTCTAGACAGCTATGTGTTGGTACAAATGGCCAATAATCACATACTGTTAGATATTGTGTCGAATATATTGATGGTGCTCGTTTGATACAGGTGTAAGGAAGGAGTGGAAAAAAAAGGATACAGCGCTGAGCTGAGCTGCCTACACTGACGCCTCCAGCGGCTCAACCCGTACTTGGGATGAAGTGTATCCAGTATGCAACAACAAGCCTCACAGTTGCATTCTTTGAGAAGATCGCCTGTCAAGAATCAATTATTCCCTGGTCAGATGACTGCCTTGTTGCTCATTAGAGATAAGTTGGAGAAATACTTTTTAAAATAGCTGGGTGTACCCTAGTTTCAATATGGCGTGGCAGTGGTTTTCGCTGAGGTGGCTGCCACTGTGTATCGGATCCGCATCTCACAGGGAGGTAGGCGGGGGGAGCGAGCGAGTTTGAGTGGGCATGGAGCTCGGCAATGGCGGTGGTAAAGAAGAAATTGAGAAGCGCAGGCGGGGAGCGGGAGATGCTCACCACGCGAAGGCTCGCCGTCGCGTGTCACACCCGATTTTAAGGACAAAATCAAGTGCATTAAATACATGTGCGTCAGGATCAAATTACACACATGTACGACATAAGCGAATATCAAAGACAGTGCCATAACGAAATAAATAGAGTATTAACCATTATTACATGACCAAAAGTCTCAATAAAACACAAGCCTAAATTATTACGCAGCGGAACTTCAAAGACAACAACGACACCACAGGCAGCTGACTGTACACCTAGAACTCCTCAAAGTCGTGCAGATACTCCTCCAAATTAGCTTGGTCTGAACAGCGGTTTTGCAACAGTGAGTACACTTATGGTTGGTACTCAACAAGTCGTGGGAAATAGTGTAGTGTAAGGCAAATTAAGGTATGGCTAAGGCTTAATGAGCATCAGCTTTTAATTAAGTTGGTCAAGTTTTATTAGCAATTAATTAAGTATAAGTTTATACCACCTGAAATTAAACATGAGCATAAATAAAGTAAACAACATATGCATAAAATGACAACAATTTAAATCCATCTCTCGATAATATTATCATGTGAGGGTCCAGGCCGCTCTTAACCGTGAGCACGGCTGATCGATTAGTTTTACACTCTGCAGAGGTGTCACATCTTTACCCACAAGTCGCGTAAAAGTTCAAAAGAACTTTGGACCCAACCATGCGGCGTTTGCAAGGCACCATACCACACTTCCGGGATGTGATTGCATAGGGACACTACGAGGCCTTTACAAAGATTCATTAGTCAGTGGTAACCCGCTAAGGTTTCCGTGTCTGGTGTGCACAACCTATCATAGGCCAATGATGCAACGACTCAGTCCCCCCTCTTGCCTCATCATGAGTAAGATCACCCCAGACTAAGGTTTCTAATTATTCAGCAAAGATCAGAGCCATTTAGTCTTGTGGTAGCACTGTTTTCCTGGGTGGTTCTCCATGTTCCGATTAAACAATAGTGATTTTGTATTAATGAAAGGTATAACAGAAGTAAAGCAAGATTAAACATTGAGTTCAGTTAAACCACCATACACAAAGTAAGCACTAAGCATGATCTACCCAACATAAAAGGTAAACCCGGTTGGTCAAGGCAAAGGTAGTTTCAATCTAGGCGAACCTTAATTGGGACCCATCAATTTAATCTTAACATGTGCATAGCATAAATGTTGAGTATGGGAAAGTAAAGGTGTATACGACTGAAAAGTAGTGATCAAGGACACGACTTGCCTTCTTGGCCTTGCTCCTGCTGTTCGTACTCCTTGAAGCATTGTGTAACATCCGCAAAATCACCAACTGAAATCACCCATTAAAAATTGTTTTCAAAATCTCTTTTACCGCTGAGCTCCCGGAATTCCAAAATCTTCCCGGCGATTTCGCCATCCCGGCACCCAAGCCGACATCCATCATTTTATCCGTGCTTGTAATTTTCGCCGCGTGCCGTCGTCAGACGCCACTCGCGTGCCGCAAACGCCGCCGGTCTCCCTCTTTTCCTTCTCTTTTCCCTCCGTTTTTCTTTTTCCTTTTTCCTTCTTCCTTTCTTCTTCTTCTTCTTTCTTCTTCCTCCTTCCTCCTTCTCTCTCCTCTTCCTTTCTTCCTCCCGGTTCCTGGCACCACTCCTTGGGCCAGCCCCTCCCCGACGCCATTACTCCCCGATGCCCACCTCCCCCTGGCGCCATACCGCCGGCTGCCTCGGACCCGCACCCCGGGCCACGTGCCGCCACCCCGGTGCCGGCCCCTTGCCCGGTCCGGCCCCGCCGGCCCAACCGCCCGGTGCGCCGTCGCCGGCACCCTACCTCCCTTGCGCGCCGCTGGACCCGACCCCACCCCATTGCCGTGCCGCTGCCGCGACACCACCCCCAGAACCCACGCTGCCGGCCCGGCCTGCCCGGCCCCCTCCCACTTCGCTGTACGCCGCCCGCCGGCCGGACCCCCACCCCTTGCCGCCGGCTAACACGCCACCGCCGACCTATAAAAGGGCGACGCCCCGGCCACCTCCTCCACACCAAACCACTGCCGCCGCCACCTGTGTGCCCCCGTGCCAAGCCGCCGCCGCCGCCACCGCCAAGATCCACCACCGGCTGCCCCCTTCTCCTCTCCGAAACTCCAAGGTAACGGGCAAAACGGAGCCCCCACGGCCTCCTCTAGCCTCTCCCGCTGCCTCCCCTCGCCGCCGGCGAGCTTAGGCCGCCGCCCCCAGGCCGGCCGGCTGCCCCTCCCTCCCATCTCCTCTGTCTCAGTACACAGAGGAAGGAAGAAGAAACCCCAGATTTTCGATCTAACCCCCAACTTTTGGCCAAATTACAAATTAGTCCTTCCACCTCTCTCAAAGGCTGTTTCGCAGATCGACCCCTCCAACTTTAGAAATATTTACAAATAGGTCCCTAGTTCCTCGCAAATCAGTCCTAAACCTCCTGTTTAAGCCCCTAACCCATGTTTAACTCATCATTTCATGCACCAAACTTCCTCCAATTAATCCCAAATTTTACCACGTCATCCTCCAGAATACTTTCGCCGATCCATATCCAAATTTCCCAAAAATATTCCTTCTACCTATTTTTCGTTCGCGTTTTCTGTTCGGAGCTTAACAGTTAAAAACCGATTTTCTTCTATTTATTTGTGTGCTCGTTTGTGTGTGCCATAGATCGCGGATTACCCGAGGAGGAGTTTGACCGCGAGCCCGAGCCTGAGGACCAACAGCACAAGCCGGAACTCCCGGAAGGCTTTGAAGACGGCAAGTCCAATCTCACCCTTTGATGCATACTTAATACCTAGTTTTATAAACACAACCTATTGGCCTGTTTTATAAAATGCATATTGTTTTATTGCAAGACATGGTTGGATAGCGACCCCTTGATTGTTATGAACATTCCTTGTTGTCCCATGTTTATCTCTAAATATGACTTGCTTTGTTTAGATGGTAACCACTGCTAGAGCGCTTAGGAGCTTGTTACTCAACTTCAATCGTTATTACAATGGTTTTTATGGAGAAATAAATGTGTGTGTGTGTTTAAATGGGAAAGTGGTTTTCCGGGTTCAAGGGAAAAGGGATGTGTAGATGAGATGGATGGGTGTTTCTTGTGTGAAATACCAGGATGTTGTGCTCGTACCTTAGTGGTTGAGCAATATCGGGAGATATCCATCTTGTCATGGTTAAGGACCGAGTTGATGTGTCATCTTGCCTAATTCAACCATCGTGCAACCACTCGACCGTTGTATGGGCAACGGCTTAGCATAAATCCCACTAGCTGAACTGTTAGTCTTCAGGGGTGCTGGTCTCGTGGATGAGCCGTGAACCCCTTAGGTGCTTCCGTGAGGACCAGCCAGTCTTAGCTAAGAAGGGTAATGGCTTTGTTAGGATCCGCACCGGCACTAAGGTGATCATGTTGCGGTACCCTACTTGTGGGAAAAGTGTACAACCTCTACAGAGTTAAACCTATCCGGGTAGCCGTGTCCACGGCATTGGACGAGTTATGGCTTGGTCACATAACTAGCACTTGGGCATGGATGGTCACGTGTGTGTGGGTGTGTGTGTTGGATTTTGGAAGTGTCCGACAGTTGTGCCGTGAGCTATGGCGGACGGGGAGTCCGATAGCAATAAAACTTGGATCCTTTGTATAGGATCAACCCCACTCAATGTTTTGGTTACTAAAGAAAAGCTTTACGAAAACTCATTTGAAAATGATCCCATGCATGTGTTGGAAATCTAGCTTTACCGCAAATGAATCCCTAGCCTATCCTTGATATATCCTGTGCATATATTTGCTTGTATCCCCCCTCCGTGGATGGGGTTGGACTTGTTGAGTACGTTCGTACTCACCCTTGCTTCATTGCTACAGAGGAAGACCCGGACTTCATCACTGAGGACCTTGAGTAGAGGTTGTGTCCGCACCTAACGCTACCTGTGGTGTTGGCCTTTCCAAGATGCTGTTGCTGCCGTGTAGTCCTGCGTGCTGTCTTTTGGCAGTTGCTTGGTTAGCCGCTGTTGTTTATTTACTTCTTATCGCTGCGTGGCTTCCACGCCCACTCCTCGGGAGTTGTACGGTAACTGAATTATCTGTCGAATAACTGTGTTATCAGCCTCCTGGGACTGATATTTGTATCACATTTAGTCTCTAATTATGTGGGACACTTCAGGTGGTATTAGAGCCATCGTTGGCTGTAGGACGCGACCTTAGTACCGGACTAGCCCTTTTTGACCAAAATAAAAGACTTACAAAATTTCTACCTACCTCTGCTCTATTGCAAAACTGATTTGTGCCCCGGTTCTTTTCCAGATGGCCAAGGAAGGTTGGGTCAACAGCTACTGCCTGGAGGAGCCCGATTTTCCAATATTGTTGTTCGCCTGCATGGACCGCCTCGGAATCTATGAGCGTCCGGAGTACACCAGCAAGGAGTACGAGGATCGCGGAACCCCTCGATGTGTGATGATTATCTACATCGAGCGGAGTAGCCGCTGCCCCGACATCCATCCTTGGAATGTAACTGCCACCGGCTTCCGGCACAAGGATACTTATCAAGTGGCAGCCCAGAAGGCCCTCCGTTTCCTATGCCAGATCTACGAGAGGCGCATCGGCCGCACTCCGATGAGGTTCTACCCGCCTGTCAAGAAGAACCGCCCGGTTTGGCTGGCCCGAGTGAGAACTTTGGAAGGACATGGACAGTGCGAGGATGACCCCACCGTACTCCACATGGCTGCCTACCTTCTCACCTTGGACGAGCTCTACGACGAGCACGCTGCAAAGTTGAAGCAGCAGACTCGTAGGGCTGAGGACGTAGAGGTTATGGTGAGGAGGCTTCAGGTGAAGTTAGCCACCGCCGACGCTCGAGAAGCAGCCGCCCAAAGCAATGAGGCCGTTGCCGTTGAGGCCCTCAAGGAGGCTGAGGACCAACACTCCAAGGAACTGAAGGATGCCCACCTCACCATTCGTGCCAGAAGGAGGATGGTGGCCATCGAGGACGAAGAGGCCCCGATCCTTGAAGTCATCCCGTTAGAAGACCACTTAGTCCAGGGAGAAGACTCGCCCCACGAGTAGTATGCCCAGCCAGAGTTGCCCAAGGGAATGAAGCCGTCATGGTCCGCAATTTAGAGTTGTACCCCCTTCAGTTGTGTTGTTGTAACCAGTCGTGTAGTACGTGTTTTGGCCTTACCCCCAGAAGTGTTGTACCCCCCCCCCCCCCGTGGCAAAACAAATAAAATCGCTTATGTTTGTTGTTTGTTAGTCTGTGTGCTTGTCGACAGGAGATGGATTCTGTCTCTTCGAAAATACGAAATAAAAACTTTAAAGATCACTAACACCCAAATCCTACTCTCATAAAAGTCTCACTCAATCTGCAGATGCCGCCCAAGCGCACCACTAGGACCTCCCCAAGTCAGGCTGAAGCGTCCCCACATAAGTAGAGACTAAATGTGATCCAATTATCAGTCCCAGGAGGCTGATAACGCATTTATTCAACAGATAGTTCAGAAACCGTACAACTCCCGAAGGAGCGGGCGGGCAAGCCACACCCAAAGCAAGACTAAAGCGATAACAATACAAATCCAAGTTGCAGTCCAGTCGGACTCCGGGCTGCAATCGGAACTATGCGTCAGCGGAAGCATCCTGCAAAAGGGCCAACACCGCAGGCAGCGTTGGGTGCAGACGCAACCTTCTACTCGAAGTCCTCAGCGACAAAGTCCGGATCCTCCTCTGAAGCAACAACACAAGGGTGAGGACAAAAGTACTCAGCAAGTCCAACCCCATCCACGGAGGGGGATACAACAAGAATATGCATAAGAATCATCAAGGATATAGCTATGGTTTATTTGCAATAAAGCTGAATTTTAGACATATGCAGGGTTTCATTTTAAAGAAGTTTCATGAAAACATTTTAATAAACGATATATCAAGTGGGGTTGATCCTACACAAAGGATCTAAGTTTTATCGCTACCGGACTCCCCGTCCGCCGTAGCGCACGGCACAACTGCCGGACACTTCCAAAATTCCACACACCCACACACACCGAAAATACCAGTCATCCCCCAAAAGCTAGTTGTGTGACCGAGCCGTAACTCGTCCAATGCCGTGGACACGGCTACCCGGATAGGTTTTAACTCTGCAGAGGTTGTACACTTTTCCCACAAGTAGGGTACCGTATCGCGATCACCTTAGTGATGGTACGGATCCTAACAAAGCCATTACCCACCTTAGCCAACACTGACTAGTCAACACGGAAGCACCCAAGGGGTTAGCAACCCATCCACGGGGCTGAAACCGGGACCTAAGTCACCAAGAGCTTAGTCCTTTTCCAAGGGCTCCCGCTGCTCACCAGCATACCTGAAGCCTAGCAGTTTAGCTAGTAGGGTTTATGCTAAGCCGTTGCCCATACAACGGTCGAGTGGTTGCACGATGATGGAATTAGGCAGGATGACACATCAACTCGGTCCTTAGCCATGACAAGATGGATATCTCCCACTCTGCTAAACCACTAAGGTACGAGCCCAACAACCCGTCATTCCACACAAGAAACGCCCATCCATCTCATCCACCACCTCTCTTTACACCCGAAAACCCAACTCCTCAGTTGAACATACTCACACATTTATTTTCCGGATAAACAGATGTAGTCATGATTGAATTTGGATAATGAGTTCCTAAGCATTCTAGCAGTATTTATCATCTAAACAGAGCAACTCATATTTAGAGATAAATATGGACAACAAGGAATAATCATAACAATCAAGGGGTGGCTATCCAACCATGTCTTGCGATAAAACAATATGCATTTTATAAAACAGGCCAATAGGTTGTGTCTGAAAAACTGGGTATTAAATATGCATCAAAGGGTGAGATTGGACTTGCCGTTCTCAAAGCCTTCCGGGAGCTCCTGCTCGCGGTACTGGTCCTCGGGCTCGGGCTCGCGGTCGAACTCCTCCTCGCGCTCCTCCTCGGGTATCCCGCGATCTACGGCACACACAAACGAGCACACAATAAATAAAAAGGAAGAGATTTTACCCGTTGAGCTCCGAACAGGAAATGTTAATGGAAAATAGGTAGGAATGGTATTTTCATGAAATTTGGATATGCTTCGGCGGAAATATATGAGAGGAGGCCGTGGTCGAATTTGGGATTGATTGGAGGAAGTTTGGCGCATGAAATGACGGGTTAAAGGAGTATTAGGGGCTTTGAAGTAGAGTTTAGGACTAAATTGTGAAAACCGAGGACCTATTTGTAATTTCTCTAAAAAGTGGAAGGGCTTATTTGTGGAAGTCTATGGAGAGAGGTGGAGGGACCGGGTTGCAATTAGGGGAAAACTGAGGGGCAGATCGAAACTCGGGCCCCTTCCTCCTTCTTCTTTCCTTTGCTCCAAAATAGAGGAAAAGGGGGGGGGTGCACGGCCGGCGGTGGGCCGGCCGGCTTGGCCCAATGGCGACGAAGCCGAGTAGGGCGGGAGGTAGAGGAGGGGTGAGGGGGTCCATTTGACCCCTTACCTTGGGCGATTGGGGGGTTGTACTAAAGGGGTGGCGGCGGGAGCTCGGGTGGCGGCGGCGGGAGCTCGGGTGGCGGCGGCAGTCGGGAGGAAGAAGCGAGTGGGAGGTGGTGCTGGGGTGTGAGGGAGGCGGCGGGGTTCGGGCCCCCTTTTATAGGTAGCGCAAGGGTGGGTGGAGACCGGAGGTAATCATGGTGACCGGACCTCCGGCCGGTGGCGTGCCGAGGCGGGCGTGCTCGTGGATGGCGTGGTGGCGCGGTCGTCAAGGCGACACAGGGGCGGCGACCTTGTGGGGAGGCGCACCGGGATGGGACGGCGGAGGCTCGGATGATGGGCAGACCGGTGCGGCCGGCGGTGCCGGCGCGGCACGTGCGGCCCAGGCGCACGGGCGGGCGGCGAACGGGAGGACGGCCGGGCGCTGCTGTGCGCGTGGCGCGCGGAGCAAGGTGGCCGGGCACGTGCGGCGATTGCTGGCCGGGCGCGAGCGGCTAGGAGCGGGCAGGCGCACGCGGTCGGCCGGGAGCGCGCGGGCGAGCGCGGGCGGCCGAGCTGGCGCCGGTCAGCGCGGCGCTCGCGCTGGTGGGGCCGAATCGGCCGGCGCGGCCTAAGAGGCCAGGCGTCAGGTGCCAGAAGCCAGGCGCTAAGCGCCAGAGAAAAAGAGAGTCCGGCAGGAGAGAAAGGAAAGAGAGGGAGGGAGGAAGAAGAAGAAGAGGGAGAAAAAGAGAAAGGGAAAATGGAGCGGGAAAATGGAGAGGGGCATCTCAGCGAAAGTTGCGGGATTTAGACGGCTCGCGTGACGGATTGGCGGGCACGCGGCGAAAATTACAGGGAGCGGAAAAAGTGAGTTGACGAGCCGGGGCTGGGACGGCGGGTCCGACGGAAGGGAAAAGATTTGACGGAGCTCGGCGGTCGGAAAAATTTTGGAATGCATTTTTAACGAGTGTTTTAGTTGGGTGTATTTTTACGTGGCGTTACAAACCTACCCCACTTAAATTGAATCTCGTCCTCGAGATTCGGCTGAGTCCTGAACAGATGGGGAAACTCCTTCTTTAACGCATCCTCGCATTCCCAAGTGGCTTCTTCTTCACCATGCCTACTCCATTGGACTCTGCAAATCCGCACTACTGAATTCCTCGTCCTTCTGGTGACGGTGTCCAGAATCTTGACGGGTTCCTCCTGATATCGCAGATCCTTCTGCAAATCTATAGTTTCCACCGGTACTTGCTCTTCTGGCACTCTCAGGCATTTCCTTAGCTGGGACACATGAAATACTGGGTGGATGTCCGACATTTCTTCGGGCAATTGAATACGGTATGCTACCGCTCCAACTCTTTTTAGCACCTTGTATGGTCTAATATACCGAGGGGCCAACTTTCCTTGCACTTGGAACCTTCGGGTACCTCGAATCGGGGAGACCTTAAGGTACACGAAGTCCCCCTCACTGAAAATCAACTCTCATATTCTTTTATCCGAGTAGCTTTTCTGTCTTGACTGTGCTGCTTTCAACTTCTCTCGTATTTCAGCTACTCGCTCTTCTGCTTCTTTAATAAAGGCAGGTCCTACTAGGGTGCGCTCTCCTACTTCCGACCACATCAACTGGGTCCTGCACTTTCTCCCATAGAGGGCCTCAAACGGCAACATGCCTAAGCTGGCTTGGTAACTGTTGTTGTATGAGAACTTTGCATATGGTAGACTCTGTTCCCAGTCCTTGCCATAAGTAAGGACACATTCCCTCAACATGTCTTCCATGATCTGATTTACTCTCTCTGTTTGGCCATCGGTCTGGGGGTGATAAGCTGAACTGAAGTCCAGTTTGGTGCCCATAGCCTTATGCAGACTTTTCCAGAATCTAGAGGTAAATTGGGTCCCTCTATCAGAAACAATTCTGCTAGGTACACCATGCGATTTCACTATGTTGTCCACATAAAGCCGAGCTAGCTTTTCTCCACCATAGGTGGTCCGTACGGGCAAGTAGTGGGCAACCTTAGTGAGTCGGTCCACTATCACCCATATGGAGTCATTCCCTCTTTGAGTCTTGGGCAATCCTACTACAAAATCCATGCCAATCTCGTCCCATTTCCACACTGGAATGGGTAGTGGTTGCAGTAAACAAGCTGGCTTCTGATGTTCGGCCTTAACTCTTTGGCAAATATCGCAATGAGCGACGAACTGGGCTATGTCCGCTTTCATCCCATTCCACCAATACTTCTGCTTTAAGTCCATGTACATCTTGGTGGATCCCGGGTGGATGAAGTATGCTGAGTTATGGGCCTCATCCATAATGGTTTGCCAGAATTCACCTTCCTTGGGCACACAAATCCTATCCTTGTACCACAGGGTTCCCTTTTCATCCACTCTGAAGTCCGGGGCTTTATTTTCTCCGATTTGTCTGCGAATCCTCACCAGGTCTGGGTCCGAGCCTTGGGCCTCTCGGATTCTTTCTTCCAGGGTGGGCTGAACACTTAGCTTGCGGCTGGTATTCTGAGGGACGATATGTACATTTAATCGGGCCATTTCCTCTTGTAGGTGGGGGTCCTTAGGTCCGATCTGCCCATAGGATTTCCTGCTTAATGCATCCGCTATCACATTGGCCTTACCGGGGTGGTAGTGAATTTCCAGATTATAATCCTTGACCAACTCTAACCATCTTCTTTGCCTTAAATTCAGATCTGGTTGGGTGAAGATATATTTTAGGCTCTTGTGGTCAGTGTAAAATCTCACACTTGTTCCCGATTAGGTAGTGCCTCCAGATTTTGAGGGCATGCACTACGGCTGCAAATTCCAAATCATGGGTGGGGTAATTTTGTTCATGGGGCTTAAGTTGGCGGGAGGCATATGCTACTACCTTCCCATCCTGCATCAGGACACACCCTAACCCTTGTCGGGAAGCATCACAATAAATGACGAAGTCCCGATGGATCTCCGGTAGGGTTAACACTGGGGCGGTCGTTAATCTTCTTTTCAGTTCCTGAAAACTCCGCTCACATGACTCAGTCCAATTGAATTTCTTGTCCTTCCTAAGTAGCTCTATCATGGGTCGGGCTATCTTAGAGAATCCTTCAATAAACCTTCGATAATACCCAGCTAAGCCAAGAAAACTCCTGATCTCACTAACATTGGTGGGTTGCTGCCAGTTGGAGATGGCTTCAACTTTCTCGGGATCGACTGCTACTCCTTCTGCGGTCAAAATGTGACCAAGAAATGCCACTTTCTCTAGCCAAAATTCACATTTACTGAATTTAGCATAAAGTCTGTGGGCTCTCAATTTCTCCAGCACTACTCGTAGATGTTGCTCATGCTCTTGGACACTCTTGGAGTAAATAAGTATGTCGTCAATAAAGACCACGACAAACTTGTCTAACTCCTCCATAAACACCTTGTTCATGAGATTCATGAAATAAGTAGGGGCATTGGTCAGTCCAAAGGACATCACTGTAAATTCAAATTGGCCATATCGGGTAACAAAAGCTGTCTTCGGGATATCACCTTCCTTGATCTTGAGCTGGTGGTACCCTGATCTCAAATCTATTTTGGAGAAATACTTGGCTCCTTTTAACTGGTCAAATAGGTCATCTATTCTGGGAAGGGGGTATTTATTCTTGATGGTGACCTCATTTAGTGCGCGATAATCCACGCACATCCTCATGCTTCCGTCTTTCTTCTTGACAAAGAGCACTGGGGCTCCCCACGGGGATGAGCTAGGTCTGATAAAGCCACTCTATTGCAGCTCACCTAACTGTTTCTTCAGCTCTGCTAACTCAGATGCTGCCATTCTATAGGGCCTCTTGGCTATAGGGGATGTTCCAGGGATAAGGTCGATCACAAACTCTATATCCCTGTCCGGGGGCATTCCAGGTAGTTCTTCAGGAAAGACATCGGGGTATTCACTCACTACCGGGACTCCTTCTATGGCCTTGGCTTCCATGCTAAAAACCATTGGGTCGGGCCCACTTCCCCGGGTGTGGCAGGTCACTTGCACGCCATCCTGGTTAATTAGGCGCACTACCTTATCAGCACATCCTATGTGTCCATCATGTAGGCTTAGCCAATCCATTCCAAGGATCACATCTATCCCCATAGACTTAAGTACTACCAAATCTGCTAGGAATTCTACCCCACTTAAATTGATCCTTACCCGGGAACAACCTAGTCGACACTGGATGTCGGCTCCAGGCGTCCGGGTTATTAGGGGTACCTTTAGTAGTACTGTAGGTATGTGGTGCTTATCCACAAAGCTTGATGATATAAATGAATGTGATGCTCTAGAATTGAAGAGTACTGTTGCCAAAACTGAGCTGACTAGAAACTCACCGAGTACAACGCCCTGAGCTTCCTGAGCCTCTTGCACGCTGATGTGGTTGACGTGGGCTCGTGCAAACGACTGCTGGGGCTGCCTCATCTGCTGGCTGTTGTTGTTGTTGCCGGGGTTGTTGCTGCGGATGGGAACACGGTTGGCTCCTGACACTGCTGCCCTTGGCCCAGTCACTGCGTTGGAGAAGGCCGATGCAGCTGGCTTGTTGGCGTAGGGGCAGTTGGCAATAAAATGCCCTGGCTCACGGCAGTTGAAGCATGCCCTGCTGTTGTTGGTGACTTGGCTAGCGCTGTTCTGTGGGGCCTTGACAGGGTTCTAGCTTCTGAATAGGGCATTAGTCTGATGGGAACCGGAGGCTTGAGACTGCGTCCGGTACTGCATGGGGGCTTGGGACCTGGGCATGGGGTGACCAAAGCTCCTTGGTTTCTGGAACCTGTCTTGCTGGTGGGCCTTACTGTCCAGGAACCGACGCTTGTTGTCCCTCCTTTTATCTGCCTTGGCCCTCTCAGTCAGGATGGCCATGTTCGTCAGGGTGTTGAAGTCAGGGTAGATCTGAGGAGTAAGCAGGGTCCTCAGTTCTGCACTCAAACCCTTCTTGAACATATCTTGCTTCTTATCATCCTTGTCTACTTCTTCTGGAGCATAACGGGCCAACCTCATGAACTGATAGGTGTACTCTTCTACGGACTTGTTGCCTTGGCGCAGTTCACGGAATTCATCCGCCTTGCGCTTCATGGTAGCCGCAGGAATGTGATAGCGGTGGAACTCTATCACAAACTCATCCCAGGTGATAGTGGAGGCATCCTGGGTGGCTGTGCAGTAGTTCTCCCACCAAGCTAAAGCAGTCCCAGTGAGCTGATGAGCAGCCAGGAGAACCTTGTCCCTGCTCTCACAGCCGAATGGCTCCAGCTTCCTCTGAATGACCCGTAGCCAGTCATCTGCGTCCAGGGGGTTGATGGACCCGCCAAAAGTGGGTGGCTTGGTCCGGAGGAAGTCTGTCAGTTTCTCATTCATACCCTGTCCGCGGGGCCTTTGGCGAGTGATGGCATTGGCCAAGGCTTCTAGCAGAAGGGTCTGGTTGTTCATGACTTGTACCAAATCAATGACCGGTAGGGACGGTGGCTCCTGTGCTCCCACTTGACTCTCTCCCCTGCCCTCGGGCTGATTCACTTCTTGCTCCTCATGGTGCACTACTGGTGGGGGTCCCTGCCTTTCCTGCTGTCTTTCTGCACTAGGAGTGGCTCGTGCTTGACTCGGGGAGGTCCTGGTGGCACGCTTGGGAGGCATCTGCAGATTGAGTGAACTTTCATGAGACTTGGATTTGGATATTAAGGTGATGTTTAGTTAATTAATTCGAATTTTCGAAGAGACAGAATCCACCTCCTGTCGACAAGCACACAGACTAACAAACAACAAGCACAAATGATTTTATTATTTTGCCGGGGCGGTTACAACACTTGGGGTAGGGCCAAAACACGTGCTACACGACCGGTACAACAACACAACTAGGGGGGTACAAGTCTAGACTCGGGACAGCTTCTGGAGTACAACTCTGGGTGGGGCATGCTACTCGCGGGACGAATCTGCACACTGCGCGGAGTGGTCTTCTGGCGGAATAAGGAGGGCCAGCACCTCGTCTCTTAGGGTCCCACCTACGGGAGGGGGTTCCGAGGCTTCTCCATTGGCCACCTCAGAGTCCCTTTCTGAAGGCGGTGGTGCTGGTGGGGCATCGGGGCTCTTCCACTTTCCGGACCCCTGGGCAACAGGGACTCCATCCAATACTGGGGCCTCGTCGTCCTCCACGACCCGCATTTTCCTCCTCGTGCGGTTCGAGTGGTGGACTTCCTTCATTGCCCGTGCGTGCCGGTCCTCGGCCTCTTTGAGGGCCTCGATGGCGAGGGCTTGATTGCTTTGGGCGGCCGTGGCTCGGGCTTCAGCTGCTGCCAATCTCACCTGGAGCCTCCTCACCATAACCTCGGCGTCCTCGGCTCTGCGGATCTGCTGCTTCAGATGGGCGGCCTGCTCATCGCAGAGTTCTTCCAAAGTGAGGAGATAGGCAGCCATATGGAGCACGGTGGGGTCATCCTCGCGCTGTCCACGTCCTTCCAAGGTCCTCACCCGGGCCAGCCAAACCGGGCGGTTCTTCTTGACAGGCGGGTAGAACCTCATCGGTGTGCGTCCGATGTGCGTCTCATAAATTTGGCACAGGTAGCGCAGGGCTTTCCGAGCTGCCGCCTGGTAAGTATCTTTCCGCCGGAAACCAGTGGTAGACACATTCCAAGGCTGAATGTCGGGGAAGCGGCTGCTCCTGCCCACAAAGATGGTCATCTCACACCGGAGAGTCCCACGGTCTTCATACTCCCGGCTGGAGTACTCCGGGCGCTCGTAAATCCCGAGGCGGTCCATGCAGGCGAACAGC
The DNA here is from genome assembly GCF_005286985.2 of Setaria viridis. NCBI lineage: Eukaryota > Viridiplantae > Streptophyta > Magnoliopsida > Poales > Poaceae > Setaria > Setaria viridis. Next base: position 32,661,063 of record NC_048270.2, read on the forward strand.
AACCTGGGAAAACCGAGCTGCTCCAGGCAATGGCTGTTGGTCCACCCTTCTTCGGCCATCTGGAAAGAATCCGGGTGTAAATCAGTTTTGCAAATGAGCAGGGGTAGCAAGAAATTTTGTAAATCATTTAATTTGGTCAAAAAGGCTTTTCCAGTCCTAATGGTTACGTCCTACGGCCAACGACGGCTCTGATACCACCTGAAGCGTCCCCACATAAGTAGAGACTAAATGTGATCCAATTATTAGTCCCAGTAGGCTGATAACGCATTTATTCAACAGATAGTTCAGAAACCGTACAACTCCCGAAGGAGCGGGCGGGCATGCCACACCCAAAGCAAGACTAAAGCGATAACAATACAAATCCAAGTTGCAGTCCAGTCGGACTCCGGGCTGCAATCGGAACTATGCGTCAGCGGAAGCATCCTGCAAAAGGGCCAACACCGCAGGCAGCGTTGGGTGCAGACGCAACCTTCTACTCGAAGTCCTCGGTGACGAAGTCCGGATCCTCCTCTGAAGCAACAACACAAGGGTGAGTACAAAAGTACTTAGCAAGTCCAACCCCATACACGGAGGGGGATACAACAAGAATATGCATAAGAATCATCAAGGATATAGCTATGGTTTATTTGCAATAAAGCTGAATTTTAGACATATGCAGGGTTTCATTTTAAAGAAGTTTCATGAAAACATTTTAATAAACGATATATCAAGTGGGGTTGATCCTACACAAAGGATCCAAGTTTTATCGCTACCGGACTCCCCGTCCGCCGTAGCGCACGGCACAACTGCCGGACACTTCCAAAATTCCACACACCCACACACACCGAAAATACCAGTCATCCCCCAAAAGCTAGTTGTGTGACCGAGCCGTAACTCGTCCAATGCCGTGGACACAGCTACCCGGATAGGTTTTAACTCTGCAGAGGTTGTACACTTTTCCCACAAGTAGGGTACTGTATCGCGATCACCTTAGTGATGGTACGGATCCTAACAAAGTCATTACCCACCTTAGCCAACACTGACTAGTCAATACGGAAGCACCCAAGGGGTTAGCAACCCATCCACGGGGCCGAAACCGGGACCTAAGTCACCAAGAGCTTAGTCCTTTTCCAAGGGCTCCCGCTGCTCACCAGCATACCTGAAGCCTAGCAGTTTAGCTAGTGGGGTTTATGCTAAGCCGTTGCCCATACAACGGTCGAGTGGTTGCACGATGATGGAATTAGGCAGGATGACACATCAACTCGGTCCTTAGCCATGACAAGATGGATATCTCCCACTCTGCTCAACCACTAAGGTACGAGCCCAACAACACGGCATTCCACACAAGAAACGTCCATTTATCTCATCCACCACCTCTCTTTACACCCGAAAACCCAACTCCTCAGTTGAACATACTCACACATTTATTTTCCAGATAAACAGATGTAGTCATGATTGAATTTGGATAATGAGTTCCTAAGCATTCTAGCAGTATTTATCATCTAAACAGAGCAACTCATATTTAGAGATAAATATGGACAACAAGGAATAATCATAACAATCAAGGGGTGGCTATCCAACCATGTCTTGCGATAAAACAATATGCATTTTATAAAACAGGCCAATAGGTTGTGTCTGAAAAACTGGGTATTAAATATGCATCAAAGGGTGAGATTGGACTTGCCGTTCTCAAAGCCTTCCGGGAGCTCCTGCTCGCGGTACTGGTCCTCGGGCTCGGGCTCGCGGTCGAACTCCTCCTCGCGCTCCTCCTCGGGTATCCCGCGATCTACGACACACACAAACGAGCACACAATAAATAAAAAGGAAGAGATTTTACCCGTTGAGCTCCGAACAGGAAATGTTAATGGAAAATAGGTAGGAATGGTATTTTCATGAAATTTGGATATGCTTCGGCGGAAATATATGAGAGGAGGCCGTGGTCGAATTTGGGATTGATTGGAGGAAGTTTGGCGCATGAAATGACGGGTTAAAGGAGTATTAGGGGCTTTAAAGTAGAGTTTAGGACTAAATTGTGAAAACCGAGGACCTATTTGTAATTTCTCTAAAAAGTGGAAGGGCTTATTTGTGGAAGTCTATGGAGAGAGGTGGAGGGACCGAGTTGCAATTAGGGGAAAATTGAGGGGCAGAACGAAATTCGGGCCCCTTCCTCCTTCTTCTTTCCTTTGCTCCAGAACAGAGGAAAAGGGGGGGGGGGGGCGCACGGCCGGCGGTGGACCGGCCGGCTTGGCCCGCCGGCGACGAAGCCGAGTAGGGCGGGAGGTAGAGGAGGGGTAAGGGGGTCCATTTGACCCCTTACCTTGGGCGATTGGGGGGTTGTACTCAAGGGACGGCGGCGGCAAGGAGGCGGCGGCGGGAGCTCGGGTGGCGGCGGCAGTCAGGAGGAAGAAGCGAGTGGGAGGCGGTGCCGGGGTGTGAGGGAGGCGGCGGGGTTCGGGCCCCCTTTTATAGGCGGCGCAAGGGTGGGTGGAGACCGGATGTAATCATGGTGACCGGACCTCCGGCCGGTGGCGTGCCGAGGCGGGCGTGCTCGTGGATGGCGTGGTGGCGCGGTCGTCGAGGCAGCCCAGGGGCGGCGACCTTGTGGGGAGGCGCACCGGGACGGGACGGCGGAGGCTCGGATGGTGGGCAGACCAGTGCGGCCGGCGGCGTCGGGGCGGCACGTGCGGCCCAGGCGCACGGGCGGGCGGCGAACGGGAGGACGGCCGGGCTCTACGGGGCGCGCAGCGCGCGGAGCAAGGCGGCCGGGCGAGTGCGGGCTGGGCGCGAGCGGCTGGGAGCGAGCAGGCGCACGCGGTCGGCCGGGAGCGCGCGGGCGCGCGCAGGCGGTCGAGCTTGCGCCGGTCAGCGCGGCGGTCGCGCTAGTGGGGCCAAATCGGCCGGCGCGGCCTGGGAGGCCAGGCGTCAGGCGCCAGAAGCCAGGCGCTAAGCGCCAGAGAAAAAGAGAGTCCAGCAGGAGAGAAAGGAAAGAGAGGGAGGGAGGAAGAAGAAGAAGAGGGAGAAAAAGAGAAAGGGAAAATGGAGCGGGAAAAAGTAGAGGGGCAGCTCAGCGAAAGTTGTGGGATTTAGACGGCTCACGTGACGGATTGGACGGGCACGCGGCGAAAATTACGGGGAGCGGAAAAAGAGAGTTGACAAGCCGGGGCCGGGACGGCGGGTCCGACGGAAGGGAAAAGATTTGACGGAGCTCGGCGGTCGGAAAAATTTTGGAATGCATTTTTAATGAGTGTTTTAGTTGGGTGTATTTTTACGGGCGTTACACAGGCCCATGCCACCCCCAGTGCTAAGAGGCAGCCAGAAAGGCAAGAACCGCCTCCGGCAGTGCTTCCTGAGGAGCAGGAAGTGAGTCAGCCAGAAGGAAGGGGAGAGAGCCAAGTGGGATCACAGCAGCCACCGCCCCCACTAGTCATTGATTTGGTTCAAGTGATGAACAACCAGACCCTTCTGCTGGAAGCTCTGGCCAACGCCGTCACCCGCTAGAGGCCCCGCGGGCAGAACATGAATGAGAAGTTGACGGACTTCCTCCGGACCAAGCCACCCACTTTTGGCGGGTCCGTCAACCCTCTAGACGCAGATGACTGGCTGCGCGTCATCCAGAGGAAGCTGGAACCATTCGGTTGCGAGGGCAGGGACAAAGTCCTCGTGGCTGCCCACCAGCTCACTGGAACTGCCCTAGCCTGGTGGGAGGACTACTGCTCTGCCCCCAGGATGCCTCCACTATCACTTGGGATGAGTTCATGATGGAATTCTGTCGCTACCATATCCCCGCAGCCACCATAAAGCACAAGGCAGATGAGTTCCGCGAACTCCGCCAAGGCAACAGATCTGTGGAAGAGTACACCTTCCAGTTCATGGAGCTGGCCCGTTATGCTCCAGAGGAGGTGGACAAGGATGAGAAGAAGCAGGACATGTTCAAGAAAGGCTTGAACGTGGAACTGAGGACCCTGCTCACCCCCCAGATCTACCCCGACTTCAACACCCTGATGAACATGGCCATCTTGACTGAGAGGGCTAAGGCAGAAGAACGGAGGGACAACAAGCACCGGTTCCTGGAGAGCAAGACGTACCAAGAGGACCGATTCCAGAAGCCAAGGAGCTTCGGTCACCCTCTGCCCAGGTCCCAAGCTCCCATGCATTACCGGACCCAGTCCCAAGCACCCGGTTCACACCAAACCGCTGCCGCATTCAGGAGCCAGAAACCGACCAAGGCCCCACAGAGCAGTGCCAGCCAAGTCACTGGCAATAGTAGGGCATGCTTCAACTGCCGAGAACCCGAGCATTTCATCGCCAACTTCCCCTATGCCAACAAGCTAGCAGCATCAGCCTTCTCCAACTCGATAGCTGGGCCCAAGGCAGCATTGTCAGGAGCCAACCGTGTGCCAGTCCGCAGCAACGAGAACCCCAACAACAACAACAGCCAACAGATGAGGCCGCCCTACCAATCATTTGGACAAGCCCGCGTCAACCACATCAGCGTGCAAGAGGCTCGCAAAGCTCAGCGCGTGGTACTCGGTGAGTTTCTAGTCAGCCCAGTCTTGGCAACAATACTTTTTGACTCTGGAGTATCACATTCCTTCATATCCTCAAGTTTTGTGAAAGAACACAATATACCCATAGTACTACTAAAGTTACCCCTATTAACCCGGACTCCTGGAGCTGACATTCGGTGTCAACTAGGTTGTTTTCAGGTAAGGATTAATTTAAGTGGGGTAGAATTTCTAGCGGATCTAGTAGTACTTAAGTCTAAGGGGACAGATGTGATTCTTGGAATGGACTAGTTGAGCCTGCATGACGGTCATATAGGGCGTGCTGATAAGGTAGTGCACCTGACCAATCGGGATGGTGTATGAGTGACCTGTCACACTCGAGGGAGCGGCCCAGACCCCATGGTGTTTAGCATGGAGACCAAGACCATAGAAGAAGTCCCGGTGGTGAGTGAATACCCAGATGTATTTCCTGAAGAACTACCTGTAATGCCTCCAGATAGGGATATAGAGTTTGTAATTGACCTTGTCCCCGGAACCTCTCCTATAGCCAAGAGATCCTATAGGATGGCAGCCTCAGAGTTGGCCGAACTGAAGAAACAGTTGGGAGAATTGCAGCAGAGTGGCTTTATCAGGCCTAGCTCATCCCCGTGGGGAGCCCCCATGCTTTTTGTCAAGAAGAAAGACGGGAGCATGAGGATGTGTGTGGATTATTGCGCACTAAATGAGGTCACCATTAAGAACAAGTACCTACTCCCCATAATAGATGACCTATTCGACCAGCTGAAAGGAGCCAAGTATTTCTCCAAGATAGATCTGAGGTCAGGGTACCATCAGCTCAAGATCAAGGAGAGCGACATCCCGAAGATGGCCTTTGTCACCCGTTATGGTCAATTTGAGTTTACTGTGATGTCTTTTGGATTGACCAATGCACCAGCTTATTTCATGAACCTCATGAACAAGGTGTTTATGGATGAGTTAGATAAGTTTGTTGTAGTCTTTATTGACGACATACTTATTTACTCCAAGAGTGTTCAGGAACATGAACAGCATATACGGGTGGTGTTAGAGAAATTGAGAGCCCACCGACTCTATGCTAAATTTAGCAAGTGCGAATTTTGGCTTGAGAAAGTGGCATTCCTTGGTCATATCCTGACCGCAGAAGGAGTCGCGGTTGATCTAGAGAAAGTTGAAGTTGTCTCCAACTGGCAACAGCCCACCAATGTTAGCGAGATCAGAAGCTTTCTGGGTTTAGCTGGGTATTACCGGAGATTTATTGAGGGATTTTCCAAGATAGCCCGGCCCATGACAGAGCTGCTTAGGAAGGATAAGAAGTTCACCTGGACCGAGTCATGTGAACGGAGCTTCCAAGAACTGAAGAAGAGGTTGACGACAGCCCCAGTATTGACCTTACCTGACATCCAGCGAGACTTCGTCATTTATTGTGATGCATCCCAACAAGGATTAGGATGTGTCCTCATGCAAGATGGGAAGGTTGTGGCATATGCTTCCCGCCAACTCAAGCCCCATGAGCAGAACTACCCAACCCATGACTTAGAGTTTCCAGCCATAGTACATGCCCTCAAGATTTGGAGGCATTATCTGAATGGAAATAAGTGTGAAATCTACACCGACCATAAGAGCTTAAAGTACATCTTCACCCAACCCGATCTGAATTTAAGGCAAAGGAGGTGGTAAGAACTAGTAAAGGACTACAACCTAGAAATCCATTACCACCCCGGCAAGGCTAATGTTGTGGCTGATGCCTTAAGCCGAAAATCACCAACTGAAATCACCCGTTAAAAATTGTTCTCAAAATCTCTTTTACCGCTGAGCTCCCGGAATTCCAAAATCTTCCCGGTGATTTCACCGTCCCGGCACCTAAGCCGACATCCATCATTTTATCCGTGCCCGTAATTTTTGCCGCGTGCCGTCCTCAAACGCCGCGCGCGTGCCCCGACCGCGTGCCGCAAACGCCACCGGTCTCCCTCTTTTCTTTCTCTTTTCCCTCCTTTTTCCTTTTTCCTTCTTCCTTTCTTCTTCTTCTTCTTCTTTCTTCTTCCTCCTTCCTCCACCCTCTCCTCTTCCTTTCTTCCTCCCGGTTCCTGGCGCCACTCCTTGGGCCGGCCCCTCCCCGGCGCCATTACTCCCCGGCGCCCACCTCCCCCTGGCGCCATACCGCCGGCCGCCTCGGACCCGCACCCCGGGCCATGTGCCGCCGCCCTTGCGCCGCCCCTCGCCCGGTCCGGCCTTGCCGGCCCCTCTGTCCAGTGCGCCGCCGCCGGCCCCCTACCTCCCCTGCGCGCCGCTAGACCCGGCCCCGCCCCATTGCCGTGCCACCGCCGCGACGCCAGCCCCAGAACCCACGCCGCTGGCCCGGCCTGCCCGGCCCCCTACCACTCCGTCGTACGCCGCCCGCCGGCCGGACCCCCACCCCTTGCCACCGGCTAACACGCCACCGCCGGCCTATAAAAGGGCGACGCCACGGCCACCTCCTCCACGCCCAACCACCGCCGCCACCACCCGTGTGCCCCCGTGCCGAGCCGGTGCCGCCACCACATAACCACCGCCACCGCCAAGATCCACCACCGGCCGCCCCTTCTCCTCTCTGAAACTCCAAGGTAATGGGCAAAACGGAGCCCCCACGGCCTCCTTTAGCCTCTCCCGCCGCCTCCTTTAGCCTCTCCCGCCGCCTCCCCTCGCCACCGGTGAGCTTAGGCCGCCGCCCCCGGGCCGGTCGCCCCTCCCTCCCATCTCCTCTGTCTCGGTACACGGAGGAAGGAAGAAGAAACCCCAGATTTCCGATCTAACCCCCAACTTTTGCCAAATTACAAATTAGTCCTTCCACCTCTCTCAAAGGCTGTTTCGCAGATCGACCCCTCCACCTTCAGAAATATTTACAAATAGGTCCCTGGTTCCTCGCAAATCAGTCCTAAACCTCCTTTTTAAGCCCCTAACCCATGTTTAACTCGTCATTTCATGCGACAAACTTCCTCCAATTAATCCCAAATTTTACCATGTCATCCTCCAGAACACTTTCGCCGATCCATATCCAAATTTCCCAAAAATATTCCTTCTACCTATTTTCCGTTCGCGTTTTCTGTTCGGAGCTCAACGGTTAAAAACCGATTTTCTTCTATTTATTTGTGTGCTCATTTGTGTGTGCCGTAGATCGTGGATTACCCAAGGAGGAGCCCGAGGAGGAGTTTGACCGTGAGCCCGAGCATGAGGACCAACAGCACGAGCCAAAACTCCCGGAAGGCTTTGAAGACGGCAAGTCCAATCTCACCCTTTGATGCATACTTAATACCTAGTTTTATAAACACAACCTATTGGCCTGTTTTATAAAATGCATATTGTTTTATTGCAAGACATGGTTGGATAGCGACCCTTTGATTGTTATGAACATTCCTTGTTGTCCCATGTTTATCTCTAAATATGACTTGCTTTGTTTAGATGATAACCACTGCTAGAGCGCTTAGGAGCTTGTTACTCAACTTCAATCGTTATTACAATGGTTTTTATGGAGAAATAAATGTGTGTGTGTGTTCAAATGGGAAAGTGGTTTTCCGGGTTCTAGGGAAAAGGGATGTGTAGATGGGTGTTTCTTGTGTGAAATGCCAGGATGTTATGCTCGTACCTTAGTGGTTGAGCAATGTCGGGAGATATCCATCTTGTCATGGTTAAGGACCGAGTTGATGTGTCATCTTGCCTAATTCAACCATCGTGCAACCACTCGACCGTTGTATGGGCAACGACTTAGCATAAATCCCACTAGCTGAACTGCTAGTCTTCAGGGGTGCTGGTGAGCAACGGGAGCCCATGGAAAAGGAGTAAGATCTTGGTGACTTAGGTCCCGGTTACGGTCTCGTGGATGAGCCGTGAACCCCTTGGGTGCTTCCGTGAGGACCAACCAGTCTTAGCTAAGGTGGGTAATGGCTTTGTTAGGATCCGCACCGGCACTAAGGTGATCGTGCTGCGATACCCTACTTGTGGAAAAAGTGTACAACCTGTGCAGAGTTAAAACCTATCCGGGTAGCCGTGTCCACGGCATTGGAAGAGTTACGGCTTGGTCACATAACTAGCACTTGGGCATGGATGGTCACGTGTGTGTGGGTGTGTGTGTGTTGGATTTTAGAAGTGTCCGGCAGTTGTGCCGTGAGCTATGGCGGACGGGGAGTCCGATAGCAATAAAACTTGGATCCTTTGTATAGGATCAACCCCATTCAATGTTTCAGTTACTAAAGAAACGCTTTACGATAACTCATTTGAAAACGAGCCCATGCATGTGTTGGAAATCTAGCTTTACCGCAAATGAATCCCTAGCCTATCCTTGATATATCCTGTGCATATACTTGCTTGTATCCCCCCTCCATGGATGGGGTTGGACTTGTTGAGTACGTTCGTACTCACCCTTGCTTCGTTGCTACAGAGGAAGACCCAAACTTCATCGCCGAGGACCTTGAGTAGAGGTTGTGTCCACACCCAACGCTGCCTGTGGTGTTGGCCTTTCCAAGATGCTGCTGCTGCCATGTAGTCCCGAGTGCTATCTTTTGGCAGTTGCTTGGTTAGCCGCTGTTGTTTATTTACTTCTTATCGCTGCGTGGCTTCCATGCCCACTCCCTCGGGAGTTGTACGGTAACTAAATTATCTGTCGAATAAATATATTATCAGCCTCCTAGGACTGATATTTGTATCAATTTAGTCTCTACTTATGTGGGGACGCTTCAGCTTGACCTTGAAATCCCTCGAACTGCTGAACGTCTACGCGTGTCACACGAGCGCATACAAGCAAACATGGGAAAAAATAAGAAACAGTACACCAATCACAATTCAACAGAGAAAATAAGCTTGTAAAATTGATCTACGCTTTAAAATGAACACGTGGATATAAAGAACACGAAAAACGGAGTTATGATGCAAAAGATATGATTAAAACAAGATCCAGGGGCTTTTCTGCGAGAAAAATAAACTTCTAGGGTCAAACTGCGAAAAACCGAGGGCTTATACGTAATTACACGTATAAACCGCAGGTTTAGCGTGCAAAAACTCCAAAACGGATGGTGGGTTGATTTTAGACAAACTTAGGGCTTAAACCGAAAAATGCGAGGGCAGATCTGTGAATATTTTCAACGCGATCTGGACTACGAGTTGATTTGCGGAAAAGGTAAGGGCTTAAGTGCAAAAGAGACGCAACGCGCGCGTGCTTGACCGGTACGCGACTTGGTTGACTCGCTGCCGGCCGTCGGATTTGGATCCGACGGTCACGGTCGTCGATGACACCGTAGCGGCGGCGGCAGACGGCGGCGGGGTCACCGGAGTTGGCCGAAACGGCGCTCCGGGGCTCGATTTCGCGCGCGGAGAACACCAAAAACAAGAGGAAAGCACAACGATCTCGTTTTGGCGGTTCTTGATGACCGAGGCTCACCGGAGGGCGGGGCTTGGCGGCGGAGAAGTGGCGGCGGCGCTGGAGCTTGCTGCGGCTAGGGTTTCGGGTGCTAGCGCGGGGTGCCCGAGGCCGGGAGGGGGCGGCGGCTTAAATAGAGGCGGATGGTGGCGGCTTGCGCGTCAAGGGATAAGGGGCGGATCCCTCGCGGAGAAAGCGCGCGGCAGTTGCGGGAGGCGGCGGAGTCCGGCGCGGTCGGGGGAGAAGTCCCGGCCGGATACGGCCGGAGGTCGGGGATGACGGGTGGGCCCCACCTGTCAGACCGGCAGAAGGGAGCGGGCCGTGCTGCTTCGCGGGCCACGGAGGAAAGGCGGAGCGGTGGGCCGAGCGGGGGAGGAAAGCTGGGCTGGAGGAGCGGAGGGCGCTGGGCCGCGAGGAGAAAAGAAAGAAGGGAAAGGAGAAGAATGCGGCCTAGGAGAAGAAGAAGGAAACGAAAAGGAAAAAGGGAAAAGGAAAGGTTTTGAAAATTGGAAATTGAATTTGAAATTCAAATTTGATTCAAACACAATCAACCAAAAATTATGCACCAGCATGAATGCACAATAAACTCCTATGGTGAATTAATTTAATTTGGAGAAAATGAAAATTAATATGCCTAAGAATTTAAATAACAACCTAATTGAGCAAATTTTAGAGAATTTGAATTCTTTAAAAATTTGGGTGTTACATCGTGGGAGCTCCTCGCCACCCACCGATGCTCCACATCTCCTGTTGCCCGCTGGGGCTCCAGGCTGTTGTGCCACCTTCGGGCTTGCTCGCCAAATGGGTCGCCGCGCTCGCCGCGTAGCGCTGTACTCGTTGGTAGGGTTGACACGTTCGTGCCCTCTCGCTGGCTGGGCTGCCACGCTTGAGTGCGCGCTGTGAAGCCGCCTACCGCGCCACTAGGGCTGGCCCTAGAACCTCTACTCCCTCGCTGGAACCGCGTCGGCAGACTCCCGCTTGCCGCCGTATCGTCAGCTAGGGAAGCGCAGGTCGGGCAGGGTGGAGGGCAACCTCATGTTAGCTTATGGTCGCATAAACACGGGGCGCTTGGGTTTAACCGTAGACAAGAACTGTGTAGCCATTTAGCCAATCATATTAGAAGCAACAAATAGATGGCATAGAGAGTTCCATATTGCTCCTTATTTGAGTCAACAATATTCCTCATGTGGCAATAGCCTGGGGCAATCTTCCATCAAGGCTAACTATCAATGATCAGGCCTTCCATTGTCTCAAGGAGAGACCACTCTGCCAAGACATGGTGTCGGTTTTTTATACCCGACAACCTACCAAGGGGTATCCCGAGGTATTAGATTAGTTGGTGGGGAATCGTCAGACCTGAAACTCAAAGGTAAAAGCGAGGACACAAGAGACGGATTTATACTGGTTCGGACCGCCAGAGTAGCGTAATACCCTACGTCCTGTTTGGGGTGTTGTATATTGCGGCTCTCGCTTGGGTGTTGTTTGGTGTTGAGGATTTGGTCCTCAGTTGTGGTTCTCTATATGCCGATCTAGGTACCCCTACCCTCCTTTATATACTCCAGGGGTGAGATTACTAGTTGGTTACAAGGTAGGAGTCCCAGTAGGATTACAGAGTATGAGTGCTAGTAGGATTACAGGGGAATCCTAGTAGGAGTCCATCTTCTTCCTTCCTTGCGAGTAATGGGGATCTATCCCCGACAAGCCCCCGAGTGTTTCATAGTTGAATGCAAAAGTTTTCAAGTACTTTTAAGATCCTCGCCGAGTAGTTTAGTGCTTCTCGAGTACTTTATCTGGCTAAATCTTCAAAGTTCTTCAAAGTTGCTAGGAGGCTATGGTGTGCTCAAACTCTTGATTGTCTTGATTTTGTATTCTTCATCTTTGCTGATATGGAGGGCAGCAGAAGTTGCACTTCATATGGAGTAGCCTCCAAGCGTTAGGTTGAATCGAAGAATCAGGTTAAGGGTCAATAAAATTTTGAATCTTCTTCCTCTGTCTCACACTTCATCTCCTCCTCTGCCTCCCCTCCCCTCCCCCCCTCCGCTCACCCCTCATCGGCGGTGAGGAGCAGCCGCAGGGCGAGGTGAGGCGGCGGCGACGACGGCGGGCGGAGGGCAAGGGGTGGAGGGTGGCAGGGTCGGGCGGCTGGCAGAGGCAGGCAGTGGGCAGTGGGGGGTGGGTCCGGGGGTGCGGGCGGGGATTTCTTTTTTTAATTTTTTTAATACCGTTTACGGTTGCGAAACCGGTACTAAAGTGGGATTCTCAACCAGTACTAATGACGTTTTCTCTAATAGTGCAGGTCAACTATTGGTGGAATAAAGCCATTCAATTGGAAATGTTGCATGAACCAGCTTTCTTTTTTTAACGAACCGGTAGGAGAGCTGGCCTATATAAAAGAGAAAGATAGCTTGATGTGTGGAATTACTAGCGATAGCACCTTAGGAGGCTTCGTCTTCTTTTTAGGGTTTTTCTTGATTGCCTAACCTAGGACCTTTATAGATTATGCGCCTACTAAAAACTCTTCTCCAAATAACTAATTAATTCTATCCGCTAAAAAACCTGAACAAGCCAACAAACTTTAGTCATAACACTTGCCATAACCCACTTGCTGACAAAAAGTTGGAGCCGCTCGAATTGAGGCGCAGCACATAACATCAGCCAGCATGAAGAAACACGTATCGCTGGAGATAGGTGTGATGGTGTGTTCCAATAGAAATTGAGACAGGATGGAGTATGCATGCAAGTTGTTCCATTTGCCACTTGTGCCCAAGGTAAAGACGTTGATGTGGCGGCCATGAATGGATGAAGGACATACGACATAGCCCCACCTATATATATGTTCCAAGATGCAACTATGTGCTTTTAAAGTTGTACAGTAGTGAACAAACAAGGCAGATATTCCTTAATATATTAAATAAGCGATTCCCCTCCCATGCTGGGAAATTGACATCTTTTGGCAGTTTGTTGGCAACATGCACTACTAGGGAATGAACCTTTCATCCACTCCCTTTGTACCGGAGGGTGGAGGCGGGCGGGCGGAGCGGAGGCAGAAGAAGCAGCGGCGGGGCGGGCGGGAGCGGAGCGGAGCGGGAGCGGGTGGAGTGGCCTGGGGAATTTTCATTTTTTTAATTTTTTAATACCCTTTAGTACTGGTTATCTCAACCGGTACTAAAGCCACCCTCTAGTAACGAATTCTTAGTACGAGTTGCAGAACCGGTATTAGAGGGGGTTCCCAACCGGTACTGATCATCGATTGCCTAGTAGTGATGGTTTCAAGGAAACCTCAGATTTCTAAACCTCAATGGATATTTTATTAGACCAAATTTTTTTAAGGTACGAGCCTGCCTTCGCAAGTCCATCCCTTTATTACTTTTGTCTCTAAGTGTAAATACCCATTTTACCAGTGCCCGAAATGGGGATCCAATATAGTCAGCAAAGAATAAAGGCTTCCCTTTCCCTGCAATAGGATCTGCTCGATTGACACACGACCAAATGCAACTGAGGGAGTGGATTTGTGCTGCGATGAAGCTGTAACTAAGGATCGTGAGTTCGTGACCCAAGTGATCACCGGATCATGACTGTAATGACCACCTAAGACACCTGAATGCGCACTCTTCTTAATGAAACTTGAGGAAATTACAGATCCCACTATGTCCAAAATCCGACAACAGACACGACATGAAAAGACATACAGACTCGACAGACTAACTCGCACATGGTATGCCACAAGTTGGTCTGTCCCAACATGACTGTAAGGAATATACATAGGGATGTTACAACTTACAAGCTCTAGGTTGATATATGGACTGTTACTTGTGCACTGGTTGGACAGATCACACAACATCCTTTGGCTCTGTAGGGCCTCGCTTCAACACACCGGCATGCGTGAGAAGCGCCCGAAGGTGCGTGATGAACTCCCCTCCTCTTGCAAGAATTTCCAGGTGCGCCCGGACATCATCAGACGGCGAGACGTACAGCATCATCTCTGCCCAGAAATCAGATAGCACCTTCCACCGTGTTGTGAAGTCTTGTATGTTATCAATCAGTTGCCTTGCAAGGTGAACGCCCTGCGCAACAAGCCTTGTTTCATCACCAACATAATCATCGGTGTTAATTTCCATTAATACCTCAGACCTGCCCTCGATCTTCTTATTCTTGCCCTTGATCTTCTTGTCCTTGGCCTCTTTGAGTAACTTGCTTGCTTCGTCGATTGACTGATCAAGTATGGATTCTGATATGGACATGTGGTCGGGCAAGAGGTTAGGTGCAAAAACAAGGAGATGCATCCAGTACTTGGATAAAGTGGAGGCTGTTAGAAAGCGTCTTCTTCTTTGGCTTGTTTATCCAGATTCTGCTCGCACAGGGTTGTAGCCCCTTGGCTGCTAGCCCTGCTACTCGTGCACCACGTGGAAAGGAATATGCCTAAAAAACGTGATCCTGTTCTTGGCTGGTAGCCTGCTACGCGTGCACCACGCGCAAAGGAATAGACGTAAAAAAAAATGAGAAGGATCGATGCCCAGAGGGTGCTTGGTCCTCGTGCAATGAATCTGAACGGGATGCATTGCTCAGTTCTTCAGCTACTAGTGCATTGCATTGCATGAGCATCAAGATAGTAGGGAGACTGAGCTGAGCGAGCACATGTAACACTACTGGAGATTCCGCCCGTACTTTAGGCCCTTTAGTTCTACTAACTTGTTTTGCGCCAAAAAAGAAAGCCTCGCGTTGTGCGCGGTTTGTGGGATTCAAACCCACGACCTCAAACCTTGCGTGACCTTTCGTTGCCATCTCACCTATGCAGCACATGTGATGGAGGTATATATGCTTTCCTTTTGAAGTGGTGTTATGACCCGGTAGTAAAAATTCTAAACCTTTTGATACCAGGTCATAACACCTGGTACTAAAGAGGCCTTTAGTACCGGGTGGTGTTACGACCTGGTACTAAAAGGTCTCTGGGGGGTCCTAAATTTGAACTGGTACTAAAGGAGTAGACGAAAGTTCATTTTTGCCACCGGCTGAATTATTGGACCATGACCAACGGTGAACAGTAATGCCAAGGCCACTTCAGAACTCGTGGTAATAGACAACAACTAATTGAAAAGAAAACACTCGGGAATCTCGGAGATTTTCTAGCGTTCATTGTCTTCTAGCAGCTTGTCTCCTAAGCTGAACATTGCATCATCTAAGCAAGTAGAAGATGAGAGGGATTTACAGCTACATCTACACAGAATATCTTCCAGGATTCTCGAGTATTTTTTTATTGCCAATGACCATATAGCTGCCCTCTAGAAATTTCTTCAATAGGCTAGGGTTTTGGCGCCTCTAGGAAATGTCACTATTTGAGTATAACAACCTCGACCACTTAGAAAATGATGAACAAAGACAACAATCGGTGGCGTTTGAAGAAAAATAAATTGAAGATGCATTCTTAGAAATTTAAAAATGATATGAGGCCACAATCAGTAACATAATGATGAAGGTAAACATGGATGCGTAAGCAACATTACCTTCTCTTGTTGTACCTTTGGACTGGCTAGATGGTCATATTTTCTAAATACATGTTTATATGACGACTTATGAATTTGTTCGAAAATACATGTTCAAATTTGTTCACCATGGCACCCGCTGATTCCATGATGAGAATCGGTCATGATCTTCATGATGTAGGATTTTGGATAAGATAATTAGCTGTACAAAAGCCAAGTTATAACTTGTTGCAGATAGCAATAATTACTGCAACCTGGCAAATTAAACTTAAAGCAAACCACCATATTTAATCGACAACTTGAATCAAATGTTCGCCTAACCATACTCTCAAAAAACCAACCAACACAACCTTGAATCAAATGGACCAGGATCACCAATTGGGAGCCGATGAAGAGGACACATACTTTTGTAATCGCTCAAGAAAAATAGAAGTGCAAAAGGGTAGAGAAACACTCTCTGGAATTTTTTTATCACACTCCAAAACTAAAAAGGTTGTATTGGACTATCAAAATCTTATCAAATAGCTTAGAGATAAGAATTGTTTATACAAGGAACAACATTCCTAGTGGACCTTGGAGCTTTTTGAGTTATACTAGCTCAAAGGTCACCGCAAACTTAAATTCCGAGGAGCCTCATGTGGCTATTGGGATATTGCCAAATCTCCACTAAATCACTCATAACTCTTTATTTGGAGTTCCATATCACAACCCATTTGTTGCATTAGAAACTAGTAGACTCTATAAGGTTTCCATAGAGTAGTAATGGGCCTCGAGAGCCTTTGGGAATAAAGAGTTATGGTTGATTCTTTGTGGCTGACCGAACTGTCACCAAAGATTTCTGAACTTGCATTGCAAGTTCGATTTTGGCAGCTTCTTAGACTGATCCTCTTGGTCCGGTCGTTGCAGTTTGTCCCCGTGCTGAGTAGCATCCTCCTCTTCTTGTGTAAATATAATCAGAACCAACGTAGAATATTTACGCACTAGAAAACGACCTCAACATTGTTGTTGCGCTCAATACAGGCTATATGCAAATCTCCTTGATCAAATGTGAACCGGTTAATGGCGTTAAACACCCTATACAGCCTACACGCATCTGACGCTTCAGATGCCAGCACCATTTTATGGACATTCCGGTCCTCGGCCCCAAATATAATCATAGGGTTGAAGGGCTTGAACCTGCAGACCACGACGATTTTATGAAGTGGGGATGAACATGGCAATGCCGTGGATTCATTGACACTGTTGATCGACAGCATAAGGTGGTTAAAATTTAGGATATCTGTGAAGTGAAGCCACCAAAGTGATCTCATCAGGATTGGTGAGTGCGTTGATGATGGTCCTGCTTTCTTGACACCGCCTTTGTGATAGAGCTCTGATCCTTGAGCTCTATGATTAAATTTTCAAACTAAGAAACAGGAAACGACACCACACGGTGCAATTCTTGCACACCCACACGTTGGGGTTTTTGCAGATGGGGTGGCATATGCATGCATCAAAGTGATATGAGGACATGTAAACGGATGCCAATGATGGCCTCTCGACTTCTCTTGCCTCCGGTTGTTGGTTGATATGGCATCAATTTTAAGTCCCGTCTCGTCTCTGGCCATGATTAGAAGCTGTAACTTCATAAGCAGCCAAGGAGCCCACGGTTGGATTTTCAGTAGGCCACAAAAGGTTTGTGCTGGTGGCTAAAAGGACTCTGTGCTAGCGGGTCGAGCGCCCACCAGCAACCTTGAGCCAGCACAAA
Source organism: Setaria viridis (assembly GCF_005286985.2). Classification (NCBI taxonomy): domain Eukaryota; kingdom Viridiplantae; phylum Streptophyta; class Magnoliopsida; order Poales; family Poaceae; genus Setaria; species Setaria viridis. The sequence continues at coordinate 32,678,178 of NC_048270.2, forward strand.
TGACGTCAGTGCTGGCGGGTGCCCGCCAGCCGGTACAGACTGCTCTGTGCTTATCTGGTGGGCGACGTTAGCCACCCGCCAGCACATAGGCTTACATAACCCGCCAGCACAGATGGTTTCTGTGCTGGCGGGTGGTTATGCCATGCAGGAATATGTATTTTCACATCCTATATATATATTTTATTTCCTGTGATTTATTTATAATTTTTATTTCCCGTCAGTTTTTAGCCACCAAATTTAAATATGTATCTCCAACCACATAACAACATACTTAAATAATAAATAATTCACATTATTAAAAACTGCATCGTACATAATAGATAATTCACATTATTCAACAAACTTGAATAATAAATAATTCACACAATTTAACATTTGGAATAGAGCTATTTTTTTGCCACGTTAATATTAAAACTACTTCATCCATCTACGAAGACCTTTGCATTTGTCTGGCATCAACACGGCATTTGGATCAAAGAATGCTCCATCGTCATGACAAATCTCGAGTTGGATGAACCTCGCCATGTCCCTAAAAATGTTGTTGATTTGACCTTCTACGAGCGACGATTGGTGATTCGGGATGCTAGGCATCTGTAGGTATACAGTAAATGAAGATTAGGATGTATAACCATTAGAAAGTTAGCACATGGCAGTGTACAAGAGACTTATATCTTCGAGGTTCGTCCGGTACCTCCCATTCTTTCTGAGGAACTCGCACACGTAATATCTGCATAGCGCAGTACCGTTAGGTTGCTTCTGGTACTGCAATCAAATAAAACAATGATGAGTTATTATTAATCACAAGTCTTCATTATATGAAAAGAAACCAAGATTTTATGTTCTTACAAATCTATGATATATTATTTTCATATCTTTCTTCATGTGTTTTCAGGGCACTCCCCGCCTTTCTTTACGTAAAACTTGTACGCACTTTGAGGATATAAAGACAAGAGTTAGTAATACAACTTAGGTGCATAGAATCTCAACATGCATTTTAGTATTGCCAAGGAATATCCTACTTTTGTATAATACCTATGAATTCCTTGTAACTATCTTTGCTAAATCTGGCTGAGTCGAGGACCATTGCTTCTCCATGTTTGGCTATAATAATGATGCGAATTCAGTAATCTCTGCATTATATTAGAATAATTTATATTATAGACAGTATTAAATAGCACCAAGTATACAAATAGTAATTAAAACTAGCTAGCTTACCGAAAATTGTCAGCTGCCATGATATAATCCTTGTTAGCCTTTTTCCTCGTCACTCTTGCAATGTAGACGGACACTTTGTGCATTTCATCTATGTGGGATTTTGCTTTTATAGCTTTTTTCTCCGCTTGTGTTTCTGCTGGTTCCATTTGTGCTTTGACCATTTCTGTCAATTTGAACCTGTGCATCAATTCGCTAATTCATGTTGGGTCAAGGTACGCTACCTTGAACCTGTTGTTTGTAAATTCTTCCTCGTTCCATTGCATCCTACAGAATAGGTAGTCGCTCAGGTATTTGACATATAAAATATATATGTATGTATGTAAAACTCGTGTATGCAGTACATGTGGACTTACAAGCACCATACGGTAACGAGATTCGCGTCGAGGTGTTGATGACGGTAAAGTCTATGCAAATTCTCGAAATCGATCACAATCTCGTAATCGAGAACACCAAGGAAAACCTTTTTTGGGACACGCGCAGTGATTGCTCGAATGCCTTGCTTCATTGGGGTAATGACCCATCCATGCAGCTTATTCAGTTTCCATGGGCCCTCCAACAGATCCCACCGATACAAGAATGGTTTGCCATGCTCATAATTCTATGGGGCTTCATTTGATGCAAAGAAATTGAGGTTTTCATCTATTACCTTTTACCGAGAGGCGCCACAAGCTACAGATTTCTCAACGGAAGATGAAGCCTTCTTCTTCAATACGTTTAAGAACTTGTCAACTTTGGTTGATGGAGCCTTATGATCATATATGCTGACCATACGAGGTACCGCTAGCCTTTGGGGAGGTGGAGATGGTGGCGAAGGCCATGTTGGATCAATAAATGGTAAATCATCTACCCATTCATTGCCTTCAAGTAGTGATGTCCATTCCTCCTCAGTGAGACCTTCTACAATAGGTTATAGCATTGGCTACTCGTCCTCATTGGTAGCTTCCTGCACGTGTGGCTGCGTTGGCTACTCAACCTCATTGGTACCTCCCTGCACATGTGACTTCGTCGGCTGCTCCATGTCAACTTTTGACTATAGTATGGGTACATCTTGGCTCGACCATGAGGTTTCTGGTAATGCATTATTCAGAATGATATCTTGGCGATGCCACAATATGTACTGGTTCATCGCATCACCAAGAACCTCAATCCCCTCATTAGTAGGGATGTCAAGCTCGCACAACTCATCCAACATTGTAACAACTTGCACCGAGGCATATTCTAGCGGGGGTTTCTTTGGGAACACATGACCTGTTACTGCCATGCCGGTTGCGACCTCTCAAAACTTATTTTGTTTCCTTCCATAAGGTATCACCAACCTTCATGGTGTATTCACTTGTATGTCATCAACGGGACACCTCAGATTTGTAATGGAGCCAGCACTACTCGGAGCAACGAATCCTGTGTGGGCAAGTTGCAGGGTTGGTTCTACCCGTCCTTGAGCATTGGATACTGTTGGGTTGGTTATCTTTTGTAGTTGCTGGCTTGCCAAGAACTCCACGAACTCCTGCTTGGTGATTTCTCTCATCTTCTCCTCAAGGTCTTTCTTATAACGGTCCATCTTCCTGTAGCTTGCTTGGTCGTTCTGGAATGCTTTACAATAGGGCAATGTTGATGACAATCCTCGAACATGCTCAGAGTGCTCCGTGGTTCCGATTGCGGCGGTTAGCTGATCTCTGTCCCTGTCCGTCTTGTAAAGACCCTTATTTTGCAGCTCGGCGACCTGTTCCAACCTCACGTAAATTTCGGATGTTGATGGGTGTTTGAATGTAACCTTGCTATCGGGTGTATCGTTGTAAAGATTAGCGGATCAAAACTACGGCTAGTAAATTTCTTTTATGCACTGCAGATTTGGTGCGAGCCACCGCTCCCTTAGCATCAGATGCCCATGAGAGACAATTGACGCCATTGTTTTGCAGCGATGTTACCCCATTCATCAGGTTGCCGTTGCTTCCTAATAGGGAATCAACGATGGCTTTCTTCACATTTTCGGACACCTTTTCTGATTTCTTAAGTCCATTCTTGCTAGCCTTGTCCACCAGGCGCAGCGTAGCATAATGGAGACAATAATTCCTAACCCTACTTTTGCGGCGAAGCTCCTGGCGGATACAGTACTGCCCAAGACTGCGCTTCCATGGTGCAAACGCCTTCAACCTCAAAAGAAAGCCTATGATCATCTCAAGGCAACGGCTTCTTCGCAAAAATGGTGTGTTGATGTAGCTCTGTATTAGTGCCACCTTGAACCAACCTGAGAATATGTGCAGGTAGAGCTGGTATGCCTCCAGGAATGCCACGACAACAGTTACAAATATGGTGGCATCCAGCACAGAGCGACTCTCGTAGTCATGGACGAGCACATAGGTGAGCCACGAGCATAAGGCAAGCATGACGATGGGCAGACAGAGGGCAATGTATCGACCCTTTTGGTAGAGGTAAGAGTACCTTGTGTAATAGAAGTCATGAACAAAAACAAGCTCTTCCTCGATGACCCTGAAGGCCCTCTGATGTGGCTTGTCCCCGGCGAGCAGGCCTTTGAACACAAAGTCATGGGTTTTCTCATGCCCCGCCTCTGAGAGCCTTCGGTTGAACATCTTGGAGAGTGCCATAGAGAGGCACAAGTCCTTGAGCAGTTTGCCCCGCTCAAGGACCAGCAGCCTCCCTGTGCACTGCCAGATCTTCTCCACGGTGATAACCTTTAAGTCGCCCCCCTTGTACCATGGTGTGCAACCAGGCTGCCGCTTGATGCATTGCCAGGTTGTCCTTGTGCTGCTGCTGCATATATTCGGCGATCACCTTCACCTTCTTGCAGAGGTAGGATTTGCTCACCATCCTCATGGAAGCGATCCTCACATACCCCTTGAGGATGAGGACCAACACGATGGCATACAACGGATACCTGTAGGGAAGTTTCTGGCCGTAGGTCACATCCTGATGATGCTTGCAAATCATCAGAATGATTAGCACCAGCAAGAATCCCTGAAGGATGTGTTTGACGTGGATGCTCTTCCAGTTGTCGACATCGCTGAGGCGGCAAACCGTGAGGTTGTCGGTGCTGTCGAGGAGCAGAAGAAGGAACACTGCCCACACAGTGAAGTCTTTGTAGTAGAAATCGGAAGATTTCATCAGCCCAACGGTATAGCCCACCAGCGGATAGGAGAGCGTTTAGACTCCCATCACGACAGAATGGAGGAGTGTGTGGCTCGACCGCCGGCGTAAGGAACCCAGTACGTGCAAGAGGAACATGGCGAGAACGGCCAGGATCACATAATTTTTTACGGTATCTGTATGATCTCTACGGCACTCTTTGGTATGGGGACTGGATGTGGGACTCGGTGCCAGATCCATGTTGGCTGCAGATTTGGTTTCTGAGGGCGCTGTACACTTCTCTACCTAGCTCACTCCAATGGAGTACACAGTTTGGGTCTTAGAGAACCCTGAGGCTGTATGTATATATAGGGAAAAAAGCAACGCTAGGTGGTTGTGTTGAGCTATAGAACAACGGTGTAGAATGACACTTTCCTGTTAAATCACGGTGGACTAATAAAATTTAATTGCTACTTTTGTTGACACAAACTAGCAATGATATGATCCGTGCAAATAGCGGAGTTAGATTCTTATAACATTTATTTCATTTATATAGAAACTTCGGAACCAAAGACTAATTCCATTAATTACTGCGTACCAGGTTCAGTATAGAACTTTTGTTTATTTGTTCTTTTTTATTTCTTTAACTTTTAACTTCCTTCTTGTACATATTGATTAATTACCAAGGTGATTACATCTCTGGCCAGAATAGTCTACCTGATGCACACTTAGCCAGAGTTCTTAATGTTGTTAAGGGAGCTAGCCAGCTCGATCAGTAGCTCTGCAGCAACAACATAACTAAAGATTAAGTCTTTCAACTTAGTTAAATAATCTTGCTCATGGCGCAAGTTGAAGCCAACCTTCAACTTGAAGAGATGCATGGAGGATTGATTCCAAAACGCTCAATTTGTTAACGCTGTACTTGCTCATGGAAAAATGCAATGAACCTAGGTATAGGTGGTACTTAAACCTTGGGATTAGGTGTAAACTAATCATAGCTCATGGTATCAAATTCAGTTTGGTTCTATAAATTGCTAACTAGTGGCATTCTATCACATGCATGATTGGGTATAGACTTGCGAGGCTCACTGATCGGAGGCTCTCGTAGCGACTCAGGGCTTGAAGACCAAGAAAGGTCTTGCATCTTGCCCAAAGTGACAAGTGGGCCTGGAATTACCATGCTAAATGGCCTTCATCCATTTGAATCTCAAACTGATTTAGGGCCTGTTTGGCCACAACGTGTTAAAGTTTAACACCCGTCACATCGGATATTTGGATGCTAATTAGGAGTATTAAACATAGGTTAATTACAAAACTAATTGCACATATGGAGTGTAATTCGCGAGACGAATCTATTAAGCCTAATTAGTCCATGATTTGACAATGTGGTGCTACAGTACCCATTTGCTAATGATGGATTAATTAGGCTTAATAGATTCGTCTCGCAAATTAGCACAGGGTTCTGCAATTAGTTTTATAATTAGCTCATGTTTAGTTCTCCTAATTAGCATCCGAACGTCCGATGCGACACTGTTAAAGTTTAACACCTCATATCCAAACACCCCCTTAGTATGCGTGAAGTTAAGCAACACGGAAAAGTATACAGATAGTTTCGTTAGAGTGAGACATGCCTTTTGGAGACTATACGGAAGCGTGGAAAAAATTAAACACAGCGTGAATTACCTTATATACATTGATTTGGTGACGGCATGCTTACATCACGCAACACATGCGCATGTGTAGTATTTTGTGGTAAGTACGTACTTATCTTTGCTTCGAGGGTATCATAAAAACCGGCATGTAATGGTGACCAGTACACATGAGCACTTAATTTCGTTCCACTCCGCCGGCGATTGGAAAGACCAGAACTCCCATCCCACATAGCCAGCCAGCTTTGAGCTTTTGCAGATAGACCCCAGGTCTATTCTGTAATCCTTAGTTTCTTCTTTGTGTCTTGGCAAATCTTCTGATAACCCCTTGGAAGCTTAAGATCCTTTGCAAACTAATCCAAGCTGTGACCTTTAGTAGATCTAACCCTGAGCCTTATCAATTTTGCGAGCACTATTTATAGTGTCTTGTAAAACTTCCTTGCTAGCCCCTGTCACCTTCGGTTAATCATGTTTAGACCCCTGCAGCTTGTTTAGCTCATAGATTCTACATTTTAACTCCGTTTCAATCGGTTCTTGTTGTGTTAGATTCATATCAACTTAAACTACATGTTAGATGCAATTTAAATCATATTCCCTATTTTTAATTTCTTTTAAATATTAAATATGATTAAGTACTTACATAGTTATTTTTCTAATTAAAATCTAATTAGAGTTTAACCCCATGTTTTCACACTAATGTTAATTTGACTAATGCTTATTTAAACAACTCTTCCAATTAAAATCTAATTAGAGCTACACCTTGGCATTTTCATAATTAAACTCAATTTCATTAATGATTATTTAAAAGCTACATAAGTTATATCTAGGGTTTTCATAATTAAATGTTAATTTGACTAATATAAATATAAATGTGTTTTTGAATTATATGTGGTTAGTTCAACTTGAATCATAAAGCTATGCGCTTAGATGTTCACATATACTTTATTTTCAAATTAAATGTTTAATTTGCATAAATTGTACTTGAATGTTTATAAATAAAATTTGACAAAGTTCAGCATCGTATTTTCATATGTAAATATAACATGCTAAGGATGTTTCTCTAAAATATCTTTACGTTGGTTTCTTTATTAAAATATATGAAGCACGTAGGCTTTTCTCTTTCTGTTATAATTCAAATCTCTCGATAGCTTTGTCTTTTCAACCATACCTTCGTTTTTATTGTTTCTTACGCCTTCGTGATCTTAGATCCAGCCCTATCCTTTAGTGCATTCTCTTAAAGCTTTTCTTTTGATTGGTGTAGTGTTCTTAGTTGTGTTTGTTATTTGCTTTGTGTGCTTGTGCCGATGATTGTTGCGAGTAGAAGGAACGTCGTTCGAGAGCTTTGAAGAACAAGAGCTGAAGATAATCTGAGCAGCTATTCTTTGGAGAAAGGCAAGTGTGTCCTTGTGCTTTTGTCCCAATAACTATATTTAATCACATTGCATTGCTCTACATTTAAAATTGACGGGTCCTATTAAGGTTTGCCTAGTTTTTATGATCATTCCTTGTTAACTTGGGTTTATCTTTCTGTTGGTTAGCTATGCTTAGCTGCTATACTTGGGTTATGGTGGTTTTAATGAACTCTATGACTAAACTTGTTTTATTTATGCCACACCTTTCATTAATACAAGATCACCATGCTTAATTGAAACTTGGAGAACCACCCAGGAAAACAGTGCAACCACAAGGACTATATGGCTCTAGTCTTGGCTAATTAATTAGAGACTATAGTTTGAAGCTGTCTTATCACAAGGGCAAGAGGGGTGGCGACAGATGGGGTATAGCCCGGCCCTCAGACTGACCTGCTCAATGGTAACTTCGCAGTCTTGAGAGAGGTTTATGCTCTGCTACAGATCTGGAAACCTTAACGGGCTACTTCTTATTAGGGAATCTTTATAAAGGCCTCGTAGCATCCCTATGCAGTCACACCTTCGTAGTGTGATGAGTGCCTGATCAGCACAGCATGGTTGGGTCTAAAGTTTTTCTGAACTTTTACACGACTTGTGGGTAAAGATGTACAACCTCTACAGAGTGTAAAACAGATATATCAACCGTGCTCATGGTCAAGAGTGGCCTGGACCCTTACATAATTAATGAACTTGAAGGTGGACTTAAATCATGGTTTATGTTTCTGCCTTATGCTTATGGCCTATGTTTCTATTAATGTGGATTGGTATATACTTATACTTTAGTAATCAGGTGCTAATAAAATTTGACCAACTAAAAATGCCTAATGCAGTCAACCAGTCAGCCTTTTCCTTGTTTAAGCCTTGCATTCATATGTTCCCCACACTTGGCAAGTACGACATGTGCTCACCCTTGCTATAACCAACGTTGCTCAGAAGAAGAAATTGCTATGAAGTTGTTGTGAAGATGGTGCTGAGTACTAGGCGTACGCAACCCCCGGTCGATTGCCTGCGAAGTTTGGAGCCTTTGTTTCCAGGATTAAGCTATAAATCTCTTATGGACTCTATATCTTTTCACGTGATATAGTTATTATTATTCACTAATGATGTCACTATATGTATGAAACTAGATCCTGGCATACAATAGGTATCACTTGGTTTTATTTTAAAACCGGGTGTGACATGCCCAAACCATGTCAGCAGCAGCTGTGGTTTCCTCCCCCACAATCTTATCAGAGTGGGGGAGCCCTAGTTCTCTTTCTCTACCTCACTCTAATGAAGGGATCAGAGTACAATTTGAAGTCCCGGAGAGCCCTGAGGTCGTATATATAGCTTAAGAAAAAGCATCACTTGTTGATCCGGGGCGGGGGGGGGGGGGGGGGGGGGGGGGGGGAGGGGAGTTGTGGAAGCTGTGTAGGTAGAACCATATATATGGTTGATCTGTAGGCCATTGAACTGTATAGAATGAAATTCTTCTAGTAAAATCAGGGTAAACCGCTAAAATTAGTTGCTACTTTATTTTTTAGCGCCTTGCTAGTTTGTTCAGTGGAAGAAATTAACATTTATTCCATTTGTTTTCTTCTCAGTGGAAGAAATTAATTTTAGTGAACTGAAATGCATAAAGCGTGCATCACCGGGGCACAATGAAGGTGTACTACCGAGACGATCGGTTGTGGCACGCCAAGTCTAACTCTCCGTGGCTTGGTCATCAGTGCAACTGTACAAGCAAGACGACTACCGTGATTGACTACCTTTGGTCGTAGGGCCCACCTTGATTTGTTGCTTTTGGTCGAGGAGAACGACCTGTGTGATGGAGTTGGCCGCCATTCTATGTCAGTTTGCGTGCGGGTTGCTACCGATCAAATTAAGTGTGCCCCTTTCAAGCTAGCTTGCAATCTGGAGGCTAATTCTAGCTTTCGATTCTTGCAAATGGAAATAATCACACAAAGTTGATGTACATTTTCACACAACTGTATAATCAGGTCTACATTTGTTTGGAGAGTTAAGTGGGCAAAGTGGGTTATGTGGTGAAATAGACTTTCTCAATACAAGGCTTCTTTGAATTTTCCAATGCAAAATGTGTTGGTTCTTCTTGTATACCTCTAATATATAATTACTTCACTTTTAACTTTGAATACACTTGCGTGCATGCGTTAAATGTTTAATTTTATAGAAATCCAGTCATGTTTGATAGTTTCTATGTCGATGTGCAAGGTGAAACAAACTTTGTAATTTCAAATGGAGAGAGTATTTTTTTTCTCCAATTCATGTGGTAATTTTTTTAATAAGGGTGAAGGAGACTTCTTTTATTGACTAATTACTATGACAACTGTGGCAATGGATTATACCTTCTCTTTCCTCATGAGTTTGGGTTCTTGATGCCAATTTAATTGATGTGTGCAACGACATATAATCCAAGGGATATCGAGTAAAAACCTAGTACAATGGGATTTACTTGGTTATTTGTAGATCCAAGTTACATGTAAAACCTCTTCCTAATATATAGAGTGTCATTCCTTAGTCTTTTCATCATGATTTTGCTATTTGTTAGCAATTTTTGTATACAGAATAATTAAGATAATCCTTTATCTACTAAAAGTTGCTTTCCTTCGAAAACTTAATGTTATGTACTTTATTTATTTGAAATATATAAATTTCAAGGGACTTCAGTTGTGTGCACCCAAATGTATGTATGCATCCCAAACAGATCCGATGGTGCAGCGCAATACCTTTTTGTTCCTTATCGGATGATTACCTTATCATAGGTCTGGGTACATATGAAGTCTCCTAGGGCGTCGTCATGGTATATACACGGTGAACATCAATCTTCAATGTTCACATGAGTTAGCTTTCAGCAGTCTTGTCGGGTCGTCACACGGCGACTCAGTTCATCGCTCATAAACAAGAAGACTTCTCGGGTTGCATGGATGTACGGGTGGGGCCTAGCGACTTTATAGTCCAAGAACTCCATTGGAGGCAAAGGAGGAGGATGAGGAAAAACAAGAACAGGAGGAAGAAAGAGATGGAGATAAGAGATAGAGGGGGTGGAAGAAAAAATTGAGCACCAGTAGTTCTAACCTCTACCTCCACCACTGCAGCGACTCAGTGGCCTAAACTTGCACAGTCATCGGTTATCAATATCGCCAGGGATGGAGTCAGGAGGGGGGCTGGCAGGGGCCATCCTCCCCCCCCCCCCCCCCCCCCCCCTCATGATCTACAATTTTTGTATGAAATGTCTTAAAAATTAAGAAGAAAATTTATGTATATTTAGTTTTGCTCCATGAATCAGCTTAGCTGCCCCCCTAATGTTTCCATCCCAGCTTCGTCCCTTAGTAACGCGGTCTTTGTCTATTCAATAATCGTACCATTCGTTCTTAAACATAATCAGGAACATCTTAGGAATAAACTAATCGTTCTATTCTGTCCTTCAACCATTAATACCAATCGCTTTACCTCATTTTTTGTTAAATGTCCACGTGGATAGGTGTGTAGTAACATTCCTGGATTGAAAAATGAATACATTCCTTCGGGTTTTTTTAGGAACGCCTTTTGTTGTGGTAGATCAAGACTTGGATGAACAATTACTGCATCAGTATTCTCTAAACCTGTGGCGTGAAGCAGAATAGTGGTGAAAGCTAGTATTTGGACGATAAGCAGGTTGTTTTTTCTTGTTCATTATGTCAAAGTGAAATATATATTATCAAAAGAGGGAATACTTTCTCGGTGATGTCAAGAGAGATCCTTTTTGGTGAAAGAATAATCATTAAGCTTACATGCCTTACGGCCTTAGTAATTAATTCTTTGGAAAGCGGTCTAAGAGATTGCTACTTTTTTAGACAAGTGCGAATCCTCGTCCTGGGTAGCGAGATTGCTCTGGTTTTGTTTCTTCCTTAGCCGAAGAATGAAATTCCAAGGAAGACTATATCGAAGAATGAAATTCCAAGGAAGTCTGTATCGGTGCTGTGGACATCATCGTCAAGACGTCGACCGTACCGTACCCGTCAGAATCTTGTACTGCTTGTAAGTATTCGCCACTTGACAGAGTCTTGCGCTGGTCGTCGCCCGGCGAATAACCTGTCCGATTCGTCCTTTATTTTGTCCAGTTACAGTCGATCGGATTGTAGCTATAGTACAAGCTACACTACAGCATCACAGAAACAGACTATAGTACAAGCTGCACTACATACAAGAGAGAGTACCACTACATGCACAATTCATAGTGCAATCAACTCAACAATGGTAACAGTGAATATACACAGGGATAGACTATGCTGAACTCTTGCTATAAAGTAGTTGCTGCCTTGAGTGCTGACCATGCTCCATGCATGCTTAATTAGCTTGCAACAGAACTTGAGCCTCCGCTGGCTATTGCCTTCACTTCCTTAAGCTCCTCCACCACCTCAGCCATGGTCGGTCTCTCATCCACGTCTTCCTTGAGACATTGGACTGCGAGCCTACTGATCCTGTCCAGGCATTCCATGTGATGATATGATCGGGCATCATTACCAGACAAGATATCTTCGTCATACAACTTCCTTCCATTTCCCTCCTCCTTGAAGGACCTGATGAAGTCTATGTAGAGGCTATTGTCCCCGTACTTGGCCGGCTTCCTCGTGACGAGCTCCAAGAGCACCACACCAAAGCTGTAGACGTCGCTCTTCTCCGTGAAGCGGCCAGACTTTATGTATATTGGGTCTATGTAGCTCATGTCCCCGGACACACACCACTTGGAGTACCTGCTTGCGACGGACACGAGCTTCGCCGACCCGAAATCAGAGACCTTGGGTGTGAGATTATCGTCGAGGAGGATGTTGCCGGACTTGATATCGCCATGGACGTGGTTGTGGCCACCGTGTGAGTGCATGTAGGCAAGAGCTTCCGCTGAGCCAATGGCAATGTCCAGGCGCACTGGCATGGACAGAGGGAGTGTCTTGCCGGCGCCATGGAGGACGCTGTGTAGGCTGCCTCTGGGGACAAACTCGAAGACAAGCATGGGAACATCTGTCTCGAGGCAGCACCCGACGAGGCGGACAAGGTTAGTATGGCTGATGCGGAACTGGAAGGTGATCTCGTTAACGAACTCCTCCTGCGGAAGAACCTCGCCTTTCGCAGTGGAGCACTTAACCGCAACCTGTTGGGAGTCATCAGTTACCCCTATGTAGACCTTGCCAAAGGCACCTTCTCCGATAGATTTTTTGTAGCCGTTTGTGATTTTCTTCAGCTGACCCTCCGTGAAGATGTTAATGCCCATGCTCTTGAGTATGTCACCGCCGTTTCTGTCGAAAAACCTCCTGTGCTTTCGCCTCTTTACCTCAAAAATTGCGAAAGTTGCTACGACGGCGACAACAATTATTCCTGCAGCCATTACACAGGATCTGTCGTCAGCCATACAGTTACATGCAGACCATTTGTTACTTAGTTTTATTGGAAATTTATCTTGTGCTAAAACTAATCCATTCTTCATTTTCTTGCGTATATAAATTATGTGGCTGCTTTTTTCTTTGAATTTCACCTAAGGATTTATATATCATAAACGTTCCAACTCTTAAACATATCAAACACACTTAAAGGAACGATTTTCATTTTCTCTCATAGGAATTTTTTTTCTTATGGATCCCTCAAATGGGAAATTTGAACACAAAACCCTTTTAATATGTGCTGTACAAAATAGAAATGTTATTGAGGGATTGCGAAGGCAACAAATATTTTTTTTTATAAATACGCTATCATGGATATCTATCAGTGTTAGAAAAAAACGAGTAACATTAAAAAGAAGTAACCAGTGTTAGATCAACATGCATACTTGCATTGGTACTATGCAACTATTCAAATTAAAGTTCTTGCTGTTTCTAAAATCCAGCAATGAGATCAAAATACCAACTGAAGAGATTTTTCATCTCCAAAAAGAACGAGGGCAATGCTATATCATTAAGTAAAGAGTGATTAAGGCTCACCTAATATTGGTATTGCCCATACTGGAAATATGGGCTGGCATCCTTTCTCACTTTTACCATCTCCTTTTAGACCAAATTTGCATTTGCACTTGTAACTACCCTGTGTATCATGGCATGTGCTACCACTATAACAAGGATATAATTTTTCATACTTCTCAGGATTTGATTTCCGAAGATCACACTCGTTAATATCTGTGTCAAAGATATATGGGATAGCCAAATAGTTAGTTGGGAAAATTGCATTTTTGCCGAGCTCGAACACTAATTGCAAACTTGCCATTTAAAAACATAAACAGCAAATATACTGTTGGAATTATTGATGATAATCCATTCCATTTTGCACTACATGTTCCTGTGTACTAAAATGGCATTTAGGAAAAATCAACAACAATGTTAGGGAAAAGCACAGGGACATGAATACTAAAACTTTCATATCTTTCTGTGTCTTGTAGGCTTGCACTTTCATATCTTTCATAAACTAAAATGGCATTATTCATATTAGGATGAATAATATGTTGTGAACCTTAAATTAGTTATTATGTCATATTGTTCTGTGTTATCTCGGGTGGAACACATGATATGGACTGTGTGTTCTGTGAACCTTCAAATTTGCATATTATCATGTTGGAAAATATTCATTGTTATATTATTTGTTTCTTGTGATTTGCATTACGCACGTTTTTTTGGTTCCTGGCACTACCTTTTTTACCCAAGTAGCGCACCTGTCATGCCAAAAAAAATGTCTATTTTTTTCAACTTTGTCAAGTGTACGTCAATGGAAAATTTACGTGTCAAGGTGTAGCTATATCCTTCTTTTCAAGAAAAATGTCAAAGGCATCAGTCACGTGGCAGGCATCCCGGGTTTGGGCTGATTTAAGTGAAGGCTATGCTATTATGGTTTTTTAACAATAGGTTCACAAGGTTTGAAGAGAAGTCCAAAGAAAAATTCAGAAAGGAATATTGTTTTTGCTACTCGGTTACGCCATATATATCCGTGGTCGTGCATACATATACAGTGATTCATAAAGTTATATATCGCTTAGGTCCTAAGCATCCATTGATTATGAATACAGATACTTAATGTTTTGTGATGTCAGTATGGCAACACATATGCATTACGGCTATTTAATGGCCATATACCATTCAAAAAAAGAATAGTGAAACATGTTTTGTCCCTCCAGATATGTCCCTCCAGAAGCTGGAGACACATGTTTTGTCCGTTCCATCTACAGCTATGCTGCCTTGGATTCTGGGAAGTGCTCATATATGAGGATGATCTTTTTAAAGATTTTGATTATAATGGGTTATTTGTTTCAACTAGCCATTATGAACAGCTAGCGGCTTAGATCATGGATGGTGAACTCTGAGATGCTGAAAGTTGAGGGTATAAAAGCTGAAACAAAAGAGCACTACCTGGCTACATAAATCAAAACCTAAAAAGAAAGAATCTAGTGGAGAGTAGATATATAACTGGATTGTGGAATACGGACAAGATGGACTAGAACCTGAGAAAAAAAAACAGGCAATTTACTTCAGCTAGGATTTTCGAAAGGCGCAGTCCGAAACCAAAGCTGAAACAAACAGAACCTAAGTTTAACATGCTACAACGATTCGGATGACATGCAGGGTGCCGTTGCATATATGGAATGAATCATATTAGAGAGGAAACAAAGTGTGTCTGCTGAGTTTTCCCTAGCTAGCAGAGTGATCAATGCAAACGATTCTTTCGTACTTAAATTTGACTCACAGCAATGGGTTAACCATTTGCCACTTTTTTAAAAAATAATTAAATTAGGCATCCCATTGAAATAAACTCACTTGTGCATCCTTTGTCACCGGTGACGTAGGGATTGCCCATGTATCCTTCAGAGCAATTACAGAGGTACCCAGGCCCCTGTGTGGCACTGATACAGAAGCTGTTTCTGCTGACGCAAGCGGGAGCTGTGGGCTTAGCCGACGCCTCACCATCCTTGGGTGGGGGCCGGCAAGACCCATCATCCCTGATGGCCCAGTCAAGTACCAGCGGCATAGTTCTAGCTTCTATAACTCTGCTGGCAAATGAATTATTTCCATCAAAAATAAGGTCTTGTCGGCTGAAGCGATACCTAAAATTAACATTAGATAATCATCAGTCATTCCGTGTGTGCCCATATCTATATTTATATATATTTAATTAAAATAAAGAAGTATGACTAAGGATAAAACTGAAACATATCACATTTTGTAATGGAGATAATATTATTTAAAAGAAATAGTGAAATATATATAAAAAATAGGTAGAGGCTCCCACCTGATTCCGTAAAAAAATAGAGAAATATATGTGCCCATGTATTGCTCACACCTGATCTCTTCTTTATCTACCCCTTTGAGTTCGCACATTGTAGAGCTTCACGAAAAGCCCTAGTTAGCTCGCTCAGGCTCGTGGCTAATTCAGCTTGGCTTTGCCTTGATCGACCTTTTGTAAGGAGCAAGCTGAAGTTTTAGCTCATACGCGTTAACTTAACGAACCTGCTTGAGCTGCTCGCAAACCAAATGAGCCGTAAGTCCTACAGACTTGCGATACTATAGTTCTGTCATGTGTGACTTTTATCAAATTGCCCATCCGTTGAGTTTGTTAGACTACAGTTTCCCATCAGCTGAGGACCTATATGCATGGCTGAACGGACTAACGGAGCTGCTGCACGACGAAGTCACCATAGCTGCCAAGATCCACTACGACGGCACCACAAGCTCTACCACCATGCTGCTGCATGCACACAAGCCCATGCACCGTTTGATCCCGCATGTGGGGGTCACTCATAGTACCAAATAGGTTGGGTAATAAACATGAGCTATACTTTTCAAATTAAATTCTGATTGCATCATATCATTATGTTTCTTACAAGATGATTCTTTTTATGAAGCTGGAATTCAGAGAAAATTGCTCTACTTCACAGAAAAATATTCTACGGAAAATATCAATGTGGCAAGAAAAAATGAATTGCAACAGTACAAAAATATACCACAAAATAATACGTTTCCACTGTTAGAACAATCAAGTATAAAGTATACTAGGACCGAACACCCGGAAAATCCGTGATGCTAGGTTCGAACCCTCAACTTCCCTTCTGATGGGTTGACGCCCATCACTACTCAGCTATGGATGTGTTCGTGACTTAGATACGAAACTTTTTTATTTGAACCTTGTTTGTTCCAATTCAATAAATCTTCCCAGACAATCGAGATGTATAGAATTTTTATTGGACAAGCTCATATGATTTGTTCTAGGTATATATTTTTTCCACTTGAACAATTTTTCTACTTGAATATTTTTTGTTCTAGACCAAACTGTAGTATTCTTGTTCTAGAATAATTATCTCTTTTAGCATGAATAATTTTTTTTCCAAACCTGGAATATTCTCTCCTAAACCTGAAACATTTGTTCTAGATTCATGGAAAAATAATTCAACCTTCATAAAAAGTGTTCATAAGAAAATGTCATCCAAACAAACTCAAGTCCAGTCCTGTTTTAAAAATCTTATCCTAAGAATTATAATGGCGCACTTAGAACTTAATTTGCATTTTATGCTATCACTTTTTATTTATATCTGAATTATATCATCCACTTTATTT
This sequence comes from Setaria viridis, assembly GCF_005286985.2. Taxonomy (NCBI): domain Eukaryota; kingdom Viridiplantae; phylum Streptophyta; class Magnoliopsida; order Poales; family Poaceae; genus Setaria; species Setaria viridis. Next base: position 32,695,095 of record NC_048270.2, read on the forward strand.
TTACTCAGAGGGTGAGCGGCAGCGCGGGCAGCCACCACCCAAGCGGCCTCCAATCACGCCCTAAATTTTACCTGTCAACTAGTAGATAGTGTATAACGCAATTGAATATACATGAAAATTTTGTTATTCTATTATATGTCGACCTATATTTTAGTTTCGAGAAACATGATATAGCCAGACCTTGGATATGTAGAGGACAGGAAGTATAGGACCGTACCAGCCTTTCTCAGCCACAAAGGCGAAGCTGCAGGGGCTGTACGTCCACGCAGGATTGTCGTAGGTGCCGTTGCTGTTGTTGTTCCAGTAAACCTGTATCGTGCTGAGGTTGCCCGAGATCGGCATCTGGCAGCAGCCGAGCCCCGTGCACTGGGCGCCGTCGGTAGCCGCGCCCTTTATGCTCTCGCAGTAGGTGACGCAGCCGGTGTAGTAGCTCCTGCTCTGCAGGAGCGCCACCGTGCTGCACCCGATGGCCGTGAACTCGTTGCTCCTCGCCGAGATCATGAACGGATTGGCAAGTATCCACGGCCCCGCGTAGGAAGTGAAGAAGCTTGGCGAGTTCAAGTTGTAGCACATGTACGAAGGATAGGTGACGACGCGTATCTCGCCGGTCTCCGGCGAGATGCTGATGACCTCGGCGCTACTCATGTATAGTCTCGGAGGACTAAAGCTATTGTTTCAAGTGAGGTTGTACGGACTAAAGCCCGGCCGGCCACAGCCATCGCCGATGCCAAAAGGATAGGGAATATCTATGTTGCCGCACTTACTAGGGCAGTCCGGTCCCGGCATCGAGGAGTTGGATGCAGCCGCAACCAGATGGGAAGTTACTAGGGCAGGAACAAGGAGATGCCACAGTAGAACTCGAAGAGGCGCCATGGCTGCTGCTGGATTATCGGCGCTTAGATGCTAACAACTAGACAGTGAAGATGCTGTAGCATTATTTAGCTTCATGATTTCCTATGCGGCCGCATGCAGGGTTATATATAGCCGGGGAGGACGAAGACAAATTCCTTGCTTCCAACTTCAGCCAACCGCAGACTCATCTCATTCCTAATGTCACGACTATCAGTAAGGTACGTGCATCTAATCTTTATAACATACCACTTGCCTATTAATATGTGATAATACAGATCAGCATCCAACATGTTTTTTTTAAGCAGCTGACAGTAAAGCACTACCCAACAGCCGACAGAACTAATCATTTTCACTCCCTCTTGACAGCGTGAAAGCTTTTTTTTCAGTGCGAATATTCAAGCTGAGGAAACTATGAGTAATTATTTTTGTTTTTGTATTTAATTTTTTCTTTAGATCAGCTTGGCCATGAGATCTTGTGTAAACTGACAACAGGTTTCCACAACAACACCTCTAGCCAGGATTTCAGAATTTTTGAAAAATTCTAGACCTCTATGAAAATGGATTTTGACTATTTGTACCATGCATTTTCAAAGGATATGTGCCCAGAGAAGAACAGGACACAGATGGACAAATTACAAAAATGATAGGAAAACCCATGAAAACTATGATGTCTTAAGGCCGACCAAATTGGGGTAAATGCTCGGCCTGGTATTTTAAGTTCTCCAAGAAGTTGCACTTAGCCATATGATCCGTTTGTTCTATGTAGTTTGTTCACCGCAGCATTCACAAGAATGCATATGCCAGCAACGTTATATATTAAATTTATTTCAGCTATAATTTTTCTTGCAACTTGTAAGTAAAAGATACTGACTTGTGAAGTCAGCAGAGATTATTTGTAGAGCATTGGTTGACTTTTGGAGCCCACACGTCCTAGCTAGCAACGTGTGGAGGATTGCGATCTTTTTCTTGTTAGTATAAGAAATTCACTGTACATAATACAGTATATAGATCAGCATCCACGGTCTTTCTTTTTCATTTATCTGCCCAGTACAAATAAGCATGAGAGGCAGCATTTTTCTGTTTCTAACCACTGAACTAGTGATGTCCATTCCCTCTTGACGGCGTGGAAGCTTTTTTTCCTCTGAGAATCCATGCTAAAGCAGAGGAAACTCTAACGCTAACAGCCCTATATTTTTCACTTCTGACTAAATAAGAAATTATTTATCTTTCCTATAATTTTTTCCTAAGTTGAGTAGTTTGCGCCATGAGATCTTTTGTAAACTGACAAGATTTCAGAATTTTTGAAAATTTATGGACCTCATGTATGAAAATGGAATTTGAGTAGCTGTACCATGCAGTTTTCACAGGATCTCTGCGTAAATACTCGGGCAGGTATTTTAAGATCCTGGAGAAGTCGCACATGGCCATGTGATCCGTTAGTTCTAGATAGTTTGTTATCCGCACCATTCAGAAGATGCCTGCACCATTATGTATTTATTTCACTTTTAATTTTTCTTGCAACTTGTAAGTAGAAGACAAACTTTGAAGTCAACAGAGATTATTTGTAGAGCATTGGTTGACTTTTGGAGCCCACGTCCTAGCTAGCAAATTGTTGAGGGGGATTGCTATCCTTTTTTTTCAGTTTGTAATAACAAATTCACTGTACATTGTATCTATATATATATTTGTTTGAAGGCCCACAAAAATTCTACAGTTTTAAGGCCCATCAATCTCTAAGTCCACTGCCAGTATATGTTTGTTAGAAGTTAGAAACGACTATTCTAGATATTATACCAACCTATTGCATTGGATGTGAGGGACGAACTAATTGTTTCTTGTACATTATTGCACCTTCCATTCTGCAAACGGTTAAAGGTACCCTTCCGTGATGGTGGTACCGATACCGACTGCTGTCCTGCTTGCTCGTGCACACCAAAGGGTATATGCAGACGATATCCTAAAAGATTTCTGTACATCCTAATAAACTAATTAAGAGGTGCATAATTCAATTCAATTAACTCACAGGTGACATATATATGATGGTGCCAGTGCCACCAATACATTGCTAGCTACCCGTCACTAGCCAATACATCACTAGTCGTCACCAGTACACATGTATATGCATTCAAAAGAAGTAGATTTTTTTTTAAATTTCAACAAGTAATTAGATAATCTCTAAGTATGCATATGTCAAATGCATAACAGTTCTGCATCTTTTCTCTCCCTCTACTAATACCCAAGACTTTAGGTGGGGTAGAACTTACCACTACTACACAAAGAGTTTATAGGATCAGGTAAAACGGTATTTCTAGAGGCAGGTGTCCCACCCGCTCCTCCTTTTCGCAGCTGAAAATGGCGATTTGCAGGGTTGGATGGTCAACCACCCCTACAAATCAAATAAAAAATTAAAAAAACAAAAAGCAGCCGGATCTGTCAACCCCCGGTCATCCCGATCACCGCCCTGCTAGCCACCCAGCACCCACGGCCGCCACCCCCTGGCTACCGCTGCACCCCCGCCCACCGCTGCCTCCCTCGTCAATGCCCCGGCTACCGTCCTCCTAGCCGCGTGTGGAGGCCGTGTTGGGGCCTCACCAGCCACAGGCCTCCGCGCGTACCGCAGCCCTTGGAGGCCGTGTTGGGGAGCAGCCCGCGGCCGCCGCCCTATCCCCGGCTGCGCCCACCAGTGAGCTGGGTCGCCACCTGTCGCTAGCCTCCACGCTCGCATTGGGTCCGCGGTGCCCAGATCTTCCTGACCAGCCATGCTGATGCAGGTTGGGACGCCCGAAATTCTCAAGGACTCGGGATACAGGAGCAAGAATAGGCTAGGCACCAGCGTTCTGTCTCTAAGAACTCGGAGTAGACCATAGTGCGATTGGAGTCATCTTTCCACCAAAGCAGGCCACCGACATGGGCTTTGAGTGATTGGAGTCAGCTTTTCGCCAAAGCGAGCCACCAGAGTGGCCTTTAGTGTGACCAGAGTCGGCTTTCCACTGAAGCAGCCCCCGGAGTGGGCTTTTGTGCGACCGGACTCGGCTTTCCGCCGAAGCAGACTACCGGAGTGGACTTTAGTGCGACCGGAGTCGGCTATTGTAACACCCTAATTTTCAACTTTTGCAAATTAATAAAATTTGTCCGAATTTGCTAGAATTTAATTGCTTTTGTTTAAGGATTTCCTAAGGTTTCATTTAAGTTTTTCTAAAACAAGAGAATGAATCATAGGAGTTTATTGTTGCATTCATGTTGGTGCATTGATTTTGTTTGTTTGAATTCAAATTTGCATTTGAATTCATCTTTGAATCCTTTTTAAACAATAGGAAAAACCTTTTCCTGTTCTTTCTCTTTTCTCTCTGGTTTTGGCCTGATTCTTCTTTTTGGCCCAGCACGCAACACGCAACAGCTCCTCACCAAGCATGCCGGCCCAAGCTCAGCCCAGCTCCCGCGCCACCCCCGTGGTTTTGGCCTGATTCTTCTTTTTGGCCCAGCACGCAACAGCTCCTCACCAAGCATGTCGGCCCAAGCTCAGCCCAGCTCCCGCGCCACCCCCGAATGCGTTGGCCGTGTCCGCCTCTCCCGCTGATGCTGGGACCTTACCTGTCATCCCCCTCCTCTCGCTCTCGCCCATGCCGCGCCCGAGCTGGACTTGAGCTCGAGTCCATGCCGCTCCGTGTCCACCTCCGCTTGCCCCGTATGCCAAGGCCCCCCCATCCTTTATAAACCATGCCGCCACAACCCAGAGCCCCCACCAAAACCCTAAACCTCTGAGAGAGGTTTATGCTTTGCTACTGATCCGGAAACCTTAGCAGGTTGCTACTTGTTAGGGAATCTTTGTAAAGGCCTCATAGTGAGTCCCTAGCTACTAACCTTGGAAGTGTTTAAGAGGCTAGCTACCTCAGGCTACCTGGGAAATATGACTTGTGGGTAAAGATGTACAACTTCTGCAATGTGTCTAAAACTGATCGATCAGCCGTGCTCTAGGTCAAGAGCGGTCTCGACCCTCACATGATTAATTTATCGGAAATTGAATTAAATTGAAGTTATTTATTGGTATTATCTTTGTTTATGTTCATGCTTAAATGTGGATGGTATAAACTTATATTTAGTAATTTCTAATAAAACTTGACCAACCAATTAAAATGTTGAATTGCTATTAAACTGTAGCCTATCCTTGCATAGCCTTACACTACACATTCCTCATGCTTGCTAAGTACTAACCATAAGTGTACTCACCCTTGCTAGAACCACTGCTTAGACCAAGTCAACTTTGAGGAGGTTCTTCAAGACTTCGAGGAGTTCTAGACGTACGTCTGCCCCTAGTCAATTGCCTATGAAGTCGTTGTCATTGTTGGAGTTCTGCTACTAGAATAAAAACTTGTTTTGCTACTTGATTTAAAGACTTTCGGTCATGTAATAAATATAATACTCTCTTTACATTATGGCACTATCTATGGTATTTACTGAAGTCGTTGCATGTGTGAAACTTAATCCTGACGCACATGTAATTCATTCATCTGGTTTTGCATTTAAAACTAGGTGTGATAAAAGTAGTATCAGAGCCGTGTTGACTGTAGGACATTAGCCTAGTTAGAAAATGATCAAATTTAACGATTATAATGCTTTAGTAGCCATTCTTACCCAATGTTTGCTTTAAAAGTGCTTTAATAAGCTTATCCTTGCTTTTATCTCATCCTTATTGCTCTACTTGCTTCTTTATCTAAATTCAATCTAATTTTTTTTTGATCTTTAGATGACCGGCACCAAGCGAATTGCCCGCAAAAGTTCCATTCCTCAGTACCATCCTTAGGATCCCGAGGAAGATCCTGAAGACCTTGCCTACTACTACTACTACTACCCTGGTGATGACTCAGAAGAGGAGCCAGTGGAAGTGGAGAATGAGGTGGAGCTAGAAGAGCTAGCACCAGAACCTGCTCCAGCGCCTGCTCTAGCACCTGCTCCGGCACCTGCCCGGCACTTGATCCAGCAGGTGATCCTGAAGACGCTCAAGGAGGAGAGTAGACTGCACCAGATGCTGCACCAGAGAAATGGATTCTGGAGTCGACAGATGACCTTGGGGAAGGGGATCCCATGGCCTACAAGCTGAGGAGGACCCTACACAGTCTGGGTAATGACTTGAAGTGTCACATCCGGTTTAAAAACAAAACTAAGTGCTACCTATATGCCAAGATCTAGTTTCCTACATATAGTGACATCTTAAGTGAATAACAGCTATAATTCACAGGTAATCGACTGGGGGCTGCATATGACTAGGACTCAGCATCATTTTCAGAAAACTTCACACACCTTCCTCTTCTGAGGAGCAATTAGCAAGGTTGAGTACACTTATAGTTGGTACTCAACAAGGCCATAAGAAATAAAAAGAATAACGATTTAAGTCCATCTTCAAGTTTATTAATCATGTGAGGGTCCAAGCCGCTCTTGACTGTGAGTATGGCTAATGTATCAGTTTTACACTCTGTAGAGGTTGTACACACCACAAGTCGTGTAAAAGTTCAGAAGAACTTTGGACCCAACCATGCTGTGCTGACCAGGCACTCATCACACTATCAAGGTGGTAACACGCTAAGGTTTCAGGTCGAAGCAGAGCATAAACCTCCCTAGTGGGCATAGTATCATAGCAAAAATCACTTCCCAAGAGGACCGGGTCATACCCTATCAACGCCTCCCCTCTTGCCATTTCGGTAAGATTACCCCAGACTAGAGTCTCTAATTAATTAGCCAAGATCAGAGCCAATTAGTTCTTATGGTTGCACTATTTTCCTAGGTCGTCGCTCCATGTTCCAATTAAAATCATCATGATATTATAAACATAGCATAGGTAGAAGGATGGTTAGGGACACTTACCTTTCTCCAACAAAAAGTTACTCTTACTGCTCTTCAGCTCTTGCTCTCTTGAAACTCTTAATCTTTAAAGCTTTCAAACAACGATCCTTCTACTCAAAGCAATCACGGCACAAACATACAAAGCGAACAAATAGGTACAACTAAGAACAATACACCAATCAAAGAAAAGCTTTAAAAGAACGCACTAAAGGATAGGGCTCGATTCTAGGATCACGAACGCAAGAAACGCTAGGAACGAAACTATGGTTGAAAAGACAAAGCTATCGAGTGATTTGAATTATAAGAGGGAATAAAAAAGACTATATGACTGATCCATTTTAATTAAATAAAACATGCACATAGGTTATTTCAGAGAAATACACTATTTGAAATTAAACAAGTTATATTTAATCATTGAAAATGCGATGAACATAATCATATTTTATTTGTAAATATTCAAGTACAAGTTATGCAAATTTAACTTTAGAAACACAGAGTATGCATAAGACATCTAATCGAATAACTTTGTATTTCATGTTCAACTAAACATATTAATACTAAAAGTGCATTTATAATATCATTAAGCATGTTAACTTTATTTATGAAAATCAATGTATAACACTAGATATCTTTTATTTAGAAAAGCTAGTTATAAATAGGAATTAATCAATTAAATCTTAGTTTATGAAAATCGGGATAGAACCTAATCAACTTTTATTTACAAAACTAATTGAATAAGAATTGGTCAGGTTCACATTTAACTTTGATGTTAAAAACAAGCAACATGTAGTCCACACTACTGCCTCATAAGTTAAGGTGAAACGAACGAGAACAAAAAAACAGACTATTCTATAGCGTAGAAGAAGAAAAGCGTAAACTATGGTTTAGGAAAGACTAGTCTACAAAGAGAGCAGCTAGGTTGCAAGGATAACAAACTAGTCAAAGCTAAACTGAACTAGTTTGCGAAGAAGCAAACTAATAAGATTGGCTCTAAAGAGATGGTTGCGAAAGGTTTGTTCATAAGGAACATAGCTGACTCACAAAGAGACAACTATGATATAGGACAACTATGAACTGGATATAGGATTACAAGAAAGACAGGGACAAGCATGAGATCAGACTACTAGGTGAAACAGATTCTCTAAAATAAACTATTTGGATCACTAAAGCACGCAAATTGTGCTTGAAAAAGAAAAGTTTGGTTAGATTTAACAAAACATGGTTTGAGTAGGAACTGGAAAGATCTAAAGATTTACAGAAGGCTAACAACTATCGAACGATTTATGTTTATGAGAGCACAAAAGACTAGATGAACAACTATCGAACGCTAGGCATCATAATGAACTTCCGCTTCATGCACAGCCAAGGAGGAAGATTGAACATACCTAGGGTCACAGGCGAAGTACTATGACCACTACTCAACACACCGAATGGATTGAATCCATCAGTACTTAAACCAAACCTTATGTTCCTTGCATCACTTTCAAAGTCCGGGAATGCTCTATCAATTGATCTTCACTCGGCTCCATCCGTGGGGTGTCTCAGCATCTCATCTTACTTACGTTCTTCTTTGTGCCATCGCATCAACTTAGCATTTGCCTTGTTTCTGAACAAATGCTTCAAAAGTGGTATTACAGGGAAATACCACATCACCTTCGCAGGAACCCTCTTCTAGGGAGGCTGCCCCTCGACATCATCAGGATCATCTCGCCTAATCTTATACAGCAGCGCTCCGCACACAGGACAAGCACTACGGGAAAGCTTATCTTCGCCGAGTGTAATTACTTCGCCGAGTGCTTTTTTTCGGGCACTCGGCGAAGCACCGTTTTGCCGAGTGTAACATAAAAAACACACGGCAAAAATAAAACACTCGGCGAAATACCGGTTTGCCGAGTGCCACCCAAAAAACACTCGGCAAACACCCAACAGGCACTCGGCAAACTTTGACACTCGGCAAAATGACGCCCACGTGACTTCCCCGTGCCGCCGGCGGCGCCCCTCCGTGACGGCCGTTAGTGTTTGCCGAGTGTCAACATAGGGCACTCGGCAAAGGCACTAGTTTGCCGAGTGTCATGATGGGACACTCGGCAAACTATAGTCTTTGCCGAGTGTCTTGATTGGACACTCAGCAAACCCTATAGTTTACCGAGTGCTAGGGGGTACACTCGGCAAACTATAGGGTTTGCCGAGTGTCTTTTCACACACTCGGCAAACATAATTTTTTTTCCCCTCCTTCACCCTCCAAACTTTTTACACTCCACATGTATGGCATTTGGCACTGCATGGTAGAAGATGGACTATTTTTTGACCTGTTTGCTATATTTAATCAATTAATTTCATTTAGAGTAATTTTTTGATTTAAGTCAAATTTGAACTGCAGGTGGTTGGAATAATGGAATAATATGAGTGAAAAAATCATATTCATGTTAGTGAGTCTAAATTGAGGTCTCACCCAGAAAATGAAAAGAAATTTCGAACATGTTGCTAAGGAAACACGACTACGAACGTGTGGCCAAATGATTGTTTAATTCTCAAAAATACAAACAAAGTTTGAAAATCATGAGATTTTGCAAGATGCTTTGATTTCGTATGCAGAGGCCGTGGTAAAAAATTGATAAGGTTTCGCACAAGTTTTGACATATGATGTTTACAATTCGAAGCATCTCCGGAGAGGTTTCAGAGAAGTTCAAAGGATCCGGTAAGATTTTGAGATGAATCGATAAATGTAATTCTCATTGAGTCCAAATTTTTTATTTTGGGAAATTTTCAGATCCGTTTGGTAATTTTTATTCATTAATTGGACGTATATGAATTTAATAGATATAAATTAAATATGAGCTATAAATCCATGAAATAATGGTACAATATTACTTAAAAAATGGAATACGCAATGTTTAGTGAATTGGACTAGGTTTACACAAAGTTTACGTACTTTTAATTACTAAAAGTGTTGTTGTACATGCAATATAGGTAGGTGTTTGCCGAGTGCTACGTAGGGCACTCGGCAAAGGGATGGTTTGCCGAGTGTCACAAATAGGGCACTCGGCAAAGTCACTCCGGGTCCACGTCGCAGTGTCAGTACGAAATTCGGGGAAAAAAAACACCCTTTGCCGAGTGCCCCGGATCTAGCACTCGGCAAAGGGTATGCCGAGTGCTAGATCAAGGGCACTCGGCAAAGTTTTCGGATAAGCTCCCAAACCGGCTAAGTCCTCACGCCACACCCACACATACACGCACGCGCCCGTCCCGCAACCGCCCACGTCGCCCGCCGCCGCCGCCGCCTCCTGCCCCACGCCGCCGCTCGCCCCACGCCGCCGCCTGCCCCACGCCGCCGCCCGCCCCACGCCGCCGCCCGCCCCACGCTGCCGCCGCCGCACGACGCCGCCGCCCGCGCCGCCCGCCCCACGCCGCCGCCGCGCGCCGCCCGGCCCGCCGCCGCGCGCGCCGCCCGACGCCGCCCGCGCCGCCCCGGCCCGCGCCGCCCGCGGCCGGCCCCGGCCGCCCGACGCCGCTCCGGCCGTCCCCGGCCCGCGCCGCCCGCGGCCTGCCCCGGCCGCCCCCGGCCCGCCCCGCCCGCGGCCCGCCCCGGCCGCCCAACGCCGGCCCCGGGCGTCCCGCTGCCGGCCTGCCCCGCACACGCCCGCCGCCGGCCGGCCCCGACCCTCGGCCCCGACCCTCGGCTGCCCCGCGCCATCGCCGCCAGGCCGCGCCCCCGCCGCCGCCCCGCGCCCGCTCCTCCGTCACCCCTCCGGTAAGTTTATGTTGCCGCTACACATCATAAATTAGAGTATGCATGAAAATTGGAAATTAGAAATTAAATGTTGAAAATACTAGAGAGGTAGCATTTATTTTATAAATTAGAGGTAGAAATAGTAGGAATTACAAAAGGTTGAAAATAATAGAGGTGTGGTTGTGGTTGTTGGCCATCGTGCCAACTCTTTGGTGAGATTGTGGTTGTCGGCCATCGTGCCGTTTATTATGTTGCAGGTTTTGGAAACCTCCCCGTGCAGGGGAGATGCTGCCGGAATTTTGACTTAAATAGTGTTTTGTTTCTTTTGTTGCAGGAGAGGCTTACAAGGACCGTCCTCGACTCGTCACTTTGCAGGATAGCAAGGTGAGGCATGCTACACCTCTATTTCCATATAATGTTCGTATATCACGTAACCTAGTTAGGCGTCTCCCGTTCGAAAGAGATACGGTTGGAAATATGCAGATCTTTGCATATCTATAATCGTATCTGTTTCAAATTGTCCACGTTTTTTGGACAGCCCGAGGATGTGTAGGTGGGTTTAGTATCCATGGTCTACTCCGACCCTAGATAAAATTTCGGCAGCACCTCCCTGTTGTTCTCTAGATACACAATCTCCTATCAAGGACGTGTATTTGGAGAACAGCGGGGAGGTGCTGCCGAAATTTTATCTCGGGTCGGAGTAGACCATGGATACTAAACCCACCTACACATCCTCGGGTGGGATTAGGACCTATCTTTACCTAGTAGACAATATAGGAGCGTGTATATGCCATGTGAATTTTGTATTACTTATTTAAATGGTAGAGGATGGAGGATCGTCAGTGGATGTACACGGGTCGCACTAGTCAGAATACGTTGACCAATGAATGGCTTGACAAGACGGATGCTTTCTTGGAACGGGCGTTTGCAAGTGTCAATGGAGCTCGATCGACTTGGTGTCCGTGCAGCAAATGTGGAAACATGCGTCGACAAACCAAGCTGGAGATGGGAAAACATCTGGTGAAGAACGGATTTACGTCCGACTACACCAGGTGGATCTACCATGGTGAATCTGACCGTGGGAGAGAGGAGGTCTTGAGACAACGAATCGAGGAATTTGATGATGATGCCGGGGTGGGAGACATGTTAAATGACTTTCATGAAGCACACTTCGAAGAGGCACGTAGGGAGGAGGAGCCAGAGGCTACCGCTAAGGCTTATTACGAAATGTTGTCTGCAGCACAGCAACCCCTTCACGGCCATACCAAGGTTTCTCAGCTAGATGCCATTGCACGCCTAATGGCTGTGAAGTCTCAGTTTAGTTTGAGTCGAGACGCTTTTGATATTATGTTGACAGTTTTTGGAAGCCTGCTCCCGGTTGGTCACATCTTGCCAAAGAGCATGTATGAGGCACAGAAACTCCTTCGTGCACTTAAGATGCCATACGAGCATATACATGCTTGCCCGAAGGGATGCATCTTATTTAGGAAAGAGTATGCGGAAGCAAAATACTGTGTGAAGTGTGAATCGTCTAGATTTCTGGAGGTTGACTATGGTGAGGGTCAGAAAAAGCAGCTCGCAATTCCTGTGAAGGTTCTACGGTATCTTCCTTTCATACCGAGGATCCAACGGCTTTTCATGACTGAAGAATCCGCGAAACAGATGACATGGCACAAAAATGGCCGTCGCTATAATCCAGAGAAGCTGGTACACCCATCCGATGCTGAAGCTTGGAGAAGCTTTGATGCGATTTATCCTGCAAAAGCTCTAGAGGCCCGTAACGTACGCGTTGCGTTGGCAACTGATGGGTTCAATCCCTATGGAATGGCGGTCGCCCCGTACACCTGTTGGCCCATTTTCGTTATCCCACTGAATCTCCCACCCGGCGTCCTATTTCAACGACATAATATATTCTTGTCGTTGATAATTCCAGAGCATCCGGGAAATAATATGAGTGTGTATATGGAGCCTCTGATTGATGATTTGCTCCGTGCTTGGGAGGAAGGGGTATGGACCTATGACCGATCCACAAAGACAAACTTCAAGATGCATGTTTGGTACCAGTACTCACTGCATGACTTGCCGGCATATGGGATTTTCTCCGGATGGTGTGTTCACGGGAAGTTCCCTTGCCCAGTATGTAAAGCATCTTTGAAGTTCATTTGGTTGTCGAAAGGGGGCAAATATTCCTCGTTCGACAAACATCGACAATTCCTCCCTCCTGACCATCCATTTAGACGAGACATGAAGAACTTTACCAAAGATGTTGTAGTTACAGCCCCCGCACCGCCGATGATGACAGGGGCCGCAGTTCGTGCTCAGTTAGACGCTCTTGAGTTCAATAATGAAGAAGGTGGTTTTTTGGGATATGGCGAGCAACATGCTTGGACACAGAAGTCGTGCTTGTGGAACCTTCCATATTTTGATGATCTCCTTGTTCCACATAACATTGATGTAATGCACAAGGAAAAAAATATCGCCGAGGCAATTTTTGGTACAATAATGGACATTCCTGACAAGACAAAGGATAACGTTAAGGCTAGAGTGGATCAAGCGACATTGTGCAACAGACCACAGCTAAACATGGCGCCTCCAAGAGCTGGCAAGTCATGGAGGAAGCCTAAGGCCGATTTCGTTCTGACGAGGGCTCAAAGGAGGGAGGTTCTAGAATGGTTCCAAACATTAATGTTCCCTGATGGCTATGCAGCGAACTTGAAGAGGGGAGTGAATTTAGCAACTATGCGAATCAACGGGCTCAAGAGTCATGATTACCATATATGGCTTGAGCGCCTCCTTCCGGTGATGGTTCGAGGCTATGTCCCTGAGCATGTGTGGCAGGTGCTAGCGGAGTTGAGCAATTTCTTCCGCCGGCTTTGTGCGAAGGAGTTATCTCGTACCGTGGTTGCAGAAATGGAAACAATGGCGCCTGTGTTGCTTTGTAAGTTGGAGAAGATCTTTCCTCCAGGCTTCTTCAATCCAATGCAGCATATGATTCTACACCTCCCGTATGAAGCACGAATGGGGGGGCCTGTGCAGGGTCGTTGGTGCTACTCAATTGAGAGATGTCAAAAGGTTCTTTGAACTAAATGTAAGAATAAGTGCAAAATTGAAGCATCCATTGCAGAGGCATACATTCTGGAGGAGGTGTCAAACTTCACATCGAAATACTATGCTGAGAACCTTCCTAGTGTGCATAATCCACCTCCTCGTTACAATGCTAGCGAAGATGAATTAAGCCTTAGCATTTTCCGAGGGCAACTCGGAAGTGCAAGTGGTGCGACCCGCAAGACCCTTAATCATGAAGAGTGGCGCTCTATAATGCTATATGTGTTGACCAACCTATCTGAAGTGGAGCCGTACATGATGTAAGTCATCGACAAACTTGTTTCGACGTATTAATGGTATCTCTTGCCTAAACGTATCTTTCTCGTTGGCATAGGCAATTTCATCGTCAATTCTGGCGTAAATCAAGGCAACCGACCCCGCACGAAGCTGAGACTCTTCTTAAAGAGGGTGCGGGAAATGGAATGCCCGATTTCATTTCTTGGTTCAAACAGAAGGTAAAATTTCATTTCCGCGAACATTCTAGATATGAGTGCATACGATTAATATAACAAACCGCCCTGTTCGTACTTGCAGGGCCGAACCGATGCGTCTATGAATGTCGAGTTGAGACAGGTTGCCGATGGCTGTGACTATAGGGTCAGGTCGTTTGCCGGTTATGACGTCAACGGATATAGGTTTCACACAACAAGGCACGAGCAGAGTCGGCCCAATCGAAGAACCACAAATACCGGAGTTTTCACGCCAGGCTCCGATGGAGTCGAGTACTACGGAAGAATTGAAGAAATATACGAACTCACTTTCATGGGTGCAAACCTCTTAATCCAGTTATATTCAAATGCCATTGGTTTGATCTATCTGTCGTGAGACGGGCCCCTAACCTTGGGCTAGTCGAAATTCGACAGTCATCCAGGTTACCAGGAGACGATGCCTATATTGTGGCTCAACAGGCCACGCAAGTTTATTATTTGTCATACCCGTGCCAAACCGACAGCCGTCTTAAGGGTTGGGATGTTGTGTACAAGGTATCACCACACGGTAAACTATCTGTACCAAACAATGAAGATTACAATATAGACCCCGACACGTACGAAGGAGAGTTATTCCAAGAAGATGGGCTCGAAGGGAGTTTTGTGATAGATTTAACCGAAGCGATCGGAATGGAAGTAGACAACGAGAGGGTTGCTGCAGAAGACGGTGGAGACGAGGTTCAGAATGTGAAGGACTTAGAATTACTTCAACGATTACAGTTAGATAATGACAGTGATGACGACATTCCTTCTTCGGAGCACGAGCTTGACTATATCGACACGCGTGATAGTGATGATGAGACTTATGATCCAGCTAATCCCGATCATGATGATTATTTCTAATACATGTATGATTCGTAATAATTTAGCTATAATTACTTGTAATTTGCATATATTTCTAATTATGTTTTGTTTGCCTATGCTGACTCGTGTACTCTTTTTAATTGCAGGTCATTAAGCAATGGTGGGCGGTATCAGGAAGCTCACGTCGATTTGCGAGAGACTGGCCACGGCAGGGACTGGTTCAGGGTCAGGGTCACGTTCAGGGAGTGGTCGAGGGAGGCGTCGAGGCAGGCCTTGACGTAGGGTTGAGGAGGAGGAGGAGGAGGAGGAGGAGCAGGAGGTGGTCCAGAGGCCTCGAGGGAAAGGTAAAGCGGCGAGGCCCCCGTTGCCTGAACCTGAGGTGGAGGAGGAGGAGGAGGAGGAGGAGGAGGAGGAGGTACCTTCCGCACACTCCTCTGGGGACGAGGAGGCGGAGGAGGAGGAGCAGCAGGAGCAGGAGGGGGACGGGGAGGCAGGGGATACCCAGGCCAAGATATGGTTGCGAGGTCCCTCATCCCTCCCGAAGCGGCCGATACCTGAGCATTTACGCCCGCTCATTAAACCGGTTGGGACCAAGTAAGTAACTTTAAATATTCTTAAAATTGTTCTTATGTTGTAAGTTACAAAAACTAATAATTCATATTAATTACTTGTGCAGGAGTTGGGTTAAGCTCAGCGGGCGTGACCACAACCGTAAGGCCAACGGGATCCTTGGCCTTTTGTGCAGGGTTCACTTCCCTGGCTTGGTGGTGTACGCCGGACAGCTGCAGCCGGCCTACACGTGGGACCACTACGTCGCCGCCCCCGACGTCCCTGATCGTCAACAGAGATGATTCCCCAACATAGCGGAGCGGGTCAAGGCCGAGCTGTGGGTAAGTACTCCTCGTACTAAATTGCTCAATACATCAGCTACTTTCGACATTCTTGAAATAATAACTGTTTACGCGTGTATATGCAGGACTTCTATAGATGCCAGGAGGGGTTCGAGGCCAAGGCGAAGGCCGTCTGTGATGTAGCCGCCAAGAAGCTCGTGAGGGACATGCATTACGAGGCGCGCATCCAGGCCATCATAGAGTTCAACGCTCAATACAATCATACGAAGGTTAGAAAAGAGGAGGCAAGAACAATGAACATGACTAAGGATCAATTCATGAGGGTAAGTAAAGAACGTTGATGCTTACTATTTATGATTAATTAGGCTCATTTTCTTTTTCATACGTCACACGCTTGATGATGTAGGTGCCTCCGTGGTGGTGTCGTGCGCATATGCCGTGCTGGGAGAGGATGGTCGACGTGTGGTTGGAGCCCGGGTGGTTGGAGACCCACCTTTCTTGCCGGCAGCGGCGTTTGCAGATGCCGACTGCATCACACCATCAAGGCAGCCTAAGCCTTGATGAATATAGAGAAAAATGGGTACGCAACTTCAATTCTTTATTGTAACGTTCAGTTCTACGTAATTTTTAATGATTTTGTATTTTGCCGCAGTCGGCGTCACATGATGGCCGACCTTACTCCCAGCTCAAGGCATGGGTCCTCTCCAAAAAGGGTAAGGCGACGGCCGATATAGATTTCAACCCAGACGACCCATCCGAGGCGTACAGCCACCCTAGCATATACAGCCGCGTCAGCGAGTATACAAAGATGGCTAGGGAGGTTCACGGGCCAGACTTCGATCCGAGCTCCGAGGACATTGATGGAGAAATCGTGATGAGGGTGGGAGGAGGCAAGAAGCATGGCCGATATTGGATTGGCGACGGCGTCATCGACACGGCCTCTACTCCCACTCTCTCCCAGATCCGAGCTAGGAGCACAGACTCGAGCCCGGCGGTACGCCCACGACCCACCGCTGCGCAGTTCCAGATGGAGGCTCTACAGGTTCTTTCTCTTCCATTCATCGTTCGTTTGTTGTTATACTTTAGCTTTGCATTATAACATTGCAATGAAATATTGTAGGCCCAGGTGGAAGAATCAAGGAAGGCACAAGAGGAGATTAAGGCGCAGATGGAGGCGCAGATGGAGGAAATGCGGCGGAGGATGGAGGAGGAAAACCGGATTAGGATGGAGCAGATGTTCCAGTACATGCAGAACTTTGCTACGAGCATGGGACAGTCTTTGCCTCCGCCACCGCCGATGATGTTCCCTCCGCCTCAGCCACCCACGACTACTCCTGTGAGTCACTTTACACATTGTGCTTAAGTTTCAATAGTTTAAATTTGACAACTTTAGATGTTACCTTAGAATGTCCTATTCTATGTGCAGAATCAATCGGCAGCTTCGAATAATGAAGATCAAGATTTGTCGCAGTGGTCTCCTTGGCCTCCACAGAAGTAGACTTGATTGTGAACAATGTGGAAACTAAATTGTGAGAAGAACTTGGATTTATGGATTATTTCGTGCTTATGTTGAACTATGCCTGTGATGTTTATGAATTGTGCCTGTGGTTGTGAATTATCCATGTGGTTGTTTATTATAAATGCCTGTGATATGTGTATTGTGAATTGAGAGGGGTCCGTTATACGTGGCAAAATGTCAAAAAAGGGGCGGTTCTGGTCACTTTGCCGAGTGTTACACTCGGCAAAGAGGGGCCTTTGCCGAGTGCCTTGACCATAGCACTCGGCAAAGGGGCATTTCCTAGGTGTAGGAAAGGTCCTTTGCCGAGTGCTATGGTCAAGGCACTCGGCAAAGGGGGCGGCTTTGCCGAGTGCCCGGGAGCCGGCACACGGCAAACAGAGACGGCTTTGCCGAGTGCCCGGGAGCCGGCACTCGGCAAAGGGACCTTGTTTGCCGAGTGCCAGGCGCGTGGCAGTCGGCAAACACGTGGTCTTTGCCGAGTGTTGGCACTCGGCAAAGACCAGGTGTTTGCCGAGTGCCACCCGTTTGGCACTCGGCAAACTCGCCGTTACCCGACGCCGTCAGTCCGCGGTTCGCCGAGTCCATATGTTCGCCGAGTGTTTTTCGGCCGTCGGCAACATGTTTGCCGAGTGTCCGAGTTTTGACACTCAGCAAACTAGGCTTTGCCGACACAATATTTGCCGTGTGCTCTTTGCCGAGTGTTACACTCGGCAAAGTCTTTGCCGAGTGTTTTCAGGCCTTTGCCGAGTGCCTGGGGCACTCGGCAAAGGTTCTGTCTCCCGTAGTGAAGCATCCAATTTCTCGTATTCATCACCATGATAGAGGATACAAACATTAGGGCATGCGTGTATCTTCTGAACCTCTAATCCTAGAGGGCAAACAATCTTTTTAGCTTCATATGTTGTGGACAGCAATTCATTATTCTTGGGAAGAATGTTCTTTACAATTTTCAATATTACATGAAATCTCTTATCAGACACACTATTTTTGACCTTCTATTGCAGAAATTCTAGGGTGGCACCCAGTTTTTTATGACCCTACTTGTAATCTGGGTACAAATTTTTTTTGTGATCATCTATCATGCGCTACAACTTTTGTGATTCCTTCTCAGATTCACAATCTCTGTGTGTATCCTGTAGCACCCGACAAAGATCGTCAATAGGGCTGTCTTCTGCAAACTCATCTTCATCAGCCTTGCCCATTGTAGTATCTGCAGAAGCTTGGCTTGCAGCCTAGTCCGGAATATTGTTATCATCCTCCTCTTCTTTGTCGTCTTCCATTACAACCCCTCTTTCACCATGCTTCGTCCAAACCAAATAGTTAGGCATGAAACTGTATCTAAACAAGTGGTTGCAAATAGTCCCTCAGGAAGATTAGTCCTTCTTGTTACTGCATTGGAAGCATGGACAACATATGAACCCGTTCTCTGGATTGTTCGCTTTGGCCACTTCGAGAAAATAATGCAAGCCATCAACAAACTCCTCATCTGTCTATTCGCGTTATACATCCACTGTCGGTCCATCTGCATCGTATTACGTGAGAAATGGACATATAAAGTTAATGTGATTATAATATTTAGGACTTGCAAAAAATATTAGGTAAATAAATTATTACGTGAGAAATGGACATGGGTTTTCGTATTAAATAAAAAACTTGATCAATATTCATAATTTACACAACCTTCATAATGGATTGAAACAATTCACATAAAAATTACACTGTTCAACATTCATAACAATCACTAAAGATACATATAAAGATTATACTCATAACAAGACAATAAAGATACATATGCACTAAAGACTACAGACGCTCCATAGTGGACTTCACATAGTCAATTATCCTAAAATAATTGTACAATATAGCAGAATGTTCGCCCTCCAAGCCATCTCTGCACTTAACTCAATCTTCTCCAAAGTCTATCAAGAGTCACTTCCACAGATCCAGTACCAAAAAATAATGGCACAACAGTTAATCTTCGAGTCCACACACTCGGGCTGAATATCATAAAGGGATCTTGAAATAATTGTCCAAACATATTTTGGAGCAAGTGTCACATTCTCATAATAGAAGTGTGGTGGCACACACAAAATAGCCCGTGCAGGCAAAAGATCTGTCCACTGAGCATGGCCCATGGTGGCAAGCCAAAACCAACCAGAAGCTGCTAGGTCAAGGTCAGTGAACAGATCTTTGTCTAAAGAGGATATTGGGCTAGCATACTTCTATTATGAGAATTAGGCTCCAAAAGACATTTGGAATACTATTTCAAGATTCTTTTATGATAATCATCCCGAGTTTGTGGACTCGAAGCTCTTCTGTTCTACCATAATGTTCTAGTACTGGAGGAGCAGAGGTGACTCTCCATTGACTTCAGAGAAGATTGAGTTATGTGTAGAAAATAGCGTAACCACATTTATGCCATGTGCAGACACTGTTAACTGGGATTGGAGGAATGCAGGTGGTACATCTATTGCCAGTCCATCTGCATCGTATTACGTGGAAAATGAACATAGAGCTCCATATAGGATTAGTGTTTATAATATTTAGTTCTTGCATTAAACATGAGATAAATAAATTATTGGTCAAAGAAATACAATTATTGACCAAATTCTATTTTCTTACACCTACAATTTATTTACCTTAATTTTATTGCAATGACTAAATATCAAAAACACATTTACTGTATTTCTTTCTCATACCTAATATTGATCAAGTTCTTTTAACAAGTACGAATCGTATATGACAAACAAGCTATCCATCAAATTCTAGCTCAAGAATTCTCCCTCACTAAAGCATAAAAAAGCATAATAATAATAAATGAAGGAAGAATGAAGTAGTTAACCTTCACAACACTTTGGATGAGTGAAATCCCCATGGAAATGAGGAAGAAAGTTCGGGCAGCACCTCCACTAAGGTTGCTTCGTCACCATGGAGAGGAGGCCGGTGGAGTTGAGTGGTTCGGGCTGGAGGAGGAAGAAGAGCTCTCTGTCTGGCGATTTTACAGGGGAGGAGATTTTATCCCGGTTGGAAATACCAACCAGGACAAAATATAACCCCTTTTGTCCCGATTCGTAGTTTTGTCCCGGTTGGAAGCTCCAGGGGGTGTCTTTTGTCCCGGTTGGAGCTTCCAACCGGAACAAAAGGGGGCGGCGTCGATGCGATTTTTCCGACCGTTACAACTCCTTTAGTCCCGGGACTAAAGCTGCCCCGCGCTGGCCTTCGGTGCCACGCCACTTCTAGTCACTGGTCCAAGGTTAATCGGGATAAAAGGGGGTGGATGGAAGGTCAGTTCTCTACTAGTGTATGGAATTTTGCCGGAACCAAAACATGTTGGATCTAAAGTGTTAATACCTCTGAGATTGCTGTTGACAAGGATGGCCAGTAGACTGTTTGACTTAATGGTGTTAACCCAAGTACCCAACCCTGCTCATCTGCTTGAAATTTGTCAAAAATGTCACCTCTGAAACAAGAAAGACGAAAACAACGTCCTGACTGAAGCACCCATTGACTGAAGAATTTATGGATGACATGGAGAAAAAGGAAAATATTCAGTGACCACCGGCAGCAGCGACCTGGAGGGATCCGCGGTGTCCACCACCACCTGCAGCAGCGTGTGGAGTTTCCCGTGCAGATCAATAAGGGAGGAGCCCCACGCTACACGCGCACGGCGCCGCCGTCGATGGTGCTCGGCCGCTCCAGCAGCGCCGCAACCCGCATGCAGACGGCGTGGTGATAGACTCCGCACATATCTGCAGTTTGAAACTAACCGAAGTAACCAATCTCTATCTCTAAGGCAAATAGGATCCTCGGGAAGAGAGGTAGCCGCCGTCCCTCCGATTGCGCTCGCCGCCGGCCGCCGCGCTCGGCGCAATGAAGGAAAATGGCGAGAGGGTCAGAGGGAGAATGCGGCGGAGGAAAACACGAGAACGGGGGAGGATGACTTCTTGGCTGCGCGGCGGTGTCCTGCTGGGGTTTGGACTGGACAGGCCTCGGGCAACATTAGGGCACGGGTAGGGCCGGGCCCAAAAATGACCCAAGCGGAAATTAATCTTAATTAATCAGTTGGCTGCTTTAATATTTGTGCAAATCTCATATTTGTTTACAGGCAACTTAAGGCCTAAGGGTTTCCACTGCACTGCCAGAAAGAAGAAAAAGAGATGATTGAGATAATGGAGGAAGCTGAAAGGGCCAGGCTAAGTATGTTCCGTTTAGAATGCAGAACCCTCAAATCGAAGATGTCATCGCGCACAGACGCAATGCATAGTGGAACCATAGATCTCATCCAGATTGGTGCTGTGGAAGTCATCCCCAACAGGGATCAGAATCTTCTTTGCTTCAATGGTTAAACATCTGCTCGCCTTGGCTGCACTGCAGTCCATGGCCTCCTCTGTTCAAAGATCACTATAAAACAAAGGAACCCCTTCTCGATTCAAGATTCACTCAAAAGCAACGCTTTGGAGTGGCCGTTTGCAATTTCGTTTTTGATTTACATGTTTAAGGCAACTTGCATGTTTCTATTGATAGCTGAGAGATATTGGAGGAAGCTGAAATGGCCAAGACAAGTTGGCTGAGACAATTGCTTCATACCATCTGCATGCAGGCCGTAACCTTGAGGAAACGAGAGGCTTCAAATAAGATAAGAGCATAAGCTTCTTCCTGATATGATGCTGCTAGCTAAGCAGAATGAAGAAAATTGCATATATTTGAGTGGTGTAGGTCTGTGATTGACAGAAAAAAATATGACCATGTGAATCAATGGCCGTTGTTAGTTGTTAACTTGATCTCATAAATGTAATACTAGTTCGTCAGGTAAACATGTCGTTCATGTATTTTTGAAGCACAAAACGTTCTGTTTGGTCGTCTCACTCTCAAAACGCGAGTATACCCAGTGCTTCACATATTAGACTGCCTCGCAAATCATACTCCTTGTGTAAGTGACACGTGGGCTATAAGTTATTCTCATGAAAAGAACTGCTAGAAAAATTGAGATGTTTTGGTAATACCGATATGGATTGACTTCATCGCAAATTAGTGCATGACAGGATAAAACTGAACCAATGGAAACGTTCAGATACACAGGAATTGTGTTTCTAAGTTAAATTTTGCGTGAGCTACCTGCACATTTGCAAGATGATGTCCCATGCAGATTGGATGAGCTAGCATTGCATGAAACAAAGAGGCATACACACGATTGAACAGAGACAGCTGACGACTGCATATGTTGAAGCACCAGAGCTGTGGTAAGTACTCGTTCATATCTTGAAAATCGAGCATTATATTGGAAGATGAAATGTGAAGGCCATACATTTGCAATCTGAGACGGAGAGGATGCGTCCGATGGTCTAGATTATAGTACAATGCAAGCAGCATACCAGGTATAGTATGAGCAGCAGTTGTATGCTCACAGAACAATTAATGAAATAAACTGGTTACAGTCCCAATCACCGGCATGGTGATTAACATAATATACCTGTGCAATTCCGATCCAACAAATTTGCGTTTCTGCCAACAGCCTGATTCGAAGATGGTATGTTTGTTACGGCATCTTCAACCAAATGCTTACATGTGTGCTTAAAAGTCTTTCTCTGTAATACACTAATACAGCAATGCAAAATGCAAGCTGGTAGCCCCTGCATATATTCTTTTGTCCTGGTTTGCCATTGACGTTGCCACGTTGGGACTTGCGACGACCTTGATATATATATGTGTATTTACATTGTCATCATCTTTCTGGGTTTAACACGACCACGCTTTAACGATCTGAATTTTTGTAAATGCTCTTAGAACTGGCAATATAAACCAGAGTGTTAACGTTTTTCCTATTTAATAACATAGCTAACTGGAATGATGCATGTTATGCACACTTCTAGTTTTCATCTAACACATGCCAAACCCATAATAGATGGCACGTCCGGACGCCACGCAATATGTATAGATGTACATTCGGGCCGCCTGGCCCGGTCCAGCACGGGCCCAGCAAGGCCCGTTATTTTTTGTGCCGGGCCTGGCCCGTCATGACGGCAACGTAGTGCCGTGCCATGCCGGCCCACGAGCCGCACCGGCGGCCCAAGCGTGGGCCCGCAAGGCCATTTTCGTGCCGGGCCGGCCCGTAAGGCATGACCGGCTTCAGGCCACCACGAGGCACGGCGGACCCTCACGGCCTGCTCGGCTGCTCCCTGTACTGTGCGTTGTCTCCTTGACTCCTCCTGCGCGCCACCACCGCTGCCAGTCCCCTAACCGCCACTGCACCGCCGGCCTCTCACCGCCACTGGCCCCTGCGCCGCCGCCGCCACTTCACGCAGCTGACCCCCAGCCCCCCGCGCCGCAGCCAGGTCCCTCGCCGCAACCCCCCCTCCCACGCACGCGCTACCATCACCACTCCCCGCTGCCAGACCCCTTGCTGCCGCCACCACTCCCTGAGCCATCCACCTGCGCCGCCGCCCCGACTACTCTTCGCTCTGCCACCGCCGCTCCCCGTGGCTAGCCCCACGTCGTCGTAGAGGAGAAGGGCATGGCGGCGAGCAATGGCTGGTGGGGGTAGGGGCGACGAGGTCGGGGAGGTGGCCGCCGAGGGGGAGCTGGTGAGGCGGAGGTTGGAAAGGAAGGGGAGCGGACTATGGGTGAGATAAGATTGTGAGTGTGGATAAAGGTGAGACACGGGCCAGTAACGGGCTGGCCGTTAGTTTTGTGCTAGGCAGTGCCGCCCGTCGGGCCTAGGCGACGGCCCAAGCCCAGCATGAGGCATTGGGCTGGGCGAGCCCAAGCCCGAAGAGGTACGGGCTGGGCTTGGGCTGAGCCAAAAAACTAGGCTGTCGGGCTGCGGGCTCAATGTACATCTATAGCAATATATATGCCGCAGGCATCTTGTCCATCATCACATTGAACAAGTAGTGCATATATTGGTCTGTCATCAACTCGAAAGGAAGAAGGAGAAAAGAGGAGCATGAGATCGAAGTGGGTTGTGCATAAAGGCATTCCAGTTTACGAACAACAATGTGACACCTGGTTTTAAAACAAACCAAGTGCTACTTATATGTATGTTAGAATCAAAATTTCATATATATAATGACATCATCAGTGAATAATAGTAATAGTGTCACATAAATAAAAAGAGTTAATCAAGGATATACAACTTAATCCTGAAAACGAAGGCTCCAAACATCACAGACAATCGACTGGGGGTCGCGTACGCCTGAAACTCAGCATCATCTTCAGCAAACTTCGTAGCAACAACTTCTTCTAAGCAGCAGTAAGCAAGGATGAGTAAACTTATGGTTGGTACTTAGCGAGGCCACAAGAAATAACCATAATAATTATTTAAGTCCATCTTCAAGTTTATTAATTATGTGAGGGTTAAGACCACTCTTGACCGTGAGCACGGCTGATATATCAGTTTTAGACACTCTACAGTGGTTGTATATTTTCACCACAAGTCACGTAAAAGTTCAGAAGAACTTTAGACCCAACCACGTTGTGCAAAAATAGGCACTTATCACACTACCAAGGTGTGATTGAATAGGGATGCTACGAGGTATTTACAAAGATTCCCTAGTAAGGATAGCTCACTAAGGTTTCATGATCAACGCAATGCATAAACCTCTCTCAAACTATGAAGCTACCGTAGAGCAGATCAGTTTGAGGGCTAGGTTATACGCCAACTACTGTCTCCCCCTCTTGCCCCTTTCAAGTAAAGTTACCACAAATTAGAGTTTCTAATTAATTAGCCAAGATCAAAGCCATGTAGTTATTGTAGTTGCACTGTTTACCTAGGTGGTTCTTCATGTTCCAATTAATGCATGCATGGTATTTTTGAAAATAAAGCATAAGTAGAAGGATGGTTAGGGATACTTGCCTTTCTACAATGAAAAGTTACTCTTACTGCTCTTCAGCTCTTGCTCTCTTGAAACTCTTAATCTTGAAATCTTTCGAATAGCGATCCTTCTACTCGAATCAATCATTGGCACAACCATACAAAGCAAACAAACAAGTACAACTAAGAACAATACACCAATCAAAGAAAAGATTTAAAAAAGATTTAAAAGAACATACTAAAGGATAGGGCTCGACTCTAAGATCACGAAGGCGCATGAAACACTAAGAACAATGGTATCATTGAAAACATACATCTATCGAGGAAACTTTGGATATAAAGGAAAGACAAGAGCTATATGTTGCATTTATTTTTATCTAGAAAATACATGTAAAGGATACTTTTAGAAAATACCCAAGAGTTAATTCAAATTATATTTGTATCCGAAAAGACTCAACTTTTATTTATAAACATTCATGTATAAATTATACCATTTAAACATTTAACTTTGGAAAATAACCATATGCAATAGCACCTAATTGATATCTTTGTATGTCGCATTGAGCTAGACAAGTTATAATTAGAAACTCATTCACATATTAATCATACTAACACTCGCTTAAAGAAAATTGTTGTATAAACCTAATTAGTTTTTTAAGTAGAAAAGCTGAGTAAATAAGCATTAAGCAAAACTAATATCATATTTATTATCAAAAACATGAAACATGGCAAAACAACGTTGCTAAACTATAGCGTACCATTTTAGAAGATTAACACAACAAGAACACATGCAAACGAAGCTGTGGTTGAGAAGATACACTATCGAAAGATTTGGGTTTATCAAAGAAGAGAACTATATGCTTCATACATTTTAAATTTATAAATTAATGTAGATCATATTTTAGAGAAATATCCTATGTTAGAATTAACTCACATTATATTTATATTTTAAAAACACGAAGTAAAGCTTAATCACATTTTAGTTACAAATGTACATGTATAGTTTATACCATTTTGAACATTTAATTCAGGGAGACAACACATGTGGGACTAAGCGCATAACTTTATGATTCTTGTTGAACTAACCAAATTAAAATTCAAAAATATATTGATACTTACATTAGCCAAATTAATATTTAATTTGGAAAAATTGAGATATATCCTATGTAACTTTTATTTCGAAAGATAATTGAATAAACTTTAATCAGTTGACATTTATTATGAAACCGAAGTGTAGCTCTAATTAGATTTTATTAGAAAACAAGCTTAATAGGTACTCCCTCCATCCAGAAATGAGGCGTATTTTGATCAATCAAAATTCAAACTTTACAAACTTTGACCAACAATTAGTTAAATTATAAGCATATTTGTACTTAAATTTATTTTGAGATGACATTGAGTTTTTAGTGATTGACATTATATTATAAGAGAAATTAAGAGTCAAAATCTACTTTGAAAGACTTTTCTCCAGTTCAAATACGCCCATCATTTCTGGACGGAGGGAGTATTAATTTAATTATGAAAGCGAGGTATAACTCAAATTAGGTTTTATTTAGAAAACTTAGTTAAATAGAATTAGTCCAATTAATATTAACATGAAACATCGATATGTAAACCCTAATTAAACTTTATTAAGAAAAGGTTTTCAAATAGTCATTAATCACATTAATTTCAGAATAAATTTTAAAAACACATATTTGGCTAAACATAATGACTAGCGCGTAGTTTATGTTGAGACAAAACTAACGTAGCAAAAAACAAACTTGAACAGATACAAAACGCGAGAGGTATGGGCATCTTCAGAAGCTAGCAGAGATGAAACTCTAGACTTAGTGAATTGTCGTTGCGAATAGATGAATCCTTGGGGTTAGATCAACAAAAGGATAGGGCTAGGATTCGGTTGCAAGGATCTATGGTTGTTCAAAGGGGTTTTCTGCAAGACACTAGAACTAATCTAAAGATTACTAATTCTTGCAGGGACCTAATTGCTAAAGCACATAGAGCTTGCTCCCATGGCCAACAGGTGGCTTTGGGCGGCAAAATCGCCAGCGCTTTGGCAAGGTAGGAGCAGGGTGTCGCACAAGGTAGCTCACCGGCGGTCAGGATGGACGGCAGCTGCCGGAATCGGAGGTGAATGGCAGTGATGGCGGTCAGCTCGGTTGTCAAGCGGCGGAGGTCCTCCCACAGTGATTTGAGGACGGCGGGTGGCGGCACACGTGCAGCTTGACGTCCTGAAGCTCTTGGTGGCGTCAGCTTGCTCCGGTGGTCAAAGGAGGTGGCGAATCGGCGGGCGAGCTCTGGCGGCGCTCGGCTCTGCTCCGGCTCGAGCAGCAGTGGTGCTATGCAGAGGAGGGTGAGGGTGTCAAGAAAAACAATCAATTATTTTCCTATACTAAGTTTCCTATCAAGAAAAAAAATGTTGGAAAAATTTTAAAATTATGAGAAAATCATTGTTTATTCTTTCTAATCACGTCCTGAAATCCAAAAATTTCAAGGTGTGACAAAAAGCATGTTTATAGTACATAGAATGCCTTCTCCATGTTTATAGTACATGGAGAAGGCATTCCACCTTGCACACACAAGTAACCGACCTCGTTGGGGTTTGGGGTCATGTTTTGTGACAGGAGAGCTAATCAAGCTAGAAATTTGCTAAGGCATATCTAATCCGACTTGTATTTCTGAATATTATTCCATATGTGTATTATTGTGCAACTTTAGCTGTGAATTCACGACATAGTTCAATTGCTTTTCGTACAAAAAGGCAATACTGAATTTGCAAGATAATTTTATTCAAAGTTAAAAAATGAAATAAAACTAGAGTCAACCTAGAAAACGGGTGTGGCGATTCACCCGAATGGGTCACCAACGTTCTGTGCAAACCTGGTCACAATGAATGAAGCCCCTTCCAGCATGCCAGGAGAATCGCCGCCACTTTTGCGGCCTTGCCCCTCCCGGGCGGAGCTCCTCCCTCATCCGTGGCCTACATCTAGGAGAGAGAGATTTGGCCTACATCTAGGAGAGAGAGATTTGGTGGTGGGAAATGAACGGTGGATAACATCCAGATATGGCAGGGGAGCGGTGGGTGGGGCTCGCATCCGATATTTCACCTGGACGTCGGACGCCCTATCCCGAGCATTACTGAACGAGGAATGACCGATCGTATGCCGTAGAGACGACGGAGCGAGTTTGGCAGTGCAGGGGCCCGGTGAATGTTGGCCCACTTGCACTGAGCCATATATGGGCCCACGTTAGCTTTGGGTGGTCTAGATTAGATTTATGTTGGATTCGAATTTAATTCGGATTCAAACCTTCACACAAAACAACAGATGAATCAATTAAAATTCAAACCACACATGCAAAGGCATGAGTAAGTATTTTAATGAACAAATTCATTGTTATGAATTAAGATAGTGAAAAAGAGTTATTGCTTATATTGCAAACCATTTTTCATGGCTCACATGCAAGAACACGCGGGAAAGTTTTTTTGAAATCATGATATTTTTTTTCACAATTAACATATCACAAAAATGTGAGATGTTGCATGCGCCTTATAAAACAGATCGAAGGGAGTAATCAGCAAAAGTGACTGTTTCCTCTCCCCTGTAACTTAACTAGAAGGTAACAATCACTACTAGAAAACTCCGGATTCATCCCAAAGCTCAGCATCGGTTGCATTTTGTTCCCGGCACATTAGTACCGGGCCTAATGGCTAGTCTCCGAGGAGCCCCCAATGAACCGTTTAGTACTGGGTGGATGCTTCACTCGGTGCTAAAGGTCACCTATTGAGTACCGGTTGAAGCCTCCGACTGGTACTAATGAAGGCTTCACCCAGTGCTAAAGGGGTACCTCCCCTCACACGTCAGTCGCCCCGCTCTCTCTCTCCCACCCCAAGCGCACCCCCTCCCCACACGTACTTATCCTCTCGTCCCCCTCATCCGGCCTCTCACCTGCACCTCTCTCTCACCCGCGACGGGGCAAGGAGCAGCGGAGGCAAGAAGGGAGGGCACGGCGGCGGAGCGTCGACAGGCGTGGTGGAGAACGGAGCAGCCACCTCTCCCTCAGATCCGGCGACGGCGGCAACCGGTGGGCTGAGGCGCGGTGGCGGCAGCAACCGGTGGTGGTGGCTGAGCAGCATAAGTACGCCACCTTCCTCCCTCCCTGTCTCACTGGTGTGGGGCTCAGGTGCGGTGCGGGCGGGGCTCCGACGCTCTGGCGGATAGTGGCAGGGTGCGGTCGGGGCTCAGGTTGGCGGATTTCTTTTTTTATTTTTTAATACCCCTTTAGTACCAGTTATTTGATCTGGTACTGAAGGCCCCCGTTTAGTACTGAAGTAGAAATACCGGTTGCACAACCGATACTAAAGGTCAGTTAGAAACCGATACTGAAGATGCTTTCCCAAGCAGTGAATGCTCTATAAGAAATTTTTTTAGGAATGGAATATTGCATGCTTATCTTTTTCCGTACTGTTGTCAATTTTTTGAACCCAACATTTCTGGGGCAATTTCTTAATTGGAACTGAGAAATTTTTGCCATTGATGTCTCACTGATGTACCCAGCATATACAACGACTAGCAAATAAGGGAACGAATGAGTAAGTTTCAGGGGCATCTGAGGTATTTATCATATGTTTATTATAGGATTTTACTTCGGGCTTGGACCATATGGAGAAACCGTAATGCTTGCGTGTTTGAAGGAGCATCACCTAGTATAAACGCCATCCTACAAGCCTTTAAAGATGAATATCAGTTATGGTGTTTTGCTGGGCCTAAGGCCTGTAAGCCCTGGACCTAGGGAGGGTCAAGGAGGTCGGCTAAGTTAGCTTGGTCGATTCGGTTGTATTTCACTTTTGTAAGGTGCTTGCATTGTGACCCTAAACACCCCTCATTCCTGTGGTGGCTAGGACATTTTTTTTCATCTATCTAAATACAAGATATGCGGCTCTTCTTTGTTTTTGAGAAAAAAATTTCTGGTACCTTCTGACACAAGTCCTATGACTGTAATGCCCCCGTGGCCGTCAGCAGCTCGCCGGCGATCATGAGTCACACACAGATCAAGTTGGGAAGTGGTTTTGGGAGGGAGGAACCCTAAACCCTGGTATTCAGTTTCATTCAGCTAACAGATGATGATAGCTTCCACTATTCCCTGACCGACAACAGTAATACTCCTTCAGCGCTACACCCACACACACACTGACAGCCGGTCCCACCTAGACACCACACATGCTACACATTACAGAAGACGTATTCCTCCGCGTGCGCCTTCTCTTCATGCCATCTCCTGACTGGGCATTACATCTCCCCGGCTGTAGAAGTTGCTTGTCCCCAAGCAACGGCGTCAGGAAACCGGTGTTTGACAACATAGTAATCCTCCCAAGTAGCACAGGTAGCAGGCAGGGCAGTCCACTTGATGAGGACCTGAGGAATAGCTCAAGTTGCCTTCTTGACCAGATGACGATCCAGGACAGTCTCCAGTGAGAGATCTTGGGCTGACAAATCAATCAACTTTGGCAATTCCTTGAAGACAGGAGTGTAGTTGGGCGTGAAAGGCTTGAGTTGAGAAATATGGAAAACTGGATGTATCTCACTTCCTTTTGGTAATGCCAATTTATAAGCTGTTGAACCCAGTTTTTCTTCCACCACAAAGGGATCAAAATACTTGAAAGCAAGCTTGGGATAAGGTCGGTTTACCAATGACTGTTGGACATATGGCTGCAGCTTGAGTAGGACTTGTTCACCAACCTGAAAGCATCTGTCAGAACGATGGCGATCTGCCTGAAGTTTAATACGGTTCTGGGCTGCAGCAAGGTGTTGCTTCAGAGATGCCAATTGCTGTTCCCTTTCCTGCATAAAGTCCACAGCGGGGTTGTGTTCTTGAGTAGACAATGGTATGAAAGTGCCCAAATCAGCCTCATAACCATAGACAGCTTTAAGGGGGAACAGCCCAAAGAAGTGTGGTAATTAGAATTGTACCACAATTCAGCCAAAGAGAACCAAGTTTTCTATTGCTTGGGTGAATCTTGAACAGCACACCTGAGGTACATTTCAAGGCATTGATTCACTCGTTCAGTTTGGCCATACGTTTGAGGGTGGTAAGCTGAGCTTCCGAGCAACTTTGTATCCACCAATTTAAACAATGCTGTCCAAAAAGCACTAGTGAAGATCTTATCCCTGTCAGATACGATTGTCCTTGGCATACCATGTAATTTAACTACATTGTCAAGCACTGCCTTAGCCACAACCTCTGCAGTGAATGGATGTTTGAGAGGGATAAAATGGCTGTACTTGGTGAATCTGTCAACCACCACCAATATAACATTGCATCCTTCTGATAGTGGCAAGCCTTCAACAAAGTCCATGAAAATATCCTGCCAAGCACCTTGAGGAATAGGGAGGGGTTGGAGTAAACCTCCTAGATGAGTATGCTTATGCTTTGTTTGCTGACAGACTATACACTGCTTCACAAAGTTGGCAACATCAGTTTCCAATCCTTTCCAACAAAAGAGTTGCTTGACTCTGTAGTAGGTGGCTTTGGTTCTAGAGTGGCCTCCAATAACACTAGAATGTAAAGCATCAATTTGTCTTGTTTGTAATGCTACATTTGCAGCAATCCAAATTTTGTTGTTGAACTTGATGAGGCCCTGATGTAGGAAGAATCCCTAGTCATCTGGAGATTTAATTGCTAGTCTTGTTAATATTTCTTGAGCTTGAGGGTCTGTGACATAAGAATTGAGCACCTCTTGAACCTAGGTTGAGCTTCAGAAACAACGTGTACTACTAACAAATGATAGCATTTGGATAAAGCATCAGCTGCTAGATTCTCTTTCCCTTTTCTATAAATGACTTTGAATTGGAGCCCAATAAGTTTGGTCATTGCTTTCCTTTGCATTTCAGAATGAAGGTTTTATTCACTGAGATAAGATAAACTTTTATGATTTGTTCTAATTACTCTTGCCTCTGAAGATATGGTCTCCGTTTCTCAACAGCCATAATTAAAGCTAGGAATTCCTTTTCATATATAGATAAATTTTTATGTGTGGGTCCTAGTGCCTTGCTCATAAAAGCCACAGGTTGATCTCCTTGCATCAAAAACAGCCCCCACCCCTAATTAGAAGCATCAGTTTCAACAATAAATGGCTGAGTGAAATTTGGAATAGCCAACACTGGGGCTATGACCATGGCTTGCTTTAACTGGTTAAAAGCTGCTTGAGCTATAGCAGACCACTCAAATTGCTTCTTCTTCAGAAGTGTTGTCAATGGTTTAGCCATCAATCCATAATGTTGGATAAACTTTTTGTAGTAGCCAGTGAGATCCCAAAATCCCCTCAATTCAGTTACAATAGTAGGAATCGGCCAATTAAGCATAGCTTCTATTTTTGCTAGATCAGTAGCCACCCCCTGCTCAGAAATAATGTTCCCCAGATAATCAAATTTGTGTTGAGCAAAAGAACACTTGCTATGTTTCAGGAAAAATTGATTTTGTCTGAACTTCTCCGGAACAAGCCTGAGATGCTAGATATGTAAGTCCAATGTGGGGCTGTAAATTAATATGTCATCAAGAAACACTAGCACAAATTTCCTAAGAAAAGGACCCAAAATCTCATTCATAGTGCACTGAAAAGTGGCTGGAGCATTGGTAAGCCCAAATGGCATTACTCTAAACTGGTAATGCCCATGTTGTGTCTTAAAAGCTATTTTGTGTTCATCAGACTCTTTCATTCTCACTTGATGATACCCAGCTCTCATGTCTAACTTAGTGAAATATTTTGTGCTAGCAAGCTCATCCAAGATTTCATCAATTATTGGCATTGGAAACCTATTTTTGATGGTAATATCATTAAGTTTCCTATAGTCCACACAAAAACACCAAGTGCCATCTTTCTTTTGAACTAGTAAGATAGGGGAAGCATAAGGACTAGTACTGGGGGTTATCAGACCAGCAGCTAACAATTCTTGCACTTGTCTTTCAATTTCATTTTTGTGTAATGGTGAGTATCTATAAAGCTTAGAGTTAATAGGGATAGCACCTGGAATAATGGGAATAGGGTGGTCATAAACTCTGGAGGGAGGCAACTCCTTAGGTTCAGCAAAAACATCTTGAAATTCATCTAAGAGTGTCTGAACTTCAGGAGGTGGTAGGAGCTTCACTATAGCAAAAGCCCAAATATCATTGTCAGCATCCCACTTCAATAATTTGTCAGCTGAGAGCTCTTGAATAGCCAAATTGCCTGCCTTGACCCCTTGGATAGTGACCTGTTCACCTTTGTACAAAAATTCCATTGTCTTGTGCTCCCAATGATGGGTGATGGGACTATGTGACTTGAGCCAATCATACCCTAGAATGCAATCATAAGCTTCCAAATGCAACACCCTCATATCACAACTGAAAGTGTGTCCCTGAATCCACTATTCTAACTGAGGTACCATTTGATCAGAAACTAGCACCTCTCCATTGGCTACTTTGCCTGTCTTAGGAGGTGCTGGTATTGATTGTATGCCAATCTTACCTAAGAATCTGGAGCTAACAAAACAATGGGAACTACCACTGTCCACTAGCATTAACATCACCTTGTTCTTGACAAGAGCTCTTAATCTCATGTCTTCACCCTCATCTGTACCAGCAATGGCATTCAGTGACAAAGTGCCAAAATCGGTTGCTAATGCATCCTCAATGTCCAACTGAGTTAAGACTTCCTCAGTCAGGTTGATGTATAAATCATTGAGCATCAGGGCATTGACTTGAGCTTTTGGCCTTTTAGTGCATTTTGAAGCATGAGTTGCATCATAAGGTTCTCTACAATAGAAACATATATTGTG
The DNA here is from genome assembly GCF_005286985.2 of Setaria viridis. NCBI lineage: Eukaryota > Viridiplantae > Streptophyta > Magnoliopsida > Poales > Poaceae > Setaria > Setaria viridis. The sequence goes on from NC_048270.2 coordinate 32,728,905, forward strand.
AGATCGACAATAATCTCTGAGTGTAGGAGCTGTGGTTGGTTTGTTCTGGTCCATTCTAACAGAAGTGGATGTAGAAGGCCATTTGGTGGCTGAGGGAGGTTTCAGACTCTTGATTGAACTTTTATCCTGTATCTGTTGTTGTATCTTTGCCAGCATCACAGCTCTTTCCATGGAGTGTGGAACTTGTCCTTGAACTGCATAACTTATCTCAGGTTTAAGTCCTCTAATGAATTGTGAAATAAAATAGGTGTTAGGCATTCCTCCACTATGCATGTCCACCTTAAACTGAAGAGTCTCAAAAGCATTTGCATACTCTTCCACTGAACCAACCTGTTTTAAATCGAACAACTCATCTATAGCATGCTGGTAGTCATAATCTCCAAATTTCTACTCTACAGCCTTAATGAATTGGTCCCAATTTTCCACCATATTCTTTCCCTTATATACCCTAAACCACCTGGAAGCATTTTCATCCATATGCATTACTGCAGTCATAATCTTCATGTGTTCAGGTATGTCAAATATCTGAAAGTAAGTTTCACACTTATCATGCTAAATTGTTGGATCATGTCCTTCAAACTTGGGAAACTGCATTGTCGGCATTAAATTCTTATGAACATTAGCATTTTGTCCAAAAGGACGAGCACCAGTAGCAGATCGATGATAGTGTGCTTCACCAAACTGTGACTGGTCATGGTGATATTGGTTCTGACAGTTGTAAGCAGTATTGGATGGAGTAGGACTGTCCCATGTTCCTGATCCTCTTGTCTCATCTGCCAGTATTGGATGGAGTAGGACTGTCCCCATGTTCCTGATCCTCTTATCTCATCTCTGCTCCAGAGTTAATTTGGCCACTGCTTGGCCAGTAGCTTCCTGTGCTAGAATTTGTTGCTCCCTCGTGGATAGATCCACAGCCTTGTTGTTGATGTCCAATTTCACTTGCATCTGCTGTTGAGCGATGTTGAGGTCCTCCATTTTGGCAAATAGTAGATCCACAGATTCCATCAACTTGTCCAGCTTCGCATCTGCTTTGGTATATCCATCGGCCATGGCATCCAAAAGTAGCTGGGACTGCACAGAAGGTTTGGGCGGAGCCGTGGTGAATCGCCCGCAAATCAACCCGTGGTAGGATGGGAATTACAGGAAGTCAATCATTGTCGCCGGTGTCGCACGGTAAACGGCGAGACCTCAGCAAACCCACCCCGATTAAAGGTCAGATTGACGGAATAACGCAATTCAATGCACCAACAACCGATCCAAAACCTAACGCACCAGAATCGCTAGCAGGGAGAAGGAATCGGGGAGGGAGACACCTGAATTGAAGATATCAGACAGCGTTGCCTTGCGCCGCCACTTCCCCGATGTAGCGCTCCGCCGCCACCCCCAACACCCACGCCGAGGAAGACGAGTCTCTGATACCACCTATAATGCCCCCGTGGCCGTCGGCAGTTCGCCGGCGACGTGAGTCACACACAGATCAAGATCTGGAAGTGGTTTGGGGAGGGAGGAACCCTGAACCCCAGTATTCAGTTTCATTCAGATAACAGATGACGATGGCTTCCACTATTCCCCGACTGATAACACTAATACTCCTTCAGCGCTACACCCACGCGCACACTGACTGCCGGTCCCACACGGACACCACACACGCTACACATTACAGAAGATGTATTTCTCCACGTGCGCCTTCCCTTCACGCCATCTCCTAACTGGGCATTACAATGTCTTATTCTTGTACTCTGGGGTCGGGATGTGACCTGACAATCTTTTCTAATCCACTTGACTTCCTCATCCCTTCAACATCTCTTTCCTACTCCCCCTATCCCGTAAAGAGTATCCCTTTAAGTTTATCCTAAGTCAAATTATTTTAAGTTTGATTAAGTTTACAATGAATAGTATCAATATTTATAAACTAAATAGGTATGCTATGAAAATATATTTCATAACGACTCTAATGAAACTTGCTAGACATCAAAAGCATTGATATAATTTTATATAAACTTGATCAAACATAAGATGGTTTGACTTATGACAGAACTAAAGAGAGACTCTTTGTGGGATGGAGGGAGTACACTCCTATGTCTCCAACCAGCATTGGTTCTACATACATATGAGCCGTTCTAGTGTCATGGTCTTTCACGTCTAGTCGTTCAGTGGGAGCCGCAAAACTTCGAATGATTCTGCTTGATCTTTTTCAACATGACAACAACATCGCTCATAGAGTTCCTCTCTTCCTGTGATTCCTTAATTTGTGCAAAGCAAACCTAACTCCAGAACGCACAACAAACAACTGTTCGAATTGTTGGAGGAACCTCTAGTGCCATATTACCATGAGAGGTTTCCGTGCCTTGTTGCATCACCTTGCAATAACTTTTGATCAATAGAAGCATGCAAGTTGCCTTAAACATGTAAATCGAAAACCAAATTGCAAACGGCCACTCCAAAGCGTTGCTTTTGAATGCCTTTTGAATGGAGAAGGGGTTCCTTTGTTTTAGGCACTAGTAGAGAACTCACCTTCCATGCATCCCATTTTGTCTCGGTTTAAAGTTGGCCCGGGACAAAAGGTTCACCAACCTGGACTAAAGCTCGGTCATTGGCAGGGGCTCACCAACCGGGACCTTTTATCCCAGTTGCAAAGGCTAGTTGAAAAAAAAGATCCTGAGAGGCCTTTTATCCCGGATCTTTTATCCCAGTTGGTGTCGGATAAAAGGGGGTCTTTTATCCCGATTGGTGTTTCAAATCGGGATAAAAGGGTCCCAACGGGATGGCTAAAAGAGGAGTAAATCCCTCGAACCCTTTTATCCTGGTTTGTAATACCACCCGGGATAAAAGGGGGTCTTTTATCCCGGTTGGTGTTTTCAACTAGGATAAAAGGGTCCCACGAGTTAATACAGAAAGATTGCATCCCCTATATAGTTAGATGTGCTGTGTAGGTGGGATGGCAAGGAAGCTACACGCGAGGCTGGAGGTCGTGCGTTCGAATCCCACGCAGCGTGCACGCGCATGTTTCGCGTGAAAAATCGTGTGACTTGTGATTTGCGACGTGCGCGTGTGGGCGGGACCTCCCAGGATTTCTTTTTTTTTTTGTGCAGCGCCTGGTGTGGTGACTTGTTTACCAACCGGGATAAAAGGGGGTCTTTAGTCCTAGTTGAGTGACCTGGGATAAAAGACCCCCCCTTTTGTCTCGGTTTGTTTATCCCGGATGGATTTTCGAGAGATTTGCACCCTACCAACCGGGACTAATACCAAGTTCTTTACCAGTGAGGCCATTCTCAATGCAAGTTTCATGAGGGTTTCAAACTCATTAAATGGCATGCCATATAGATAAAAATGGTGACATGGCATAAAATTTATGTAGAGAGAGAGGGGTTGGGTTTCATGGGGATGAAGTCCTCTGTACATGGTTACCTAGACTTTGAAACTATGATGAAACTCCTCATCTTTATAACTTTTGTCAATCCTATGTGGTCATGGTTAGTGTGCCACTATTTAGTTTAGGTACAATTACAAGTGGTTACATATTTATATGGCATATTTGATCTCAATACCATACAACAATTAAATACTATGAGTAACCTATGAAATCGTGACATGAAACTATGCACGCTCTCTTGGAAATGGTGTAATGAAACTCTCGAGAATGGCCTTCGGCAGGTGACAAATAAATTAAAAAACTAAATTTCAATCTTGGTATACAGCTAGAAAGCAGTTTGCAAATAAATTCCATGACAGCCAACCGACAAGTAGACAATACTGTCACAACACACTAGCTCAAGACGCAGAAGATTAAGATGGAGCCAACATGCATTTTACAGCAGACAGCACATGCTGATAACTCAAATAAATACTATGTCAATGGGCACCCTTGAGAGAGTGGATCGCCGACAAGATACTGGCAAATACACCAATGACGGATAAAACCTTGAGGATGGTCTTCCAGTTGTTGTAAACGAACGCGTACACCTTAATCCGCATTGGCCTCTTGATCCTGTAACTCTCAATCTGTACCATGATGTTGCCACAGCAGCGTCCGAGGCGCAGGCTCTGAAGGCTGGTGAAGAAGTGCAGCGCGTTCGTGTTCGTGAGCCCTGCTCCTCCTTGCAGAATACCCTTTGTTCGCAGGTGGTGCACGTCCTCCTTCCTATTCACCAACATGCAGAGCAGGAGGAGGTACGAACAGACAGCAGAGTCTTCAAACTCTGCCTCGTCGTAAAAAAAATTTGGGGTCGTGCATAGCTCGAGGGCCGCCATGTTGACGAGCAGGCTTGCGTTTAAATCGTTCAGAGACAGCGGCGCCATGGAGAGCTCGGCGAACAAGATCCGTTTCTTGGTGAGGCCCATATCCGCAAGCTCTGTTGTTTTCTTGGCTCTGATGTTGATGCCCATTTCGGCAAGCTCCATGGCACTAACTGAGACTTGTATCGATTTCATTTTCCCTATTCCAGGCACCTCTGTTCTGCTCCTTGTTCTTCCAACAATGTAGAACCGGAGGAGGCCAAGGAGATGCGGGGGTTCGTAGCTATCATCCAAGACAACACTAGGCACTTCATCAACCCAGTCTTGCAGACGGCCGTCTTTCCAATTAGCAACGAACTTCGCCAAGGGCACGGACGTGTACTTCAGGAGGGCGTCCACCACCGGCCAGGGGATCTGGTTCTCAAGCAGCATGATGTCATGATCGATTTCGTTGGCACTGAACTCGAAGAAATCATACAACGTCGCGTTGCAGTCCATGCCCGACATTTTTATCATGTACATGACCAAGAAGCACGCGTCAAAGAACATCATAGGTAGGAAGTCGGCATCGACGATACCTTCCATCACGTCCTCTCTGTAGAGGCGGCGGGCATCGATCTCCGCCACAGCGGAGACGACCGCGTAGTACATGTCCTGGACCGAGCGGCCCGAAGTTTTGATGCAGTGGTAAGCAGCCACATGCTTCACATTCTCGGTATGCCTGAGCTCTTGTCGACGGTGGTGGTAAGGGCCGATGGCCACAATCCTCGGGACGGTATACCAATCGCCGAGATCTTGGATGCTTGGAGGGTACCTATGGATCTTCATTTTCATCATGCCGATATCATCTTTAAACTTGCGCGCTTTTTCCTGGAACACCAGAATAGGATTATTGTTGTAGATCTCCATTTCCATATCGTGCAGCAAATCAACCTCTAAGGACTCTTGTGCTGCTGCTTGCTCAACAATCGGACCGTCATGCTGTGTGGCTGCAGCATAGTAGTTGTACTCAACAAGCTGCTGCTGCTGCTGCCCTCTGGTAGAGCTACTAGGGACATATGGCTGGAGGCTCCACATACCAGCAAATATGTCAATGGACGACGCATACTCCACAGGGAGGCCGGCAGCAGGATCCCAAACTTCATCATTTGCTGGTTCTTCAAATGTTCTTGCCGCAGCAGGTTCCATAGACGATGCTCCAGAAGGCAAGCTTGCTCAAAGTACTCTCTGCAACAAGCACTGCACAAGAAAATTTGAAATGAAAGAGAGTTATTACAAACACATCACAGAGACACTACACGCAGACACAGACACATAGAGTGCTATGTATAGTATTAAATAATAATGGTTAGTCAGAGACCAAAAAGAGATGAGAAGGAAGACTACTTACAGAAGGACTGAAGACCAGAAGCGCGCATCCTTACTTGTCGACTCTCCTCTTATGTATAGAGCTTTATCAGTTCCCGTGGCAGCCTGTCATCTAACGTTGGCACCAATTGGTTTAATTTATGACTACGTTTATAGATGCGCTGATGCACACTATATGGTTGGTGGTAGCTACTTTCTTGCTACACATAACCCTTGTGTCCGTGCTGACGGCGGTGACGGCTTGGGCGTCCCAAACCTTCTTGGAGATATCGTTGTGGGGCTCTTTTCCCTCACAATCATTGGTATCTCAAGTGAAAAACTCAGTCTCGATTCTACCAAACGGCACCGGCGGCGTTCTCAGCATTATATTCCTACCAACAGTCGTCTCTTTGGAGGCTAGAACATATTGGCTGCGATATTGGGCATTGTTGCAGCATGAAGTCAGATTTCGGATATTTTTGTGAAGAGTGGATGGATAAACAATAATATATATGAGGGATATGGGTACCCCTTAGGTCCCCACAACCTAGGATACTAGCCGGACCTGACAAGTGGGCCTACCCGACCAGGGTATGCGGACCGAGGATATGAAGTTACCTGAGTACACGTCAAGGCAAAAAGACAGTCCAAATCTACCCGGATATCATGGGACGCGTATTGTAATCTGACTTAGATTACTTTCCCTCGCGTCTCTTTTGCGCTCTCATGATCACCTTCAAGTTCTTGGTCTCGCAACCATCCTCATCTACAAATCAACCACTTGGGTAACCCCCAAGTGGACTGCCGGGTCCGAAAATCCGACAGTTGGCGCGCTAGGTAGGGGTGGTTGCGAGATTCATTCTTGTGACATCGATGGCATCCCGTCCTGACGTTGTTTCTCCCAAGAGCATGAAGTAATTCCTCGCCAACCCGGTCCAGATTCAGTTCGGGACCATACCGGCGGATTCAGGTCCGACCACTTTCTCCGTCAACTCGGTGACTCCCACTGATTCGACGACTTCCGTTGACTCGGCGATTCCAGATGACTCGGTGGCTTCTATCAACTCGGCGACCGGCACCAACTCAACCCCCATTGGATCTGTTGCAGTAGGACAAGTTCTCCATCCAAGGATAGTCACGCCGCTTGCCCAACAAGTCAGTGAACTCTCCGTCTCAAAGAGAATTCCAGATCTAGTCGTCGGCGCCCACCTACCCATGCCATCCGACCTAATCGCGGGGCTAGAGCGCATCAGCATCACTATTGTTGAGTGCATAGAATTATCTGAGGCGGTGCTATGCTCAACAAGGTCGGTGCAAGGTCCGTTCTACATCCCTTTTGGTCTGCAGAACTCGGTCGCCGAGTACTCTGCTAAGCTTGACCAAGTTTCCCAAAATGAATCTATCGGCGTCGTGTGTTTGTTGTTCTATGTTAACCAATCAGTATCTCAACGTGCTCCTGCGTCAAGTTCAAAGCAATCGAGGAACATCAATCCGATCTGTCGAAGCAATAACATGTCGTCTTGGTGTGTGTTGAGCTATAATTTATGGCAGATTTGACTCCATCGCGGCGTCACGGTGCAATCGGAATCGATTTCTTTAACCGAGTCGGAAGTAGAGCAAGTACTCGGTCTCGCCGAGTTCCACCCGTAAAACAGCTGCAGCCACATATCAGATCAGGTCCGAGAGCGAAAGGATCAACAAGATCGAGGCAAAAATCTAACACGCGTCAAGATGAAGTGCATGCGCATCTGCTGCCGCACATGCTTGGAAGGAGCATACCATCGGTCTACCGTAAATATGGAATTATATTGTCACGTGCACAAAAAAAAGCCACAAAAGGTTACAACCATTGCTATGTGCATACCAAAGAAGCTACAATAAGCTTACACCGCTACAATTCAGCAACGCCAACATACCAGCAACTACTTCGACTACTTGTCTTGACTAGAAACTAGTCGGGATACTCCGTCGACGACTAGTCGGCTTCATGAACAAACTGTCACGGCTCCATCGACGACCGCCACGGCTTCGTCGATAATCGTCCATGAATCAAGCTAAGTCTATTTTTATAATTAAATATTTTACGGCTGCCGTATTTTTATAATTAAATATTTTACGGCTGCCGTCCTACATACGTCTCGGCTCCGCCATGTCTTGTACTTTGGGATATCCTTCATGTCTTGTATGTTTTCTCTTAATAGTTGCTAAAATACTCAAGTAGCACATGCCTTAATTCGTGAAACCTTGACTCATCCTGCACGTCTCCTATATGCGAGCATTGGGTCAGCCCCAACGCTATATCCTGAGATAAGCTATCCTCTCCGTGAGTAGTGGTCAGCAGGGTTAGGTGCTTAAACATAACAGGCTAACTACATAGGGAAATTACACGACCTATGAGAGCAGGACGTTCTACGACAAATCAAACTTCCAAGTTATTCAATCATTAAATATTCTACATTATGCTACATAATCTTTTTATTGTCCCTTGACAGCATAAAACTACTCGGCATGCCTCCCGTCACCCAGGCAACCTCTCTGGTTCGGGGCGGGAGGTGACTCAACGTGCCTCCATGGCTTCATCGGTCATCCAACCCGGCACCTATCGGATGTAGTGGGTGGACAACTCAGGTGTCACCACCCCATGGAATATCCAACACCTACGACGCTTCTACCCCAAGAACCTAAAAGCTACGTATTCCTTATCTCTTTGTTATTGAATAAATAAAACCTCTATGGTTGTTTTTGCGGACCTACTGAGTTACTATTATTTTGCCCGAGCTGTTCCTTACGCTCAAGGGTTGTTCGACCTATTCAACAGCTCGCTCGCTCTCAGGCTCGGGGCCTTCCCCCAGGCACCAACCTCTAGGTCCTGTTTCCTTCTCCTCCCTCTCTTGAGGCTATACGACTAACTCGTGTGGCCGGCATCCTAACTTGCGAAACCTAGACAACCTTGCGTTTACCCCTCCTACAAGCTCGAGATCCGCTCTCAGCAGGACGCTGGTCAAGCCTCAGCTACACGTTGTCCAGTCGTATGTGCCAAAGGAGGGATGGAGCATCTTTTTCTCAGACTGCATACGATTAAGTTCATTGCATCACATATTTCATCACATAGATTGATACAACACAATATTTATTTTACAGGTCCTGACTCGACGCACTTTGATGACTCATTCGGCTCCCAGGCTCGGGGGTTGGGCACCGTCGCCAACCCGGCGTGCCTCCTGTCGCCTGGCCGACCTCTCTAGCTTGGGGCAGGAGGCAACTCAGCATACATCGATGACTCGTTCGGCTCCCAGGCTCGGGGGTTGGGCGCCGCTGACGATCCAGCATGCATCCCGTCGCTTGGCAGACCTCTCTAGCTCAAGGCGGGAGGCGACTCGGCATACTTCGATGACTCGTCCAACTCCAAGGCTCGGGGCTGGGCACTGCAGATGACTTGGCGTACCTCCCGTTGCTCGGCTGACATCTCTAGCTCGGGGCGGTAGGCGATTTAGTGTACTTCGATGACTGGTCTGGCTCCCAGGCTTGGGGGCTGAGCGCCACCGACGACTCGGCGTGCCTTCCGTCACTCAGCTAACCTCTCTAGCTCAGAGCCGATGATGACTCGGCATACTTCGATGACTCGTCCGGCTCCAAGGATCGAGGGCTGAGCGCCGCCGCCTACTCAGCATGCCTCACATCGCCCGGCCGACCTCTCTGGCTCGGGGCGGGAGGCAACTTGATGTGCTTCCATGACTCGTCCGGCTCCCACACTAGGGGGCTGGGCACCTACTTTAGGTCAACGTGCCTCTGTGGCTCCGCCAGTCCTCATCCTCAAGGCCTGGGCACCTAATTCTGGTCGGCGTGTCTCCATGGCTTCACCTATCCTTGTGCTTGGGCACTTGGATTTGCTTCTGGGATCAACTTTTTATTCTTTGACCATTGGACCAATTATTCTAATCGCTTCAATTCTCGGGGGTTACTCCTACGGAGTGTGTCTTGCGACGCCCTCCATAACCTTTGCTTCGACCTGCTAGATGCCAGCATCCATCAACTCGAGACTCATCTTCACTCTACGCGTTGGCTCTGCGCTCGCTTGGATTTTCTTCTTGCGCAACCTCTCCGTCACCATGACGCCATCACAGCTCCAGTCGACCTCATTTCAAGTTTCGCTGTGATGACCTAAAATTCCTGTTCGCCTACACATCGCTCATGGGCTTGAGGAATATGGGTAGCCCATGGGTCCCTACCGACTAGGAGATTGGCTGGACCTGACAAGTGGGCCTACCCGACCATGAAGTTACATGGAGTACACATCAAGCCAACAAGACAGCCCAAATCTACCCGGATATCATGGGACACGTATTGTAATCTGACTTAGATTACTTTCCATGTAACGTCGGACTATATAAGGTGGCCAAGGGCACCCCCTAGGGGCAAGAAATTCCAACGCATCGACTCTCATACCAAGCAATACAATCCACGCATACAGGACGTAGGGTATTACTCTTTGGAGGCTCAAACCGGTCTAAAATGCCTCGCATCTCTTTTGTGCTCTCGTGATCACCTTCGAGTTCTTGGTCTCGCAACCATCGTCACCTACAAATCAACCAATTGGGTAACCCCCAGATTGAGTGCCGAGTCCATAACTCCTACAATATACTCTCCATCCCCAAAAAATGCAACTCTCGCTTCCCGAGAAGTCAACCGATTTTAACTTTAACCAAATTTATACAAAATAGTACATGTATGGTACAAAATAAATATCAATAGATTAATCGGGTAATATATTTTCATACTAAATTTATTCGAAGACGTGAATGTTAGTACATTTTGGTATAATTTGGTCAAATTTGAAACTATTTGACTCCTCGAGTTGCATTCTTTTCGGGACGGAGGGAGCATTGCTTATGATTTCTCCCTTTTTGTTTGTGTGCTATTTCCTTGTGATCAGCTGTTTGAGCTGAAACTACTGTAAGACTTGGGCTCCGTGCGGTTTGCAGAGACTGTATATTTTCTATTTTTTAAAAAAACACTCTATAAACATACGTGATGTAACATTTCTAGGATCTAGTTTAGTTATCTACACAAGTAGTAGTAAAAAATGGAAGGAGCGTACCAATTATCCATGTCAAGTGCAATATGTTCGATACTTTGAACACTCCAGCGCAAGCGGCATGGAAGAAGTGATATCGGTGGGGGTGCCTCCAGCGTGGATCGAGGACCGATGGTCGTGGCATCTCCAGGTTCGAGACCAATTTGATGTCATGAATGCACCGGACAGACGGCATCCGTCAACTTAAAGACTCAAGCAGGTACTAACGTGAACGGTTGGGGGCATCAACCAGTATTAATATGGACCATTTCATACTGGTTGGTACCCCAACCGGTACTAAATGATCTCACGGGCACCTCCTCGAGAATTATCCGTTAGACTCAGTACGAATGTGAACATTAGTAACGGGTCTAATTCCAACCGACACTAAGATCGTGAACAAAAGATCCGTTCCCTAGTAGTGTTACAAAGACATCACAGAGACACTACACGCATACACAGACACATAGAGTGCTATTTATATTATTTAATAATAATGGTTGGTCAGAGACAAGGAGAGATGAGAAGGAAGACTACTTACACGAGGACTGAAGACCAGAAGCGCGCATCCTTGCTTGTCGACGCTCATCAGTTCCCGTGGCAGCCTCTCATCTAACGTTGGCACCAATTGGTTTAATTTATGACTACGTTTATAGATGCCCTGATGCACACTATATGGTTGGTGGTAGCTACTTTCTTGCTACGCATAAACCTTGTGTCGGTGCTGACGGCGGTGACGGCCTGGCCGTCCCAAACCTTCTTGGAGATTACGTTGTGGGGCTCTTTTCCCTCACAATCATTGGTATCTCAAGTGAAAAACTCAGTCTCAGTTCTACCAAACGGCGCCGGCGGCGTTCTCGACATTATATGGGCGGATCCAGGGTCCGGGCTGCCCGGGCTGCAGCCCGGGGCGAGATCATGGAGTCCCTTTAACCTATGTGCTGTTTAGCCTAACAAAATGAGGTTTAGGAGACAAAATTAGACTATTTTAGGTGTGATTCAACAGCTTAGCCCGGGGCGCAGCCCCGTTCTGGATCCGCCCCTGCCTACAGTCGTCTCTTTGGAGGCTAGAACATATTGGCTGCGAAGCGGAGGTTTCGGATATTTTTGCGAAGAGTGGATGGATAAAGAATAATATATACTCCGTACACTCAAAAAGAATGCAACTCTCGCATCTCGAGAAGTCAACTAATTTTAAGTTTAACCAAATTTATATAAAATAGTACATTTATGATACCAAATAAATATCAATAGATTAATCGGATAATATATTTTCATACTAAATCTATTTGAGGACGTGAATATTAGTACATTTTTGTAAAATTTTGGTTAAATTTGAAATCGTTTGACTCCTTGATAAATGAGAGTTGCATTTTTTTGGATGGAGTATTGCTTATGATTTCTTCCTTTTTGTTTGTGTGCTATTTCCTTGTGATCAGCTGTTTGGGCTGAAACCACTGTAAGACTTGGGCTCCGTGCGGTGCGCAGAGCCTGTATATTTTCTATTCTTTTAAAAAAACACTCTACAAACATACGTGATGTAACATTTCAGGATCTAGTTTAGTCCTCTAGACAAGTCGTAGTAAAAAATGGAAGGAGTACCAATTATCCTTGTCAAGTGCAATATGTTCGCTCCTCTGAACACTCCAGCGGAAGCGGCAGGGAGTGATATCGGTGGGGGTGCCTCCAGCGTGGATGGAGAAGGAACGATGGTGATGGCATCTCCAGATTCAGACCTATTTGATGTCATGAATGCACCGGACAGACGGCATCCGTCAACTTAAAGACTGAAGCACCAGGTACTAATGTGGGGGTACTAATGTGGATCGTTGGGTCACCAATGGGTACTAATGTGAACCCTTTCCTACCAGTTGGTGCTCTCAATCGGTACTAAAAGGTCTGACGGGCGTCACCTCAGGGACTTTTCGTTAAGCCTGGTACTAATACTAATATTAGTCTAACCGATACTAAGGGTGTGGACGAAAGGTCCATTCCCTAACAGCAATTTATAGTATTAAATAATAATGATTAGTCAGAGACCAAAGAGAGCTGAGAAGGAAGACTACTTACAGAAGGACTGAAGACCAGAAGCGCGTATCCTTACTCCTCGATGCTCCTCTGTATAGAGCTTTATCAGTTCCCGAGGCAGCCTGTCATCTAACGTTGGCACCAATTGGTTTAATTTATGACTACGTTTTATAGATGCGCTGATGCACACTATATGGTTGGTGGTAGCTACTTTCTTGCTACACATAACCCTTGTGTCCGTGCTGACGGCGGGTGACGGCTTCGGCGTCCCAAACCTTCTTGGAGATATCGTTGTGTGGTCTCTTTTCCCTTACAATCATTGGCATCTCAAGTGAAAAACTCAGTATCGGTCTACCAAACAGCACCAGCGGCGTTCTCGACATTATATTCCTACCTACAGTCGTCTCTTTGGAGGCTAGGATATATTGGCTGCGATATTGAGCATTGTTGCAGTGTGAAGTCGAGGTTTCGGATATTTTTGTGAAGAGTGGATGGATAAGCAATAATAATACTTCCTCCATCCAAAATGAATGCAACTCTTACTTCCCAAGAAGTCAACCAATTTTAAGTTTAACCAAATTTATACACAATAGTACATTTATGGTACAAAATAAATATCAATAGATTAATTGGGTAATATATTTTTATACTAAACCTAGTTGAAGACGTGAATGTTAGTACAATTTTGTGTAATTTTGGTTAAATTTGAAACCATTTGACTTCTCGAGAAACGAGAGTTGCATTTTTTTTGGATGGATGGAGTATTGCTTATGATTTCTTCGTTTTTGTTTGTGTGGTATTTCCTTGTGATCGGCTGTTTGAGCTGAAACCACTGGGCTCCGTGCGATCGCAGAGACTATATATTTTCTATTTGTTTTATAAAAACACTCTATAAACATACGTGATGTAACATTTCCAGGATCTAGTTTAGTCATCTAGACAAGTCGTAGAAAAAAATGGAAGGAGTACCAATTATCCATGTCAAGTGCAATATGTTCGCTCCTCTGAACACTCCAGCGGAAGCGGCAGGGAAGAAGTGATATCGGTGGGCGTGCCTCCAGCGTGGATGGAGAAGGACCGATGGTGGTGGCATCTCCAGATTCAGACCAATTTGATGTCATGAATCCACCGGACAGACGGCATCCGTCAACTTAAAGATTGAAGTACCAGGTAGACGGTTGGGGTCACCAAACTTAAAAACTGAAGCACCAGGTAGACTCCTTTTTAAGCCTCCACGTTAACCCTACACGCTAGAAAAAAATAAATCATATAAATTCTCTAAAAGTCACAAACATTCAACCATCAATTTAGCAATCTCTATAATAGCACTGGATTAAAACTCAATTCCTTATATGGCAATAGAAAGATTTGCCTACCTTATTTGACACCGGAAATTTTGTTTCGTTCCTTATTGACACTTCCGTTAGGTTGGCTGTTAAATCCCACGCGAAAAACTTGTTTGCCCCAGGTTCTTATCCTCTACCCTACCCACGACTCCATGCCCACGAACTGAGATGTGCGGTGGCCGTGGTTCCTGTCTAGATCCCGCAGATGGCGTCAGGCCCCCGACGTATCCATCCCCAAGCGCGGCATCAACCGTGGGGCTTCTTCAGTCACCATGCGAGGCAGCGGCCACTCCGGCCACCACGCGAGGGCACGGTAGCTCGGGCCCCCACGCGAGACCATGGCAGGCGACTGCTCCAGCTCATGCGAAGCTACGGCGGCGACGGCTGCGGCCCCACGCGAGGCCGCGGCAGCGGCTCCTCCGCTCCTTCCAACACGTCTGCGGTGGCTCCGGCCACCACGCACGGCGGGTGCTGCACCTCCGCTCCCACAAAAGACAGCTCCAAGTGCCGATGGCTTGAGCTCAAAAGGTCGCCCCGGGCGGACAGGAACAGACGAGTATAGCTGGCCATATGGCCCGTGGAGCGTGGACCGGCCTACGGTACGGTTTTTTGGCCCGATCCAAGCACCACCGGCCGTCATGCTTGTGCCGGCCCAGCCCACACCATGGGCCATGCTTGGGCCGTGGCCTCAGCCCACGTACTAGCACAGCACGGCCCGGCTCATTTGGCCTGTGGGAAACCAACAGTTGGCACGGCTTGTTTAGGCCCGCCTCCTAGCCATACAAAACAGTGGCCGGCCGCTTGCTCGCCCTCCTCCCCCAAAAACCCTACTCCTTTTCCACCACCTCCCCCGCTCCCTCGCCCCTCCGCCTCCTCTATCTCGTCGCCTCCACCTGACCACCTCCCTCTGTCTCGCCTCCTCCCCTCGTAGATCCACCGCCGTTCTCGCCTGCCGCAGGCTCGCCGGTCGCCCCTCCGCCTCCTTCACAGACCCGCCGCCGTCCTTGCAGATCCTCAGCCTCGCTAGCAGATCTGCCACCATCCTCGCCCGCCGCCAGCTCGCCGCTCGTCCCTCCGCCTCCCTCAACGTAACCACTCCTTCCCTCGCAGATCCGCCTCCCTCCCTGGTTCCCTCGTCGAAACCGCTCCTCCCTTCCTACTCACCAATGTTGGCCTTCATCTTTTCCGGCTCCAGGCTCCAGCTGCATAGGTAACGGTAACCTAACCCTAATCCTAGATCCTCTCGTTCTTCTGATCCTCCTCTCGTTCCTCTTCTGCTTGCAAGTCTCTGTTGGAGGCCGCGCATCGTCGAGGAACGGAGCTACCAAGGCAACCACGTCTACGGCAGAGGGCTCAAGGTGTGCTCCGGGTGTGCTCGAGGATGAGGTAAGAAACATGATATGTGCTCTTGGTCCTTTGCACTTATGATATGTAACTAGTCTTGTGATCTTGTGATTTGTAAGCTCCTGACTGGGAGAATCGTTTACTCAGTAGAAACTAGTCTTGTGGTCTTGTGATCTATGTTGAATAAGAAATTGTCTCTTTAAGCTTAGATTCTATTATTTCTTGAACGATTTTATGATTCTACTGTTAGTCTGTCTGGTATTTATTATCCTACTGCAACATTACTCTTGCATCATGTTCTTGAGATAGATGGACATCTTAATTCCTATGCCGATGATGCTGATCTGAAGCATGTTGTTGCACCCGTGAAGTCTAAGTTCTTAGATTATTGGTGTGATATACCTATACTTTAGTCCTTTGCATTTATATTGGATCCTAGAGCTAAGATTACTGGTTTTAGCAATGTTCTTCAGCTATTGTCTCAGCTTAATGGAAATGATTATTCTTGTTACTTAACTGGTGTAAGGGCTGAATTATCTACAATCTTTTCCAAGTACGATGCTAAGTATGGTTCTGTGAGGTTGCAGAGGGCCACACAACCAGGGCCTACAGGTAAGAAGAAGACTGCTTGGGGTAAGATTTTTGGTTCAGGGTACTTCATCTGGTTATGCTGCTGCTAGCCTTGGTGCTGGCCTGGGTTCTAGTTCTGCTTCCTCCTCCCTATCTAGGAGACAACCTGCTAGTGCTTTGTTGCAAGCTGCTCATACTGGTGCCTCTCTTGCTGCTGTTTCTGAATTATCTGCCTACCTAGATAGTGATACTATCAACCAGTATGATGATAACTTTAACATATTGTAAAGGTGGCATGGGCATAAGTTATCCTATCCTATTCTTTCTATCTTAGCTAGGGATGTTATGACCGTGCCTGTCTCTACTATATCTTCAGAATCTGCATTTAGTACCACTGTCAGGATCATTGAGGAGCGGCGATGTCATCTCACCCCTGAGATGGTCGAGATCCTTGCTTTGATCAAGGATTGGGAGTAAGGAGATTCAAGACTGCAGCATACCGTCAATGATCCTGAACTTGAAGAATCATTTGAGAACTTGTATCTTGATGATTAAATGTAATCAATAAGTGTTCTTCCATTTCCTATCATTTCTTCTATTGCAAAATAGATGAATTAACACTTTGTTGGTGTTCTGTTGGCAGAAGCCAGATGCCTGTTGGTGATCAAGGCCAGAAGCCAAGTCTATTGCCCTGTTGGTGTTCAAGAGCAAGCCAGAAGCCTGATGGTGTTCTAGTGTTACTGTTGTGAATCTTGTGATGTCTGATGTAATGTTGAACTTGAACATTGTTCTTTGATGAGCCTGGCTGTACTCTTTTTTTCCTTTGTAGGATTTTCTCATGAGGTGTGAGTTTATACCTACAAAAGTTTTTATTAAGGCAGCAACACAAACAGCTCAAAATAATATTGAATCTCCTTTGAATTCATATGTGTTTGTGTTATTGTGATCTTGATTTTGAATCTATGCATTTGTGAGCTTTTGAACTTACTTTAGAAGCTGTGAATTTGATTTTCAAACTGTGAAATTCGAATTCGTTGATTCTAATTCTAGTGAAGCTGTATTTTATGCCGTGCCGCGGGCTGACACAGGCACGACGAGGCCATTAAGGCCCGCCGGGCTAGCGTGCAGGCACGCCCCCCCCCCCCAAGAAGGCTGCGGGCCGTGCCTGACCCGCTCCTTTGGCACGTGGGCCAGCACGGCCCGGCATAATTACTGTGTGGACCTAACTGTGCCGGGCCTAGCTATGCCAGGCCAAATTATGCTCGTGCCAATTCGGGCTGAGCCTCCCGTTTGGCCATGTATACAGACGAGCATGAAAGCGAGACATGCTGTCCCATCGGTGTGTCTCTCCCCACATTTTCTTAGGGGTACTTTAGTCCACAACCAAATGTATGACATGACAAAGAGCAAATTTTAACGGAAGAACTTAACAGATATAACGCAAGTGCGAGAAAAGGAAGGATAAACTTTAGTATCAAATAAGGGAGGAAATTTTTTCTAGTGTTACATAGGGAACCAAGTTTTCATCTAGTGCTATATAGGGAATTCTCTCTTATAAAATTGGTTTAAACTAACCCCCTAATTGTATCGTGAAAGTTATGCTAAAAAATTATCCCATATGAATTTTACTAGAAGAAGTTATACATAATAGTTATATGTACCTTGAAAGTTGCATCGAAAAATTATCCAATGAGAGTTGTGTGTACAAAATTATGCACAAAAGTTATGTTTATTATGAAAGTTGTCTCGAAAAATTATCGTACTACAAGTTACTCGTAAAAGTTTACATAAAAATCATTATATAAGTTGTAACTTTCTCAAAATACAAAGTTGTAGGAAAACGCACATTCCTAAAAGGGATAGTTGCTGCATGTCAGATATCGTGCGCTAGCTAAGGGTAACATGTAACATCCCGATTTTTTAAGCATTTAAAAGTACAGTCTTTTTAAAAAAATTCCTTAAACTAAATATACTTTCTTTTTCCTGAATATTCAAAATCATTTTTGCAAGTAAATCTTGCAAAAAAACATAAGCATTCGTGTTGCATTTGATTGCTTCAGCAACCCCTCTCCAACCATTCTCACCAAGCTTAGAAACATTTTCACGATAAACGTTTCTTTTTAAAATCCTTTGAAGCAATATTTGAATTTTATTCGAATATTAATTTCAGAAAAGCCCTGCCAAAATTCCCGTTAAATACTATCCAAGTATAATATTCAAATATTTTACCCTATCATCAAAGTCCTAGAAACCTTTTCAAAATATTTCCTTTCCTAAAATCCCTAAAGCTAATATTAATATCTAATTTGAATATTAAATCTAATATTAAATCTATCCAAACACCCTTATCTCCCCAACCCTCCCAAAAGCCTCCAAGTTCCTGTACAAATTAAGCCCCCACAACAAGTCCTATTAAAATTTGAAATTTATTTCAAATTCAAACTCCAAATCCAGCACCTAAGGCCGCCACCCACACCGTTCACCTTTCCCTCCTTTGCTTGCGTGCCCCCGGCGCACGTAGACCATTGACTCATCCGCACGCCTGGTCCACGAACCCCGTGGTCCGTGGACCACAGCACGGTAACTTGTGGACCCCATTGCTTGCGCCAGCCGTTCCTAAAATGCTATATGCACCCAGCTTTGTGTACCCAAAACATCATTTAAAGACCTTCCCAAACTCCAAAAATTTCACAAAAACCTCCAAAAATACTAGAAAATATTCTAAACCTATCCATGCCTTCGTTCCCATTGTTCATCCCATTAAAGCCCTTTTTTCAAAATATCTTTCCCTCTCATAATATGAAAACCCTAATATATGTACCGCAAAAATAATTTTTCCATCTTTATCAATTCCAAAAATCCTGGGAAACTTTCTAAAAATAACTTAGGACCATCTAAATCTATTCCAACCCCTACTTTCACATTTGCACCTCATATACTCCTTTTTCTAGCCTCTCATCGATGTTACCTTTTTCGCCGAAAGTGTCCCCCACCCAGGAAAGTGACTAACAACCACAGAATAGTCAAGCCATCCTTTTTAACCTTGTTACATCGGAGTCGATAAGAATCATCTCCCATCGTAGGCGAAAGCCCAGAAGATAAGCTTGAGAAGACAATGATATACCCTAGCCATTATGATGCCTGTCCCAAACTCTAGAAAATCCATTCTTGATTTCTTAGAATTCTCTTCAAAATTCAACAATTCTATCCATTTATTTATTTAGAAACTTATTTCTAAATAATTAACAAACCATTCATGTTTTATCCAAGGATTATCATTTAGAAATCGGTTAATTCCCAAAGCATCCATCAATCATCCTTTTCCATTTTCTTTAGTCATATATTATTTGCTAGAATTGATTGTATATTCGTATGCTTGTGTGAACCGAGGACATGACCAAGATCCGGCCATAAGCCAAGCCGAAGGTCCGGCTGTGAAGAAGATGTGTAGAAGTGTTCGCTGGCCAGGCTCTGACAAGAAGCTGAGAATCCAGAAGGCAAGAAGCCAAGCCCCTAGTCAACCTAGGAAACGTCGATGAAGGCTAGTCCTAGTCCTAGCACCTTCTTCCTTGATCATATTTTTATCCTATATTTTCATAAATATTAAAAGTTGTCAATATAATAACTTGACTTGCATAATTTTATAAAACTGTAGGAGCAACCCACAACTATTCTCTTCCTTGCCTTGACTTGGAGCCACTTCTAGCAAAAAATCCCATAAATGACCCCGATCACGACTAGATCGATGATCGAGAGTCATTTTAGAAATAGAATATCTTAGTAATATCACATATACAATAATTTTCAAGGAAAACTCTAAATGTGTCCGTTTTGTAGAAAAACCTAAAAAGAACCAAATAAGGGTTAGACACTATTAAGGAAGAGACTTGGGAGTAAGGGGACAACCTTAGTGCAGGATCCTATCTCAAGAGCTTACTTCGGTCATATAAGGACCGGTTCACGGGCAAGTCTTTCTAGTGAAAGCATGCAACCATACGTGTCGAAAAGGTACCGCCTTAGGGAGTGCGTGTCCATGTGAAGCCTTGATTCACACCCCACTAGCTGAACTATGGATGAAAATGGATCGGATAAAAATGGATATTGCGGATAGAAATGCAGATAGTTATTTTTTTCTTGGATTGAATTCGGATACAAATAGTGACAAGATTTGTCAAATATTGATATTCATCCTATTCGGATCTTAGAAATCCAACATTGAGTATACTGATTTGGATACAGTACAGATATTGAATGTCCGGATTCATTTACGAACTTACCATTGAGTGTCTAAACCCTTTCGGTCGTATGAACGGGCGGATAATATCCATACCACTTTCTGAAATTATTTAGCAACCGGAAGGAAGCGCCTACATAACAACCTAAAATTCATCACATAATTTATTTAGCAACTTTTTGAATTTTCAAGGTTATATTTAAGGCTTGTTTAAATTTCTAGGATTTAATTGGAATTTCCATAGGCTAAGTGAATTTAAATATCATATCCAATAATTTAGTCCAAATGGGTGTGTGTTTCATACATTCATGCTGGTGCATTTTGGTGTTTTGTGGGTGTTGATGTTTTAAAAAAGCGTTATGCGAGGTTTAGGTTTTTCTAAGAATTTATTCTCTTGTTCCTAGAGCTAAATCTAAATTTTAGAAGGTCCTACATATTTTTCTCCAAGCTTTAAATATTTTATTTGGACTCATGTCCAAAACCATATCCAGAAATTTTGCTAAATTTTTCAAAATTTCTGGAGTGTTTTTCGTGGTTTAAAAGTGATTTCAAGATTTACTGAAATTGTTTTAATTGCCGAATTAAGAAAAAGGAAAAAATAAAACCTGACTCCTACCCTAACTATAAAACGTTGTCTTTCCAACCCTGCAAACCCCACCTTGTTTTGCAAACCTTAACTTCCCCGGTTCGACGCCGAACTTTTGGATCTTAGGAACTCCAATGAACTTTCCAACGAGAACTCCAACAAGAAATTACACCGTAAGGTGAGCACACCATCACGTTCGTCTCATCGGTCTCATTCCATTAAGTTTCGCCATTCTTAGGCGAGTGTCATGAATTGTGGTCATCAATCCCCTCCTAGTCTCTCTTTGTCCCTCTGTTTCATAGCACCGACGATGGTCGACGCTTCCCAAGCCTCAGCAGCGCCGCCCCTCTTGCCCAGCTGCTTGTGTGCCCGCGCCCGAGTCACGCTCGCTCGGCCACCCGCTCGCCCTACTTGCGCCCGCACTTTCCCGCCTCCATGCCACCATGCCCGCCTTCGTCCTCACGCTGCCAGCCGTGCACCTGTGCACCCCCGCTAGTGCTGCTTACACCGCCCCAAGCCCCAATTGCTGCGAGAACAGTCGTCGCTGCCTTGGTCTTGAGGTGGAAGATGACCTTTTTTTGATTTGGTCCCCGAAGAAGCGTGTAATTAATTGGAGTAGTTATGTGTCTTGTAGCTTTTGTGAAAAATCCCTCGGATAGTTTAGATTCTCTCATTATAGCAGTTTTAGCTTTTTACGTGTTAGGCCTCGAGTTTATATGAGTATTTACATTTATGCCCTCGGTTTACCAGAGTTAAGCCCTTGGATGCTTCTAAAACTTGCCAGCAAGCACCTAACCTTGTTTAGTGCATAACTTTCGCGTTTTAACTACATTTTGAGTGATTATTTTGCTCAAGCATTCGTAATAATGTAAATAATAGTTTTGTACTACTTTTTAGTTCTACTAGTTCTATTTGGTGTATTGTTTTTCATTTTTTGTATTGCTTTCTTTGCATGTAATGGTATGTTGTGTATAAAGTGCGCCGTTTAAAGAATTCATTGAAGATCAAGGCTTTGAAGGCTCCGAGCAGCAGCAGGACTCTATGTAAGGCAAGTGACCTTGGTTATTCCTATTTATACCTAAATGACATGTAATTTATTCACAATATTTATCTATCGCTTGCATTAAAATAATGGGTTCCTATTAAGGATGATGCCTAGTGTCTTTTGATCATACCTTGCAACTAGGTTGTTTTAATTAGATTTGTTGGTAGATGATGCTTAGTTTGCTCAACTGGGTTGGCTAATGAACAGCATGGTTATGTTTATTTATTTATTTTACTCTATGTGCCTTTATGCTTTATTACAAGACCACATCTATTAATTGAAACATGGTGAACCAACTAGGAATATAGTGCAACCATAAGTGTCACATGGATCTAACTTTGGCTAGTAACTAGAGAACTTGGTACTTTATGATCTTACCTACAAAGGGCAAGAGGGGTTGCATCGTTAGGGGATAGCCTTGTCCTCTTTAGTGGTATGTTTTGCTAAGATACCGCACTCATTAGGCAGGTTTATGCTCTTATTTAACCTGACTCCTTAGGGGATCATTTTGTACTAAGCGAACCCCTTGAAGACCTCATAGTTAATCCCTAGCCTCTCATCTTAGAAGTATTTAAGAGGCTACCTCCCTCCCGCGACATGGGAAAAATGAATTTGTGGGTAAAGTGTACAACCTCTGCAAAGTGTCTAAAAGTGATATATCAGTCGTGCTCATGGTCAGGAGCGGCCTGGACCCTCACAGGATTAATTCACATGAATATGAATTAACTTGTTGTTTTTGTTTATGTTCATGCCTTTGGCATTTTGATGCTCATTATCAATTGTTAGTTAGTATAAACTTACATTTGCTAGTGACTAGCTGCTGAAGAAAACTTATCTAACTAAAAGTGCTAATTGCAGCTAACCTTGTCAGCCTTCCACTATTAAAAGCCTTGCATGTCATTTATTGTTTTGCCTTGCTGAGTACAGCATGTGCACACACTTGTGTTTTATTTGTTGCAACTACAATGCCTGGATTGTTGCTCAGACGTAGAATGGGAACAAAAATTCCCTCTCACTACGATACATGCCAAAGATAGAAGTAACTCAAACCACACACCTCTTTTATTAAACACAGGGGCTTCCACTCATAACAGACGACAGCCATTGTTTAAATTTGATCAAGGCTGGCTTATTTGAGATGGTTTCTATGATTTGGTTGCTAATAAATAGCGATCTGAAACCAATGGAACCGCTCCTATGGATAAATGGTAGAACAAAATAAGATCTCTTTGGCAATTTTTGAGAGGTTGGGCTAAAATACAGCTGTTCATAATAAAAAGAAGAAGAAATTAACCTTAATGATAGATGATTTGGATAAAAGGCTAATGGCAAACATAGAAAACAATGAATCTTTA
The DNA here is from genome assembly GCF_005286985.2 of Setaria viridis. NCBI lineage: Eukaryota > Viridiplantae > Streptophyta > Magnoliopsida > Poales > Poaceae > Setaria > Setaria viridis. Next base: position 32,752,070 of record NC_048270.2, read on the forward strand.
AATTAGTTAAACAGGAAGATGGTGTAATAGTCAGTGATGCTGATTTGAAAGTTTATATCACAAAATATTAGGGACTATTCGAAGCACCAGAGGATAATAATTTTAGCATGATGGAAAATCAGAATCATGACAAACCTCAGGTAACAGAGGAGGAAAATAATCTGCTAACAGCCCCATTCCCAGACAAGAAAGTAAAAGAGGATCTATTCCAAATGGAACATAATAAATCCACTGGTCCCGAAGGCTTCCCAGCAGAATTTTATCAAGTCTTCTAGGAAACTATAAAACGTGACCTAATGGCATTATTCATGGAATTTTATGATGAGCATCTCCCTCTTTACAGCTTAAACTTTGGAGTAATAACGCTCCTCCCTAAAATAAAAGAGGCAACGAGGGATACAACAATACAGACCCGTTTGCTTTCTCAATGTGAGTTTCAAAATTTTCACCAAGGTGACTACCAATAGACTCATGATGGTGGGTAGCATAGTTGTTCGACCCTCCCAAATGACATTTATGCCAGGTTGAATATTATGGAATGGGTAGTTATATTACACGAAACTATCCATGAATTACACACCAAAAACCTCAATGGTGTGATTCTCAAAATTGACTTAGAAAAGGCCTATGATAAAGTAAAATGGTCTTTTTTTACAACAAACGCTCCGAATAAAAGGATTTGACCCACAAAGGTGTACATGGGTTGAAAAGTTCATTTCTGAAGGAAGTGTGGGCATCAAAATTAATGATGACATTGGGAACTATTTCCAAACAAAAAAGGGTATCAGACAGGAGATCCTATGTCACCTATTATGTTCAATATTGTGGCAGATATATTTTAATTAAAAGCGCTAAGGATGATGGTCAAATTAAATGTGTGATTCCTGATTTGGTGGAAGAAGGATAGTCTATTATGCAATACGCAGATAATACAATTATGTTCATGGATCATGATTTCGAGCAGGCTAAGAATATGAAGTTATTGCTCTGCGTCTTTGAACAATTGTCAGGTTTAAAGATCAACTTCCACAAAAGTGAGATTTTTTGTTATGGAGAATCAAAATAGTATGAGTTAGAATATGCTCAACTATTTGGTTGCCAAATAAGATCCTGCCCTTTCACGTACTTAGGAATCCTGATGCACCACAATAAACTCTGTAATGCGGATTGGAGTGTAATCGAGGAAAGATTCAAACATAAGCTAAGTACCTGGAAGGCTGAACATCTATCTTAGTCATGGAGGACGATTGATTCTTCTAAATTCACTCTTGAGTAGCCTCCCTATGTTCACGATGTCCTTCGAAATTCCTAAAGGAGTCCTAAAAAGATTAGATTTCTATCGATCTAGACTCTTCTAGAAAGGCAATAATAAGAAACGAAAATATCACCTAGCCAAATGGGAGATTTTGTGCCGACCTAAAGACCAAGGGGTCTTGGAATAGTAGACCTTTGGATAAAAAATAAATGTTTACTCAGCAAATGGTTATTTAACTTGCTGAATGAGGATGGCATACGGCAAACTTTATTTAGAAATAAACAAGTAACTTCAAATTGTCCCTCTCAGGTTAAAATTAAACCTAGAGACTTACATTTTTTGAAAGGTTTGCTAAAGGTTAGAGAGGACTTTTTTGGCTATGGAACCTTCAAGATAAAACCAGTTAAAGAGCAATTTCCCATTCTGCATAATATAGCCTACTATCCTCATACTACAGTCGCAAATGTCATGAATGAAATGCCATTGAACATATCTTTTAGAAGAGCTTTAGTTGGAGATAATTGACTGCTTGGCATAACCTTTTTAGCAAAAATAGCAAACTACTAGCTTTCTGATGGGAGGGATAATTTCACCTGGGAGCTGCATAGATACGGTAATTTTAACAGTTTGCTTTTGTATCTCCAATGAGGTTTTATTTTAACAAAGGATAACTTAGCTAAGAGGAACTGGTTTGGGAGTCAAAAATGTTGCTTTGTGATCAAAATGAAATAATTAATCATCTCCTCCTCGATTGTCATCATGCCAAAACCATTTAGAGAGTTGTTAATATAGCTAATGAACTCCACAAAAATCAATATCTCATATGCTTGGAAATTGGTTGCATAACTAAAAAAGATAGAAGATTGGTTTTTGTTTGGGTGGCGGTAGTTATGTGTGCGATCTAGTGTACGCATAACGATTTGGTCATTGAAAACATAATTTTCCTCTGTTATGCAGGTTGAGCATATTGGCTACGATATTGGTCTCTGTTGCAGCGTGAGGATACAAGGAAGGCCGTCCGTTTGGCAAGCAAGGCGTTGGAAATGGTCGCCTTGGATATCTTTGCTAATAATGGATGGAGAAGCAATAATAAATTTTGCTTTTAATTTACTCCTATCGTTTGCGTACTATGTTCCTTTCTTATTTGTGATCAGCTTGAAAGCTGAGAATTATGTAAAAACTTGGCTGCGTGTGGTTGCATAGGCTGGAACTGATCAACTGTGTTTGGAAGGATCTTATTACAAACGAAAATGCTTACAGAATACAAGATCATGGAGTCACATTAAAATTGATCCTTACAGCCAAATTACAAACAAAGATAGATGCTTACAAAAATATAAGATGCTGTGACTCCAACATAGGGCTTTCAACCAAAATATGAGATGAATTTGAAATATATAGGATGAACAATACAAAGGTAGAAATGCAAAATTACAAACCAAATAAGGCCTTTTGTGAATCTTCACCTTCTGCTGTGGATTTTGAGTGTTTCTATTCTCATTTTTCACCGTCTCCTAGTTTCTCTTCCTGTAACGATCTTTTTTTGGCGTTGTCCACAAGGTCCTGATATCTCCCTTTGTAAGCCCTTGTCTCCTCCGTCTCTCTTGTAGGTTTGTTGTCACCATTCGCATTCCTTTTGAGATTCTGAGTTGTACTATTCTCACCCTTCTTGTTTCCCTTATTGTTGTTCTCCTGATTCCCATCGTGATCCTTGGCCTTGTCCATCTCTGTATGCTTGTTGTGACTCTTCACTATCTCCTATGTCTTTTGAGTGGTTCTATTCCCGCACTTCACTTTCTGCTCCTTCCCCTTTTCACTAGGATTTAGCTTTCCTTTATAATGAATTTTGGCCGATATATGGTGAACTATCGTCCTAAGTAGAAACGAGATAAATGAGATGTCAAATAAGGTAAAATATTTAGACGATGTGTCATATAAAAATCATCAAATTTTTAGACATACACGTTCCAAAAACTGGGTAGATGCAGTCGTTCCAAAAACTGGGTGGGCATGTGTTGATAAACAAATTTGGCACCTAGGGTAATTTAGACATACACGTGTTGACAGTATAATTTGTCTAGTTGATTTGTTTGATCAGCAAAATCTGTTTGGCAAATTGCTTAAGAAGCAGGTCCCGTCTGTGTCCAGTAAAGTTGCTTCAACAACATGCAGAAGCCGCATCAGAAATGATGATCGTCAGCCGCAGCAAATTTCGTCAGGCCAAACATGTGTATTTGTGCAGAGCATTACATGGTTGAAGGGGCAAATCTATGATTATGGAAGGAAAGATCACGCATGCATGAAGGGACACGGAGCAGTTAGAATTCAGAGTATTTTGGTGTATGCATTCTACTAGTGTAATAACTAGCAAGGCATGACACTATGCATATGTCGCATGATGCAATATGAGGAGCCTCTTGATTTGGCTCGGTGCTCTGGGCATGGTACTCGGCCGGGAGGAGTCCATGTATGAAGCGTGCACAGTATGCAGTTTGATATGGATCATATGACATGGTGCTCATGCAGATGGAGAGCAGGATTTCGTGCCTCTCGCTGGAGAACCAGACTGACGAGAGAGGAGTCCCTCACACTACCTTTGTTTCGTATCCATGATAGGGGCCATCTGGATTAGATACGATGGTTGGTTTTTGTCCCCTATAACAGGATCGAAACGAAAGGACAGAGAGAGATCAGAGACGGAGGGGACATGATCAGAGGAACGCCATCGATCAGCTGCTCCTCACCTTGCCGGCCGGACCTCCCGGGGCAGCAGCTTCTTCTTGTCCGGCGAGCTGCTCCTTTGGCCTCTCTCCTTCCTCGGTGGAGCTTGATGGGTTGGTGTTTCCCGGCGCTGCTATCCGTCAGGGGATCGCAGCAGCCCAGCGGCGGCGTCTCGGTGTTGAGGCGCTAGCTATCCGTCGAGGGATTGCTGCAACCGGCGATACGCTTCTGTCTCCTCCAGATGCCGGCCGTGGCCGATACGCTTGGAACTTGGCGCTCCTTTGGTTTGGTTTTTGTACTCGTCAGTCCGGGGCAGGCGACTTGGTTCCAGTCAAAACGTATGGACTTGGTCAGCGATTTGCCTTCGTCTGAAAGAAATACGCGGCCTTCCATACGCGCGAGCGGCGTGGGAGTCACCTTGCATGGCAAGTGGGCCTCCAGCCTTTTCTCCTAGTCATGTACTACTCATGTGATTAGTGAAATTGATTAATTACTTTCCGGCCGGCTGAAGCTAGACCCGTGCACGCGTCACGTGCATGGCAAGGAGGGATCGATTACTTTCTTTCCTACTACCATACAATAAAGCTAGTTCATCACGAAGTCAATAATTTTGGTCTCCTTCATTCTTCCCGAGACGCGGTGGCTCATCCAAAAATGAAATACTTGCAGTATGGGATTGCAAATATTTTTCCATTGCCTATTTTTTTAGAATTCCTTTAAGTCTTCTTCTTCCACTTCTCCATATATTGAGGCTTTTAGATTGAAACCCAACAGTGTTGTGATTTCTCCATATGTAATAATCTTTACTCCATCCTTTATTCTAACGGATAGGCATGAAATATCTTTATTTGTCTCCTCGTTCCATTGCATTAGTTTTTTCATGGTCATGAACATCTCCACGCCTACATCCTTGTATACATTGACGAGGCCATTAAGAGTGAATTCCATCCACCCAATATTTGCTAGGAGATTGTAAATATCATTATGAAATTCAATATTCTGAAGAAATTTGTCATCGAAGTCATGGTTTGACAATGATTCTCCCTTCAATATTCTTCAGCCGCTCTTCCTCCTCCTTACTTTTTATCATGAAGCCATATGCCGACTTCTTTTTGGTGAAGCCCCCACGAGAGCGAGTTGCTCTCCTTGAAGTGCCCAGCATGGCTTCGGGAATTCCACGCAATTCATCGAACCGCATGGAGGAGCTTCGTGTGTTTGTCCCACCAAGCTACATATGATCGTTGTGTGTTTACGCGAGTCCTAGCATGCGTCAAATATTTACAAAGTAAGAACAATATGGGCTCTACTCGTGTGTTTATCATGAAAACAAATCAGGCTAAACATCATGTTCAAGATGAATAGTCTAATAGGATAGGGATATATGATTTTGGTTTTCCAAGAAAAATCAAATAAAAGTTGGGATGGCTCACATCGTTGGTTTATGAAAAAGAGAGGAATAAAAAATGACTAAGGGAATGAAACTCCAAATATTGTCTTGATTGAAGATTTCACTTATTAAATGTTCACTAGGTATGATATAGTAAATATGTGACTCACTTACTTGAAACTTCAAATGATTTCAAGATTGTGCTCCTAGTATCTTATTCTTGACTCGGTGATCAGGTTGTCTCCCGCAAAGTGCTTCGTTTATAGTCTATAGCTAGACTCTTCAACTCTTCACTTCGGGCCAACTCTCAGTGTTGGCGCTGCAGCCTTCAGCACCCACTTGTTCACCATCTTTAGCTTTGATGCAGGCACAAATTGTTATTATGGCGAGAAAACGGACAGTCTAGTGCCCATCTGCGCGTCAGCAGAGACAAGTTTAATTTTAGTTTAATTTAAATATGACAAATAAAGAAATATAGGTATTGCGAGTCCGCACTTCCATAATTCTTAAATTTCCATAAAAATTATGTTAGTTACATCTCCATAGAGAACACCCCTGATTAAGAGTTCCAACATGTGTACCTGAAGAGAAAGATTACATCATATGGCTATCCTATTAGATAGCTACGAAAGAAAAGTCCTAGGTCTTCTCGCCCATAAGAGATGAATGCTCGTCGTAGACCAAGACTTGGCAAATGGTCACTTTACTATCTGTCAGGAGCTCATGCTGTTATTTGGAATGCATGCATGACCTAGCAGGGGTACATTCTGCGTACACATGGGTTACTGCTAGCTTGTTTATAAGCTTAGCAAACCTGGGATGCCAAATCTTTAACCTAGGATTATCTTTATCACACACCCCCATTCAGTTAGAAGAGTGACGTTGTATGTTTTATGAGACCATGCAAACAACACGCATAAATCTTTGTCGTTTGTCCGTCTGATACTTTTATCTCACATGCATGCGTCTATTTCAGCTATACGCGAGAACCGATTGTCATGGCCTCACGGTTGAATGTAGTGTGAACAGGCTATATGACCCAATTATTTGCACTAAGTGGACGCCAGTATCATGAGATGACAGATGCATGTATGGGGCGATCTCTAGACCGGTGTATAGTACCGTCTAAATTGCATTTATTTGTCAGTATTTAGATAAGTGACATGGTCACTAATGAACATAGTAGTTGGTAATTTTCCCATGCATAAAGGATTCTCATGTGGTATATGGCCGACATGACTATATAGGAGACTATTCCTTTGTTTATTTCATCTCGGTTGATCAGGACAAACAGCCGAGATGCTCATGCGTATGCGTATGGCAGAGTTGACTAAATTTGCATTAGCACTTAAGTATTTGGCTAAGCGTAGGATTTAAAACATCTATGGTTTTCTGATGTATGCTAATTATTTGGACATGGGGCGGTTGAGTACACGGCCATAGGTTAGGCACGGATGCATCAAATCATCGCATTGCATGGATGCATTACTTTTGTGCATGAATCAATAACGCCCGAGAGGCTAAGAGGTTCAATTTCATAAAAGAGAATTTGGGTGACGACCCACAAGTTTACCTTTTCTGCAACATTACTAAGCCTCAAAAGGCCACTACATTGCGTTTCTGCACAAGTCTTAGATGCAACAACAAGTTGGTTAACCTCACGTTTCTACGCGTTGAAAAATTGTGTTTCAGCGCAAGTCTCAGATGCAACAACAAGTTGCTTAACCTCGTATTTCTGCACATTGAAAAATTGTGAAACTGCGCAAGTCTCAAATGCAACAACAAGTTGCCTAACCTTGCATTTCTACACATGCAAGCAGAGGTTTGCTTATCCCAACAGTGGATGTAAATACTCGAACCTTGCATTTCTGCGCAGGTAAAGCTTTGCATTTATGTGCAAGCTTTGAGCCAAAAGCAACAACAAGTTGTTGCATCAGTTTTACTTTTCGTTGAAGTATTCAGAGCCAAAGGTAACAACAAGTTGCGGCATCAACTTTACATTTCAAGGTTGATGTTGTATTAGACTAATTTCGGTTCTATAATACCCCATAATCAATTTTGGATCTGCAGTTAAGCTTGTCTACAGTAAGATTGCAGCTAGCACTAGCACCAGTGTGCCTTTAAAATTTCTAATTTCTAGCTGATTGTTGTAGCATCTTTGATGAGCAGCAGCATTTAGTTAGAGATGTTGTGGATAGACCCAAGAGACATTGATGTTTGGCTGCTTTATGTACACATGAAAGAAAATTATTGTGCATTAGCATTCCAGCACACAAATTTGTTGTATTAGCTATGTTGAATGCCTTTGTTTTTGTTTTTTTATCAATTTACACTTGGCAAAGCGGCATCTTTGCCGAGTATCTGGGCTGTGACGCTCGGCAAAGAGGCATCCTGACCGAGTGAGAGCCGGTTTAGCACTTGGCAAAGTCTTTATCAAGTGGCCAACAAAAACACTCGGCAAAGAAACGTTTGCCGACCAAATCGATGCCGTGTGACGTTTACCGAGTGTTACACTCGGCAAAGCCTTTACCGAGTGCCCAAGGCCCACGGCAAAGCTACTGTTTCCAGTAGTGCTAGGCTTGTCCCAAGTCATTTTGTTATTTTTACTTTGACCATCAATATCTAGTTTAGATAGATTGGCAACAAAAGATTAGTATTATAACCATTTTGAAAATACCTTCATAGTATAAAAATATTTTATATAAGATAATATTTTTCACAGATATTTCTAGTTAAATCCAAATGTCAGTAATTATGAAGTTTCCGCTAGCTTTGAGGAACACTCATGTTGGAAGGCAAGGACATAACATTTTCTAAAAAATGTAATAATTTGCGATCGGTTCCTTCTTTTAGATATGGTTGAAGCGGGAACTTTCTTCCATTATCTAAAAGTAGAAAATATGCACTAAAGTACAGCAAACATTTAGAAGTGAAAGCAAAGGGATCAGCATTTTGAGCTCATCAATTTGGGGATAGGATGATCCATGGTCTGTCGAGAATTTTGGAGATATTTTTCTGTTTCGGTGTAGGAGATCGAACAATACAAATTACAAATGAAAGTGATCGATCTGGTTAGCTTGCTTTTGTACTACTACTGCTACTATGAGCAGATAAATTTCGCTTGTAATTTTGTACCCTTGCTAATTACAAATGCCAACAAGATGAACTAACCAGAAACTTTAACTCCAAGCCTTATTAACAAACGAAACTGATCAACTGTTTTTGGAAGTATCTTATTACAAACGAAAATGCTTACAGAATACAAGATCATGGAGTCACATTAAAATTGATCCTTACAGCCAAATTACAAACAAAGATAGATGCTTACAAAAATATAAGATGCTGTGACTCCAACATAGGGCTTTCGACCAATATACGTGAAGACTTTGAAATACATAGGATGAACAATACAAAGGTAGAAATGCACAATTACAAACCAAATAAGGCCTTTTGTGAATCTTCACCTTCTCCTGTGGATGATGGATGGTTAACATCGCCCGCCAGCACAGAGCCATTTTAGCCACCAGAAGAAACCTTTTCTGGCCTGACAATCTTTTCTGGCGTTGTCCACAAGGTCCTGATGTTTCCCTTTGTAAGCCTTTGTCTCCACCTCTCTAGTAGGTTCCATCTCGGTATGCTTGTTGCGACTCTTCACTATCTCCTATGTAGTGTTTCTATTGCCGCTCTTTACTTTTGGCTCCTTCCCCTTTTCACTAGGATTTAGCTTTCCTTTATAATGAATTTTGGCCGATATATGGTGAACTATCGTCCTAAGTAAAAAAGAGATAAAGGAGATGTCAAATCAAATAAAACGTTTAGCCGATGTGTCATATAAAAATCATCAAATTTTTAGACATACACCTTCCAAAAACTTGGTAGATGCAGTCGTTCCAAAAACTGGGTGGGCATGTGTTGATAAAAAAATTTGGCACCTAGGGTAATTTAGACATACACGTGTTGACAGTATAATTTGTCTAGTTGATTTGTTTGATCAGAAAAATCTGTTTGGCAAATTGCTTAAGAAGCAGGTCCCGTCTGTGTCCAGTGAAGTTGTTTCAACAACATGCGGAAGCAGCATCAGAAATGATGATCGTCAGCCGCAGCAAATTTCGTCAGGCCAAACGTGTATATTTGTGCAGAGTATTACATGATTATGGAAGGAAAGATCACGCATGCATGAAGGGAAAGATCAGTCATCATGCAATATGAGGAGCCACTTGATTTGGCTCGGTGCTCTTGGCATGGTACTCGGCCGGGAGGAGAGTCCATGTATGGAGCGTGCACAGTATGCAGTTTGATATGACATGGTGCTCATGCAGATGGAGAGCAGGATTTCGTGCCTCTCGCTGGAGAACCAGACTGACGACAGAGGGTCCCTCGCACTACCTTTGGTTCGTATCCATGATAGGGGCCATCTGGATTAGATATGATGGTTGGTTTTTGTCCCCTAACAGGATCGAAACGAAAGGAGGCAGGATTAGAAGGACAGGGAGATATCAGAGACGCAGGGGAGATGATCAGCCATCGATCAGGCTCCTCACCTTGCCGGCCGGACCTCCTGGGGCAGCAGCTTCTTCTTGTCCGGCGAGCTGCTCCTTTGGCCTCTCTCCTTCCTCGGGGGAGCTTGATGGGTTGGTGTTTCCCGGCGCTGCTATCCGTCAGGGGATCGCAGCAGCCCGGCGGCGGCGTCTCGGTGTTGAGGCGCTAGCTATCCGTCGAGGGATTGCTGCAACCGGCGATACGCTTCTGTATCCTCCAGATGCCGGCCGTGGCCGATACGCTTGGAACTTGGCGCTCCTTTGGTTTGGTTTTTGTACTCGTCAGTCCGGGGCAGGCTACTTGGTTCCAGTCAAAACGTATGGACTTGGTCAGCGATTTGCCTTCGTCTGAAAGAAATACGCGGCCTTCCATACGCGCGAGCGGCGTGGGAGTCACCTTGCATGGCAAGTGGGCCTCCAGCCTTTTCTCCTAGTCATGTACTACCACTAAACTACAGCCCCGAAGTAGCGACTTCGTTGTGGTCGGTATAAGTCGTTATAACGACGAATATCGGTCGGTACAGAGTTATACCGACCACAGCTATTAGTCGTTATAAGTGGTGTCGGTATAAGTCTATACCGACCAACGTATTTATACCGACCAATAGTCGGTATGCACTCTACGCATTTATACCGACCAATAGTTCAACGCTCTTACGAGTTTATACCAACCAAAAGTTCAACGGGATCATTTGGATATATCAAAAAAAAATATCCAAAACAAAGATTAATCTAATATCCATGTAAACACATCCATCACAAAGCAAGCGACCACATTAGCTATAAAAGCTTTCATTCAATTCATATAACCACATAACAACATCAGGCTATGTGTGCATTATGTCACAAGAGGAAGATAGTAACATTTAATGTAGAAAACAAGGAAAAGTTTACATACATAGACAACTAGTGCTGTAACTACTACATATCTTCTCGATGAACAGCAACAGCTATTCCTCTTGATCAGGCTCTCCCTTTTCCTCAGCTGGGTCTACAAATTCATCATCCTCAATTATCTGCATCCTTTTGAAAGCCTCTACAGTAGTATCTGACTTCTCAGCATGACTCCACCAACATCTTCCACCTCCATCCCTGTCCAACATTCAAAAAACAGAAACTGAAAAGTAGGACAGTCAATGTCACATGAGCTGCAGCCAAACATGGAGACAATATTCAAGGAAACTTCAAAGAACTAAGAAGAAATACAACTATGCAGTTTGATAATATCAAATGACAGATTCAACATGTGGAGCCAGTTCTAATGTCATTAAGAAAGAGATTCTCTGAGTATGAAATGTGGCAAGTCCATTTATCATGTCATCTACTGTCATTGTCTCCAACCACTAACAAGTGTTTTAAGCATTAAAATTATCCCCAAAACATCAAAAACAGTCTTCAGACCATCAAAAACTAAAATATCTATCTTCATGGGATCCTACATCATGAATGCACAAGATACATCAGGACAGAACCATGTACCAACTTTGCATCTATAATCATTTATGTTATTCTGAAGATATAGTTTCAATAGGAAAAGAAGGTACTATTGACTGTTCCATGTACCAACTTTGAAGATATAGCTAAAGAAAATTCAGATATAATTAATGGTTTATACTACATGAACAAGGTGAACAAGGACCACTGATACATGTCAGAAACATATCAGTAGAACGTGAAAAAGGTAGCATAAGAAACATACTAGGCACTAAGTGGCTCGGACGATGCAATCATTAGCCCATTGTCCAAGCTGATTGAATCTGAAAAAGAGAGTTCAATTACCCTTCCCTGCTGACAGACTGGACCAACCCATGAATTGCATCTGAAACAGATACTTGAACAAGAGCACATGGAGCCCTCTTTCAAGTTTTATTAAAGATTTAAGGATCATATATAGTTCCCGGTATAATATCATATTGCTATTCTCTAACAGGTTAATTCTTTTCTACTAGTGACATAGCACAGTAAACTTAGCTATTTTCTCCTTAACATTCAATTTAAGCAAGAGGTCAAATATACTTAAAATAGTACACACTATACAGTGATTGCAGGATATAGCAGTTCTAGCTCCTAAAGATATCCATGAGAAAAGAACCTATCGTTTAAACCTTTGACTTCAGAAATATGCATCATGGTTCAGAAAAGACATAATACTTACAATGGATAAAATCCACAGCTCAACAAATATGCTCAAGTGAGGGGGCGAACAGGTTGTCCCTTGTGGGAATTTCAAGATGATTAATACCATGAGACTGAAAAACAGAATTATATAATTGTCTAGATCAGAAGAGATTATTATAAAACTTGTGATATATGGTGATGTACAGAACAATATCTTGCTATCTCCCTACTTCATGTCTACCAGTGCCAATTTTTCCAGGTGATTTTGCTGATTGCATAATGCATAACAAGGCAATGAAATGACATATACCATTAGATAGTCTGGCACCTTATATTTTGCAGACACATAGATGATAATGAAATATCTGCTATTTCTACAATGAGTTCAGCTTGAGCTACATATTTCCAACATAAGTGTGCCTGCAAGTAAATGGCAGTAACAACCTTCAGAAGTTCAGAGTCTAACATGGCGTGCTAGCTGCAGTGATATACTTCCTGTTTCACTAGGTGTATTTAGGTTTCTAGAAATTAAGCAATCCAATTTGGTACTCCCTGTTTCACTAGGTGCTACCTCCCAACAGAACACAACTCACTACGGGAAAGCATAACGTCGCCGAGTGTAATTACTTTGCCGAGTGCTTTTTTTCAGGCACTCGGCGAAGCACCGTTTTGCCGAGTGTAACATAAAAAACACACGGCAAAAATAAAACACTCGGCGAACGACCGGTTTGCCGAGTGCCACCCAAAAAACACTCGGCAAACACCCAACAGGCACTCGGCAAACTTTGACACTCGGCAACATGATGCCCACGTGACTTCCCCGTTCCGCCGGCGGCGCCCCTCCGTGACGGCCGTTAGTGTTTGCCGAGTGTCAATATAGGGCACTCGGCAAAGGCACTAGTTTGCCGAGTGCCATGATGGGACACTCGGCAAACTATAGTCTTTGCCGAGTGTCTTGATGGGACACTCGGCAAACCGTGTTTGCCGAGTGCCAGGCGCGTGGCACTCGGCAAACACCTGGTCTTTGCCGAGTGCCAACACTCGGCAAAGACCAGGTGTTTGCCGAGTGCCACCCGTTTGGCACTCGGCAAACTCGCCGTTACCCGACGCCGTCAGTCCGCGGTTCGCCGAGTCCATCTGTTCGCCGAGTGTTTTTCGGCCGTCGGCAACATGTTTGCCGAGTGTCCGAGTTTTGACACTCGGCAAACTAGGCTTTGCCGACACAATATTTGCCGTGTGCTCTTTGCCGAGTGTTTTCATGCCTTTGCCGAGTGTCCCAGGCACTCGGCAAAGGTTCTGTCTCCCGTAGTGACTTACTAAATTCTTTTGCTAACAGTATACAAAATTGAACACAAGTAGACTGCAGACCCCAAGATTTAACCTATTGGACCACTAAATCAGCAGATGTGTTCCAAAAATCAAACATACAAACAGCAAATCGAGGCACAAGCCAGTGAAAAATTGACAAATCAAAACCTAGCAGAACACAAACCGAACCATGCCCAAGAGATTGGGGCGGCACCTAGCTCTCCGGGAGGCGCTGGGCTGTAGGTTCAGGCGGCCGCCGGGCTTGAGGACGGGGCGGCACCGGGACGGGACGGGGCGGCACCGGGCTTGAGGACGGGGAGGCGCCGGGTACGAGGACGGGGCAGCGCTGGGATGCAGGTTGGGGCGGCGCTGGCTGCAGGTCGGGGCGGCGCCAGGCTACAGGTTGGGAGAGTGGAGCGCGCGGAGGGAGATTTGGGAGAGCCGCAAGCGCGGGGCGGCGATTTTGGAGGAGAGGATAGAGGGAGATGACAGTGGTGGCGGCGGCCAGTGGGTGCCTGGGAGAAAGAGGAGCTAGAGTTTTGTGTGTGCCGAGTAACCGGTGGGCCGAGTTTTGTGCGCGAGAATGGGCCAGAAGTGCGGTGGGAAATGGGCCGAATGTATGCCGACGGATAGTTGGATGTATATGTTGAGTTATACCGACCAATGATTCGATGGAATATCTAAATACATGTACCGTCGAATGATGAGCCGTAATAACATGATATACCGACGAATGGTCCATTGTTCAGCTATACCGACGAATGGTCCATCGTTATTTTCAGACTTATACCGTCATATGTCCGACGGGATATTGTGGTTGTGGTATAGTGTACTCATGTGATTAGTGAAATTGCTGGCCTTTACTTTTAACTAGCTCAACAATTAAGGCATTAACTGCATATCTAGCGCGTACATGAGCCAGTTACGTTCATTTTCCCTTGTCAGTTCTTTCATGTCTTCTCTTTGGTCAGCATATCACTCACATGGCTATGTAAATTGTGCCACAAGATCGACTAATTATTTGACCAGTCGTGTGAATATGTTGGTTTCCGGGCATTATACGTATTCGTAAAATAGACAACCGGCAGCCGTGTATTCCCGCAGACGCGCCCTACTTACACATAGAGTAGGTAGCTACGCCTAATTAGATGTATTGAATATCATGGCTAATACCATATTATATCAATTTCCCTCACCATATGTAGGGAGCAATGATCATTTCTCTTTATTGACTTAATTCTTATTTAGGTGGAATTTAGTCACCAATAAAATTTAGTTTAATCTGATAGAATATCTCATATATTTTGGGCCTAGCCAAAATTGGTGTCAATAGGCTATCTTTTTTGGTTTTCACAAGCTGGCATTCTTCCTTCATGTGTACGATAGCAACTTTTTCTGCTGGCTTCTTTTCTTCTGCCTTCTTATTCTTCTCCTCCTGCTTGACACGACGATCGATGTGGCGGTATATATTTGCTAGAAATCATATTGCATACCTCAAAGCATGGACAAAACTAGAATACGCTCATAGTGCCGCCATTGATGTCAAACTTGATCTCGTCCTTCCCAACATCTATGTTTGCTCTTGCCGTCTTCAGGAACGGCCTTCCCAGGATGAGCGGGGATTTAGCTCCTCCCATCTCGAGCATCATGAAGTCAACCGGTACAAAGTGATTCCTGATCTTCACGGTACATCTTCAGTATTGCCTTCAGGATAGCGAACGGTGTTGTCCGCCAACTCTAGGCACATAGCAGTTGAACTTAGTGACAGTGTCGTTGTTGATCTTGCCTTGCTCCTCCATCAACTCCTTCAGTTGAATGCGAAGAGGCACTGTATTCTGGATGGATGAGCTTGCATTGAATTGAGGTCTATTTTGTCCATACCGATAGTTGGATGGTGGAAACCACTCTCCCTTCTTTATGTAGTCTAGCAACTTTGCTTCCTCTAGGCAGTTCTTTCCGAAATGGCCATAGTCGCCACACTATTCACATGTTGATCTTGCTTCTGCTGCCTTCAGGTCTATAGCTCGAGCTTCCTTAATCTCCATCTTCTCCAGTCTCCTCATCAACGAGTCAATCTTTCCTTCGAGTAATTAATCACGCTCCACCTGCAACACTCCTTTTATATTTCAAGTAGGTTGAGCTGGGAATAGGCACCCAGATAATGCCCATCCATTGTTGTCTACAATCTTCTTGAATAACATGAAAGCTTCAAGTGGGATGACGTCTATAATTGATCCTCTAGCTGATGTGTCAATGATTGCCCTTGATGTTTGTATCAGCCCTTGATAGAACTTCCGGACTAGGTCCTCCTTCGGGTACTTATGGTGTGGAACTGCACGGACGTAGTCAATGAAGCGCTCATGAGCTTCAGCAATCATCTCGGAAGCATCTTGAGCAAAAGTAGATATTCTGCTTCTGAGATTCTAAGTCTTGGCTAGAGAATAATGTTCAACTAAGAAAGCCTTCATCAACTCATCCCAATTCTTAATCGTTGCCACCGGTAGAGAGTAAAACCATTGAAGCGCTCTTTCAAGTAGAGAGTAAGGGAACAACCTTTCCCTTAGTTGATTCTGAGTAACTCCATCCACATTGAAGGTGTTGCATAGCTACGTAAAAGCTTGTAGATGAAGATTAGCATCTTTCTTGTCAGTGAACGGTGAACTCTACAAGATCGTCAGTCTTGAAGTATCGATCACAAACGGTCAACTGACGCTGACAAATTCATGGATAGGTAAGTCATTGATGTTCAAAATGCAAAGTTCCTCAATAGTAGGCTCTCGCTCTGGTTGTTGATCTCCCATTGCAGGTGCTTGTGGTACGTCTGGAGCAACTGCTCTCCTCCTGTACTTGTTGGTGGTGTTGATTTTTGAGTAGATGATGATGATGTTTCCAACACTTCCAATTCTTCCTGAACAGCTGAAGGTTCGATCTTCAGGTTTCTTGCTTGTGCTAAACGTCTTCCTTGCCTATAAAGCTTTTCTGGATCATCCACAAAATTTTTTGATTTGTTGGAGAGGTAGCCATCCATCCCTTGTTAGCGTTAGTGAAAGCAAACACATATATACTAGAACTAGATCCTAAATATTGATTGACATTGCACAAAAACAAAAGGATTAAAAAGAAAGGACTGAAAAATCATAAACAGAAAGTTATATCCATAGATGCATAGTTAAACTAGAAATTGACTATTAATTCCTCAGCAACGGCGGCAGAAAAGCTTGTTGACGGCTGTGAGCACACCAGTTGTGGCCTGCAAGCGTACGAATCAGTTGTAGCTCTTCCCTCACAGAATTCCTCCAAGGTTTATCAATCCGTGAAACTTATAGCACAAAATCTATTTCAACTAGCATTGTTAGTATTAACTTGGTGTTTATGAGACATTCAGATCCAAAGGTAACCAATATTCTAGAGCAACCTAGACTATGCATATGTTGTAATTCTGAGTATGGATAGCAAAGCAACACATATAAGATCTTAGTAAAAAGCATCTTTAAATCTACACCTCCGGTCCGAATCCCGAAACCCCCCACCTTACACAAAAAAGATCCTATCACGTTCACCTTTATCAGTCTAAGTAGGTTAAAGGTATGGTCATACAACATGTCATACTCATCAGTAGATCAGGCATAAAAATCTTGTCACAAAGACCACAAGAACACCCTAAGAAATCTATCATCGATACATAGATTGAAAAGCAAACAAACCTGAATAACAATAAAACCATTAAAGGAGCTACATAAATCACTAAGAACATGAACACATCTATTGTTTCACCATCAATGATTGTACATCACAAGATCACCACCGGGATCCTACCTTGATCTTGATGACTCCTAGCTGATCACGCCGGCCAGGGCGATCGGCCTGGGCCATCCTTTTGGCCCCTCGCATCCTGCTTCATCTCCAAGTCTCCTCTAGTGCTTTGAAGTCTTTTTTTCACTTGCACGTGGGCCTGGCACGTCAGTTGCTTTAGGATAAAATTGATCTTCAATGACTTTCCAAATCTCCGCTTGATCTTCTTGTTGGAGGTATGCCCTAGAGGCAATCATAGAGATGATGATATTCCATTTCTATCCATGATTTATATATTGTGTTCATTGAATATCCATTAAAGGCTACTTGAATTGATTTGCAATTATGTGAATTGTATGTGAAACTGTTTACTTGTATGGTTTTTTCTAAAGTTGTCCCTAGTCGGAGTTCATGTGAGGACACACATGAATATTAGACTAGCACATGTATTAGTTGATGACTGTGTTTCACAACTCATGGACATGGAGATGTTAAACTAATAATGTGGGCACATGTGGAGACATGTGCTAGGGCTGCCCCAACACGAGAAATAGTTCTCTCTTTACACAACATGTACGCTTTGTCCTTAGACCTGAGATTGTTGCATGTACTCAAGATGTGGATCGACTTACTTAGGGGCTATCAAACGCTACACCGTGACAGGGTAGTTAAAAAGGTAGCTTTTGGGTTTGTCAAGAAGCATGCTATGAGACATGGTCAATCAAGATGGGATTTGCCCTTCTCTGATTGAGAGTGATATCTCTAGGTCCCTCGAGTGATCGGATCTGAAAATGCATGGCCATGCTACGTACGGTTAAGAGTTAACCTACAAAGGGATTCCGAATCACAGGATCGAGAAAGAGTGGTCGGCTTGGAGCTAGACCAAATATCGTGAGGCAAAGGGAATAGCATGTACATAATGTTGTGATGGTTCGTCTGATATGGTCTTCGTGTGCGTATAGGAGTTGGCACGTCTTGCTAGAGGCCGCTACCGACTATTGGGCTGAGTAGGAGTACTCGGGCCATGTCTATACGTATCCGAACCCATATGGTCACACACTTAAAGTGCTAGAAGCCTAATTCGGATGTGATCCGAGTTGGATTAGGTTTGGAAGTACTAATGGGTCTCGGACCTAGAGGCCCGTTAGGAACCTCTATAAATAGAGGGGTGGGGGCGCCCTAGGGTTTACACCTTTTGGCAAAACACATCTGTCGTACCTCCCACGCCCTCGCCCTATTGCATCTCGCGGACCTAGCAGTCCGGCTTGCGACGCTTCCTCCCTGCACGTGTGGATACCTTGGAGGTGTTGCGCTTCCAGCACTTGGACGAGCCGCCGACGAGCCACGACGAGCCGCGGCTCGACAATGATCTTGCTGCACGTGGACGAGCTGCTGAGGAGCTGCTGGACGTCGACGTGATCGACTATGTTCGACTACGCTGATCGACTTCGCTGCATCGACGCAAATCTACATCTTCCGCATCAGTGCGTCGAGTGGTAATCCCGTGATCCTTATACGGCAGTTTTCTTGGTTTACGCGGTAGAAAATTTTCATTTGCGCTAGTGTAGCCTACCTGATATCCCAACAGTGGTATCAGAGCCGTAGCTGTTTAGTTATGGATTCGAGAGTTGTGCATATGGAGATATGCGAATTTTCAGTTTGATCTATGTCCTGGTTTCGTGTTCTTGCTGCAATGGTTGTGTAACGACATACTCCTACCAGTCGGGTTTCCGCCATCGGAGTTAAGTGATACACATAATGCCAGTTGCAGCGAGCGAAGATCAATGTGATTGGTCGAATCGAGATCCAGGTTCATACGCCAAGCACATGAAATGTGCAATAGTAGATTGGATCTACTACTGGGTCAGGATTTTGCCGTGTGCGTGTGCTTCGGTAAAACAGCCGTAATTTTTCGGTACGATCTCGGATCGAGGTGAATTTTATATGAAAATTGATCTACAGAAAAAGTTACACCTGATTACAATAGACATTGTCAATTTTGGTGAAACTAGATTTCCCAAATTTGGCCTCTAAGATGGAGTTTCGGGCCTGTGAAGTTTGGAACGTTAGAACACCTAACTCTGTTTTGGAGGATGTATGTATATTGTGATCAGTATGGCCCTTTGTGTATGTGATGCATGTGTGTAACTCATTCGTGACCTACGTGTCGCGCGTACAGCAACACGGCTGGAGCCATATGTGTTGTAAATTTAATGTATTTAATAGTCTGCGTACCAATCTGTGATGATCCAAGAAACTATGTAATCTTAATTACTAGCTTCTTTACTAGCTATTAGGCGTAATAGCATGTTCTAGTTCTTGGAGGACTCATCACCAGGAGAATGGCGTACATGGAACATAGAGATGGAGATCACCATGGTGAACAGGTTCTGTGGAGATAGAGATCGCCATAAGAAAACGGGCCATACTGTGTCACAACTGTGTGCATGCTATTCTGTTTATGTTTTACTTCCTACATGATGTGATGTTAGAAGTAGAACGATCCCTCACAAAGTTTAAGTTAGTATGCCCTCCCAACTAAAACTTGCACCGTCCCATGTCTTGTACAATTAGTGGTGGGTCTATGAAATTAGGGTGCCACTAGTTTTCCTTGACTAGACGGGTTTGTGTCGGACACTTACACGCATAAGGGTTGGTCTGCTTAACAAGGTCATCTTAATGGTTAAGGACCTTGGGGCATAAAGGTTGGGCGCCGAGACATGGAGATCTCACCCAACAATGGGAGTCATATGTGATATGATTAGCAAAGAGTTGCTTACCGATCTACCTTGTTTGCTAGTAGTGATGCTAAAACTCACTAGTAGACTTGTTAGTTGTGGATCCTGAATCACTAAGTATCAATAGAGGGATATTGATTTTAGTGGGAGTAGATTCTATTAAATAGTTTAATGTAATTTGCTCTATCATGGATACGTTTGTCTTAGTGTATTTTGCATTACTTTTGTTGTAAATTAAATGGCACCTAGCAACACCACACTATTTGCTTTGCGTTCGGTCCTTGAGAAGGACAAGTTGAATGGAACAAACTACTCGGATTGGATCCGTAACCCGAGAATTGTTCTCAGGGCTGATAAAAAGGAAGATGTTCTAGACACCCCACTACCACTAGTATCTGCTGATGATGCATCTGCTGCTGTTAAGGCTGCGTACAAGAAGGCATTTGATGCTAATCTTGAGGTAAGCTGCCTTATGCTTGCTTGCATGGAACCCGAGCTGCAGATGCAGTTCGAAACAAATCATGAGGCACATGATATGATCGTGGCGCTCAAGGACATGTTCCAGACATAGGCTAGGACTGAAAGGTTCAATGTGTCCAAAGCCTTTCTGGAGTGCAAGCTAGCAGAAGGCGCAGCAGTAGAACCACATGTAATCAAGATGGTTGGTTACACTTAGCGATTCGAGAAGCTAGGCTTCCCAATGGGCAAAGAGTTTGTCATTGACTTCATTCTTTCAGCTCTTCCGCCTAGCTATGGGAACTTCATCTCGAACTACCATATGCATGGGACGGAGAAGGGTCTGAATGAACTGTGTGGTATTCTCAAGACAGCAGAGGTTGACATTAAGAAAAGCGCTAGTAGCAGCCATGTGATGGCTGTACAAAATAAGTCTACCTTCAAGAAGAAGGGCAATTCTTGGAAGAAGAAGGGTAACGCTAGTGTCCAAGCCAAACCCAGTGCCCAAGGGTAAAGCTGGACCTGCTCCAGATAAAGAGTGCTTTTATTGTCACGAACCCGGTCACTGGAAGAGAAACTGCAAGCAGTACCTAGCTTCGTTGAAGAATGGCGGAAGTAAGAGTACTTCCACCTCAGGTACGCTTGTTGTTAATGTTATAGACAACATATTTCTCGCTGATACAATTATTAATTCTTGGGTATTTGATACCGGATTGGTTGCTCATATTTGCAATTCGATGCAGGGAATGATAAGAAGTAGAAGTGTTGAGAAGGGAGAAGTTGATTTCTGCGTGGGCAATAATGCAAGAGTTGCTGCGTTGACCGTCGGAACGATGCAACTCCACCTCCCATCAGGATTTATCATGGAATTGAATAAATGTTATTTTGTTCCTAGTTTAAGTCGAAACATTATGTCTCCTTCATGTTTGATGAAGGATGGTTATTCATTTGCGAGTGAAAACAATGGTTGTGTGATCTCTAAGAATGATATGTTTATGGCTTTTGCACCCATTGTGAATGGATTGTTTGTTTAAATCTTGATGGTTCACCTGTCTGTAACGTAAGTGCTAAAAGGCCTCGGCCTAATGATTTGAGTCCTACCTACTTGTGGCATTGTCGTTTGGGTCATATAAGTGAAAAGCGCATGAAGAAGCTCCATTCTGATGGACTTCTAACTTCGTTTGATTTTGAATCATACGAGACATGTGAGGCTTGCTTGCTAGGCAAGATGACGAAGACGCCTTTCACAGGTTTTCCTGAGAGAGCAGTAGACTTGTTGGAACTCGTACATAGCCATGTATGCGGACCAATGAGCACGACGGCTAGAGGAGGATTCCAATACTTCAAAACTTTCACTGATGATTTTAGTAGATATGGCTATGTATACTTAATGAGGCACAAGTCTAAAACCTTTAAAAAGTTCAAGGAATTTTAGAATGAAGTTGAAAATCAGTGTGGCAAGAAAATTAAGGCCTTACGATCTGATCGTGGAGGCGAGTATTTGAGGCACGAGTTTAACAATCATCTAAAGAGTTGTGGAATTGTTTCACAACTTACGCCGCCTGGAACACCTCAGAGAAACGGTGTATCCGAGCGAGGTAATCGAACTTTGTTAGACATGGTTCGATCAATGATGAGCCAGTCGGACCTACCGTTGTTATTTTGGGGATACGCTCTAGAAACAGCAGCTTTCACACTTAATAGGGTACCATCTAAATCCGTAGTTAAGACACCATATCAGATGTGGACTGGAAAAGTTCCTAGTTTATCTTTTCTAAAGATTTGGGGATGTGAAGTGTTTGTCAAGTGACTTCAGTCAGACAAGATCACACCCAAGTCGGATAACTGCATTTTCATGGGATATCCAAATGAAACTTTAGGATATTATTTCTACAACCGCTCAGAGGGCAAAGTGTTTGTCGCTCGGAATGGGGTTTTCCTAGAGAAAGAGTTTCTCAAAGGAGAAAAGAGTGGAAAGACAGTGCATCTTGAAGAAGTTCAAGATGAGCCGATTGGGAATCAATGAGTGATGCTAATGTAGCAGAACAAGTTGAGATACCCATGGCAAGAGAAGCACCGCCACAACCACGAAGGTCGGCAAGGCTCCGCGAAATGCGGGAAATATTATTGTTGGACAATGATGAGCCTGCGACATATGCAGAAGCAATGATGGACCCAGACTCCGAAAAATGGCAGAGTGCCATGAAATCCGAAATAGAGTCCATGGGAGACAATCAAGTTTGGAACTTGGTTGACCCGCCTGATGGTGTTAAAGCCATAGAGTGCAAGTGGATCTATAAGAAGAAAAAGGACATGGATGGAAATGTTCACATCTATAAAGCACGACTTGTCGCAAAAGGTTTTCGATAAGTTCAAGGAGTTGACTATGACGAGACCTTCTCGCCCATAGTGATGCTTAAGTCCATTCGGATTATTCTAGCTATAGCTGCATATTTCGATTATGAGATATGGCAGATGGATGTCAAGACAGCTTTCTGAATGGAAACCAAGCTGAGGACGTGTATATGATACAGCCCGAGGGTTTTGTCAATCCAAAAAATGCTGGAAAGGTATGCAAACTTCAGAGATCCATTTATGGATTGAAGCAAGCATCTAGGAGTTGGAACATTCATTTTGATGAAGTGGTCAAAGGGTTTGACTTCACCAAGAATGAAGAAGAGTCTTGTGTTTACAAGAAGGTTAGTGGGAGCTCTGTAGTATTTCTAATCTTATATGTGGATGACATATTGCTGATTGGAAATAGCATTCCTATGCTTGAGTCCATAAAGACTTCACTAAAAAATAGTTTTTCGATGAAGAACTTAGGGGAAGCGGCATATATTCTGGGCATTAAGATCTATAGAGATAGATCGAGAAGGCTTATAGGATTAAGCCAAGATACTTACATTAACAAAGTGTTGAAGCGGTTCAGCATGGAAGAGGTGAAGAAAGGGTTCTTGCCTATGTCACATGGCATACATCTCAGCAAGGCTCAGTGTCCTTCGACTGCTGATGAGCGGGATCGCATGAGTAGAGTGCCATATGCCTCGGCTATTGGATCTATCATGTATGCGATGATAAGTACTCGCCCAGATGTTTCATATGAATTGAGTATGACAAGCAGATACCAGTCTGATCCAGGTGAGAGTCACTGGACAGCGGTGAAAAACATTCTTAAGTACTTGAGAAGGACTAAAGATATGTTCCTCATCTATGGAGGTGAGGAGGAGCTCGCTGTAACAGGTTATACCGATGCTAGCTTCCAAACCAATAGAGATGATTCAAAGTCACAATCAGGATTTGTGTTCACACTAAATGGTGGTGCTGTTAGTTGGAAGAGTTCCAAGCAGGAGACGGTAGCCGATTCTACGACAGAAGCCGAGTACATCGCGACTTCGGAAGCCATGAAGGAGGGTGTTTGGATAAGGAATTTCCTTATTGAGCTTGGTGTGTTCCCGAATGCGTCCAGCCCATTGAATCTCTACTATGATAACAATGGGGCAATTGCGCAAGCAAAGGAGCCAATGAATCACCAGAAGAACAAACATGTAATATTACGTGGAAAATGAACATAGAGCTCCATATAAGATTAGTGTTTATAATATTTAGTTCTTGCATTAAACATGAGATAAATAAATTATTGGTCAAAGAAATACAATTATTGACCAAATTCTATTTTCTTACACCTACAATTTATTTACCTTAATTTTATTGCAATGACTAAATATCAAAAACACATTTACTGTATTTCTTTCTCATACCTAATATTGATCAAGTTCTTTTAACAAGTACGAATCGTATATGACAAACAAGCTATCCATCAAATTCTAGCTCAAGAATTCTCCCTCACTAAAGCATAAAAAAGCATAATAATAATAAATGAAGGAAGAATGAAGTAGTTAACCTTCACAACACTTTGGATGAGTGAAATCCCCATGGAAATGAGGAAGAAAGTTCGGGCAGCACCTCCACTAAGGTTGCTTCGTCACCATGGAGAGGAGGCCGGTGGAGTTGAGTGGTTCGGGCTGGAGGAGGAAGAAGAGCTCTCTGTCTGGCGATTTTACAGGGGAGGAGATTTTATCCCGGTTGGAAATACCAACCGGGACAAAATATAACCCCTTTTGTCCCGATTGGTAGTTTTGTCCCGGTTGGAAGCTCCAGGGGGTGTCTTTTGTCCCGGTTGGAGCTTCCAACCGGAACAAAAGGGGGCGGCGTCGGTGCGATTTTTCCGACCGTTACAACTCCTTTAGTCCCGGGACTAAAGCTGCCCCGCGCTGGCCTTCGGTGCCACGCCACTTCTAGTCACTGGTCCAAGGTTAATCGGGATAAAAGGGGGTGGATGGAAGGTCAGTTCTCTACTAGTGTATGGAATTTTGCCGGAACCAAAACATGTTGGATCTAAAGTGTTAATACCTCTGAGATTGCTGTTGACAAGGATGGCCAGTAGACCGTTTGACTTAATGGTGTTAACCCAAGTACCCAACCCTGCTCATCTGCTTGAAATTTGTCAAAAATGTCACCTCTGAAACAAGAAAGACGAAAACAACGTCCTGACTGAAGCACCCATTGACTGAAGAATTTATGGATGACATGGAGAAAAAGGAAAATATTCAGTGACCACCGGCAGCAGCGACCTGGAGGGATCCGCGGTGTCCACCACCACCTGCAGCAGCGTGTGGAGTTTCCCGTGCAGATCAATAAGGGAGGAGCCCCACGCTACACGCGCACGGCGCCGCCGTCGATGGTGCTCGGCCGCTCCAGCAGCGCCGCAACCCGCATGCAGACGGCGTGGTGATAGACTCCGCACATATCTGCAGTTTGAAACTAACCGAAGTAACCAATCTCTATCTCTAAGGCAAATAGGATCCTCGGGAAGAGAGGTAGCCGCCGTCCCTCCGATTGCGCTCGCCGCCGGCCGCCGCGCTCGGCGCAATGAAGGAAAATGGCGAGAGGGTCAGAGGGAGAATGCGGCGGAGGAAAACACGAGAACGGGGGAGGATGACTTCTTGGCTGCGCGGCGGTGTCCTGCTGGGGTTTGGACTGGACAGGCCTCGGGCAACATTAGGGCACGGGTAGGGCCGGGCCCAAAAATGACCCAAGCGGAAATTAATCTTAATTAATCAGTTGGCTGCTTTAATATTTGTGCAAATCTCATATTTGTTTACAGGCAACTTAAGGCCTAAGGGTTTCCACTGCACTGCCAGAAAGAAGAAAAAGAGATGATTGAGATAATGGAGGAAGCTGAAAGGGCCAGGCTAAGTATGTTCCGTTTAGAATGCAGAACCCTCAAATCGAAGATGTCATCGCGCACAGACGCAATGCATAGTGGAACCATAGATCTCATCCAGATTGGTGCTGTGGAAGTCATCCCCAACAGGGATCAGAATCTTCTTTGCTTCAATGGTTAAACATCTGCTCGCCTTGGCTGCACTGCAGTCCATGGCCTCCTCTGTTCAAAGATCACTATAAAACAAAGGAACCCCTTCTCGATTCAAGATTCACTCAAAAGCAACGCTTTGGAGTGGCCGTTTGCAATTTCGTTTTTGATTTACATGTTTAAGGCAACTTGCATGTTTCTATTGATAGCTGAGAGATATTGGAGGAAGCTGAAATGGCCAAGACAAGTTGGCTGAGACAATTGCTTCATACCATCTGCATGCAGGCCGTAACCTTGAGGAAACGAGAGGCTTCAAATAAGATAAGAGCATAAGCTTCTTCCTGATATGATGCTGCTAGCTAAGCAGAATGAAGAAAATTGCATATATTTGAGTGGTGTAGGTCTGTGATTGACAGAAAAAAATATGACCATGTGAATCAATGGCCGTTGTTAGTTGTTAACTTGATCTCATAAATGTAATACTAGTTCGTCAGGTAAACATGTCGTTCATGTATTTTTGAAGCACAAAACGTTCTGTTTGGTCGTCTCACTCTCAAAACGCGAGTATACCCAGTGCTTCACATATTAGACTGCCTCGCAAATCATACTCCTTGTGTAAGAAGTGACACGTGGGCTATAAGTTATTCTCATGAAAAGAACTGCTAGAAAAATTGAGATGTTTTGGTAATACCGATATGGATTGACTTCATCGCAAATTAGTGCATGACAGGATAAAACTGAACCAATGGAAACGTTCAGATACACAGGAATTGTGTTTCTAAGTTAAATTTTGCGTGAGCTACCTGCACATTTGCAAGATGATGTCCCATGCAGATTGGATGAGCTAGCATTGCATGAAACAAAGAGGCATACACACGATTGAACAGAGACAGCTGACGACTGCATATGTTGAAGCACCAGAGCTGTGGTAAGTACTCGTTCATATCTTGAAAATCGAGCATTATATTGGAAGATGAAATGTGAAGGCCATACATTTGCAATCTGAGACGGAGAGGATGCGTCCGATGGTCTAGATTATAGTACAATGCAAGCAGCATACCAGGTATAGTATGAGCAGCAGTTGTATGCTCACAGAACAATTAATGAAATAAACTGGTTACAGTCCCAATCACCGGCATGGTGATTAACATAATATACCTGTGCAATTCCGATCCAACAAATTTGCGTTTCTGCCAACAGCCTGATTCGAAGATGGTATGTTTGTTACGGCATCTTCAACCAAATGCTTACATGTGTGCTTAAAAGTCTTTCTCTGTAATACACTAATACAGCAATGCAAAATGCAAGCTGGTAGCCCCTGCATATATTCTTTTGTCCTGGTTTGCCATTGACGTTGCCACGTTGGGACTTGCGACGACCTTGATATATATATGTGTATTTACATTGTCATCATCTTTCTGGGTTTAACACGACCACGCTTTAACGATCTGAATTTTTGTAAATGCTCTTAGAACTGGCAATATAAACCAGAGTGTTAACGTTTTTCCTATTTAATAACATAGCTAACTGGAATGATGCATGTTATGCACACTTCTAGTTTTCATCTAACACATGCCAAACCCATAATAGATGGCACGTCCGGACGCCACGCAATATGTATAGATGTACATTCGGGCCGCCTGGCCCGGTCCAGCACGGGCCCAGCAAGGCCCGTTATTTTTTGTGCCGGGCCTGGCCCGTCATGACGGCAACGTAGTGCCGTGCCATGCCGGCCCACGAGCCGCACCGGCGGCCCAAGCGTGGGCCCGCAAGGCCATTTTCGTGCCGGGCCGGCCCGTAAGGCATGACCGGCTTCAGGCCACCACGAGGCACGGCGGACCCTCACGGCCTGCTCGGCTGCTCCCTGTACTGTGCGTTGTCTCCTTGACTCCTCCTGCGCGCCACCACCGCTGCCAGTCCCCTAACCGCCACTGCACCGCCGGCCTCTCACCGCCACTGGCCCCTGCGCCGCCGCCGCCACTTCACGCAGCTGACCCCCAGCCCCCCGCGACGCAGCCAGGTCCCTCGCCGCAACCCCCCCTCCCACGCACGCGCTACCATCACCACTCCCCGCTGCCAGACCCCTTGCTGCCGCCACCACTCCCTGAGCCATCCACCTACGCCGCCGCCCCGACTACTCTTCGCTCTGCCACCGCCGCTCCCCGTGGCTAGCCCCACGTCGTCGTAGAGGAGAAGGGCATGGCGGCGAGCAATGGCTGGTGGGGGTAGGGGCGACGAGGTCGGGGAGGTGGCCGCCGAGGGGGAGCTGGTGAGGCGGAGGTTGGAAAGGAAGGGGAGCGGACTATGGGTGAGATAAGATTGTGAGTGTGGATAAAGGTGAGACACGGGCCAGTAACGGGCTGGCCGTTAGTTTTGTGCTAGGCAGTGCCGCCCGTCGGGCCTAGGCGACGGCCCAAGCCCAGCATGAGGCATTGGGCCGGGCCAGCCCAAGCCCGAAGAGGTACGGGCTGGGCTTGGGCTGAGCCAAAAAACTAGGCTGTCGGGCTGCGGGCTCAATGTACATCTATAGCAATATATATGCCGCAGGCATCTTGTCCATCATCACATTGAACAAGTAGTGCATATATTGGTCTGTCATCAACTCGAAAGGAAGAAGGAGAAAAGAGGAGCATGAGATCGAAGTGGGTTGTGCATAAAGGCATTCCAGTTTACGAACAACAATGTGACACCTGGTTTTAAAACAAACCAAGTGCTACTTATATGTATGTTAGAATCAAAATTTCATATATATAATGACATCATCAGTGAATAATAGTAATAGTGTCACATAAATAAAAAGAGTTAATCAAGGATATACAACTTAATCCTGAAAACGAAGGCTCCAAACATCACAGACAATCGACTGGGGGTCGCGTACGCCTGAAACTCAGCATCATCTTCAGCAAACTTCGTAGCAACAACTTCTTCTAAGCAGCAGTAAGCAAGGATGAGTAAACTTATGGTTGGTACTTAGCGAGGCCACAAGAAATAACCATAATAATTATTTAAGTCCATCTTCAAGTTTATTAATTATGTGAGGGTTAAGACCACTCTTGACCGTGAGCACGGCTGATATATCAGTTTTAGACACTCTACAGTGGTTGTATATTTTCACCACAAGTCACGTAAAAGTTCAGAAGAACTTTAGACCCAACCACGTTGTGCAAAAATAGGCACTTATCACACTACCAAGGTGTGATTGAATAGGGATGCTACGAGGTATTTATAAAGATTCCCTAGTAAGGATAGCTCACTAAGGTTTCATGATCAACGCAATGCATAAACCTCTCTCAAACTATGAAGCTACCGTAGAGCAGATCAGTTTGAGGGCTAGGTTATACGCCAACTACTGTCTCCCCCTCTTGCCCCTTTCAAGTAAAGTTACCACAAATTAGAGTTTTTAATTAATTAGCCAAGATCAAAGCCATGTAGTTATTGTAGTTGCACTGTTTACCTGGGTGGTTCTTCATGTTCCAATTAATGCATGCATGGTATTTTTGAAAATAAAGCATAAGTAGAAGGATGGTTAGGGATACTTGCCTTTCTACAATGAAAAGTTACTCTTACTGCTCTTCAGCTCTTGCTCTCTTGAAACTCTTAATCTTGAAATCTTTCGAATAGCGATCCTTCTACTCGAATCAATCATTGGCACAACCATACAAAGCAAACAAACAAGTACAACTAAGAACAATACACCAATCAAAGAAAAGATTTAAAAAAGATTTAAAAGAACATACTAAAGGATAGGGCTCGACTCTAAGATCACGAAGGCGCATGAAACACTAAGAACAATGGTATCATTGAAAACATACATCTATCGAGGAAACTTTGGATATAAAGGAAAGACAAGAGCTATATGTTGCATTTATTTTTATCTAGAAAATACATGTAAAGGATACTTTTAGAAAATACCCAAGAGTTAATTCAAATTATATTTGTATCCGAAAAGACTCAACTTTTATTTATAAACATTCATGTATAAATTATACCATTTAAACATTTAACTTTGGAAAATAACCATATGCAATAGCACCTAATTGATATCTTTGTATGTCGCATTGAGCTAGACAAGTTATAATTAGAAACTCATTCACATATTAATCATATTAACACTCGCTTAAAGAAAATTGTTGTATAAACCT
The DNA here is from genome assembly GCF_005286985.2 of Setaria viridis. NCBI lineage: Eukaryota > Viridiplantae > Streptophyta > Magnoliopsida > Poales > Poaceae > Setaria > Setaria viridis. The sequence continues at coordinate 32,781,902 of NC_048270.2, forward strand.
AATTAGTTTTTTAAGTAGAAAAGCTGAGTAAATAAGCATTAAGCAAAACTAATATCATATTTATTATCAAAAACATGAAACATGGCAAAACAACGTTGCTAAACTATAGCGTACCATTTTAGAAGATTAACACAACAAGAACACATGAAAACGAAGCTGTGGTTGAGAAGATACACTATCGAAAGATTTGGGTTTATCAAAGAAGAGAACTATATGCTTCATACATTTTAAATTTATAAATTAATGTAGATCATATTTTAGAGAAATATCCTATGTTAGAATTAACTCACATTATATTTATATTTTAAAAACACGAAGTAAAGCTTAATCACATTTTAGTTACAAATGTACATGTATAGTTTATACCATTTTGAACATTTAATTCAGGGAGACAACACATGTGGGACTAAGCGCATAACTTTATGATTCTTGTTGAACTAACCAAATTAAAATTCAAAAATATATTGATACTTACATTAGCCAAATTAATATTTAATTTGGAAAAATTGAGATATATCCTATGTAACTTTTATTTCGAAAGATAATTGAATAAACTTTAATCAGTTGACATTTATTATGAAACCGAAGTGTAGCTCTAATTAGATTTTAGTAGAAAACAAGCTTAATAGGTACTCCCTCCGTCCAGAAATGAGGCGTATTTTGATCAATCAAAATTCAAACTTTACAAACTTTGACCAACAATTAGTTAAATTATAAGCATATTTGTACTTAAATTTATTTTGAGATGACATTGAGTTTTTAGTGATTGACATTATATTATAAGAGAAATTAAGAGTCAAAATCTACTTTGAAAGACTTTTCTCCAGTTCAAATACGCCCATCATTTCTGGACGGAGGGAGTATTAATTTAATTATGAAAGCGAGGTATAACTCAAATTAGGTTTTATTTAGAAAACTTAGTTAAATAGAATTAGTCCAATTAATATTAACATGAAACATCGATATGTAAACCCTAATTAAACTTTATTAAGAAAAGGTTTTCAAATAGTCATTAATCACATTAATTTCAGAATAAATTTTAAAAACACATATTTGGCTAAACATAATGACTAGCGCGTAGTTTATGTTGAGACAAAACTAACGTAGCAAAAAACAAACTTGAACAGATACAAAACGCGAGAGGTATGGGCATCTTCAGAAGCTAGCAGAGATGAAACTCTAGACTTAGTGAATTGTCGTTGCGAATAGATGAATCCTTGGGGTTAGATCAACAAAAGGATGGGGCTAGGATTCGGTTGCAAGGATCTATGGTTGTTCAAAGGGGTTTTCTGCAAGACACTAGAACTAATCTAAAGATTACTAATTCTTGCAGGGACCTAATTGCTAAAGCACATAGAGCTTGCTCCCATGGCCAACGGGTGGCTTTGGGCGGCAAAATCGCCAGCGCTTTGGCAAGGTAGGAGGAGGGTGTCGCACAAGGTAGCTCACCGGCGGTCAGGATGGACGGCAGCTGCCGGAATCGGAGGTGAATGGCAGTGATGGCGGTCAGCTCGGTTGTCAAGCGGCGGAGGTCCTCCCACAGTGATTTGAGGACGGCGGGTGGCGGCACACGTGCAGCTTGACGTCCTGAAGCTCTTGGTGGCGTCAGCTTGCTCCGGTGGTCAAAGGAGGTGGCGAATCGGCGGGCGAGCTCTGGCGGCGCTCGGCTCTGCTCCGGCTCGAGCGGCAGTGGTGCTATGCAGAGGAGGGTGAGGGTGTCAAGAAAAACAATCAATTATTTTCCTATACTAAGTTTCCTATCAAGAAAAAAAATGTTGGAAAAATTTTAAAATTATGAGAAAATCATTGTTTATTCTTTCTAATCACGTCCTGAAATCCAAAAATTTCAAGGTGTGACAAAAAGCATGTTTATAGTACATAGAATGCCTTCTCCATGTTTATAGTACATGGAGAAGGCATTCCACCTTGCACACACAAGTAACCGACCTCGTTGGGGTTTGGGGTCATGTTTTGTGACAGGAGAGCTAATCAAGCTAGAAATTTGCTAAGGCATATCTAATCCGACTTGTATTTCTGAATATTATTCCATATGTGTATTATTGTGCAACTTTAGCTGTGAATTCACGACATAGTTCAATTGCTTTTCGTACAAAAAGGCAATACTGAATTTGCAAGATAATTTTATTCAAAGTTAAAAAATGAAATAAAACTAGAGTCAACCTAGAAAACGGGTGTGGCGATTCACCCGAATGGGTCACCAACGTTCTGTGCAAACCTGGTCACAATGAATGAAGCCCCTTCCAGCATGCCAGGAGAATCGCCGCCACTTTTGCGGCCATGCCCCTCCCGGGCGGAGCTCCTCCCTCATCCGTGGCCTACATCTAGGAGAGAGAGATTTGGCCTACATCTAGGAGAGAGAGATTTGGTGGTGGGAAATGAACGGTGGATAACATCCAGATATGGCAGGGGAGCGGTGGGTGGGGCTCGCATCCGATATTTCACCTGGACGTCGGACGCCCTATCCCGAGCATTACTGAACGAGGAATGACCGATCGTATGCCGTAGAGACGACGGAGCGAGTTTGGCAGTGCAGGGGCCCGGTGAATGTTGGCCCACTTGCACTGAGCCATATATGGGCCCACGTTAGCTTTGGGTGGTCTAGATTAGATTTATGTTGGATTCGAATTTAATTCGGATTCAAACCTTCACACAAAACAACAGATGAATCAATTAAAATTCAAACCACACATGCAAAGGCATGAGTAAGTATTTTAATGAACAAATTCATTGTTATGAATTAAGATAGTGAAAAAGAGTTATTGCTTATATTGCAAACCATTTTTCATGGCTCACATGCAAGAACACGCGGGAAAGTTTTTTTGAAATCATGATATTTTTTTTCACAATTAACATATCACAAAAATGTGAGATGTTGCATGCGCCTTATAAAACAGATCGAAGGGAGTAATCAGCAAAAGTGACTGTTTCCTCTCCCCTGTAACTAGAAGGTAACAATCACTACTAGAAAACTCCGGATTCATCCCAAAGCTCAGCATCGGTTGCATTTTGTTCCCGGCACATTAGTACCGGGCCTAATGGCTAGTCTCCGAGGAGCCCCCAATGAACCGTTTAGTACTGGGTGGATGCTTCACTCGGTGCTAAAGGTCACCTAATGAGTACCGGTTGAAGCCTCCGACTGGTACTAATGAAGGCTTCACCCAGTGCTAAAGGGGTACCTCCCCTCACACGTCAGTCGCCCCGCTCTCTCTCTCCCACCCCAAGCGCACCCCCTCCCCACACGTACTTATCCTCTCGTCCCCCTCATCCGGCCTCTCACCTGCACCTCTCTCTCACCCGCGACGGGGCAAGGAGCAGCGGAGGCAAGAAGGGAGGGCACGGCGGCGGAGCGTCGACAGGCGTGGTGGAGAACGGAGCAGCCACCTCTCCCTCAGATCCGGCGACGGCGGCAACCGGTGGGCTGAGGCGCGGTGGCGGCAGCAACCGGTGGTGGTGGCTGAGCAGCATAAGTACGCCGCCTTCCTCCCTCCCTGTCTCACTGGTGTGGGGCTCAGGTGCGGTGCGGGCGGGGCTCCGACGCTCTGGCGGATAGTGGCAGGGTGCGGTCGGGGCTCAGGTTGGCGGATTTCTTTTTTTATTTTTTAATACCCCTTTAGTACCAGTTATTTGATCTGGTACTGAAGGCCCCCGTTTAGTACTGAAGTAGAAATACCGGTTGCACAACCGATACTAAAGGTCAGTTAGAAACCGATACTGAAGATGCTTTCCCAAGCAGTGAATGCTCTATAAGAAATTTTTTTAGGAATGGAATATTGCATGCTTATCTTTTTCCGTACTGTTGTCAATTTTTTGAACCCAACATTTCTGGGGCAATTTCTTAATTGGAACTGAGAAATTTTTGCCATTGATGTCTCACTGATGTACCCAGCATATACAACGACTAGCAAATAAGGGAACGAATGAGTAAGTTTCAGGGGCATCTGAGGTATTTATCATATGTTTATTATAGGATTTTACATCGGGCTTGGACCATATGGAGAAACCGTAATGCTTGCGTGTTTGAAGGAGCATCACCTAGTATAAACGCCATCCTACAAGCCTTTAAAGATGAATATCAGTTATGGTGTTTTGCTGGGCCTAAGGCCTGTAAGCCCTGGACCTAGGGAGGGTCAAGGAGGTCGGCTAAGTTAGCTTGGTCGATTCGGTTGTATTTCACTTTTGTACGGTGCTTGCATTGTGACCCTAAACACCCCTCATTCCTGTGGTGGCTAGGACATTTTTTTTCATCTATCTAAATACAAGATATGCGGCTCTTCTTTGTTTTTGAGAAAAAAATTTCTGGTACCTTCTGACACAAGTCCTATGACTGTAATGCCCCCGTGGCCGTCAGCAGCTCGCCGGCGATCATGAGTCACACACAGATCAAGTTGGGAAGTGGTTTTGGGAGGGAGGAACCCTAAACCCTGGTATTCAGTTTCATTCAGCTAACAGATGATGATAGCTTCCACTATTCCCTGACCGACAACAGTAATACTCCTTCAGCGCTACACCCACACACACACTGACAGCCGGTCCCACCTAGACACCACACATGCTACACATTACAGAAGACGTATTCCTCCGCGTGCGCCTTCTCTTCATGCCATCTCCTGACTGGGCATTACATCTCCCCGGCTGTAGAAGTTGCTTGTCCCCAAGCAACGGCGTCAGGAAACCGGTGTTTGACAACATAGTAATCCTCCCAAGTAGCACAGGTAGCAGGCAGGGCAGTCCACTTGATGAGGACCTGAGGAATAGCTCAAGTTGCCTTCTTGACCAGATGACGATCCAGGACAGTCTCCAGTGAGAGATCTTGGGCTGACAAATCAATCAACTTTGGCAATTCCTTGAAGACAGGAGTGTAGTTGGGCGTGAAAGGCTTGAGTTGAGAAATATGGAAAACTGGATGTATCTCACTTCCTTTTGGTAATGCCAATTTATAAGCTGTTGAACCCAGTTTTTCTTCCACCACAAAGGGATCAAAATACTTGAAAGCAAGCTTGGGATAAGGTCGGTTTACCAATGACTGTTGGACATATGGCTGCAGCTTGAGTAGGACTTGTTCACCAACCTGAAAGCATCTGTCAGAACGATGGCGATCTGCCTGAAGTTTAATACGGTTCTGGGCTGCAGCAAGGTGTTGCTTCAGAGATGCCAATTGCTGTTCCCTTTCCTGCATAAAGTCCACAGCGGGGTTGTGTTCTTGAGTAGACAATGGTATGAAAGTGCCCAAATCAGCCTCATAACCATAGACAGCTTTAAGGGGGAACAGCCCAAAGAAGTGTGGTAATTAGAATTGTACCACAATTCAGCCAAAGAGAACCAAGTTTTCTATTGCTTGGGTGAATCTTGAACAGCACACCTGAGGTACATTTCAAGGCATTGATTCACTCGTTCAGTTTGGCCATACGTTTGAGGGTGGTAAGCTGAGCTTCCGAGCAACTTTGTATCCACCAATTTAAACAATGCTGTCCAAAAAGCACTAGTGAAGATCTTATCCTTGTCAGATACGATTGTCCTTGGCATACCATGTAATTTAACTACATTGTCAAGCACTGCCTTAGCCACAACCTCTGCAGTGAATGGATGTTTGAGAGGGATAAAATGGCTGTACTTGGTGAATCTGTCAACCACCACCAATATAACATTGCATCCTTCTGATAGTGGCAAGCCTTCAACAAAGTCCATGAAAATATCCTGCCAAGCACCTTGAGGAATAGGGAGGGGTTGGAGTAAACCTCCTAGATGAGTATGCTTATGCTTTGTTTGCTGACAGACTATACACTGCTTCACAAAGTTGGCAACATCAGTTTCCAATCCTTTCCAACAAAAGAGTTGCTTGACTCTGTAGTAGGTGGCTTTGGTTCTAGAGTGGCCTCCAATAACACTAGAATGTAAAGCATCAATTTGTCTTGTTTGTAATGCTACATTTGCAGCAATCCAAATTTTGTTGTTGAACTTGATGAGGCCCTGATGTAGGAAGAATCCCTAGTCATCTGGAGATTTAATTGCTAGTCTTGTTAATATTTCTTGAGCTTGAGGGTCTGTGACATAAGAATTGAGCACCTCTTGAACCTAGGTTGAGCTTCAGAAACAACGTGTACTACTAACAAATGATAGCATTTGGATAAAGCATCAGCTGCTAGATTCTCTTTCCCTTTTCTATAAATGACTTTGAATTGGAGCCCAATAAGTTTGGTCATTGCTTTCCTTTGCATTTCAGAATGAAGGTTTTATTCACTGAGATAAGATAAACTTTTATGATTTGTTCTAATTACTCTTGCCTCTGAAGATATGGTCTCCGTTTCTCAACAGCCATAATTAAAGCTAGGAATTCCTTTTCATATATAGATAAATTTTTATGTGTGGGTCCTAGTGCCTTGCTCATAAAAGCCACAGGTTGATCTCCTTGCATCAAAAACAGCCCCCACCCCTAATTAGAAGCATCAGTTTCAACAATAAATGGCTGAGTGAAATTTGGAATAGCCAACACTGGGGCTATGACCATGGCTTGCTTTAACTGGTTAAAAGCTGCTTGAGCTATAGCAGACCACTCAAATTGCTTCTTCTTCAGAAGTGTTGTCAATGGTTTAGCCATCAATCCATAATGTTGGATAAACTTTTTGTAGTAGCCAGTGAGATCCCAAAATCCCCTCAATTCAGTTACAATAGTAGGAATCGGCCAATTAAGCATAGCTTCTATTTTTGCTAGATCAGTAGCCACCCCCTGCTCAGAAATAATGTTCCCCAGATAATCAAATTTGTGTTGAGCAAAAGAACACTTGCTATGTTTCAGGAAAAATTGATTTTGTCTGAACTTCTCCGGAACAAGCCTGAGATGCTAGATATGTAAGTCCAATGTGGGGCTGTAAATTAATATGTCATCAAGAAACACTAGCACAAATTTCCTAAGAAAAGGACCCAAAATCTCATTCATAGTGCACTGAAAAGTGGCTGGAGCATTGGTAAGCCCAAATGGCATTACTCTAAACTGGTAATGCCCATGTTGTGTCTTAAAAGCTATTTTGTGTTCATCAGACTCTTTCATTCTCACTTGATGATACCCAGCTCTCATGTCTAACTTAGTGAAATATTTTGTGCTAGCAAGCTCATCCAAGATTTCATCAATTATTGGCATTGGAAACCTATTTTTGATGGTAATATCATTAAGTTTCCTATAGTCCACACAAAAACACCAAGTGCCATCTTTCTTTTGAACTAGTAAGATAGGGGAAGCATAAGGACTAGTACTGGGGGTTATCAGACCAGCAGCTAACAATTCTTGCACTTGTCTTTCAATTTCATTTTTGTGTAATGGTGAGTATCTATAAAGCTTAGAGTTAATAGGGATAGCACCTGGAATAATGGGAATAGGGTGGTCATAAACTCTGGAGGGAGGCAACTCCTTAGGTTCAGCAAAAACATCTTGACATTCATCTAAGAGTGTCTGAACTTCAGGAGGTGGTAGGAGCTTCACTATAGCAAAAGCCCAAATATCATTGTCAGCATCCCACTTCAATAATTTGTCAGCTGAGAGCTCTTGAATAGCCAAATTGCCTGCCTTGACCCCTTGGATAGTGACCTGTTCACCTTTGTACAAAAATTCCATGGTCTTGTGCTCCCAATGATGGGTGATGGGACTATGTGACTTGAGCCAATCATACCCTAGAATGCAATCATAAGCTTCCAAATGCAACACCCTCATATCACAACTGAAAGTGTGTCCCTGAATCCACTATTCTAACTGAGGTACCATTTGATCAGAAACTAGCACCTCTCCATTGGCTACTTTGCCTGTCTTAGGAGGTGCTGGTATTGATTGTATGCCAATCTTACCTAAGAATCTGGAGCTAACAAAACAATGGGAACTACCACTGTCCACTAGCATTAACATCACCTTGTTCTTGACAAGAGCTCTTAATCTCATGTCTTCACCCTCATCTGTACCAGCAATGGCATTCAGTGACAAAGTGCCAAAATCGGTTGCTAATGCATCCTCAATGTCCAACTGAGTTAAGACTTCCTCAGTCAGGTTGATGTATAAATCATTGAGCATCAGGGCATTGACTTGAGCTTTTGGCCTTTTAGTGCATTTTGAAGCATGAGTTGCATCATAAGGTTCTCTACAATAGAAACATATATTGTGAGATCGACAATAATCTCTGAGTGTAGGAGCTGTGGTTGGTTTGTTCTGGTCCATTCTAACAGAAGTGGATGTAGAAGGCCATTTGGTGGCTGAGGGAGGTTTCAGACTCTTGATTGAACTTTTATCCTGTATCTGTTGTTGTATCTTTGCCAGCATCACAGCTCTTTCCATGGAGTGTGGAACTTGTCCTTGAACTGCATAACTTATCTCAGGTTTAAGTCCTCTAATGAATTGTGAAATAAAATAGGTGTTAGGCATTCCTCCACTATGCATGTCCACCTTAAACTGAAGAGTCTCAAAAGCATTTGCATACTCTTCCACTGAACCAACCTGTTTTAAATCGAACAACTCATCTATAGCATGCTGGTAGTCATAATCTCCAAATTTCTACTCTACAGCCTTAATGAATTGGTCCCAATTTTCCACCATATTCTTTCCTTTATATACCCTAAACCACCTGGAAGCATTTTCATCCATATGCATTACTGCAGTCATAATCTTCATGTGTTCAGGTATGTCAAATATCTGAAAGTAAGTTTCACACTTATCATGCTAAATTGTTGGATCATGTCCTTCAAACTTGGGAAACTGCATTGTCGGCATTAAATTCTTATGAACATTAGCATTTTGTCCAAAAGGACGAGCACCAGTAGCAGATCGATGATAGTGTGCTTCACCAAACTGTGACTGGTCATGGTGATATTGGTTCTGACAGTTGTAAGCAGTATTGGATGGAGTAGGACTGTCCCATGTTCCTGATCCTCTTGTCTCATCTGCCAGTATTGGATGGAGTAGGACTGTCCCCATGTTCCTGATCCTCTTATCTCATCTGCTCCAGAGTTAATTTGGCCACTGCTTGGCCAGTAGCTTCCAATTGCTGTGCTAGAATTTGTTGCTCCCTCGTGGATAGATCCACAGCCTTGTTGTTGATGTCCAATTTCACTTGCATCTGCTGTTGAGCGATGTTGAGGTCCTCCATTTTGGCAAATAGTAGATCCACAGATTCCATCAACTTGTCCAGCTTCGCATCTGCTTTGGTATATCCATCGGCCATGGCATCCAAAAGTAGCTGGGACTGCACAGAAGGTTTGGGCGGAGCCGTGGTGAATCGCCCGCAAATCAACCCGTGGTAGGATGGGAATTACAGGAAGTCAATCATTGTCGCCGGTGTCGCACGGTAAACGGCGAGACCTCAGCAAACCCACCCCGATTAAAGGTCAGATTGACGGAATAACGCAATTCAATGCACCAACAACTGATCCAAAACCTAACGCACCAGAATCGCTAGCAGGGAGAAGGAATCGGGGAGGGAGACACCTGAATTGAAGATATCAGACAGCGTTGCCTTGCGCCGCCACTTCCCCGATGTAGCGCTCCGCCGCCACCCCCAACACCCACGCCGAGGAAGACGAGTCTCTGATACCACCTATAATGCCCCCGTGGCCGTCGGCAGTTCGCCGGCGACGTGAGTCACACACAGATCAAGATCTGGAAGTGGTTTGGGAAGGGAGGAACCCTGAACCCCAGTATTCAGTTTCATTCAGATAACAGATGACGATGGCTTCCACTATTCCCCGACTGATAACACTAATACTCCTTCAGCGCTACACCCACGCGCACACTGACTGCCGGTCCCACACGGACACCACACACGCTACACATTACAGAAGATGTATTTCTCCACGTGCGCCTTCCCTTCACGCCATCTCCTAACTGGGCATTACAATGTCTTATTCTTGTACTCTGGGGTCGGGATGTGACCTGACAATCTTTTCTAATCCACTTGACTTCCTCATCCCTTCAACATCTCTTTCCTACTCCCCCTATCCCGTAAAGAGTATCCCTTTAAGTTTATCCTAAGTCAAATTATTTTAAGTTTGATTAAGTTTACAATGAATAGTATCAATATTTATAAACTAAATAGGTATGCTATGAAAATATATTTCATAACGACTCTAATGAAACTTGCTAGACATCAAAAGCATTGATATAATTTTATATAAACTTGATCAAACATAAGATGGTTTGACTTATGACAGAACTAAAGAGAGACTCTTTGTGGGATGGAGGGAGTACACTCCTATGTCTCCAACCAGCATTGGTTCTACATACATATGAGCCGTTCTAGTGTCATGGTCTTTCACGTCTAGTCGTTCAGTGGGAGCCGCAAAACTTCGAATGATTCTGCTTGATCTTTTTCAACATGACAACAACATCGCTCATAGAGTTCCTCTCTTCCTGTGATTCCTTAATTTGTGCAAAGCAAACCTAACTCCAGAACGCACAACAAACAACTGTTCGAATTGTTGGAGGAACCTCTAGTGCCATATTACCATGAGAGGTTTCCGTGCCTTGTTGCATCACCTTGCAATAACTTTTGATCAATAGAAGCATGCAAGTTGCCTTAAACATGTAAATCGAAAACCAAATTGCAAACGGCTACTCCAAAGCGTTGCTTTTGAATGCCTTTTGAATGGAGAAGGGGTTCCTTTGTTTTAGGCACTAGTAGAGAAGTCACCTTCCATGCATCCCATTTTGTCTCGGTTTAAAGTTGGCCCGGGACAAAAGGTTCACCAACCTGGACTAAAGCTCGGTCATTGGCAGGGGCTCACCAACCGGGACCTTTTATCCCAGTTGCAAAGGCTAGTTGAAAAAAAAGATCCTGAGAGGCCTTTTATCCCGGATCTTTTATCCCAGTTGGTGTCGGATAAAAGGGGGTCTTTTATCCCGATTGGTGTTTCAAATCGGGATAAAAGGGTCCCAACGGGATGGCTAAAAGAGGAGTAAATCCCTCGAACCCTTTTATCCTGGTTTGTAATACCACCCGGGATAAAAGGGGGTCTTTTATCCCGGTTGGTGTTTTCAACTAGGATAAAAGGGTCCCACGAGTTAATACAGAAAGATTGCATCCCCTGTATAGTTAGATGTGCTGTGTAGGTGGGATGGCAAGGAAGCTACACGCGAGGCTGGAGGTCGTGCGTTCGAATCCCACGCAGCGTGCACGCGCATGTTTCGCGTGAAAAATCGTGTGACTTGTGATTTGCGACGTGCGCGTGTGGGCGGGACCTCCCAGGATTTCTTTTTTTTTTGTGCAGCGCCTGGTGTGGTGACTTGTTTACCAACCGGGATAAAAGGGGGTCTTTAGTCCTAGTTGAGTGACCTGGGAGAAAAGACCCCCCTTTTGTCTCGGTTTGTTTATCCCGGATGGATTTTCGAGAGATTTGCACCCTACCAACCGGGACTAATACCAAGTTCTCTACCAGTGAGGCCATTCTCAATGCAAGTTTCATGAGGGTTTCAAACTCATTAAATGGCATGCCATATAGATAAAAATGGTGACATGGCATAAAATTTATGTAGAGAGAGAGGGGTTGGGTTTCATGGGGATGAAGTCCTCTGTACATGGTTACCTAGACTTTGAAACTATGATGAAACTCCTCATCTTTATAACTTTTGTCAATCCTATGTGGTCATGGTTAGTGTGCCACTATTTAGTTTAGGTACAATTACAAGTGGTTACATATTTATATGGCATATTTGATCTCAATACCATACAACAATTAAATACTATGAGTAACCTATGAAATCGTGACATGAAACTATGCACGCTCTCTTGGAAATGGTGTAATGAAACTCTCGAGAATGGCCTTCGGCAGGTGACAAATAAATTAAAAAACTAAATTTCAATCTTGGTATACAGCTAGAAAGCAGTTTGCAAATAAATTCCATGACAGCCAACCGACAAGTAGACAATACTGTCACAACACACTAGCTCAAGACGCAGAAGATTAAGATGGAGCCAACATGCATTTTACAGCAGACAGCACATGCTGATAACTCAAATAAATACTATGTCAATGGGCACCCTTGAGAGAGTGGATCGCCGACAAGATACTGGCAAATACACCAATGACGGATAAAACCTTGAGGATGGTCTTCCAGTTGTTGTAAACGAACGCGTACACCTTAATCCGCATTGGCCTCTTGATCCTGTAACTCTCAATCTGTACCATGATGTTGCCACAGCAGCGTCCGAGGCGCAGGCTCTGAAGGCTGGTGAAGAAGTGCAGCGCGTTCGTGTTCGTGAGCCCTGCTCCTCCTTGCAGAATACCCTTTGTTCGCAGGTGGTGCACGTCCTCCTTCCTATTCACCAACATGCAGAGCAGGAGGAGGTACGAACAGACAGCAGAGTCTTCAAACTCTGCCTCGTCGTAAAAAAAATTTGGGGTCGTGCATAGCTCGAGGGCCGCCATGTTGACGAGCAGGCTTGCGTTTAAATCGTTCAGAGACAGCGGCGCCATGGAGAGCTCGGCGAACAAGATCCGTTTCTTGGTGAGGCCCATATCCGCAAGCTCTGTTGTTTTCTTGGCTCTGATGTTGATGCCCATTTCGGCAAGCTCCATGGCACTAACTGAGACTTGTATCGATTTCATTTTCCCTATTCCAGGCACCTCTGTTCTGCTCCTTGTTCTTCCAACAATGTAGAACCGGAGGAGGCCAAGGAGATGCGGGGGTTCGTAGCTATCATCCAAGACAACACTAGGCACTTCATCAACCCAGTCTTGCAGACGGCCGTCTTTCCAATTAGCAACGAACTTCGCCAAGGGCACGGACGTGTACTTCAGGAGGGCGTCCACCACCGGCCAGGGGATCTGGTTCTCAAGCAGCATGATGTCATGATCGATTTCGTTGGCACTGAACTCGAAGAAATCATACAACGTCGCGTTGCAGTCCATGCCCGACATTTTTATCATGTACATGACCAAGAAGCACGCGTCAAAGAACATCATAGGTAGGAAGTCGGCATCGACGATACCTTCCATCACGTCCTCTCTGTAGAGGCGGCGGGCATCGATCTCCGCCACAGCGGAGACGACCGCGTAGTACATGTCCTGGACCGAGCGGCCCGAAGTTTTGATGCAGTGGTAAGCAGCCACATGCTTCACATTCTCGGTATGCCTGAGCTCTTGTCGACGGTGGTGGTAAGGGCCGATGGCCACAATCCTCGGGACGGTATACCAATCGCCGAGATCTTGGATGCTTGGAGGGTACCTATGGATCTTCATTTTCATCATGCCGATATCATCTTTAAACTTGCGCGCTTTTTCCTGGAACACCAGAATAGGATTATTGTTGTAGATCTCCATTTCCATATCGTGCAGCAAATCAACCTCTAAGGACTCTTGTGCTGCTGCTTGCTCAACAATCGGACCGTCATGCTGTGTGGCTGCAGCATAGTAGTTGTACTCAACAAGCTGCTGCTGCTGCTGCCCTCTGGTAGAGCTACTAGGGACATATGGCTGGAGGCTCCACATACCAGCAAATATGTCAATGGACGACGCATACTCCACAGGGAGGCCGGCAGCAGGATCCCAAACTTCATCATTTGCTGGTTCTTCAAATGTTCTTGCCGCAGCAGGTTCCATAGACGATGCTCCAGAAGGCAAGCTTGCTCAAAGTACTCTCTGCAACAAGCACTGCACAAGAAAATTTGAAATGAAAGAGAGTTATTACAAACACATCACAGAGACACTACACGCAGACACAGACACATAGAGTGCTATGTATAGTATTAAATAATAATGGTTAGTCAGAGACCAAAAAGAGATGAGAAGGAAGACTACTTACAGAAGGACTGAAGACCAGAAGCGCGCATCCTTACTTGTCGACTCTCCTCTTATGTATAGAGCTTTATCAGTTCCCGTGGCAGCCTGTCATCTAACGTTGGCACCAATTGGTTTAATTTATGACTACGTTTATAGATGCGCTGATGCACACTATATGGTTGGTGGTAGCTACTTTCTTGCTACACATAACCCTTGTGTCCGTGCTGACGGCGGTGACGGCTTGGGCGTCCCAAACCTTCTTGGAGATATCGTTGTGGGGCTCTTTTCCCTCACAATCATTGGTATCTCAAGTGAAAAACTCAGTCTCGATTCTACCAAACGGCACCGGCGGCGTTCTCAGCATTATATTCCTACCAACAGTCGTCTCTTTGGAGGCTAGAACATATTGGCTGCGATATTGGGCATTGTTGCAGCATGAAGTCAGATTTCGGATATTTTTGTGAAGAGTGGATGGATAAACAATAATATATATGAGGGATATGGGTACCCCTTAGGTCCCCACAACCTAGGATACTAGCCGGACCTGACAAGTGGGCCTACCCGACCAGGGTATGCGGACCGAGGATATGAAGTTACCTGAGTACACGTCAAGGCAAAAAGACAGTCCAAATCTACCCGGATATCATGGGACGCGTATTGTAATCTGACTTAGATTACTTTCCCTCGCGTCTCTTTTGCGCTCTCATGATCACCTTCAAGTTCTTGGTCTCGCAACCATCCTCATCTACAAATCAACCACTTGGGTAACCCCCAAGTGGACTGCCGGGTCCGAAAATCCGACAGTTGGCGCGCTAGGTAGGGGTGGTTGCGAGATTCATTCTTGTGACATCGATGGCATCCCGTCCTGACGTTGTTTCTCCCAAGAGCATGAAGTAATTCCTCGCCAACCCGGTCCAGATTCAGTTCGGGACCATACCGGCGGATTCAGGTCCGACCACTTTCTCCGTCAACTCGGTGACTCCCACTGATTCGACGACTTCCGTTGACTCGGCGATTCCAGATGACTCGGTGGCTTCTATCAACTCGGCGACCGGCACCAACTCAACCCCCATTGGATCTGTTGCAGTAGGACAAGTTCTCCATCCAAGGATAGTCACGCCGCTTGCCCAACAAGTCAGTGAACTCTCCGTCTCAAAGAGAATTCCAGATCTAGTCGTCGGCGCCCACCTACCCATGCCATCCGACCTAATCGCGGGGCTAGAGCGCATCAGCATCACTATTGTTGAGTGCATAGAATTATCTGAGGCGGCGCTATGCTCAACAAGGTCGGTGCAAGGTCCGTTCTACATCCCTTTTGGTCTGCAGAACTCGGTCGCCGAGTACTCTGCTAAGCTTGACCAAGTTTCCCAAAATGAATCTATCGGCGTCGTGTGTTTGTTGTTCTATGTTAACCAATCAGTATCTCAACGTGCTCCTGCGTCAAGTTCAAAGCAATCGAGGAACATCAATCCGATCTGTCGAAGCAATAACATGTCGTCTTGGTGTGTGTTGAGCTATAATTTATGGCAGATTTGACTCCATCGCGGCGTCACGGTGCAATCGGAATCGATTTCTTTAACCGAGTCGGAAGTAGAGCAAGTACTCGGTCTCGCCGAGTTCCACCCGTAAAACAGCTGCAGCCACATATCAGATCAGGTCCGAGAGCGAAAGGATCAACAAGATCGAGGCAAAAATCTAACACGCGTCAAGATGAAGTGCATGCGCATCTGCTGCCGCACATGCTTGGAAGGAGCATACCATCGGTCTACCGTAAATATGGAATTATATTGTCACGTGCACAAAAAAAAGCCACAAAAGGTTACAACCATTGCTATGTGCATACCAAAGAAGCTACAATAAGCTTACACCGCTACAATTCAGCAACGCCAACATACCAGCAACTACTTCGACTACTTGTCTTGACTAGAAACTAGTCGGGATACTCCGTCGACGACTAGTCGGCTTCATGAACAAACTGTCACGGCTCCATCGACGACCGCCACGGCTTCGTCGATAATCGTCCATGAATCAAGCTAAGTCTATTTTTATAATTAAATATTTTACGGCTGCCGTATTTTTATAATTAAATATTTTACGGCTGCCGTCCTACATACGTCTCGGCTCCGCCATGTCTTGTACTTTGGGATATCCTTCATGTCTTGTATGTTTTCTCTTAATAGTTGCTAAAATACTCAGGTAGCACATGCCTTAATTCGTGAAACCTTGACTCATCCTGCACGTCTCCTATATGCGAGCATTGGGTCAGCCCCAACGCTATATCCTGAGATAAGCTATCCTCTCCGTGAGTAGTGGTCAGCAGGGTTAGGTGCTTAAACATAACAGGCTAACTACATAGGGAAATTACACGACCTATGAGAGCAGGACGTTCTACGACAAATCAAACTTCCAAGTTATTCAATCATTAAATATTCTACATTATGCTACATAATCTTTTTATTGTCCCTTGACAGCATAAAACTACTCGGCATGCCTCCCGTCACCCAGGCAACCTCTCTGGTTCGGGGCGGGAGGTGACTCAACGTGCCTCCATGGCTTCATCGGTCATCCAACCCGGCACCTATCGGATGTAGTGGGTGGACAACTCAGGTGTCACCACCCCATGGAATATCCAACACCTACGACGCTTCTACCCCAAGAACCTAAAAGCTACGTATTCCTTATCTCTTTGTTATTGAATAAATAAAACCTCTATGGTTGTTTTTTGCGGACCTACTGAGTTACTATTATTTTGCCCGAGCTGTTCCTTACGCTCAAGGGTTGTTCGACCTATTCAACAGCTCGCTCGCTCTCAGGCTCGGGGCCTTCCCCCAGGCACCAACCTCTAGGTCCTGTTTCCTTCTCCTCCCTCTCTTGAGGCTATACGACTAACTCGTGTGGCCGGCATCCTAACTTGCGAAACCTAGACAACCTTGCGTTTACCCCTCCTACAAGCTCGAGATCCGCTCTCAGCAGGACGCTGGTCAAGCCCTCAGCTACACGTTGTCCAGTCGTATGTGCCAAAGGAGGGATGGAGCATCTTTTTCTCAGACTGCATACGATTAAGTTCATTGCATCACATATTTCATCACATAGATTGATACAACACAATATTTATTTTACAGGTCCCGACTCGACGCACTTTGATGACTCATTCGGCTCCCAGGCTCGGGGGTTGGGCACCGTCGCCGACCCGGCGTGCCTCCTGTCGCCTGGCCGACCTCTCTAGCTTGGGGCAGGAGGCAACTCAGCATACATCGATGACTCGTTCGGCTCCCAGGCTCGGGGGTTGGGCGCCGCTGACGATCCAGCATGCATCCCGTCGCTTGGCAGACCTCTCTAGCTCAAGGCGGGAGGCGACTCGGCATACTTCGATGACTCGTCCAACTCCAAGGCTCGGGGCTGGGCACTGCAGATGACTTGGCGTACCTCCCGTTGCTCGGCTGACATCTCTAGCTCGGGGCGGTAGGCGATTTAGTGTACTTCGATGACTGGTCTGGCTCCCAGGCTTGGGGGCTGAGCGCCACCGATGACTCGGCGTGCCTTCCCGTCACTCAGCTAACCTCTCTAGCTCAGAGCCGATGATGACTCGGCATACTTCGATGACTCTTCCGGGCTCCAAGGATCGAGGGCTGAGCGCCGCCGCCTACTCAGCATGCCTCACATCGCCCCGGCCGACCTCTCTGGCTCGGGGCAGGAGGCAACTTGATGTGCTTCCATGACTCGTCCGGCTCCCACACTAGGGGGCTGGGCACCTACTTTAGGTCAACGTGCCTCTGTGGCTCCGCCAGTCCTCATCCTCAAGGCCTGGGGCACCTAATTCTGGTCGGCGTGTCTCCATGGCTTCACCTATCCTTGTGCTTGGGCACTTGGATTTGCTTCTGGGATCAACTTTTTATTCTTTGACCATTGGACCAATTATTCTAATCGCTTCAATTCTCGGGGGTTACTCCTACGGAGTGTGTCTTGCGACGCCCTCCATAACCTTTGCTTCGACCTGCTAGATGCCAGCATCCATCAACTCGAGACTCATCTTCACTCTACGCGTTGGCTCTGCGCTCGCTTGGATTTTCTTCTTGCGCAACCTCTCCGTCACCATGACGCCATCACAGCTCCAGTCGACCTCATTTCAAGTTTCGCTGTGATGACCTAAAATTCCTGTTCGCCTACACATCGCTCATGGCTTGAGGAATATGGGTAGCCCCATGGGTCCCTACCGACTAGGAGATTGGCTGGACCTGACAAGTGGGCCTACCCGACCATGAAGTTACATGGAGTACACATCAAGCCAACAAGACAGCCCAAATCTACCCGGATATCATGGGACACGTATTGTAATCTGACTTAGATTACTTTCCATGTAACGTCGGACTATATAAGGTGGCCAAGGGCACCCCCTAGGGGCAAGAAATTCCAACGCATCGACTCTCATACCAAGCAATACAATCCACGCATACAGGACGTAGGGTATTACTCTTTGGAGGCTCAAACCGGTCTAAAATGCCTCGCATCTCTTTTGTGCTCTCGTGATCACCTTCGAGTTCTTGGTCTCGCAACCATCGTCACCTACAAATCAACCAATTGGGTAACCCCCAGATTGAGTGCCGAGTCCATAAACTCCTACAATATACTCTCCATCCCCAAAAAATGCAACTCTCGCTTCCCGAGAAGTCAACCGATTTTAACTTTAACCAAATTTATACAAAATAGTACATGTATGGTACAAAATAAATATCAATAGATTAATCGGGTAATATATTTTCATACTAAATTTATTCGAAGACGTGAATGTTAGTACATTTTGGTATAATTGGTCAAATTTGAAACTATTTGACTCCTCGAGTTGCATTCTTTTCGGACGGAGGGAGCATTGCTTATGATTTCTCCCTTTTTGTTTGTGTGCTATTTCCTTGTGATCAGCTGTTTGAGCTGAAACTACTGTAAGACTTGGGCTCCGTGCGGTTGCAGAGACTGTATATTTTCTATTTTTTAAAAAAACACTCTATAAACATACGTGATGTAACATTTCTAGGATCTAGTTTAGTTATCTACACAAGTAGTAGTAAAAAATGGAAGGAGCGTACCAATTATCCATGTCAAGTGCAATATGTTCGATACTTTGAACACTCCAGCGCAAGCGGCATGGAAGAAGTGATATCGGTGGGGTGCCTCCAGCGTGGATCGAGGACCGATGGTCGTGGCATCTCCAGGTTCGAGACCAATTTGATGTCATGAATGCACCGGACAGACGGCATCCGTCAACTTAAAGACTCAAGCAGGTACTAACGTGAACGGTTGGGGGCATCAACCAGTATTAATATGGACCATTTCATACTGGTTGGTACCCAACCGGTACTAAATGATCTCACGGGCACCTCCTCGAGAATTATCCGTTAGACTCAGTACGAATGTGAACATTAGTAACGGGTCTAATTCCAACCGACACTAAGATCGTGAACAAAAGATCCGTTCCCTAGTAGTGTTACAAAGACATCACAGAGACACTACACGCATACACAGACACATAGAGTGCTATTTATATTATTTAATAATAATGGTTGGTCAGAGACAAGGAGAGATGAGAAGGAAGACTACTTACACGAGGACTGAAGACCAGAAGCGCGCATCCTTGCTTGTCGACGCTCATCAGTTCCCGTGGCAGCCTCTCATCTAACGTTGGCACCAATTGGTTTAATTTATGACTACGTTTATAGATGCCCTGATGCACACTATATGGTTGGTGGTAGCTACTTTCTTGCTACGCATAAACCTTGTGTCGGTGCTGACGGCGGTGACGGCCTGGCCGTCCCAAACCTTCTTGGAGATTACGTTGTGGGGCTCTTTTCCCTCACAATCATTGGTATCTCAAGTGAAAAACTCAGTCTCAGTTCTACCAAACGGCGCCGGCGGCGTTCTCGACATTATATGGGCGGATCCAGGGTCCGGGCTGCCCGGGCTGCAGCCCGGGGCGAGATCATGGAGTCCCTTTAACCTATGTGCTGTTTAGCCTAACAAAATGAGGTTTAGGAGACAAAATTAGACTATTTTAGGTGTGATTCAACAGCTTAGCCCGGGGCGCAGCCCCGTTCTGGATCCGCCCCTGCCTACAGTCATCTCTTTGGAGGCTAGAACATATTGGCTGCGAAGCGGAGGTTTCGGATATTTTTGCGAAGAGTGGATGGATAAAGAATAATATATACTCCGTACACTCAAAAGAATGCAACTCTCGCATCTCGAGAAGTCAACTAATTTTAAGTTTAACCAAAATTTATATAAAATAGTACATTTATGATACCAAATAAATATCAATAGATTAATCGGATAATATATTTTCATGCTAAATCTATTTGAGGACGTGAATATTAGTACATTTTTGTAAAATTTTGGTTAAATTTGAAATCGTTTGACTCCTTGATAAATGAGAGTTGCATTTTTTTGATGGAGTATTGCTTATGATTTGTTCCTTTTTGTTTGTGTGCTATTTCCTTGTGATCAGCTGTTTGGGCTGAAACCACTGTAAGACTTGGGCTCCGTGCGGTGCGCAGAGCCTGTATATTTTCTATTCTTTTAAAAAAACACTCTACAAACATACGTGATGTAACATTTCAGGATCTAGTTTAGTCATCTAGACAAGTCGTAGTAAAAAATGGAAGGAGTACCAATTATCCTTGTCAAGTGCAATATGTTCGCTCCTCTGAACACTCCAGCGGAAGCGGCAGGGAGTGATATCGGTGGGGGTGCCTCCAGCGTGGATGGAGAAGGAACGATGGTGATGGCATCTCCAGATTCAGACCTATTTGATGTCATGAATGCACCGGACAGACGGCATCCGTCAACTTAAAGACTGAAGCACCAGGTACTAATGTGGGGTACTAATGTGATCGTTGGGTCACCAATGGGTACTAATGTGAACCCTTTCCTACCAGTTGGTGCTCTCAATCGGTACTAAAAGGTCTGACGGGCGTCACCTCAGGGACTTTTCGTTAAGCCTGGTACTAATACTAATATTAGTCTAACCGATACTAAGGGTGTGGACGAAAGGTCCATTCCCTAACAGCAATTTATAGTATTAAATAATAATGATTAGTCAGAGACCAAAGAGAGCTGAGAAGGAAGACTACTTACAGAAGGACTGAAGACCAGAAGCGCGTATCCTTACTCCTCGATGCTCCTCTGTATAGAGCTTTATCAGTTCCCGAGGCAGCCTGTCATCTAACGTTGGCACCAATTGGTTTAATTTATGGACTACGTTTATAGATGCGCTGATGCACACTATATGGTTGGTGGTAGCTACTTTCTTGCTACACATAACCCTTGTGTCCGTGCTGACGGCGGTGACGGCTTCGGCGTCCCAAACCTTCTTGGAGATATCGTTGTGGGTCTCTTTTCCCTTACAATCATTGGCATCTCAAGTGAAAAACTCAGTATCGGTCTACCAAACAGCACCAGCGGCGTTCTCGACATTATATTCCTACCTACAGTCGTCTCTTTGGAGGCTAGGATATATTGGCTGCGATATTGAGCATTGTTGCAGTGTGAAGTCGAGGTTTCGGATATTTTTGTGAAGAGTGGATGGATAAGCAATAATAATACTTCCTCCATCCAAAATGAATGCAACTCTTACTTCCCAAGAAGTCAACCAATTTTAAGTTTAACCAAATTTATACACAATAGTACATTTATGGTACAAAATAAATATCAATAGATTAATTGGGTAATATATTTTTATACTAAACCTAGTTGAAGACGTGAATGTTAGTACAATTTTGTGTAATTTTGGTTAAATTTGAAACCATTTGACTTCTCGAGAAACGAGAGTTGCATTTTTTTTTGGATGGATGGAGTATTGCTTATGATTTCTTCGTTTTTGTTTGTGTGGTATTTCCTTGTGATCGGCTGTTTGAGCTGAAACCACTGGGCTCCGTGTGATCGCAGAGACTATATATTTTCTATTTGTTTTATAAAAACACTCTATAAACATACGTGATGTAACATTTCCAGGATCTAGTTTAGTCATCTAGACAAGTCGTAGAAAAAAAATGGAAGGAGTACCAATTATCCATGTCAAGTGCAATATGTTCGCTCCTCTGAACACTCCAGCGGAAGCGGCAGGGAAGAAGTGATATCGGTGGGCGTGCCTCCAGCGTGGATGGAGAAGGACCGATGGTGGTGGCATCTCCAGATTCAGACCAATTTGATGTCATGAATCCACCGGACAGACGGCATCCGTCAACTTAAAGATTGAAGTACCAGGTAGACGGTTGGGGTCACCAAACTTAAAAACTGAAGCACCAGGTAGACTCCTTTTTAAGCCTCCACGTTAACCCTACACGCTAGAAAAAAATAAATCATATAAATTCTCTAAAAGTCACAAACATTCAACCATCAATTTAGCAATCTCTATAATAGCACTGGATTAAAACTCAATTCCTTATATGGCAATAGAAAGATTTGCCTACCTTATTTGACACCGGAAATTTTGTTTCGTTCGTTATTGACACTTCCGTTAGGTTGGCTGTTAAATCCCACGCGAAAAACTTGTTTGCCCCAGGTTCTTATCCTCTACCCTACCCACGACTCCATGCCCACGAACTGAGATGTGCGGTGGCCGTGGTTCCTGTCTAGATCCCGCAGATGGCGTCAGGCCCCCGACGTATCCATCCCCAAGCGCGGCATCAACCGTGGGGCTTCTTCAGTCACCATGCGAGGCAGCGGCCACTCGGCCACCACGCGAGGGCACGGTAGCTCGGGCCCCCACGCGAGACCATGGCAGGCGACTGCTCCAGCTCATGCGAAGCTACGGCGGCGACGGCTGCGGCCCCACGCGAGGCCGCGGCAGCGGCTCCTCCGCTCCTTCCAACACGTCTGCGGTGGCTCCGGCCACCACGCACGGCGGGTGCTGCACCTCCGCTCCCACAAAAGACAGCTCCAAGTGCCGATGGCTTGAGCTCAAAAGGTCGCCCCGGGCGGACAGGAACAGACGAGTATAGCTGGCCATATGGCCCGTGGAGCGTGGACCGGCCTACGGTACGGTTTTTTGGCCCGATCCAAGCACCACCGGCCGTCATGCTTGTGCCGGCCCAGCCCACACCATGGGCCATGCTTGGGCCGTGGCCTCAGCCCACGTACTAGCACAGCACGGCCCGGCTCATTTGGTCTGTGGGAAACCAACAGTTGGCACGGCTTGTTTAGGCCCGCCTCCTAGCCATACAAAACAGTGGCCGGCCGCTTGCTCGCCCTCCTCCCCCAAAAACCCCTACTCCTTTTCCACCACCTCCCCCGCTCCCTCGCCCCTCCGCCTCCTCTATCTCGTCGCCTCCACCTGACCACCTCCCTCTGTCTCGCCTCCTCCCCTCGTAGATCCACCGCCGTTCTCGCCTGCCGCAGGCTCGCCGGTCGCCCCTCCGCCTCCTTCACAGACCCGCCGCCGTCCTTGCAGATCCTCAGCCTCGCTAGCAGATCTGCCACCATCCTCGCCCGCCGCCAGCTCGCCGCTCGTCCCTCCGCCTCCCTCAACGTAACCACACCTTCCCTCGCAGATCCGCCTCCCTCCCTGGTTCCCTCGTCGAAACCGCTCCTCCCTTCCTACTCACCAATGTTGGCCTTCATCTTTTCCGGCTCCAGGCTCCAGCTGCATAGGTAACGGTAACCTAACCCTAATCCTAGATCCTCTCGTTCTTCTGATCCTCCTCTCGTTCCTCTTCTGCTTGCAAGTCTCTGTTGGAGGCCGCGCATCGTCGAGGAACGGAGCTACCAAGGCAACCACGTCTACGGCAGAGGGCTCAAGGTGTGCTCCGGGTGTGCTCGAGGATGAGGTAAGAAACATGATATGTGCTCTTGGTCCTTTGCACTTATGATATGTAACTAGTCTTGTGATCTTGTGATTTGTAAGCTCCTAACTGGGAGAATCGTTTACTCAGTAGAAACTAGTCTTGTGGTCTTGTGATCTATGTTGAATAAGAAATTGTCTCTTTAAGCTTAGATTCTATTATTTCTTGAACGATTTTATGATTCTACTGTTAGTCTGTCTGGTATTTATTATCCTACTGCAACATTACTCTTGCATCATGTTCTTGAGATAGATGGACATCTTAATTCCTATGCCGATGATGCTGATCTGAAGCATGCTGTTGCACCCGTGAAGTCTAAGTTCTTAGATTATTGGTGTGATATACCTATACTTTAGTCCTTTGCATTTATATTGGATCCTAGAGCTAATATTACTGGTTTTAGCAATGTTCTTCAGCTATTGTCTCAGCTTAATGGAAATGATTATTCTTGTTACTTAACTGGTGTAAGGGCTGAATTATCTACAATCTTTCCAAGTACGATGCTAAGTATGGTTCTGTGA
Organism: Setaria viridis; assembly: GCF_005286985.2. Classification (NCBI taxonomy): domain Eukaryota; kingdom Viridiplantae; phylum Streptophyta; class Magnoliopsida; order Poales; family Poaceae; genus Setaria; species Setaria viridis. The sequence goes on from NC_048270.2 coordinate 32,806,020, forward strand.
GGTTGCAGAGGGCCACACAACCAGGGCCTACAGGTAAGAAGAAGACTGCTTGGGTAAGATTTTTGGTTAGGGTACTTCATCTGGTTATGCTGCTGCTAGCCTTGGTGCTGGCCTGGGTTCTAGTTCTGCTTCCTCCTCCCTATCTAGGAGACAACCTGCTAGTGCTTTGTTGCAAGCTGCTCATACTGGTGCCTCTCTTGCTGCTGTTTCTGAATTATCTGCCTACCTAGATAGTGATACTATCAACCAGTATGATGATAACTTTAACATATTGTAAAGGTGGCATGGGCATAAGTTATCCTATCCTATTCTTTCTATCTTAGCTAGGGATGTTATGACCGTGCCTGTCTCTACTATATCTTCAGAATCTGCATTTAGTACCACTGTCAGGATCATTGAGGAGCGGCGATGTCATCTGACCCCTGAGATGGTCGAGATCCTTGCTTTGATCAAGGATTGGGAGTAAGGAGATTCAAGACTGCAGCATACCGTCAATGATCCTGAACTTGAAGAATCATTTGAGAACTTGTATCTTGATGATTAAATGTAATCAATAAGTGTTCTTCCATTTCCTATCATTTCTTCTATTGCAAAATAGATGAATTAACACTTTGTTGGTGTTCTGTTGGCAGAAGCCAGATGCCTGTTGGTGATCAAGGCCAGAAGCCAAGTCTATTGCCCTGTTGGTGTTCAAGAGCAAGCCAGAAGCCTGATGGTGTTCTAGTGTTACTGTTGTGAATCTTGTGATGTCTGATGTAATGTTGAACTTGAACATTGTTCTTTGATGAGCCTGGCTGTACTCTTTTTTTCCTTTGTAGGATTTTCTCATGAGGTGTGAGTTTATACCTACAAAAGTTTTTATTAAGGCAGCAACACAAACAGCTCAAAATAATATTGAATCTCCTTTGAATTCATATGTGTTTGTGTTATTGTGATCTTGATTTTGAATCTATGCATTTGTGAGCTTTTGAACTTACTTTAGAAGCTGTGAATTTGATTTTCAAACTGTGAAATTCGAATTCGTTGATTCTAATTCTAGTGAAGCTGTATTTTATGCCGTGCCGCGGGCTGACACAGGCACGACGAGGCCATTAAGGCCGCCGGGCTAGCGTGCAGGCACGCCCCCCCCCCCAAGAAGGCTGCGGGCCGTGCCTGACCCGCTCCTTTTGGCACGTGGGCCAGCACGGCCCGGCATAATTACTCTGTGGGCCTAACTGTGCCGGGGCCTAGCTATGCCAGGCCAAATTATGCTCGTGCCAATTCGGGCTGAGCCTCCCGTTTGGCCATGTATACAGACGAGCATGAAAGCGAGACATGCTGTCCCATCGGTGTGTCTCTCCCCACATTTTCTTAGGGGTACTTTAGTCCACAACCAAATGTATGACATGACAAAGAGCAAATTTTAACGGAAGAACTTAACAGATATAACGCAAGTGCTAGAAAAGGAAGGATAAACTTTAGTATCAAATAAGGGAGGAAATTTTTTCTAGTGTTACATAGGGAACCAAGTTTTCATCTAGTGCTATATAGGGAATTCTCTCTTATAAAATTGGTTTAAACTAACCCCCTAATTGTATCGTGAAAGTTATGCTAAAAAATTATCCCATATGAATTTTACTAGAAGAAGTTATGCATAATAGTTATATGTACCTTGAAAGTTGCATCGAAAAATTATCCAATGAGAGTTGTGTGTACAAAATTATGCACAAAAGTTATGTTTATTATGAAAGTTGTCTCGAAAAATTATCGTACTACAAGTTACTCGTAAAAGTTTACATAAAAATCATTATATAAGTTGTAACTTTCTCAAAATACAAAGTTGTAGGAAAACGCACATTCCTAAAAGGGATAGTTGCTGCATGTCAGATATCGTGCGCTAGCTAAGGGTAACATGTAACATCCCGATTTTTTAAGCATTTAAAAGTACAGTCTTTTTAAAAAAATTCCTTAAACTAAATATACTTTCTTTTTCCTGAATATTCAAAATCATTTTTGCAAGTAAATCTTGCAAAAAAACATAAGCATTCGTGTTGCATTTGATTGCTTCAGCAACCCCTCTCCAACCATTCTCACCAAGCTTAGAAACATTTTCACGATAAACGTTTCTTTTTAAAATCCTTTGAAGCAATATTTGAATTTTATTCGAATATTAATTTCAGAAAAGCCCTGCCAAAATTCCCGTTAAATACTATCCAAGTATAATATTCAAATATTTTACCCTATCATCAAAGTCCTAGAAACCTTTTCAAAATATTTCCTTTCCTAAAATCCCTAAAGCTAATATTAATATCTAATTTGAATATTAAATCTAATATTAAATCTATCCAAACACCCTTATCTCCCCAACCCTCCCAAAAGCCTCCAAGTTCCTGTACAAATTAAGCCCCCACAACAAGTCCTATTAAAATTTGAAATTTATTTCAAATTCAAACTCCAAATCCAGCACCTAAGGCCGCCACCCACACCGTTCACCTTTCCCTCCTTTGCTTGCGTGCCCCCGGCGCACGTAGACCATTGACTCATCCGCACGCCTGGTCCACGAACCCCGTGGTCCGTGGACCACAGCACGGTAACTTGTGGACCCCATTGCTTGCGCCAGCCGTTCCTAAAATGCTATATGCACCCAGCTTTGTGTACCCAAAACATCATTTAAAGACCTTCCCAAACTCCAAAAATTTCACAAAAACCTCCAAAAATACTAGAAAATATTCTAAACCTATCCATGCCTTCGTTCCCATTGTTCATCCCATTAAAGCCCTTTTTTCAAAATATCTTTCCCTCTCATAATATGAAAACCCTAATATATGTACCGCAAAAATAATTTTTCCATCTTTATCAATTCCAAAAATCCTGGGAAACTTTCTAAAAATAACTTAGGACCATCTAAATCTATTCCAACCCCTACTTTCACATTTGCACCTCATATACTCCTTTTTCTAGCCTCTCATCGATGTTACCTTTTTCGCCGAAAGTGTCCCCCACCCAGGAAAGTGACTAACAACCACAGAATAGTCAAGCCATCCTTTTTAACCTTGTTACATCGGAGTCGATAAGAATCATCTCCCATCGTAGGCGAAAGCCCAGAAGATAAGCTTGAGAAGACAATGATATACCCTAGCCATTATGATGCCTGTCCCAAACTCTAGAAAATCCATTCTTGATTTCTTAGAATTCTCTTCAAAATTCAACAATTCTATCCATTTATTTATTTAGAAACTTATTTCTAAATAATTAACAAACCATTCATGTTTTATACAAGGATTATCATTTAGAAATCGGTTAATTCCCAAAGCATCCATCAATCATCCTTTTCCATTTTCTTTAGTCATATATTATTTGCTAGAATTGATTGTATATTCGTATGCTTGTGTGAACCGAGGACATGACCAAGATCCGGCCATAAGCCAAGCCGAAGGTCCGGCTGTGAAGAAGATGTGTAGAAGTGTTCGCTGGCCAGGCTCTGACAAGAAGCTGAGAATCCAGAAGGCAAGAAGCCAAGCCCCTAGTCAACCTAGGAAACGTCGATGAAGGCTAGTCCTAGTCCTAGCACCTTCTTCCTTGATCATATTTTTATCCTATATTTTCATAAATATTAAAAGTTGTCAATATAATAACTTGACTTGCATAATTTTATAAAACTGTAGGAGCAACCCACAACTATTCTCTTCCTTGCCTTGACTTGGAGCCACTTCTAGCAAAAAATCCCATAAATGACCCCGATCACGACTAGATCGATGATCGAGAGTCATTTTAGAAATAGAATATCTTAGTAATATCACATATACAATAATTTTCAAGGAAAACTCTAAATGTGTCCGTTTTGTAGAAAAACCTAAAAAGAACCAAATAAGGGTTAGACACTATTAAGGAAGAGACTTGGGAGTAAGGGGACAACCTTAGTGCAGGATCCTATCTCAAGAGCTTACTTCGGTCATATAAGGACCGGTTCACGGGCAAGTCTTTCTAGTGAAAGCATGCAACCATACGTGTCGAAAAGGTACCGCCTTAGGGAGTGCGTGTCCATGTGAAGCCTTGATTCACACCCCACTAGCTGAACTATGGATGAAAATGGATCGGATAAAAATGGATATTGCGGATAGAAATGCAGATAGTTATTTTTTTCTTGGATTGAATTCGGATACAAATAGTGACAAGATTTGTCAAATATTGATATTCATCCTATTCGGATCTTAGAAATCCAACATTGAGTATACTGATTTGGATACAGTACAGATATTGAATGTCCGGATTCATTTACGAACTTACCATTGAGTGTCTAAACCCTTTCGGTCGTATGAACGGGCGGATAATATCCATACCACTTTCTGAAATTATTTAGCAACCGGAAGGAAGCGCCTACATAACAACCTAAAATTCATCACATAATTTATTTAGCAACTTTTTGAATTTTCAAGGTTATATTTAAGGCTTGTTTAAATTTCTAGGATTTAATTGGAATTTCCATAGGCTAAGTGAATTTAAATATCATATCCAATAATTTAGTCCAAATGGGTGTGTGTTTCATACATTCATGCTGGTGCATTTTGGTGTTTTGTGGGTGTTGATGTTTTAAAAAAGCGTTATGCGAGGTTTAGGTTTTTCTAAGAATTTATTCTCTTGTTCCTAGAGCTAAATCTAAATTTTAGAAGGTCCTACATATTTTTCTCCAAGCTTTAAATATTTTATTTGGACTCATGTCCAAAACCATATCCAGAAATTTTGCTAAATTTTTCAAAATTTCTGGAGTGTTTTTCGTGGTTTAAAAGTGATTTCAAGATTTACTGAAATTGTTTTAATTGCCGAATTAAGAAAAAGGAAAAAATAAAACCTGACTCCTACCCTAACTATAAAACGTTGTCTTTCCAACCCTGCAAACCCCACCTTGTTTTGCAAACCTTAACTTCCCCGGTTCGACGCCGAACTTTTGGATCTTAGGAACTCCAATTAACTTTCCAACGAGAACTCCAACAAGAAATTACACCGTAAGGTGAGCACACCATCACGTTCGTCCTCATCGGTCTCATTCCGTTAAGTTTCGCCATTCTAGGCGAGTGTCATGAATTGTGGTCATCAATCCCCTCCTAGTCTCTCTTTGTCCCTCTGTTTCATAGCACCGACGATGGTCGACGCTTCCCAAGCCTCAGGCAGCGCCGCCCCTCTTGCCCAGCTGCTTGTGTGCCCGCGCCCGAGTCACGCTCGCTCGGCCACCCGCTCGCCCTACTTGCGCCCGCACTTTCCCGCCTCCATGCCACCATGCCCGCCTTCGTCCTCACAGCCGCCAGCCGTGCACCTGTGCACCCCCGCTAGTGCTGCTTACACCGCCCCAAGCCCCAATTGCTGCGAGAACAGTCGTCGCTGCCTTGGTCTTGAGGTGGAAGATGACCTTTTTTTGATTTGGTCCCCGAAGAAGCGTGTAATTAATTGGAGTAGTTATGTGTCTTGTAGCTTTTGTGAAAAATCCCTCGGATAGTTTAGATTCTCTCATTATAGCAGTTTTAGCTTTTTACGTGTTAGGCCTCGAGTTTATATGAGTATTTACATTTATGCCCTCGGTTTACCAGAGTTAAGCCCTTGGATGCTTCTAAAACTTGCCAGCAAGCACCTAACCTTGTTTAGTGCATAACTTTCGCGTTTTAACTACATTTTGAGTGATTATTTTGCTCAAGCATTCATAATAATGTAAATAATAGTTTTGTACTACTTTTTAGTTCTACTAGTTCTATTTGGTGTATTGTTTTTCATTTTTTGTATTGCTTTCTTTGCATGTAATGGTATGTTGTGTATAAAGTGTGCCGTTTAAAGAATTCATTGAAGATCAAGGCTTTGAAGGCTCCGAGCAGCAGCAGGACTCTATGTAAGGCAAGTGACCTTGGTTATTCCTATTTATACCTAAATGACATGTAATTTATTCACAATATTTATCTATCGCTTGCATTAAAATAATGGGTTCCTATTAAGGATGATGCCTAGTGTCTTTTGATCATACCTTGCAACTAGGTTGTTTTAATTAGATTTGTTGGTAGATGATGCTTAGTTTGCTCAACTGGGTTGGCTAATGAACAGCATGGTTATGTTTATTTATTTATTTTACTCTATGTGCCTTTATGCTTTATTACAAGACCACATCTATTAATTGAAACATGGTGAACCAACTAGGAATATAGTGCAACCATAAGTGTCACATGGATCTAACTTTGGCTAGTAACTAGAGAACTTGGTACTTTATGATCTTACCTACAAAGGGCAAGAGGGGTTGCATCGTTAGGGGATAGCCTTGTCCTCTTTAGTGGTATGTTTTGCTAAGATACCGCACTCATTAGGCAGGTTTATGCTCTTATTTAACCTGACTCCTTAGGGGATCATTTTGTACTAAGCGAACCCCTTGAAGACCTCATAGTTAATCCCTAGCCTCTCATCTTAGAAGTATTTAAGAGGCTACCTCCCTCCCGCGACATGGGAAAAATGAATTTGTGGGTAAAGTGTACAACCTCTGCAAAGTGTCTAAAAGTGATATATCAGTCGTGCTCATGGTCAGGAGCGGCCTGGACCCCTCACAGGATTAATTCACATGAATATGAATTAACTTGTTGTTTTTGTTTATGTTCATGCCTTTGGCATTTTGATGCTCATTATCAATTGTTAGTTAGTATAAACTTACATTTGCTAGTGACTAGCTGCTGAAGAAAACTTATCTAACTAAAAGTGCTAATTGCAGCTAACCTTGTCAGCCTTCCACTATTAAAAGCCTTGCATGTCATTTATTGTTTTGCCTTGCTGAGTACAGCATGTGCACACACTTGTGTTTTATTTGTTGCAACTACAATGCCTGGATTGTTGCTCAGACGTAGAATGGGAACAAAAATTCCCTCTCACTACGATACATGCCAAAGATAGAAGTAACTCAAACCACACACCTCTTTTATTAAACACAGGGGCTTCCACTCATAACAGACGACAGCCATTGTTTAAATTTGATCAAGGCTGGCTTATTTGAGATGGTTTCTATGATTTGGTTGCTAATAAATAGCGATCTGAAACCAATGGAACCGCTCCTATGGATAAATGGTAGAACAAAATAAGATCTCTTTGGCAATTTTTGAGAGGTTGGGCTAAAATACAGCTGTTCATAATAAAAAGAAGAAGAAATTAACCTTAATGATAGATGATTTGGATAAAAGGCTAATGGCAAACATAGAAAACAATGAATCTTTAAATTAGTTAAACAGGAAGATGGTGTAATAGTCAGTGATGCTGATTTGAAAGTTTATATCACAAAATATTAGGGACTATTCGAAGCACCAGAGGATAATAATTTTAGCATGATGGAAAATCAGAATCATGACAAACCTCAGGTAACAGAGGAGGAAAATAATCTGCTAACAGCCCCATTCCCAGACAAGAAAGTAAAAGAGGATCTATTCCAAATGGAACATAATAAATCCACTGGTCCCGAAGGCTTCCAGCAGAATTTTATCAAGTCTTCTAGGAAACTATAAAACGTGACCTAATGGCATTATTCATGGAATTTTATGATGAGCATCTCCCTCTTTACAGCTTAAACTTTGGAGTAATAACGCTCCTCCCTAAAATAAAAGAGGCAACGAGGATACAACAATACAGACCCGTTTGCTTTCTCAATGTGAGTTTCAAAATTTTCACCAAGGTGACTACCAATAGACTCATGATGGTGGGTAGCATAGTTGTTCGACCCTCCCAAATGACATTTATGCCAGGTTGAATATTATGGAATGGGTAGTTATATTACACGAAACTATCCATGAATTACACACCAAAAACCTCAATGGTGTGATTCTCAAAATTGACTTAGAAAAGGCCTATGATAAAGTAAAATGGTCTTTTTTTACAACAAACGCTCCGAATAAAAGGATTTGACCCACAAAGGTGTACATGGGTTGAAAAGTTCATTTCTGAAGGAAGTGTGGGCATCAAAATTAATGATGACATTGGGAACTATTTCCAAACAAAAAAGGGTATCAGACAGGAGATCCTATGTCACCTATTATGTTCAATATTGTGGCAGATATATTTTAATTAAAAGCGCTAAGGATGATGGTCAAATTAAATGTGTGATTCCTGATTTGGTGGAAGAAGGATAGTCTATTATGCAATACGCAGATAATACAATTATGTTCATGGATCATGATTTCGAGCAGGCTAAGAATATGAAGTTATTGCTCTGCGTCTTTGAACAATTGTCAGGTTTAAAGATCAACTTCCACAAAAGTGAGATTTTTTGTTATGGAGAATCAAAATAGTATGAGTTAGAATATGCTCAACTATTTGGTTGCCAAATAAGATCCTGCCCTTTCACGTACTTAGGAATCCTGATGCACCACAATAAACTCTGTAATGCGGATTGGAGTGTAATCGAGGAAAGATTCAAACATAAGCTAAGTACCTGGAAGGCTGAACATCTATCTTAGTCATGGAGGACGATTGATTCTTCTAAATTCACTCTTGAGTAGCCTCCCTATGTTCACGATGTCCTTCGAAATTCCTAAAGGAGTCCTAAAAAGATTAGATTTCTATCGATCTAGACTCTTCTAGAAAGGCAATAATAAGAAACGAAAATATCACCTAGCCAAATGGGAGATTTTGTGCCGACCTAAAGACCAAGGGGTCTTGGAATAGTAGACCTTTGGATAAAAAATAAATGTTTACTCAGCAAATGGTTATTTAACTTGCTGAATGAGGATGGCATACGGCAAACTTTATTTAGAAATAAACAAGTAACTTCAAATTGTCCCTCTCAGGTTAAAATTAAACCTAGAGACTTACATTTTTTGAAAGGTTTGCTAAAGGTTAGAGAGGACTTTTTTGGCTATGGAACCTTCAAGATAAAACCAGTTAAAGAGCAATTTCCCATTCTGCATAATATAGCCTACTATCCTCGTACTACAGTCGCAAATGTCATGAATGAAATGCCATTGAACATATCTTTTAGAAGAGCTTTAGTTGGAGATAATTTGACTGCTTGGCATAACCTTTTTAGCAAAAATAGCAAACTACTAGCTTTCTGATGGGAGGGATAATTTCACCTGGGAGCTGCATAGATACGGTAATTTTAACAGTTTGCTTTTGTATCTCCAATGAGGTTTTATTTTAACAAAGGATAACTTAGCTAAGAGGAACTGGTTTGGGAGTCAAAAATGTTGCTTTGTGATCAAAATGAAATAATTAATCATCTCCTCCTCGATTGTCATCATGCCAAAACCATTTAGAGAGTTGTTAATATAGCTAATGAACTCAACAAAAATCAATATCTCATATGCTTGGAAATTGGTTGCATAACTAAAAAAGATAGAAGATTGGTTTTTGTTTGGGTGGCGGTAGTTATGTGTGCGATCTAGTGTACGCATAACGATTTGGTCATTGAAAACATAATTTTCCTCTGTTATGCAGGTTGAGCATATTGGCTACGATATTGGTCTCTGTTGCAGCGTGAGGATACAAGGAAGGCCGTCCGTTTGGCAAGCAAGGCGTTGGAAATGGTCGCCTTGGATATCTTTGCTAATAATGGATGGAGAAGCAATAATAAATTTTGCTTTTAATTTACTCCTATCGTTTGCGTACTATGTTCCTTTCTTATTTGTGATCAGCTTGAAAGCTGAGAATTATGTAAAAACTTGGCTGCGTGTGGTTGCATAGGCTGGAACTGATCAACTGTGTTTGGAAGGATCTTATTACAAACGAAAATGCTTACAGAATACAAGATCATGGAGTCACATTAAAATTGATCCTTACAGCCAAATTACAAACAAAGATAGATGCTTACAAAAATATAAGATGCTGTGACTCCAACATAGGGCTTTCAACCAAATATGAGATGAATTTGAAATATATAGGATGAACAATACAAAGGTAGAAATGCAAAATTACAAACCAAATAAGGCCTTTTGTGAATCTTCACCTTCTGCTGTGGATTTTGAGTGTTTCTATTCTCATTTTTTCACCGTCTCCTAGTTTCTCTTCCTGTAACGATCTTTTTTTGGCGTTGTCCACAAGGTCCTGATATCTCCCTTTGTAAGCCCTTGTCTCCTCCGTCTCTCTTGTAGGTTTGTTGTCACCATTCGCATTCCTTTTGAGATTCTGAGTTGTACTATTCTCACCCTTCTTGTTTCCCTTATTGTTGTTCTCCTGATTCCCATCGTGATCCTTGGCCTTGTCCATCTCTGTATGCTTGTTGTGACTCTTCACTATCTCCTATGTCTTTTGAGTGGTTCTATTCCCGCACTTCACTTTCTGCTCCTTCCCCTTTTCACTAGGATTAGCTTTCCTTTATAATGAATTTTGGCCGATATATGGTGAACTATCGTCCTAAGTAGAAACGAGATAAATGAGATGTCAAATAAGGTAAAATATTTAGACGATGTGTCATATAAAAATCATCAAATTTTTAGACATACACGTTCCAAAAACTGGGTAGATGCAGTCGTTCCAAAAACTGGGTGGGCATGTGTTGATAAACAAATTTGGCACCTAGGGTAATTTAGACATACACGTGTTGACAGTATAATTTGTCTAGTTGATTTGTTTGATCAGCAAAATCTGTTTGGCAAATTGCTTAAGAAGCAGGTCCCGTCTGTGTCCAGTAAAGTTGCTTCAACAACATGCAGAAGCCGCATCAGAAATGATGATCGTCAGCCGCAGCAAATTTCGTCAGGCCAAACATGTGTATTTGTGCAGAGCATTACATGGTTGAAGGGGCAAATCTATGATTATGGAAGGAAAGATCACGCATGCATGAAGGGACACGGAGCAGTTAGAATTCAGAGTATTTTGGTGTATGCATTCTACTAGTGTAATAACTAGCAAGGCATGACACTATGCATATGTCGCATGATGCAATATGAGGAGCCTCTTGATTTGGCTCGGTGCTCTGGGCATGGTACTCGGCCGGGAGGAGTCCATGTATGAAGCGTGCACAGTATGCAGTTTGATATGGATCATATGACATGGTGCTCATGCAGATGGAGAGCAGGATTTCGTGCCTCTCGCTGGAGAACCAGACTGACGAGAGAGGAGTCCCTCACACTACCTTTGTTTCGTATCCATGATAGGGGCCATCTGGATTAGATACGATGGTTGGTTTTTGTCCCCTATAACAGGATCGAAACGAAAGGACAGAGAGAGATCAGAGACGGAGGGGACATGATCAGAGGAACGCCATCGATCAGCTGCTCCTCACCTTGCCGGCCGGACCTCCCGGGGCAGCAGCTTCTTCTTGTCCGGCGAGCTGCTCCTTTGGCCTCTCTCCTTCCTCGGTGGAGCTTGATGGGTTGGTGTTTCCCGGCGCTGCTATCCGTCAGGGGATCGCAGCAGCCCAGCGGCGGCGTCTCGGTGTTGAGGCGCTAGCTATCCGTCGAGGGATTGCTGCAACCGGCGATACGCTTCTGTCTCCTCCAGATGCCGGCCGTGGCCGATACGCTTGGAACTTGGCGCTCCTTTGGTTTGGTTTTTGTACTCGTCAGTCCGGGGCAGGCGACTTGGTTCCAGTCAAAACGTATGGACTTGGTCAGCGATTTGCCTTCGTCTGAAAGAAATACGCGGCCTTCCATACGCGCGAGCGGCGTGGGAGTCACCTTGCATGGCAAGTGGGCCTCCAGCCTTTTCTCCTAGTCATGTACTACTCATGTGATTAGTGAAATTGATTAATTACTTTCCGGCCGGCTGAAGCTAGACCCGTGCACGCGTCACGTGCATGGCAAGGAGGGATCGATTACTTTCTTTCCTACTACCATACAATAAAGCTAGTTCATCACGAAGTCAATAATTTTGGTCTCCTTCATTCTTCCCGAGACGCGGTGGCTCATCCAAAAATGAAATACTTGCAGTATGGGATTGCAAATATTTTTCCATTGCCTATTTTTTTAGAATTCCTTTAAGTCTTCTTCTTCCACTTCTCCATATATTGAGGCTTTTAGATTGAAACCCAACAGTGTTGTGATTTCTCCATATGTAATAATCTTTACTCCATCCTTTATTCTAACGGATAGGCATGAAATATCTTTATTTGTCTCCTCGTTCCATTGCATTAGTTTTTTCATGATCATGAACATCTCCACGCCTACATCCTTGTATACATTGACGAGGCCATTAAGAGTGAATTCCATCCACCCAATATTTGCTAGGAGATTGTAAATATCATTATGAAATTCAATATTCTGAAGAAATTTGTCATCGAAGTCATGGTTGACAATGATTCTCCCTTCAATATTCTTCAGCCGCTCTTCCTCCTCCTTACTTTTTATCATGAAGCCATATGCCGACTTCTTTTTGGTGAAGCCCCCACGAGAGCGAGTTGCTCTCCTTGAAGTGCCCAGCATGGCTTAAGGAATTCCACGCAATTTATCGAACCGCATGGAGGAGCTTCGTGTGTTTGTCCCACCAAGCTACATATGATCGTTGTGTGTTTACGCGAGTCCTAGCATGCATCAAATATTTACAAAGTAAGAACAATATGGGCTCTACTCGTGTGTTTATCATGAAAACAAATCAGGCTAAACATCATGTTCAAGATGAATAGTCTAATAGGATAGGGATATATGATTTTGGTTTTCCAAGAAAAATCAAATAAAAGTTGGGATGGCTCACATCGTTGGTTTATGAAAAAGAGAGGAATAAAAAATGACTAAGGGAATGAAACTCCAAATATTGTCTTGATTGAAGATTTCACTTATTAAATGTTCACTAGGTATGATATAGTAAATATGTGACTCACTTACTTGAAACTTCAAATGATTTCAAGATTGTGCTCCTAGTATCTTATTCTTGACTCGGTGATCAGGTTGTCTCCCGCAAAGTGCTTCGTTTATAGTCTATAGCTAGACTCTTCAACTCTTCACTTCGGGCCAACTCTCAGTGTTGGCGCTGCAGCCTTCAGCACCCACTTGTTCACCATCTTTAGCTTTGATGCAGGCACAAATTGTTATTATGGCGAGAAAACGGACAGTCTAGTGCCCATCTGCGCGTCAGCAGAGACAAGTTTAATTTTAGTTTAATTTAAATATGACAAATAAAGAAATATAGGTATTGCGAGTCCGCACTTCCATAATTCTTAAATTTCCATAAAAATTATGTTAGTTACATCTCCATAGAGAACACCCCTGATTAAGAGTTCCAACATGTGTACCTGAAGAGAAAGATTACATCATATGGCTATCCTATTAGATAGCTACGAAAGAAAAGTCCTAGGTCTTCTCGCCCATAAGAGATGAATGCTCGTCGTAGACCAAGACTTGGCAAATGGTCACTTTACTATCTGTCAGGAGCTCATGCTGTTATTTGGAATGCATGCATGACCTAGCAGGGGTACATTCTGCGTACACATGGGTTACTGCTAGCTTGTTTATAAGCTTAGCAAACCTGGGATGCCAAATCTTTAACCTAGGATTATCTTTATCACACACCCCCATTCAGTTAGAAGAGTGACGTTGTATGTTTTATGAGACCATGCAAACAACACGCATAAATCTTTGTCGTTTGTCCGTCTGATACTTTTATCTCACATGCATGCGTCTATTTCAGCTATACGCGAGAACCGATTGTCATGGCCTCACGGTTGAATGTAGTGTGAACAGGCTATATGACCCAATTATTTGCACTAAGTGGACGCCAGTATCATGAGATGACAGATGCATGTATGGGGCGATCTCTAGACCGGTGTATAGTACCGTCTAAATTGCATTTATTTGTCAGTATTTAGATAAGTGACATGGTCACTAATGAACATAGTAGTTGGTAATTTTCCCATGCATAAAGGATTCTCATGTGGTATATGGCCGACATGACTATATAGGAGACTATTCCTTTGTTTATTTCATCTCGGTTGATCAGGACAAACAGCCGAGATGCTCATGCGTATGCGTATGGCAGAGTTGACTAAATTTGCATTAGCACTTAAGTATTTGGCTAAGCGTAGGATTTAAAACATCTATGGTTTTCTGATGTATGCTAATTATTTGGACATGGGGCGGTTGAGTACACGGCCATAGGTTAGGCACGGATGCATCAAATCATCGCATTGCATGGATGCATTACTTTTGTGCATGAATCAATAACGCCCGAGAGGCTAAGAGGTTCAATTTCATAAAAGAGAATTTGGGTGACGACCCACAAGTTTACCTTTTCTGCAACATTACTAAGCCTCAAAAGGCCACTACATTGCGTTTCTGCACAAGTCTTAGATGCAACAACAAGTTGGTTAACCTCACGTTTCTACGCGTTGAAAAATTGTGTTTCAGCGCAAGTCTCAGATGCAACAACAAGTTGCTTAACCTCGTATTTCTGCACATTGAAAAATTGTGAAACTGCGCAAGTCTCAAATGCAACAACAAGTTGCCTAACCTTGCATTTCTACACATGCAAGCAGAGGTTTGCTTATCCCAACAGTGGATGTAAATACTCGAACCTTGCATTTCTGCGCAGGTAAAGCTTTGCATTTATGTGCAAGCTTTGAGCCAAAAGCAACAACAAGTTGTTGCATCAGTTTTACTTTTCGTTGAAGTATTCAGAGCCAAAGGTAACAACAAGTTGCGGCATCAACTTTACATTTCAAGGTTGATGTTGTATTAGACTAATTTCGGTTCTATAATACCCCATAATCAATTTTGGATCTGCAGTTAAGCTTGTCTACAGTAAGATTGCAGCTAGCACTAGCACCAGTGTGCCTTTAAAATTTCTAATTTCTAGCTGATTGTTGTAGCATCTTTGATGAGCAGCAGCATTTAGTTAGAGATGTTGTGGATAGACCCAAGAGACATTGATGTTTGGCTGCTTTATGTACACATGAAAGAAAATTATTGTGCATTAGCATTCCAGCACACAAATTTGTTGTATTAGCTATGTTGAATGCCTTTGTTTTTGTTTTTTTATCAATTTACACTTGGCAAAGTGGCATCTTTGCCGAGTATCTGGGCTGTGACGCTCGGCAAAGAGGCATCCTGACCGAGTGAGAGCCGGTTTAGCACTTGGCAAAGTCTTTATCAAGTGGCCAACAAAAACACTCGGCAAAGAAACGTTTGCCGACCAAATCGATGCCGTGTGACGTTTACCGAGTGTTACACTCGGCAAAGCCTTTACCGAGTGCCCAAGGCCCACGGCAAAGCTACTGTTTCCAGTAGTGCTAGGCTTGTCCCAAGTCATTTTGTTATTTTTACTTTGACCATCAATATCTAGTTTAGATAGATTGGCAACAAAAGATTAGTATTATAACCATTTTGAAAATACCTTCATAGTATAAAAATATTTTATATAAGATAATATTTTTCACAGATATTTCTAGTTAAATCCAAATGTCAGTAATTATGAAGTTTCCGCTAGCTTTGAGGAACACTCATGTTGGAAGGCAAGGACATAACATTTTCTAAAAAATGTAATAATTTGCGATCGGTTCCTTCTTTTAGATATGGTTGAAGCGGGAACTTTCTTCCATTATCTAAAAGTAGAAAATATGCACTAAAGTACAGCAAACATTTAGAAGTGAAAGCAAAGGGATCAGCATTTTGAGCTCATCAATTTGGGGATAGGATGATCCATGGTCTGTCGAGAATTTTGGAGATATTTTTCTGTTTCGGTGTAGGAGATCGAACAATACAAATTACAAATGAAAGTGATCGATCTGGTTAGCTTGCTTTTGTACTACTACTGCTACTATGAGCAGATAAATTTCGCTTGTAATTTTGTACCCTTGCTAATTACAAATGCCAACAAGATGAACTAACCAGAAACTTTAACTCCAAGCCTTATTAACAAACGAAACTGATCAACTGTTTTTGGAAGTATCTTATTACAAACGAAAATGCTTACAGAATACAAGATCATGGAGTCACATTAAAATTGATCCTTACAGCCAAATTACAAACAAAGATAGATGCTTACAAAAATATAAGATGCTGTGACTCCAACATAGGGCTTTCGACCAATATACGTGAAGACTTTGAAATACATAGGATGAACAATACAAAGGTAGAAATGCACAATTACAAACCAAATAAGGCCTTTTGTGAATCTTCACCTTCTCCTGTGGATGATGGATGGTTAACATCGCCCGCCAGCACAGAGCCATTTTAGCCACCAGAAGAAACCTTTTCTGGCCTGACAATCTTTTCTGGCGTTGTCCACAAGGTCCTGATGTTTCCCTTTGTAAGCCTTTGTCTCCACCTCTCTAGTAGGTTCCATCTCGGTATGCTTGTTGCGACTCTTCACTATCTCCTATGTAGTGTTTCTATTGCCGCTCTTTACTTTTGGCTCCTTCCCCTTTTCACTAGGATTTAGCTTTCCTTTATAATGAATTTTGGCCGATATATGGTGAACTATCGTCCTAAGTAAAAAAGAGATAAAGGAGATGTCAAATCAAATAAAACGTTTAGCCGATGTGTCATATAAAAATCATCAAATTTTTAGACATACACCTTCCAAAAACTTGGTAGATGCAGTCGTTCCAAAAACTGGGTGGGCATGTGTTGATAAAAAAATTTGGCACCTAGGGTAATTTAGACATACACGTGTTGACAGTATAATTTGTCTAGTTGATTTGTTTGATCAGAAAAATCTGTTTGGCAAATTGCTTAAGAAGCAGGTCCCGTCTGTGTCCAGTGAAGTTGTTTCAACAACATGCGGAAGCAGCATCAGAAATGATGATCGTCAGCCGCAGCAAATTTCGTCAGGCCAAACGTGTATATTTGTGCAGAGTATTACATGATTATGGAAGGAAAGATCACGCATGCATGAAGGGAAAGATCAGTCATCATGCAATATGAGGAGCCACTTGATTTGGCTCGGTGCTCTTGGCATGGTACTCGGCCGGGAGGAGAGTCCATGTATGGAGCGTGCACAGTATGCAGTTTGATATGACATGGTGCTCATGCAGATGGAGAGCAGGATTTCGTGCCTCTCGCTGGAGAACCAGACTGACGACAGAGGGTCCCTCGCACTACCTTTGGTTCGTATCCATGATAGGGGCCATCTGGATTAGATATGATGGTTGGTTTTTGTCCCCTAACAGGATCGAAACGAAAGGAGGCAGGATTAGAAGGACAGGGAGATATCAGAGACGCAGGGGAGATGATCAGCCATCGATCAGGCTCCTCACCTTGCCGGCCGGACCTCCTGGGGCAGCAGCTTCTTCTTGTCCGGCGAGCTGCTCCTTTGGCCTCTCTCCTTCCTCGGGGGAGCTTGATGGGTTGGTGTTTCCCGGCGCTGCTATCCGTCAGGGGATCGCAGCAGCCCGGCGGCGGCGTCTCGGTGTTGAGGCGCTAGCTATCCGTCGAGGGATTGCTGCAACCGGCGATACGCTTCTGTATCCTCCAGATGCCGGCCGTGGCCGATACGCTTGGAACTTGGCGCTCCTTTGGTTTGGTTTTTGTACTCGTCAGTCCGGGGCAGGCTACTTGGTTCCAGTCAAAACGTATGGACTTGGTCAGCGATTTGCCTTCGTCTGAAAGAAATACGCGGCCTTCCATACGCGCGAGCGGCGTGGGAGTCACCTTGCATGGCAAGTGGGCCTCCAGCCTTTTCTCCTAGTCATGTACTACCACTAAACTACCGCCCCGAAGTAGCGACTTCGTTGTGGTCGGTATAAGTCGTTATAACGACGAATATCGGTCGGTACAGAGTTATACCGACCACAGCTATTAGTCGTTATAAGTGGTGTCGGTATAAGTCTATACCGACCAACGTATTTATACCGACCAATAGTCGGTATGCACTCTACGCATTTATACCGACCAGTTCAACGCTCTTACGAGTTTATACCAACCAAAAGTTCAACGGGATCATTTGGATATATCAAAAAAAAATATCCAAAACAAAGATTAATCTAATATCCATGTAAACACATCCATCACAAAGCAAGCGACCACATTAGCTATAAAAGCTTTCATTCAATTCATATAACCACATAACAACATCAGGCTATGTGTGCATTATGTCACAAGAGGAAGATAGTAACATTTAATGTAGAAAACAAGGAAAAGTTTACATACATAGACAACTAGTGCTGTAACTACTACATATCTTCTCGATGAACAGCAACAGCTATTCCTCTTGATCAGGCTCTCCCTTTTCCTCAGCTGGGTCTACAAATTCATCATCCTCAATTATCTGCATCCTTTTGAAAGCCTCTACAGTAGTATCTGACTTCTCAGCATGACTCCACCAACATCTTCCACCTCCATCCCTGTCCAACATTCAAAAAACAGAAACTGAAAAGTAGGACAGTCAATGTCACATGAGCTGCAGCCAAACATGGAGACAATATTCAAGGAAACTTCAAAGAACTAAGAAGAAATACAACTATGCAGTTTGATAATATCAAATGACAGATTCAACATGTGGAGCCAGTTCTAATGTCATTAAGAAAGAGATTCTCTGAGTATGAAATGTGGCAAGTCCATTTATCATGTCATCTACTGTCATTGTCTCCAACCACTAACAAGTGTTTTAAGCATTAAAATTATCCCCAAAACATCAAAAACAGTCTTCAGACCATCAAAAACTAAAATATCTATCTTCATGGGATCCTACATCATGAATGCACAAGATACATCAGGACAGAACCATGTACCAACTTTGCATCTATAATCATTTATGTTATTCTGAAGATATAGTTTCAATAGGAAAAGAAGGTACTATTGACTGTTCCATGTACCAACTTTGAAGATATAGCTAAAGAAAATTCAGATATAATTAATGGTTTATACTACATGAACAAGGTGAACAAGGACCACTGATACATGTCAGAAACATATCAGTAGAACGTGAAAAAGGTAGCATAAGAAACATACTAGGCACTAAGTGGCTCGGACGATGCAATCATTAGCCCATTGTCCAAGCTGATTGAATCTGAAAAAGAGAGTTCAATTACCCTTCCCTGCTGACAGACTGGACCAACCCATGAATTGCATCTGAAACAGATACTTGAACAAGAGCACATGGAGCCCTCTTTCAAGTTTTATTAAAGATTTAAGGATCATATATAGTTCCCGGTATAATATCATATTGCTATTCTCTAACAGGTTAATTCTTTTCTACTAGTGACATAGCACAGTAAACTTAGCTATTTTCTCCTTAACATTCAATTTAAGCAAGAGGTCAAATATACTTAAAATAGTACACACTATACAGTGATTGCAGGATATAGCAGTTCTAGCTCCTAAAGATATCCATGAGAAAAGAACCTATCGTTTAAACCTTTGACTTCAGAAATATGCATCATGGTTCAGAAAAGACATAATACTTACAATGGATAAAATCCACAGCTCAACAAATATGCTCAAGTGAGGGGGCGAACAGGTTGTCCCTTGTGGGAATTTCAAGATGATTAATACCATGAGACTGAAAAACAGAATTATATAATTGTCTAGATCAGAAGAGATTATTATAAAACTTGTGATATATGGTGATGTACAGAACAATATCTTGCTATCTCCCTACTTCATGTCTACCAGTGCCAATTTTTCCAGGTGATTTTGCTGATTGCATAATGCATAACAAGGCAATGAAATGACATATACCATTAGATAGTCTGGCACCTTATATTTTGCAGACACATAGATGATAATGAAATATCTGCTATTTCTACAATGAGTTCAGCTTGAGCTACATATTTCCAACATAAGTGTGCCTGCAAGTAAATGGCAGTAACAACCTTCAGAAGTTCAGAGTCTAACATGGCGTGCTAGCTGCAGTGATATACTTCCTGTTTCACTAGGTGTATTTAGGTTTCTAGAAATTAAGCAATCCAATTTGGTACTCCCTGTTTCACTAGGTGCTACCTCCCAACAGAACACAACTCACTACGGGAAAGCATAACGTCGCCGAGTGTAATTACTTTGCCGAGTGCTTTTTTTCAGGCACTCGGCGAAGCACCGTTTTGCCGAGTGTAACATAAAAAACACACGGCAAAAATAAAACACTCGGCGAACGACCGGTTTGCCGAGTGCCACCCAAAAAACACTCGGCAAACACCCAACAGGCACTCGGCAAACTTTGACACTCGGCAACATGATGCCCACGTGACTTCCCCGTTCCGCCGGCGGCGCCCCTCCGTGACGGCCGTTAGTGTTTGCCGAGTGTCAATATAGGGCACTCGGCAAAGGCACTAGTTTGCCGAGTGCCATGATGGGACACTCGGCAAACTATAGTCTTTGCCGAGTGTCTTGATGGGACACTCGGCAAACCGTGTTTGCCGAGTGCCAGGCGCGTGGCACTCGGCAAACACCTGGTCTTTGCCGAGTGCCAACACTCGGCAAAGACCAGGTGTTTGCCGAGTGCCACCCGTTTGGCACTCGGCAAACTCGCCGTTACCCGACGCCGTCAGTCCGCGGTTCGCCGAGTCCATCTGTTCGCCGAGTGTTTTTCGGCCGTCGGCAACATGTTTGCCGAGTGTCCGAGTTTTGACACTCGGCAAACTAGGCTTTGCCGACACAATATTTGCCGTGTGCTCTTTGCCGAGTGTTTTCATGCCTTTGCCGAGTGTCCCAGGCACTCGGCAAAGGTTCTGTCTCCCGTAGTGACTTACCAAATTCTTTTGCTAACAGTATACAAAATTGAACACAAGTAGACTGCAGACCCCAAGATTTAACCTATTGGACCACTAAATCAGCAGATGTGTTCCAAAAATCAAACATACAAACAGCAAATCGAGGCACAAGCCAGTGAAAAATTGACAAATCAAAACCTAGCAGAACACAAACCGAACCATGCCCAAGAGATTGGGGCGGCACCTAGCTCTCCGGGAGGCGCTGGGCTGTAGGTTCAGGCGGCCGCCGGGCTTGAGGACGGGGCGGCACCGGGACGGGACGGGGCGGCACCGGGCTTGAGGACGGGGAGGCGCCGGGTACGAGGACGGGGCAGCGCTGGGATGCAGGTTGGGGCGGCGCTGGCTGCAGGTCGGGGCGGCGCCAGGCTACAGGTTGGGAGAGTGGAGCGCGCGGAGGGAGATTTGGGAGAGCCGCAAGCGCGGGGCGGCGATTTTGGAGGAGAGGATAGAGGGAGATGACAGTGGTGGCGGCGGCCAGTGGGTGCCTGGGAGAAAGAGGAGCTAGAGTTTTGTGTGTGCCGAGTAACCGGTGGGCCGAGTTTTGTGCGCGAGAATGGGCCAGAAGTGCGGTGGGAAATGGGCCGAATGTATGCCGACGGATAGTTGGATGTATATGTTGAGTTATACCGACCAATGATTCGATGGAATATCTAAATACATGTACCGTCGAATGATGAGCCGTAATAACATGATATACCGACGAATGGTCCATTGTTCAGCTATACCGACGAATGGTCCATCGTTATTTTCAGACTTATACCGTCATATGTCCGACGGGATATTGTGGTTGTGGTATAGTGTACTCATGTGATTAGTGAAATTGCTGGCCTTTACTTTTAACTAGCTCAACAATTAAGGCATTAACTGCATATCTAGCGCGTACATGAGCCAGTTACGTTCATTTTCCCTTGTCAGTTCTTTCATGTCTTCTCTTTGGTCAGCATATCACTCACATGGCTATGTAAATTGTGCCACAAGATCGACTAATTATTTGACCAGTCGTGTGAATATGTTGGTTTCCGGGCATTATACGTATTCGTAAAATAGACAACCGGCAGCCGTGTATTCCCGCAGACGCGCCCTACTTACACATAGAGTAGGTAGCTACGCCTAATTAGATGTATTGAATATCATGGCTAATACCATATTATATCAATTTCCCTCACCATATGTAGGGAGCAATGATCATTTCTCTTTATTGACTTAATTCTTATTTAGGTGGAATTTAGTCACCAATAAAATTTAGTTTAATCTGATAGAATATCTCATATATTTTGGGCCTAGCCAAAATTGGTGTCAATAGGCTATCTTTTTTGGTTTTCACAAGCTGGCATTCTTCCTTCATGTGTACGATAGCAACTTTTTCTGCTGGCTTCTTTTCTTCTGCCTTCTTATTCTTCTCCTCCTGCTTGACACGACGATCGATGTGGCGGTATATATTTGCTAGAAATCATATTGCATACCTCAAAGCATGGACAAAACTAGAATACGCTCATAGTGCCGCCATTGATGTCAAACTTGATCTCGTCCTTCCCAACATCTATGTTTGCTCTTGCCGTCTTCAGGAACGGCCTTCCCAGGATGAGCGGGGATTTAGCTCCTCCCATCTCGAGCATCATGAAGTCAACCGGTACAAAGTGATTCCTGATCTTCACGGTACATCTTCAGTATTGCCTTCAGGATAGCGAACGGTGTTGTCCGCCAACTCTAGGCACATAGCAGTTGAACTTAGTGACAGTGTCGTTGTTGATCTTGCCTTGCTCCTCCATCAACTCCTTCAGTTGAATGCGAAGAGGCACTGTATTCTGGATGGATGAGCTTGCATTGAATTGAGGTCTATTTTGTCCATACCGATAGTTGGATGGTGGAAACCACTCTCCCTTCTTTATGTAGTCTAGCAACTTTGCTTCCTCTAGGCAGTTCTTTCCGAAATGGCCATAGTCGCCACACTATTCACATGTTGATCTTGCTTCTGCTGCCTTCAGGTCTATAGCTCGAGCTTCCTTAATCTCCATCTTCTCCAGTCTCCTCATCAACGAGTCAATCTTTCCTTCGAGTAATTAATCACGCTCCACCTGCAACACTCCTTTTATATTTCAAGTAGGTTGAGCTGGGAATAGGCACCCAGATAATGCCCATCCATTGTTGTCTACAATCTTCTTGAATAACATGAAAGCTTCAAGTGGGATGACGTCTATAATTGATCCTCTAGCTGATGTGTCAATGATTGCCCTTGATGTTTGTATCAGCCCTTGATAGAACTTCCGGACTAGGTCCTCCTTCGGGTACTTATGGTGTGGAACTGCACGGACGTAGTCAATGAAGCGCTCATGAGCTTCAGCAATCATCTCGGAAGCATCTTGAGCAAAAGTAGATATTCTGCTTCTGAGATTCTAAGTCTTGGCTAGAGAATAATGTTCAACTAAGAAAGCCTTCATCAACTCATCCCAATTCTTAATCGTTGCCACCGGTAGAGAGTAAAACCATTGAAGCGCTCTTTCAAGTAGAGAGTAAGGGAACAACCTTTCCCTTAGTTGATTCTGAGTAACTCCATCCACATTGAAGGTGTTGCATAGCTACGTAAAAGCTTGTAGATGAAGATTAGCATCTTTCTTGTCAGTGAACGGTGAACTCTACAAGATCGTCAGTCTTGAAGTATCGATCACAAACGGTCAACTGACGCTGACAAATTCATGGATAGGTAAGTCATTGATGTTCAAAATGCAAAGTTCCTCAATAGTAGGCTCTCGCTCTGGTTGTTGATCTCCCATTGCAGGTGCTTGTGGTACGTCTGGAGCAACTGCTCTCCTCCTGTACTTGTTGGTGGTGTTGATTTTTGAGTAGATGATGATGATGTTTCCAACACTTCCAATTCTTCCTGAACAGCTGAAGGTTCGATCTTCAGGTTTCTTGCTTGTGCTAAACGTCTTCCTTGCCTATAAAGCTTTTCTGGATCATCCACAAAATTTTTTGATTTGTTGGAGAGGTAGCCATCCATCCCTTGTTAGCGTTAGTGAAAGCAAACACATATATACTAGAACTAGATCCTAAATATTGATTGACATTGCACAAAAACAAAAGGATTAAAAAGAAAGGACTGAAAAATCATAAACAGAAAGTTATATCTATAGATGCATAGTTAAACTAGAAATTGACTATTAATTCCTCAGCAACGGCGGCAGAAAAGCTTGTTGACGGCTGTGAGCACACCAGTTGTGGCCTGCAAGCGTACGAATCAGTTGTAGCTCTTCCCTCACAGAATTCCTCCAAGGTTTATCAATCCGTGAAACTTATAGCACAAAATCTATTTCAACTAGCATTGTTAGTATTAACTTGGTGTTTATGAGACATTCAGATCCAAAGGTAACCAATATTCTGGAGCAACCTAGACTATGCATATGTTGTAATTCTGAGTATGGATAGCAAAGCAACACATATAAGATCTTAGTAAAAAGCATCTTTAAATCTACACCTCCGGTCCGAATCCCGAAACCCCCCACCTTACACAAAAAAGATCCTATCACGTTCACCTTTATCAGTCTAAGTAGGTTAAAGGTATGGTCATACAACATGTCATACTCATCAGTAGATCAGGCATAAAAATCTTGTCACAAAGACCACAAGAACACCCTAAGAAATCTATCATCGATACATAGATTGAAAAGCAAACAAACCTGAATAACAATAAAACCATTAAAGGAGCTACATAAATCACTAAGAACATGAACACATCTATTGTTTCACCATCAATGATTGTACATCACAAGATCACCACCGGGATCCTACCTTGATCTTGATGACTCCTAGCTGATCACGCCGGCCAGGGCGATCGGCCTGGGCCATCCTTTTGGCCCCTCGCATCCTGCTTCATCTCCAAGTCTCCTCTAGTGCTTTGAAGTCTTTTTTTCACTTGCACGTGGGCCTGGCACGTCAGTTGCTTTAGGATAAAATTGATCTTCAATGACTTTCCAAATCTCCGCTTGATCTTCTTGTTGGAGGTATGCCCTAGAGGCAATCATAGAGATGATGATATTCCATTTCTATCCATGATTTATATATTGTGTTCATTGAATATCCATTAAAGGCTACTTGAATTGATTTGCAATTATGTGAATTGTATGTGAAACTGTTTACTTGTATGGTTTTTTCTAAAGTTGTCCCTAGTCGGAGTTCATGTGAGGACACACATGAATATTAGACTAGCACATGTATTAGTTGATGACTGTGTTTCACAACTCATGGACATGGAGATGTTAAACTAATAATGTGGGCACATGTGGAGACATGTGCTAGGGCTGCCCCAACACGAGAAATAGTTCTCTCTTTACACAACATGTACGCTTTGTCCTTAGACCTGAGATTGTTGCATGTACTCAAGATGTGGATCGACTTACTTAGGGGCTATCAAACGCTACACCGTGACAGGGTAGTTAAAAAGGTAGCTTTTAGGTTTGTCAAGAAGCATGCTATGAGACATGGTCAATCAAGATGGGATTTGCCCTTCTCTGATTGAGAGTGATATCTCTAGGTCCCTCGAGTGATCGGATCTGAAAATGCATGGCCATGCTACGTACGGTTAAGAGTTAACCTACAAAGGGATTCCGAATCACAGGATCGAGAAAGAGTGGTCGGCTTGGAGCTAGACCAAATATCGTGAGGCAAAGGGAATAGCATGTACATAATGTTGTGATGGTTCGTCTGATATGGTCTTCGTGTGCGTATAGGAGTTGGCACGTCTTGCTAGAGGCTGCTACCGACTATTGGGCTGAGTAGGAGTACTCGGGCCATGTCTATACGTATCCGAACCCATATGGTCACACACTTAAAGTGCTAGAAGCCTAATTCGGATGTGATCCGAGTTGGATTAGGTTTGGAAGTACTAATGGGTCTCGGACCTAGAGGCCCGTTAGGAACCTCTATAAATAGAGGGGTGGGGGCGCCCTAGGGTTTACACCTTTTGGCAAAACACATCTGTCGTACCTCCCACGCCCTCGCCCTATTGCATCTCGCGGACCTAGCAGTCCGGCTTGCGACGCTTCCTCCCTGCACGTGTGGATACCTTGGAGGTGTTGCGCTTCCAGCACTTGGACGAGCCGCCGACGAGCCACGACGAGCCGCGGCTCGACAATGATCTTGCTGCACGTGGACGAGCTGCTGAGGAGCTGCTGGACGTCGACGTGATCGACTATGTTCGACTACGCTGATCGACTTCGCTGCATCGACGCAAATCTACATCTTCCGCATCAGTGCGTCGAGTGGTAATCCCGTGATCCTTATACGGCAGTTTTCTTGGTTTACGCGGTAGAAAATTTTCATTTGCGCTAGTGTAGCCTACCTGATATCCCAACAGTGGTATCAGAGCCGTAGCTGTTTAGTTATGGATTCGAGAGTTGTGCATATGGAGATATGCGAATTTTCAGTTTGATCTATGTCCTGGTTTCGTGTTCTTGCTGCAATGGTTGTGTAACGACATACTCCTACCAGTCGGGTTTCCGCCATCGGAGTTAAGTGATACACATAATGCCAGTTGCAGCGAGCGAAGATCAATGTGATTGGTCGAATCGAGATCCAGGTTCATACGCCAAGCACATGAAATGTGCAATAGTAGATTGGATCTACTACTGGGTCAGGATTTTGCCGTGTGCGTGTGCTTCGGTAAAACAGCCGTAACTTTTCGGTACGATCTCGGATCGAGGTGAATTTTATATGAAAATTGATCTACAGAAAAAGTTACACCTGATTACAATAGACATTGTCAATTTTGGTGAAACTAGATTTCCCAAATTTGGCCTCTAAGATGGAGTTTCGGGCCTGTGAAGTTTGGAACGTTAGAACACCTAACTCTGTTTTGGAGGATGTATGTATATTGTGATCAGTATGGCCCTTTGTGTATGTGATGCATGTGTGTAACTCATTCGTGACCTACGTGTCGCGCGTACAGCAACACGGCTGGAGCCATATGTGTTGTAAATTTAATGTATTTAATAGTCTGCGTACCAATCTGTGATGATCCAAGAAACTATGTAATCTTAATTACTAGCTTCTTTACTAGCTATTAGGCGTAATAGCATGTTCTAGTTCTTGGAGGACTCATCACCAGGAGAATGGCGTACATGGAACATAGAGATGGAGATCACCATGGTGAACAGGTTCTGTGGAGATAGAGATCGCCATAAGAAAACGGGCCATACTGTGTCACAACTGTGTGCATGCTATTCTGTTTATGTTTTACTTCCTACATGATGTGATGTTAGAAGTAGAACGATCCCTCACAAAGTTTAAGTTAGTATGCCCTCCCAACTAAAACTTGCACCGTCCCATGTCTTGTACAATTAGTGGTGGGTCTATGAAATTAGGGTGCCACTAGTTTTCCTTGACTAGACGGGTTTGTGTCGGACACTTACACGCATAAGGGTTGGTCTGCTTAACAAGGTCATCTTAATGGTTAAGGACCTTGGGGCATAAAGGTTGGGCGCCGAGACATGGAGATCTCACCCAACAATGGGAGTCATATGTGATATGATTAGCAAAGAGTTGCTTACCGATCTACCTTGTTTGCTAGTAGTGATGCTAAAACTCACTAGTAGACTTGTTAGTTGTGGATCCTGAATCACTAAGTATCAATAGACGGATATTGATTTTAGTGGGAGTAGATTCTATTAAATAGTTTAATGTAATTTGCTCTATCATGGATACGTTTGTCTTAGTGTATTTTGCATTACTTTTGTTGTAAATTAAATGGCACCTAGCAACACCACACTATTTGCTTTGCGTTCGGTCCTTGAGAAGGACAAGTTGAATGGAACAAACTACTCGGATTGGATCCGTAACCCGAGAATTGTTCTCAGGGCCGATAAAAAGGAAGATGTTCTAGACACCCCACTACCACTAGTATCTGCTGATGATGCATCTGCTGCTGTTAAGGCTGCGTACAAGAAGGCATTTGATGCTAATCTTGAGGTAAGCTGCCTTATGCTTGCTTGCATGGAACCCGAGCTGCAGATGCAGTTCGAAACAAATCATGAGGCACACGATATGATCATGGCGCTCAAGGACATGTTCCAGACATAGGCTAGGACTGAAAGGTTCAATGTGTCCAAAGCCTTTCTGGAGTGCAAGCTAGCAGAAGGCGCAGCAGTAGAACCACATGTAATCAAGATGGTTGGTTACACTTAGCGATTCGAGAAGCTAGGCTTCCCAATGGGCAAAGAGTTTGTCACTGACTTCATTCTTTCAGCTCTTCCGCCTAGCTATGGGAACTTCATCTCGAACTACCATATGCATGGGACGGAGAAGGGTCTGAATGAACTGTGTGGTATTCTCAAGACAGCAGAGGTTGACATTAAGAAAAGCGCTAGTAGCAGCCATGTGATGGCTGTACAAAATAAGTCTACCTTCAAGAAGAAGGGCAATTCTTGGAAGAAGAAGGGTAACGCTAGTGTCTAAGCCAAACCCAGTGCCCAAGGGTAAAGCTGGACCTGCTCCAGATAAAGAGTGCTTTTATTGTCACGAACCCGGTCACTGGAAGAGAAACTGCAAGCAGTACCTAGCTTCGTTGAAGAATGGCGGAAGTAAGAGTACTTCCACCTCAGGTACGCTTGTTGTTAATGTTATAGACAACATATTTCTCGCTGATACAATTATTAATTCTTGGGTATTTGATACCGGATTGGTTGCTCATATTTGCAATTCGATGCAGGGAATGATAAGAAGTAGAAGTGTTGAGAAGGGAGAAGTTGATTTCTGCGTGGGCAATAATGCAAGAGTTGCTGCGTTGACCGTCGGAACGATGCAACTCCACCTCCCATCAGGATTTATCATGGAATTGAATAAATGTTATTTTGTTCCTAGTTTAAGTCGAAACATTATGTCTCCTTCATGTTTGATGAAGGATGGTTATTCATTTGCGAGTGAAAACAATGGTTGTGTGATCTCTAAGAATGATATGTTTATGGCTTTTGCACCCATTGTGAATGGATTGTTTGTTTAAATCTTGATGGTTCACCTGTCTGTAACGTAAGTGCTAAAAGGCCTCGGCCTAATGATTTGAGTCCTACCTACTTGTGGCATTGTCGTTTGGGTCATATAAGTGAAAAGCGCATGAAGAAGCTCCATTCTGATGGACTTCTAACTTCGTTTGATTTTGAATCATACGAGACATGTGAGGCTTGCTTGCTAGGCAAGATGACGAAGACGCCTTTCACAGGTTTTCCTGAGAGAGCAGTAGACTTGTTGGAACTCGTACATAGCCATGTATGCGGACCAATGAGCACGACGGCTAGAGGAGGATTCCAATACTTCAAAACTTTCACTGATGATTTTAGTAGATATGGCTATGTATACTTAATGAGGCACAAGTCTAAAACCTTTAAAAAGTTCAAGGAATTTTAGAATGAAGTTGAAAATCAGTGTGGCAAGAAAATTAAGGCCTTACGATCTGATCGTGGAGGCGAGTATTTGAGGCACGAGTTTAACAATCATCTAAAGAGTTGTGGAATTGTTTCACAACTTACGCCGCCTGGAACACCTCAGAGAAACGGTGTATCCGAGCGAGGTAATCGAACTTTGTTAGACATGGTTCGATCAATGATGAGCCAGTCGGACCTACCGTTGTTATTTTGGGGATACGCTCTAGAAACAGCAGCTTTCACACTTAATAGGGTACCATCTAAATCCGTAGTTAAGACACCATATCAGATGTGGACTGGAAAAGTTCCTAGTTTATCTTTTCTAAAGATTTGGGGATGTGAAGTGTTTGTCAAGCGACTTCAGTCAGACAAGATCACACCCAAGTCGGATAACTGCATTTTCATGGGATATCCAAATGAAACTTTAGGATATTATTTCTACAACCGCTCAGAGGGCAAAGTGTTTGTCGCTCGGAATGGGGTTTTCCTAGAGAAAGAGTTTCTCAAAGGAGAAAAGAGTGGAAAGACAGTGCATCTTGAAGAAGTTCAAGATGAGCCGATTGGGAATCAATGAGTGATGCTAATGTAGCAGAACAAGTTGAGATACCCATGGCAAGAGAAGCACCGCCACAACCACGAAGGTCGGCAAGGCTTCGCGAAATGCGGGAAATATTATTGTTGGACAATGATGAGCCTGCGACATATGCAGAAGCAATGATGGACCCAGACTCCGAAAAATGGCAGAGTGCCATGAAATCCGAAATAGAGTCCATGGGAGACAATCAAGTTTGGAACTTGGTTGACCCGCCTGATGGTGTTAAAGCTATAGAGTGCAAGTGGATCTATAAGAAGAAAAAGGACATGGATGGAAATGTTCACATCTATAAAGCACGACTTGTCGCAAAAGGTTTTCGATAAGTTCAAGGAGTTGACTACGACGAGACCTTCTCGCCCATAGTGATGCTTAAGTCCATTCGGATTATTCTAGCTATAGCTGCATATTTCGATTATGAGATATGGCAGATGGATGTCAAGACAGCTTTCTGAATGGAAACCAAGCTGAGGACGTGTATATGATACAGCCCGAGGGTTTTGTCAATCCAAAAAATGCTGGAAAGGTATGCAAACTTCAGAGATCCATTTATGGATTGAAGCAAGCATCTAGGAGTTGGAACATTCATTTTGATGAAGTGGTCAAAGGGTTTGACTTCACCAAGAACGAAGAAGAGTCTTGTGTTTACAAGAAGGTTAGTGGGAGCTCTGTAGTATTTCTAATCTTATATGTGGATGACATATTGCTGATTGGAAATAGCATTCCTATGCTTGAGTCCATAAAGACTTCACTAAAAAATAGTTTTTCGATGAAGAACTTAGGGGAAGCGGCATATATTCTGGGCATTAAGATCTATAGAGATAGATCGAGAAGGCTTATAGGATTAAGCCAAGATACTTACATTAACAAAGTGTTGAAGCGGTTCAGCATGGAAGAGGTGAAGAAAGGGTTCTTGCCTATGTCACATGGCATACATCTCAGCAAGGCTCAGTGTCCTTCGACTGCTGATGAGCGGGATCGCATGAGTAGAGTGCCATATGCCTCGGCTATTGGATCTATCATGTATGCGATGATAAGTACTCGCCCAGATGTTTCATATGAATTGAGTATGACAAGCAGATACCAGTCTGATCCAGGTGAGAGTCACTGGACAGCGGTGAAAAACATTCTTAAGTACTTGAGAAGGACTAAAGATATGTTCCTCATCTATGGAGGTGAGGAGGAGCTCGCTGTAACAGGTTATACCGATGCTAGCTTCCAAACCAATAGAGATGATTCAAAGTCACAATCAGGATTTGTGTTCATGCTAAATGGTGGTGCTGTTAGTTGGAAGAGTTCCAAGCAGGAGACGGTAGCCGATTCTACGACAGAAGCCGAGTACATCGCGACTTCGGAAGCCATGAAGGAGGGTGTTTGGATAAGGAATTTCCTTATTGAGCTTGGTGTGTTCCCGAATGCGTCCAGCCCATTGAATCTCTACTATGATAACAATGGGGCAATTGCGCAAGCAAAGGAGCCAATGAATCACCAGAAGAACAAACATGTAATGCGGCGATTTCATCTCATTCGAGACTTCGTTAACTGGGGTGAGATCAAGATATGCAAAATACACACAGATCTGAACATTTCTGATCCGTTGACAAAACCACTCCCGCAGGCTAAACATGATGCGCATGTAAGAGCTATGGGTATTAGATACCTTCTAGATTGACTCTAGTGCAAGTGGGAGACTGTTGGAGGTATGCCCTAGAGGCAATCATAGAGATGATGATATTCCATTTGTATCCATGATTTATATATTGTGTTCATTGAATATCCGTTAAAGGCTACTTGAATTGATTTGCAATTATGTGAATTGTATGTGAAACTGTTTACTTGTATGGTTTTTTCTAAAGTTGTCCCTAGTCGGAGTTCATGTGAGGACACACATGAATATTAGACTAGCACATGTATTAGTTGATGACTATGTTTCACAAGTCATGGACATGGAGATGTTAAACTAATAATGTGGGCACATGTGGAGACATGTGCTAGGGCTGACCCAACACGAGAAGTAGTTCTCTCTTTACACAACATGTACGCTTTGTCCTTAGACCTGAGATTGTCGAATGTACTCAAGATGTCGATCGACTTACTTAGGGGCTATCAAACGCTACACCGTGACAGGGTAGTTAAAAAGGTAGCTTTCGGGTTTGTCAAGAAGCATGCTATGAGATATGGTCAATCAAGATGGGATTTGTCCCTCTCTGATTGAGAGTGATATCTCTGGGCCCCTCGAGTGATCAGATCCGAAAATGCATGGCCATGCTACGTACGGTTAAGAGTTAACCTACAAAGGGATTCTGAATCACAGGATCAAGAAAGAGCGGTTGGCTTGGAGGTAGACCAAATATCGTGAGGCAAAAGGAATAACATGTACATAATGTTGTGATGGTTCGTCTGATATGATCTTCGTGTGCGTATAGGAGTTGGCACGTCTTGCTAGAGGCCGCTACCGACTATTGGGCTGCGTAGGAGTACTCGGGCCATGTCTATACATATCCGAACCGATAGGGTCACACACTTAAGGGGCTACAAGCCCAATTCGGATGTGATCCGAGTTGGATTAGGTTTGGAAGTACTAATAGGCCTCGGACCCAGAGGCCCGTTTGGAACCTCTATAAATAGAGGGGTGAGGGCGCCCTAGGGTTTACACCTTTTAGCGAAACACATCTGCCGCACCTCCCATGCCCTCGCCCTGTTGCATCTCGCGGACCTAGCAGTCCGGCTTGCGACGCTTCCTTCCTGCACGTGTGGATACCTTGGAGGTGTTGCGCCTGCAGCACTTGGATGAGCCGCCGACAAGCCACGACGAGCCGTGGCACGACGACGATCTTGCTGCACGTGGATGAGCTGCTGAGGAGCTGCTGGACGTCGACGTGATCGATTACGTTCGACTACACTGATCGACTTCGCTGCATCGACGCGAATCTATATCTTCTGCATCAGTGCGTCGAGTGGTAATCCTGTGATCCTTATACGACAGTTTTCCTGGTTTACGCGGTAGAAAATTTTGATTTGCGCTAGTGTAGCCTACCTCGTATACCAACAGTTCTTTGATTCCTCTTTGATCCTTGCCATATGTTCACAAATTTAGCCCTTAAGTCATCTCAAAGGATTGCTTGCCAAAGATGAGCGTTGGAAGGCTCCACAAGACCCTAGGTCGATCGGCATGGGCTCCTCTGGGCCGATTGGCCTATGCCCTTCCAAGGCCCATTGGCCTCCGTCTTCGTCTTGTTCAATGATCGTTCAGTGCTTTATCCAAAAATATACTTTTAGGTCCATGTACATGCAAAAATAGAACATCCTCCAAAATATGTTGCACATGTGAAAATGACCGGTTCATTAGGTGTGAGAAATAGTTTAGGTATTAAATTCATGTCATTATTGAAGATAAACATGGGTAAAAGTGTGCCTATAGTGAGCGTCAACAACAACTAAGCACACTCATTACAAAGATCCAAATCACACATTTTCCACTGAAGTACACGAAGCAAACACTCCTAATAAAAAACTAAAGCAACGATTCAACCTTCTACGACGACTCAAACTAAATGTTTATCTTTACCAAGGGGAAGACATATCTTATAGAATATAGGTTATATCACTAGGAGAGACATATCTAGTCCTTCTACGTGGCAGGGAGCGAGCAATCCAAGTGTCATCATCATTTTTTGGCGCAGGGAGGGAGGGTCATCTCCTCTAAGTTCCTTATTCTTCCTCTGCTCTACATACAGCCGGTCATGGACATCATGCAGCTCCATTGTAGTACCGTCCATGTGGTTGTTGAGTGCTGTAGTGGATCCCACCTGGTAATCCTTTCAATTGTGTTAATCGTATACTCTGTTTAAGTCAGATCCTCCTTCACATTCAATTCCTCCAAAGGTAACTCTTCCTCAAGTACTCTAAGGCACTTCTTCACCTAAGAGATATGGAACACATCATGCATATCAGACAATCTGGTTGGCAATTCCAATTGATAAGCTACTTCACATATCCAATCCACAATCTTGAAAGGTCCAATGAATCTAGGTGATAATTTGCCTTTAACTTTAATTCTACGCAAACCTCTTGAAGGTGAAACCTTCAAATACACATAATCACCTACTTCAAAGGTTAACTCTCCCCTTCTGGTGTCTGCATAGCTTTTCTTCCTAGACTAAGTTGTTCTCAAGTTTTCTCTAATAATCCCCCCATCGGCGTAGGCAGTTTAAGGGCATGAACACAAATGAACATGTCTAGATATCATGAAGGGTCAACATACTAGATCTAATCACCATGATCACATAAAGCATGCTAAGTACTCTAACCATGGTTTAGACTAAGGAACAAGAATATTCATGATAGATAGAAAGCATAAAAGGAGTCATTAAGTTACTAATAGATTGGATGCCATGTAGAACATTGCTCACATAATAGATGTATTAGATCATCACCTCCGAGTACATACTATCGACGATCTACTACTGGTTCTCCTGAACTCCACCATGGCGACTAGGGTTTGGCCTAAGCCATCTCCTAGACAACTCTGAAGATTTACGGCAGCCGTTAGCTCCCTCTAGTGAATGCCCTAGGTTTCATCAAGTTCTGGTGGATGGATGCATGTGCCAACGGAGAACGGAGATATTTATAGCCCAGAGGTGTCATGGGGCGAAGGGCACATCGATATGGGGAAAAAATGGGCAAGACCGATCATCCTGCCCCCTAAAGACCTCTAATGCTTAAGCGCTTGATACGAAAGATTTAGATCTTTTTGAGGCATGCAATTTTCTCTATAAATTTACCCAATCAGAGTTTGGATGAGGAAGATATGGCCCGTGCAAGTTCAGCTCCTCCTGCGGTCCTGCAATTCAATGTTCGTGCTTAGGCCTTCCAATATCCAAAGTCCAGGCCCAAATCCAACTAATAGAAAAATCCTTCATTTATGTCATATTTCCTGCCTTTTACAATGTACTCCAAAATTCAACACATATGCAAATATGGGGCTATTTCAAGTGCCAAGTGGTGGGTTAGTATAAGATTTAGTCTAGAAACACCACTTAAATAGCACTAAAAAGGTGGTAATAATGAGCGCCAATAGTCCCCTCATGCTTAAACCTTGCTCATTGTTGACGATAGTTAGCACGCCAATTTGTAAACCGCAAGCACACAGATCAATGAAGCTTTTCCATTAGTGTATTCCATCCAAGGTTTATCAATCCATGGATTAGCAGCGAACTTGCTAGGGTCTTCTATCTAGTGTAACAGATCTATCCTAACATGAAGCATTGATTGCATATAAAGGCAAATTTGTTGTAAAGATTGATATCATGAATAAGGGTAGATCAAATTCAGAGATATATATGATATAGCACCACCATGGATAGTAGGAGCCTATCGTCTTCTAGTTATAATTTTAGCCAATGATCAAGCACATCATGCATCTCAAACAAAGCAATCATTAAACTACTACCTCCGATCAACCTCTCGAAAACCCCCACCTTACACGAAAACAGACCCCGTCACGATCCTACCTATCAGTGCAGGAAGTCTAAGGGCACAAACACAGGTGAACATGTCTAAGTATCAAGAAGGATCAACAAACTAGATGTAATCACCATGATTACATAAAGCATGCTATGTAGTCTAATCTAGAATTAGACTTAAGGAACAAGAAAATTCATGATAGAGAGAAAGCACAAAAGGAGGCATTGAGTTGCTAATGGATCGGATGACATGAAGAACATTGCTCACATAATATATGTATTTACATCATCACCTCCGAGTACATACCATCAATGATCACAACTAACTCCTAAACTCCACCAGCATATTTTCACTATATTAGGTGTGGTTACAAACACCAAGGATTTACAACCTTTCGACTCATCCGAAACCGGCGGCTTACAGGAGGTATATAAAGAGGTGAAACCCTACCGCAATGGGCCTCACTTTGCTCCATCCGAAGTTGGCCTTTATCTGTATATAACTGAATTTGGATCATAACTCAATAGACACAACTGAGGCAAAAATGAAAAATGTTGGCACAGCGTGCTAGAGGAAAGCTAAGTTGTTAGTGAAAGGTGAAATGCATTGTGTACTGAGTTTGATTTGATCGACGGTCAACTATGTGCCCTTTATTACAAATTCGCGGGATGACACGAAAGCGACCGGCCTCGCAGATTATGATGAAGGTTGTTGCTACAGTTCTCTGTTTATGGCTTCCTCTTCGACGCCAGAGGTATAGAAACACTTGGACTGAATTCTGTGCCTTAGTTGAAGTTGAATAAAATCTAGTTGCATTGGCTAGCATAGAGTGCATGTGATGTTCCAGTTTGTTCCAGGTTTTGTCTAACAGATTGGATGTCATAGCACTCATGGCAGCATTGTTCCGAGTGAAGCAAACAAAAACAAACATGTTGCGCATTGTGAGCGGTGTGGCGTTGGAGTCGTGCAAGGAGGCCCATGTTTCCTGCGTATAAATATCAATGAGATCACCCCATGGCACCTATCTATTTGTTGAGATTACCCTCCTTCTCTGTAGTGTCTTTCTTCCGGAAAACCTCCTAGTTACTTGTACTAGTCCCTGGATCGGTAGTTAACACAATCCTCAGTACAGATTAGTGTCGAAGCAATAAAAGACGCATAAAATTATAGAAAATAGGGTTTTACCCTTACGTCGTGGAGAGCAGTGCGATTACCCATTCCACAAGAAGAACGAAGTTAGGGCACCAGATAAGTCCTAATCTTGTATAAACGAAAATAAGCCTGAGTACACTTATGAATGGTACTCAGCAGATCGTAGTGTTGAAATTATATTAAATGCTAGGGACAATCAAGGAAAGGGAATGAGGTTTGTTTTATTAATAAACCTATTTCATGCAAGTTGAGGTGAGTTTTGGAAAGGGAGAAAAATAGAGTACAGTATTGGGGAATGGACCTTTCGTCCACTGTATTAGTGCCGGTTGCAATTGGGCCATCTACTATTGTGAGCATTAGTACTGGGTCTAACTACTATGTCCTCAGGAGGCTCCCGTGAGCCCCTTTAGTACCAGTTGGAAGCTCCACCTGGTACTAAAGGTCACCCATTAGTACTAGGTGGAGCCTCCACCCGGTATTAAAGGCCCTCAGGAATATTAGTATCGGGTGGAGACTCCACCCAGTACTAATGGGGCTCGCACTACCTCGTCGCCCCATCTGCTAACTTCCTTTAGGTTCTTATCCGCATACTAAAGCAGCTCCCATCCATCTCTCTCCCATCGGTTCTTCCTCTCTGTCCTCCCTCTCTGTTTCTCAGCACCATGGCAAGGAGGCGCGACGAGGCCAAGGGCAAGTGGCGGGGGCGGCAGTGGGGGCCAAGCGGGAGGGCGGCGGGGGCAGTAGTGGCAGCGGTGGGAGGGAGGACGACAGCAACAGGAGTGGTGGGAGGGCGGGCGACGAGAGAGAGAGAAGGGCTTTGGGAGGGCAGGCAAGAGGGGCGGTGGTGGCGGTGGCGGGGCTAGGCAGGAGGGCAGCGGGAGGGAGGCCAGTGGCGGGGATGGCGGGTGGGATGGTGATGAGAAGGAGGGTGGCGGTAGGGTGGGTGGCAGCGGGGTGGAGGGCTTCAGGAGGGATGGCGGCAGGAAGGGCGGCATTGGGAGGGCTTCGGCGGTGGCGGTGGGAGGGGTCGGACAGGAGGGCAGCGGGAGGGAGGCCAATGGCGGGGGTCGGGTGGAAGGAAGGCCGGTGGTGGGGGCGGCGGGCGGGAGTACGGTGGGAGGGAGGCTAGCGGCGGGGGTGGGCGAGAGGACGCCAGGAGGAAAGCCGGCGAGGGGAGCCAGGCCGGAGGAGCGGCAGTGGCGGCTGGATTTCTATTTTTTTTTATTTTTTTAATACCCCTTTAGTAATGGTTATTTCAACCGGTACTAAAAGCCCTCCTTTAGTACCAAACTAGCAATACCGGTTGTGAAACCGGAACTAAAGGGGTTACCAACCGATACTAATGAGGGTTTCCCCAGTAGTGGTAGGGAATTTCACCTCCCCTACCGATTCCCAACTTTTAAACAGCACCAGTGACTGTCAGGGTCCTTCTGGGCCGGCTTATGCCTTTTCCCAAATTGTTCTCTTAGGGCCTCGACCCCATCTTACCACACTCAAGTTATGATTTAATCGACATGAGCTTTGACTATGTGGGCTCTTAACCGTGAGTCTCGGCTATCCAGATAGATTTACGACTCTACGCAGAGGTGTACACTTTACACATATGTTCGATCAGCCCGTACCTCAGCTTCAGGCGGTACTAACCTATGAGACCCATACCCACCGTCATCTATCTCTAGAAAACATTCCCTAGCTCCAACCACAGGTACAGCTAGGGTCAAAACAGGGGCCATACTACGTCCACATTTGGACACTATCCCAAGTAACAGATGCATCTAGGACCTCTTGACCTCAACCTATGACCCGTGCTGACTGGACCTGGGACTCTGCGAAGGTCCTGCTCCAGTCTACTTGTTGCCCACTATAGCCCCTTGGGATGGATTACTAGGTTCCACTGGTGGGGTGTGAATTAAGGCCTCACATGATTAGGCACTCTTGAAGGCTATACCTTTTTGGCATGTATAGCTGTACGTATCACTAGAAAGACTTTCCCGCATACTGATCCTTATATGATCGGAGTAAGCATTGGGACACAATCCTCCAACAAAGCTGCCCCCTTACTCCCATGTCCTGTCCTTATTGGTTTCTAACTCTTTAGTTTGTACATTTTATTAAACTCATGCCATTTAGGGTTTTCCATGAAAACAAAATGATTGTGATATTCCTAAGGAATTCTATTTCTAAATGACACTCGATCAACGATGTAGTCGTGACTGGAGTCATTAATAGGATTTCTGGCCAGAATCAGCTTCAAGTTAAGGTGAGGGAGGGAATAGAGGGGTTGTCCCTCTGGCTTTCAGAAATCATGCAAGTCCAATAATACCTTGGTATATATTATTATCTATGTGAACATAGGATAAATAAATGATCAAGGGGTAGGTGCTAGGACTTGCCTTCATCGACGTTTCCTAGGTTGACCAGGGTCTTGACTTCTCATTTTTCGGATCTTGAGCTTCATGTCAGAGCCTAGTTAGGCTAGCGCTTCTACACGTTTTCTTGACGGCCGGACCTTCGACTTCACATCTTTGAGATTCTTGGCTTCTGGTCGGGTCTTGGTCACATCCTCAGCTCACACAAGCATGCAAACAATTCTGGCAATCAATATCTAGTTTAATGAAAGAGAATAGATGGTGGAGGTTTTGGGAATTATCCGATATCTAATGAATAATTCCCGGATAAGAAGAATAATTCAATAACTATTTAGAAATTGGTTTCTGAATAATTAATGAATTTAATGGTTTATTAATTAGTTAAAAATAAGTCTCTAAATAATTACTCGATAGAATTGTTGAATTTCTAAGAGAATTTTAAGAAATTTAGAATGGATTTCCTAGGATTTGGATGGGCGGCATAATGGCTAGATTGGGCCGTTATTTTTGGTTGAATTTTGCAGCATAACAGCTGGGTTTCGAGGATAATTTGTGGTTTTAGATGGGCGGAACTATGGCTAGATGGGTTAGGGTTTAGGGTTTTAGTTGGGCATTATAACAGCTAGGTTTGGTGGACATATGAGATTTGGATCGGGCAACATAACGGCTGGGTTTTGGAATAGATTCTAGGTATGATGTGGGCGCTAGGTGATGTGGATAAATTTCAAGGTTAAGTAAACTTGCACAATGAGCTCAACTTTATCTCGGGGCTCTGCCCTATGGCGGGTGGAGCTCTGACAAATTCTAACGAATGCAAGGCAGCGATAGGGGTTAGCGGTGACAATAGGATAGCGAGGAATAGCCAGCTGGATGCTGTTAATGACGTAGGTAAGGTGGCTATAGGCCACACGGCACACTTGACTTCAACCCGGCCCGACACCTAGAGGATAGGGCACGGCGGCGGGTGGAGGCGGGGCGGCATCTTTCCTAAAAAGTTTAGGGCTCTAAGATTTTAGTAAAATGATAGAATAGGGCTCATATGAGAGGAAAAATGGAAAATAAAGGCATGGATAGGCTTAGGATATTATGTAGTATTTTTGGGAAATTTTTTTGGAATTTTTAGAGTAGCGGAAGGTCTCTAAGTAAAAGTCTATGGGCACCTACCGAGTGCGCGTAGAGTTTTTTAAGGGGTTGACGCAACGGGGTGGGACGCCTGGCACACTGTGCAGTGCATCGGCTTGGTGGACGTGGTGGATGGGTGGGGCTGGGCTTGTGGTTCACTGGACCATGTCCAGGGAGGGAGGCTTGGGTGGCATGATGGGGCAGTGGGTGTCGTTTACCCTTGGGCCCACACGTCAAAGAGTAAGGGAGGGGTAACGAATGGAGCGGCAGGGCGATGGAGGTAGATGGTGCTAGGTCATCTTCCTCATTGAGCCAGGGCGCTATGGCAGAAGGGGAAGGCGGCTCCAAGTTCATTGCCCCGCCGGATCTAGCCCCTTTTGGGCTAAGAGGACAACATGGGGAGAAATAGGAGGAGCTAGGGGCTCGCTTT
This sequence comes from Setaria viridis, assembly GCF_005286985.2. Classification (NCBI taxonomy): domain Eukaryota; kingdom Viridiplantae; phylum Streptophyta; class Magnoliopsida; order Poales; family Poaceae; genus Setaria; species Setaria viridis. The sequence goes on from NC_048270.2 coordinate 32,846,122, forward strand.
TGGGGTTTTGTGGAGGGGGAAAAGAAGCGAAGAGGTGCGGCTATCGGGGGACGATGGACTAGTCCACCTCGGGTTGGTGTGGAGAGATTCGGTGAGGGGAGTGGCGGTATTTATAGGCTGGGTGAGCTCCTGGGAGGCGAACACATTGCTTGGATGGATGAGGATGGGCCAAGAAGGTGTGGCAGCAAAAAGGTGCGACTGCACAGCGACCACGAATACTAGTGCAGCGGAGAATATGTCACACCCTAAAATTTTTGAATTTGAGGATGTGATTAAAAGGAATAATTAAATAATTATTTTCTCATAATTTAAAAAATTTTCCACATTTATTTTTTGATAGGAAATTTAGTATAGGAAAATAATTATTTGTTTTTCAAAATTAAATAATGTTGTTCTCTATCTGTGCATTCATGCTGACGTATCTTGGTTTTTCTTGAGTGCAAAAGGTTTTAAAATGTGCCTAGACGATGACGAAGTCCTTCTGCGAATTTTTCACCTTTTTCTGGAATTTATTCTGATTTTTTCTAGAGCCAAATAAATTTATTAGATGGCTCTAGATTCTTTTTCATGGGTTCCAAGTATTTTATTTGGACTCCTTAGGATTCTTGGTATTTTTGGGATTTTCAAAGTATTTTTTGTGGCTTAAATAAATTATCTTGATTTACTGGATTTTTATTTACACGGGAAATTATTTTTGAAAAAAAGAAAACCTATCCTACCAATTTGGGCCGAGCCCGTGCCGCCGCCTCCAACCTTGGCATGCGTGCCTAGGGCCCCGTGCACCTATTTAAGGCCATGCGACCCCCCTGCCACTGCTCCCTTGTGCCGCTGCATCGCCCCGCGCTGCCACCGCTCGTGCTCCGTGCCGCCACAGCGACGCCCCTGCGCCACCGCCATCCGCACGTCGCCTGCATCCACCAGAGATAGAGATGCTACCGCCACCACCACTTTCCTACGCTTCGTGTCCTTGCACCCATCCTCGTTCGCCGCCGCCGCCACTGAGTGTCACCCCTAGTCCGTGCCACCGGCCGAGCCGAGCCGCCATGTTCCACCGCCCTGGGCCATTCTGCCGCCGTCTGGCACGCCCACGCCACCGGCGCTACTACCCCGCGCACCGCCGCTAGAAGCCCCGGCCGGCCTGACAGTCATTGAGTCAACCGGATGGGGTCTGAAGGAAGAAGAAGCCCCACCGCTTTTGCATTTTGGCCCCTAAAGACCTCAGTAATTTCTTCAAAGTTCTTTGTGTCTTGGCAAACCTACAGATAACCCCTTGGATCTATTAGATGCCTACAACCTAATCCAATCCGAGATCTTTTGCAGATCTAACCTCAAGGTTTCACCTATTCATGAGCACTGTTCCATGTATCTTGTGAATCTTCCTTGGTAGCCCCTGAAGTCTACGGTTAATCACGATTAGGTCCTTGGAACCTTGTTTAATCCATGGATTTCACATTTTAGCTCAGTTTCTATTTGTTCAAGTTGTGTTAGATTCATAATAGCATAAATTATACATTCATGGTGATGTTTTCCTTTATGCATGTTTTTGAAAATAAATTTGATATTAATTTGATTAATGCCTGATAAACATGTGTCTTCTCTAAATAAAAGCTACTTAGAGTTATATTTCACTTTTCATAATAAACATCAATTTGATTAATGCTTACTTCATATCCTTTTTCTAACTCAAAGCCAGTTAGGTTATATATCGATTTTCCATAAACTAATGTTAATTTGATTAATGCTTATCTAAATAAATCCTCCAATTAAAAGCCAACTAGAGTTATACCTCGGTTTTCATAGTCAAACTTAAATTGATTAATGTTTATTCAATTTTCTTTCTAAATAAAAGATACATAGGTTATATCTCGAGTTTTCTTTATTAGATGTTAATTTAACTAAAGTCAATATAAATGTGTTTTTAAAATATTTTGCTTAGTTGAACTCGAAATATAAAGTAATACACTTAGATGCTTTTACATGCTTCTTTCAAAATCAAATGCTCAATTTGTTTAAGTTGTACTTAAACATTTATAAATAAAATTGAACTAAGATTTATATCGTCTTTTCTATGTAAGTATGACTTGATTAATTTCAACTAAAGGTATTTCTCTGAAATATCTTAACATTTTTTTCTCAACTAAAATAAATGAAGCAAGTAGCTCTTATCTTTTCTTTTATAATTCAAATCGCTCGATTGTTGTGCCTTTTCAACCATAGTTTTGGTTTAACCATTTTTTTGGATCCTCATAATCTTAGAATCGAGCCCTTTCATTTAGTACACTCTTTTAAAGCTTTTATTTTGTTTCGGTGTATTGTTCTTAGTTGTGCTTATTTGTTTGCTTGTATGTTTGTGCCAATGATCCTTCTACGTGATTCCTTCGAGTAGAAGGATAACTGTTCAAAAGATTTGAAGATTAAGAGCCGAAGAGCAGTAAGAGTAACTTACTATTGGAGAAAGGCAAGTGTTGCTAACCATCCTTCTACCTATGCTTTGTTTATAATATCATGATAATGTTAATTGGAACACGGAGAACCATCTAGGAAAATAGTACAATCACAAGAACTAAATGGCTCTGGTCTTAGCTAATTAATTAGAGACTCTAGTTCATGGTAGCTTTACCTGAAAGGGGCAAGAGGGGAAGACAGTAGTTGGTGTATAACGTGGCTCTCTTGGGGAGGGAGCTTTGCTAAGACCCTATGCCCACTAGTGAGGTTTATGCACGCATGGCTCTGATCATGAAACCTTAGCGAGCTATCCTTACTAGGAAATTTTTATTAAGGTCTCGTAGCGTCCCTATGCAGTCACACCTCGGTACTGTGATGAGTGTCTGATCAGCACAGCATGGTTATGTCTAAAGTTCTTGTGAACTTTTACACAACTTGTAGTCAAAGTGTACAACCTCTGTAGAGTGTAAAATTGATCGATCGGTCGTGCTCACGGTCAAGAGCAGCCTGGACCCTCACATGATTAATAAACTTGAAGATGGACTTAAATCATTTATTCTAGTTATTTCTTGTGGCCTTGCTAAGTACCAACCATAAGTGTACTCACCCTTGCTTATTGCTGCTGAAAAGAGGAACGTGTGTGAAGTTTACTAAAGATGATGCTGAGTTCTAGGCGTACACAAGCCCTAGTCGTTTGCCTGTGAAGTTTGGAGCCTCCGTTTCCAGGATTAAGTTGTAAATCTCTGATAGACTCGTAAGTCTTTATTTATATTCTTTTACGTGATAGTATTACTGTTATTCACTGATGATGTCACTATATGTATGAAACTAGATCCTGGCATACATATAGGTAGCACTTAGTTTTGTTTTAAAACCGGGTGTGACAGAATAGTGGCGCGGTGGGGAACAATGGCGCAAGTTGAGGTGGTGTTGGCGAGCTTGTGCTGGAGGAGAAGGGAAGGGATGGGGAGGAACCTTGGAGGCCAAGGCAGGCGGAGGGGCTGCACTGGCAGAAGGATGACGATGGTGTTGGCATATAAGATGGCCGAGAACAGTGCCACGCCGGCTTGGTGCCGTCGTCAAGGAGAAAAAGTAGGGATGGCTTGCTTGGGCACCAAGGGCCAGGCAAGAGGAAGAGGGGGTCTGCACCGAGCGCAGGCGTGGTAGAGTCGGGCGTGCTGGCGTGCTAGAGCGGCGTGGTGGTAGGCGCTGGAATGGCGGCGCAGCGTGCGACGGCGTGGAGTGACATGGTGGTGTGGCGGGGCTGTGCCGGAGAAGAGGTGCGGTAAAAAGGCATGTGGTGTGGTAAAAGGTGGTGTGGTGGAGCGAGGCTGCGCACGGTGGCGTGCGGCGGCGGGGGAGGGATACCAGTGACGGCGCTGACCATGGTGAGAGGGAGCAGACCTGTGCCATGGTGCTGGGCCGATGGAGGAGAGGTGGGCCAGGAGGAGGGGTGTTGGACCGGTGGTGGTTGTGGGCTGTGAGAGGAGTCAGGCCAAGGTGTGTGCGGGAGGGAGCGGGGCCAACTGGGTCGAAAGAGGGAGTAGGCAAAAAGGGGAAGTTGCGGCCTATTAACGCTTTAAGTTGGTTTTCTATTTATTCAAAGCAGAGTTTAAATCCAAATTTGAATTGGATTTCAAATTTAGGTGGGGTTTGAGATATGGGCCGAGTTTAGGTTTAGGAATGGGACTTTTGGCAGGGTTTAGGATTTGATGTTGAGGGATTGGATCAAGGATCTGATTATTGTATTTGGATATTATTTGAAAGAAATTTAATAAAGGTTTGGATGAAGGAAGAGAATTTAAATATTAATTTTAGGATTTAGAGGAAGGAAATATTCCCAAGATTAAGAAGGAGAGGAAGCTAGAGCAATCAAATGCAACACATATGTAGATATAATGCAAGATTTATTTGTAAAATGGTTTTGAATGTTTTAGGAAAGGAGAGTATGTTTAATTTAAAGAAAAATTTTAAAAATCCTGTATTTTTAAATGATCTAAAAAGCGCTACTAAAAATGTTTGCGACTCCTCTTGCTGCACCTGTGTCCCAACGAACTTTTAAAGCTTTCTCAACCAAATCCGATAAGCTGATAAGTTCTTACCAACGACATGATTCCAATATTTCAGTTAACAATAAAAAGGAACCGTGTTGAAAAAAAAGATTACAATATCACTTCACACATTTCACTCTATTTCACTCTAGGAAGTGCATTGAAATTAAGATGAAAAGCTTACAAGACATCCTTTTCTAGAAAAAAATGCAGGAATTGTACATTATGAACTACTATTGAAGATCTTTCTTCAGTACCCCCATTATATTCCAGTGGCTTCTCAATTGGAAAATCTTTTAACTTTAGTACTTCTTCCTATCACAAACTTAATCCATCTAAGCTTTGACCATCAATATCTAGTAGTTTAGATAGATTGACAACAAAAGATTGATATTATATAACAATTTTGAACAGACCTTCATATTATATAACCATTTTATATAAGATAATACTTTCTATAGATATTTCTAGTGAAATCGAAATGTGTGTATTAATGAAGTTTCCGCTATCATTTAGGAAGACACTGTTGTAAGGCAAGAGCATAACATTTGCCGGCAACAGCAAGTGCACCACCAAATGTCGTAGTCGTAGCTCTCGATTACAACATCATTAGCGCATATTCCGTTCTGTATTAGTTGGCTTATAGATTACAACCTTGCACACATGGTGGGGCGCACCATAAGATACATTCTGTTTTCTCCTTCTTCGCTTCGCTTCTCTGTGGTGATGATCTATGCTTAGCGAGAGGTAGTCCTTTTAGAAACAGTTGTCCTAATAACCTTTGAGACTCGAACTCGGGTAGCAAGTGCCACTAGATAGACTAATTGACTAGTTTGCAAAACGTGTCGTCTGCGGATAATGGACTAGTTTGCATGGATACCGTCGACGCGCGGATAATGTCAAAACGTGTCGTCTGCTTATGATGGACTAGTTTGCATGGATACCGTCGACGCGCGGGACGGGAGTATGACAAATGACTTGCTCCTGCAGCGCGTTCGACCTGATGGAAGCATTAACTGCTCGCACACAGACAAGAACCACATTGACCAATGATGAAAACAAACTATGCCATATAAGCTCTCGACTCTGCCATCTTACCTCGACCAATACTTAATTGATGCCAACAATTAAATCTAAAACGTTAGGTGTTTGATCCGGCTCAGTAGCTGTTCGTCATTCGAATTCGCATCTTATTTCTTGCATTGGCTCTGAATGGGCTGCTGTGTCTCCTTTTGTTTGAGGTTAGTTAGATCCACCGCAAGCCATTGGCTTTTTCTTGAGGTAGAAAAATTAGAAATCCTAAATGTTTCTCGGCGACAGTGACAGCTCAACACCGGGACAAACCTAAGCCAATGTTCGAGATATGCATGGGTTGCACTCGATAGGTCAGCAATACGGCCCAGTTCTGCTGCTTCAGAATTTCGTGCAACTGCCATTAGTGAAACTGGATAGATGAGTGTCAGCAAATTGGACGCAAATGGATGGGTTAGTTGCCTGCCTACATTATATTGATTGAATTCTCATTCGCAAGACTTGGTTGACTAGTTTTGCATTAATGTCTTTTGAAAATGGAGCCGTCACAGAAGAAACATGACATGATAGGTTGGACTTTTCTGGTACGAATCATAGACGGGTGGCTGAACATGAGTGATTCAGTGATTGGGCAGTGGATAATAATTGGGAGACTCTGTCTCTCCCAAATTATTATCTAATACTGTCTTAAGAGCTAACAGAAAAACATGTTTCAACAGTTTTGATTTTGGTGCGAATATTTAGGCACTCTTCGAGATCAGTTTTGATACAGAGCTGGATCCATGGAAAGTGTGTCGGAGATTGTACCATTCCGAGGCCCGGCTCTGACCCATGGGCGGGATCAGGGGCGACCGCCGGGGGCCGAGGCCAGAGAGGGGCCCAGGAGCCCAGCAATGAATAGATAACCTGTGTGTATTTGTGTTGGCCTGTTAGGTCTAAAAAAAATTGTGTTGGCCTGTTGACATGACTTTTATTTTTGAAACGAGTTGACTATGTGAGTTAATAATGCGAGTAACGACCGAGTTAGATCGATACCGTTTCGCCAACTGCTCGGCCGCTCCACCGTGCGTTGCACATCGCCAGGTCGCCTCGGTCACCAGCGCCGACGTGCTGTTCATGGGCGCTCGGCCAGCTGGTCGCTCCACGTCGGCAATGTTGGAAATTCAGCACGGCTACACCTGCTGACCTGCACGGCGCTTAGGCAAAAGAGCTCAGCGCTCTCTTTCTGGGTCTCGATATATAACTAGGTAGCTCTAAATGTTGAGTGTCATCGGGATTAAACTTCTCTCGTATGTAACAAAACTTTTACTTCTCTCCTCATAAATACCTTATCAGGTCAGCAAAATTGCTGATGTGGTATGAAATTTAATACCCCATGAAACCCTCCATGAAACTTTCATTGAGACTAGCATAAAAAGTTGAGCGAATTCCCTCTTTGACACTACAAAAATTACTTGACCCTTAGAAAATTTTTATTCCCTATTTGACACCGAGTAAGTTTCATTCCTTGTATGACACTTTGTCGGATTTTCCATCTGTGAACCGTTAAATGCCTATGAATAGACGATTTTGACCCTGTGTGCCTACCTACCCTTCTCCCTTCTCCCTTCTCTCCTCTCCTTCTCTCTCTGCCACACCGGCCTGCCGGCTACCATGCCGCCGCAGGAGGCCGAGCTCAACCCCAACCGCACCGAGCTCCGGTCCTCCAACCGTGACGAGCTGGAAGACCATCTTCGCCGCCGCCGACAACACCCCAACACCCACCACCCTCCTCGGCAACACCACATCGCCCCAGCCCCAGGCCGCACACCTCCTCCTCCAACCCCCTCCTCCCCCCGCCGACATGCCTTCCAAGGCCCACCGCATCGGCCTCACCACCCCGACCCCACCCAACCCCCATAGACCCTCCTACCACTAGTAGAGAATTGACCTTTACTCCCGATTGGTAGGGTGCATATCTCCTAAAAATCCATCCGGGATAAACCAACCGGGACAAAAGGGGGGATCTTTAGTCCCGGGTCTTTTAACCGGGAGTAAAGGTCCCCCTTTAGTCCCGGTTGGTGTCACCAACCGGGACTAAAGGGCCTGCCACGCTAGGCACGGGACAGGCCCTTTAGTCCCGGCTGGATTCCAACCGGGACTATATGGCGCCCTGCATGGCACTGCCTGGCGCCTGAATTTTTCATGCATGCATCACGTACGTAGTACCGCGGCCCTTTTGTTAACCTTTAGTAGTTGAGATTTTTTTAGAATGAAATCAACTAGTATTTAAACGAATGGGATTTGTAATTATACAATTACTATATATATACACAATTCTTATACACAATTCATATACACAATTCAACTAGTACAAATCGATCAACAAATAAATCAAAGTATCTATCTACAATCTTCCCGTCGAGGTGTTGCTGATCGGAGTGTCTAATTGTCGTCCATCATAATAAAATTCGCCTTTTGGATCTACCACCTCGTCCATTAGGAATCCAATGAGACCTTCACATATTGCCGCTACTCTTTCTTCCTTCAAGAGTCCTTGTTAAATATTTAACATCTATAATTTGGAAATTTGTGAATGTTACACGAACAAATACATATACGGAGCTAGAAAATAATTAACTAGTAATAGTTTTATTTTACGTACTTTAAAGTTGTGCGGCGTCATCTTTAGTCCCTTGGGTCCCATAAAACTGTGCATGCGCTCATAGATGTAGTAGCCACATAGATTATTCTCGGGTTCCTGTCTTAAGCACTTCAGTGCAGAAAAAAATAAGTTATGAAATATTCTTGTTATACAATGTAATAAATGTGCAGACTTCATACGTACTGGGAAGTTTGTGTTCCATGTAAGTTTTTCTTTGAATGGACCTTTGTGTGTCCTTATGAATTGTTTCCATGCGCTGCGGATTAGAATAATGAATGATATAGTGTAACAGGGATAAAATTTAGGAAACAAACTTTTGCATAGAGATAAAGGTCCAGAATTATTACAAGCCTAGCATGTCTTGCATTTCTTGGTACTCCACCGGATCTTTCCTCAACGAATCGAAGACAGTGACATGGCTTCGTTCAGGCTCAATTATAATAAGGATCCAGTGGAAGCTGCGTGCGTAAAATATTCATGCATATTAGAGCTAACTAACATGTAGAGATAAGGAAAAAGACATCGAAAGTAGACGGTATACACACACTTACTTGAAGTTGTATGGAAGTAGTATGAAATCCTTGAATGTTTGTTTGTCTAGGAAATTGTATACTTCCACCAAGGTTTTTTCCGGCGCTAATTGTATATGTTGTTGGTTAACTACAGATGGATCCATGAAGCCTATATGTAGGTACGCCTCTCGACGGCATGTCTGAATTAGCATCCTACATGAAATGGAAGACGAAGTTAGTACGGTGACACACGCCAAAATTTACATGTAGAGATAAACGGACACTTACAGAACCCAAGCGCTGATCAGAGAGACGTCTAGGGCATCATGATGGTACACTTCGTATATATCCTTGAAGTCTAGCCACAGCATTTTCTCACCTTCGTCGTGAAAATCTATCGGTTTTACCTTCAGGCCGAGCATCTCCCTCGAGTCGGCGGATGCCATCATGTACCATTGATGGAATGCGTACATCTTTGTTGATAGCTTCCGTACCAATGAAGGCTTTACTAGAGGTTTGCCTAGCTCATAAGGCCATCTCGGCTCAGGGGGCAGTGCAGTTGGCGTCTCAACTTGCCCTAGGCATTCATCAAGTCCCAGACCTGTTTCTTGCATGAACTTCAATACTTCTGCTTGTTGATGCAAGGGCATTGCTTTTACCCGTTGAGTGTCTTTTTTTGATCAATGGCTGAGGTCGGAGACAGCACCGCTGGAAGATGACTTTCCTTTCCTTTTATCCTTTTCATCAGCCTTTACTAAAGCCTGTTCATAGTTTGATAAGAGTGGTATCCTTTTCTTGGCTCCTTCTTCCATCCTGATAAAAAAGTTTAAATCTCTTCGATTTACTAGTGGTGGCTCCATCTCCCTTGCTTTTTTTTCTTCGGCTTGTTTCTTGAACCACTCACTGGCCTCTCGTTAGATTTCTGCCCACTGTTTCGCATGAGACATTGCCTCCCAGCGTTCCTTACGAGTCACTTCAGGCTCCTTTGTTTTCTTCTTTCTCTGTCTTTGCTTGGGAGGCGGTGCTCGTGACTTCTTTAGTGGTGGTGCAGGTTCCTTCATGGGGGCCACTCTTGGTGCTGGTGACGGTGATTGGGGAGTGGTGTTGTTATTGTCATCGTCACTCCCACCACCAGGATGTGGTGGAGATGGAGACCTTAATATATATGGAAGGGACGGTCCTGGTGCAGATTGTGTAGGAGATGACAGTCTCGAGGTATGAGGTGAAGGTCGCTGCTGGGGATCTACGGGGAGCGGTCTTGAGCTCTTAGGAGATGGCTCCGTGACGGGAATAATGATGTAGCATTTTTGCCATAGAATGATCCCATGAAGCGCATCTGCTAGTGCCTTTTCCCCGTCACCTCCCGGGAGGTCGAGCTCTAGACCTTCATATTGGCTATCAACTATTTGCTCTACGCGGACGCTGGCGTAGCCAGGTGGAATCTCCATGCCATGACTGCTCTGCCCCGCCAGGGTTGCTAACGCACTCCCGTACGCTACCTGTACATATAGCAGAAGTAAACAAGTTGAACTCCAATCTCGAGGCGTGGATCAATTGACAAGATTGCATAAATATTATGTATAAGTATACCTTAATAGTGAGGTTGCCGACCAGTGCATGCAGCTCACATGAGGTCCGTTGCGTGATGGCATCCACGGGGAACCATTGCTCCTCCACGGGTAACCTGGGCGTCTGCGCATCGGGGACCCCTGTAGAAGCACAACTGCTCAAGAGGCGTTGAGAAGGGCTGGCGTTGTCAGGATTCGGCAATGCTCCAGATTGGGCCAACTCCGCAACTGCGTGGGCCACTCGACGATTGATTTCCTCCATCATTCTTTGTTCTTGTGCCTGCACTTTGGATTCTAGCATCTGCCGCCAGCTCTCCTTGATCTGTTCCTTTCTTCGCTTCCGGCTTGTGTACGAGGCGCTGTCGCCTCGGAAAGAAAACTTCCACGGAATGACCCCGAACCCTCGGCAACATCCTGGGTGCTCCGGATTACCGAGGGCCAATGTGAGCTCATCATTTTCTCGGTCCACCTTCAACCTCCTAGCCTTAGAATCTTCAATGTTCTTCACAAGATGTTCGGCGTTCTCACGTATTGTGTCATTGAAAATCAACGTCCCATCCTCTTGGCTCAGGGAGCCTCCATGAGCGTAGTACCAATTTTTTGATTGTTCGGGCCATTCAATAGTTGCAAGTACGATTCCCCGTTCGATCAGATCTTGTTCCATCTTCCTCCACTTGGGAATTGCTGAGCCATACCCACCTCGCCCCAGATGATGATGGTAGCCCTTCTGACTAGCATTTGTTGCGTTGGTCATGATCTTTTTCACACCATCTTCACTCCTCTTATATTCAACAAATGCATCCCAGTGGTCCCTCAACTTTGGCCACGCGTTGAAGTCTGGAGTTCGGCCCTTCTTAATGTAGTGGGTATCCAGCATCTTCTTGAATGTCTAGAATTGTGTAGCCATCTTCTTCAGCGTCCACGCTTTCACATCCTTCTCAATATATCCTTCGGGGAATGTGAAATGTCTCTTGACGTCTTCCCACAACATATTCTTTTCTATCTCCGGGAGGGCGTACGGATTAGTGCTTCTGCCCTTCCATTCTCTGATGCTGATAGGCACGTTGTCCCGGACGATTGCCCCGATCTGACTCACGTACTTCTTTGCTACTTTCTCGGGAGAAACCGGCCTGCCCTCTTCTGTCACTTCCGTGATGACAAGCCTCCCTTCCATCACCTTTGTATGACCTCGGGTCTTCTGCCCTTGCGTCGATCCAGAGGGCTAACAGTTCAAGATTCGTTAATTAGTACTAGTAGTAACGGTGGCGTGAAACAATACAGGAATCGTTATATATACCTCGCCGGAACCTTCCGCCACGGCAAGGTGTTGCTGGGGCTCTTGCTCTTTATTCCCATCGGCGGACATGTTGAGGAACATGTCCGCCTGGGTGCCCTCTTCATCCGTGTACGATAGTGGAAGGTTGTCGCCACTACCATCACCAGCGATTATCTGCTCCATGATATACCTTGCGGTCTCATTGTCTGTCATTTCAACTATTGATTGAAACATACATGGAATCATACATGATAGTCATAGAAATCGCCTTAGTTATATGTACATAAGGGTATATACATGAAATCATAAAATAACATGAATCCCACAAAGTTCGGAATATTTATACAAATTTCAACAAATTAGTAGTACTTTGTGACCAATTTCTAGCAATAACATGAATTTGTACGAATTTCTAGCAATAACATGAATTTTGTACGAATTTCTAGCAATAACATGAATTTTTACGATTTTCTAGTAATAACATGAATTTTTACGATTTTCTAGCAATAACATGAATTTTGTACGAGTTTCTAGCAATAACATGAATTTTTTCGAATTTCTAGCAATAACATGATTTTTTACAAACTTGTAGCAATAACATGAATTTTTACGATTTTCTAGCAATAACATGAATTTTTACGATTTTCTAGCAATAACATGAATTTGCGGAGGCCGGGGGGGTGGAACAAAGGAGGCAGGGACAGAGTGAGGTGGCCGCAGCAACGATTAATTTCTACCAAATTTCTACTAATTTGTCCATATTTATTGGAATTTCTAGCAATAACATGAATTTGCGACGGAGGCTGAAGGGCGGAGGCGGGGACGGAACCACGAACGGTGCCTAGGTTGGGATGGCGGCGGTCAGGGCGGCGGAACGGCGGAGGCGGGGACGGAACCACGACGAAACACGATTCATTTCTAACCTAGGCGGAGCGACGAACCTAATTACTACTAATTACTACTAATTTACACTAATTTGATTTTCTAACACATATACAAAAATCTATTGAATTTCTACCTAATTACAACCTATTTATTTTCTAACTTAAAAAAAAGGCCCTTGCAGACGCAAGCCGGTGCGCTTGCGTCAGCAAGGCGGTACTCCCGGTGCCAGTGCGGGCCGGCGCGGCGGACCTCTCGCGCGCGGTCGACGGTGGCCGGGGCGATGAGGTGGCCGGGGCGGCAGGATAGCGCCGGCCGGGGCGGCGGGACGGCGGAGGCGACGATGGAGCGAAGGCGCGCGGGACGGCGGAGGCGGGACGGCGACGAGGTGGTGACCCGGGGTGACTAGGTGGCAACGAGGGGCGACGAGGCGGCGACGAGGTAGGGGCCGGGCGCGACGGAGGAGGATCGAGGCGGGCCGGCCGGGGCGATGGAGGAGGAGGATGTCTGTACGCGGTCGGCGGCGGGACGACGATAGCCGAGGCAATGGGGGACGACGGCGGCGGCGGCCGGCGAGGCAGGCGGGCGGGCGGCGACGGAGCAGAGCGCGCGCGGGACTTGGCAAAAATTTTGCTAAGTGTAACTGGCATGGGGGGTAGAAGGGGCTACAGTGCCTTTTAACCCCCCCCCTTTTATCCCGGTTCGTATTGGCACCCGGGACTAAAGGGCCTTTTGTCCCGGATCCTATCACCAACCGGGATAAAAGGGGCCTTTTATCCCGGTTGGTAACGGGACCCGGGACAAAAGGGTGCGTTCACCAGGTGAGCCTGGGAGCCTACCCTTTTATCCCGGGTGCCACCACCAACCGGGATAAAAGGGGGGACCTTTTATCCCGGTTGCAGTTGGCAACCAGGATAAAAGGGTACGTCCACATGGGACACGGGATAAAAGGGGGGCCTTTTGTCCCAGTTGCTGTTGGCACACGGGACAAAAGGTCTTTTTCCTAGTTTTCTTCTCCCGCCAGTTTTTTCGAAATGGATTTTATTTATCTTTTCACTGCATTTCAGGATGAAAAACAAAAACCTTCACATATTTTGTACATGCAAAAATATATTTAATTAGTGAGTAAATTGACAATAAGTGTGATTTAGTCATTAATTCTATACCAGTTTATTTAGCCTCTAAAATATTTATTTTACTACATCGCTGTGATCAAGAAATTATTCAATTAAATAATTTCAATGCGTAGAAAAATCCATGTATGTATGTGTTTAACATTGTTCATGTTTATCTAAAAAATCTTCACCTAACAAATTTAAGAACACATGAAATCATACATAGGGTAAATTAAAAATTGTATCAATTAATACACAAAAGTCATGTAAATTTAGCGCATTACAATACAACGTTGTAAAATTTCTTCTTCACGAAAGTTCCTTGATCATGATCGCGGCGTAAGTACGGAGCCTCTTCTTTGGATAGCAGGATGCTTGGATCAACTTCAACGGCGAATGGAGGCATGCCATCAAACTGATCATAATCATCTGATTGGTCTGTTTTATCCTCGACTCCTACGATTTTTTTTTTACCTGGAAGAACTATGTGGCACTTTGGCTCCCATGTCTCTTCTGGATTTCTCTTGGGTTTGCTACACATGTCCTTCACATAGAACACCTGATGCACATCATTGGCAAGTACGAATGGGTCATCACTGTATCCAGTCTTGCTCAGATCTACTATTGTCATTCCGTACTGATCTTTGGTTACGGCAGTTAGATTCACCCAATGTACAACGGTCCATATTCGAGTTCCCATATCTCCTAGCCTTGGAATCTCAGAGTTACCCATAAGTTGTTGGCGCAACCAGGAGGGAAAAGTTTCCATGTGATGACGGGTAAGCCAAGCATCGGATTTGGTCAGGTTTTTGGAAGCTACCATCTGCCTGTGCTGCTCGATATACGGAGACACAAAGGATGACTGTTGTAGAACAGTGTAGTGTGCCTTGTCGAACAAATCAGTATCATTGCTCAAAGTTGATTACCTTCCAAGGGTGCGCATTCCTCGGAGCCTCCCCTCGTGGCGTGAAGTTGGAACCCCAATCGAGTCAATTGAATCAATAAAATCAACACAAAACTCGATCACCTCCTCTGTTCCATATCCCTTGGCGATGCTTCCTTCTGGATGGGCACGATTAAGAACATAGTTTTTTATGACTGCCATGGACCTCTCGAAAGGCCACATATTGTGCAGTTATACAGGTCCGAGAATACCAATCTCTTTTACTAGGTAAACCAGTAAGTGCGTCATAATATTGAAGAAGGGTGGTGGAAATAACAACTCAAAACTGACAAGACATTGCACCACATCATTCTGTAGCTTTGATAGCTTGGATGGATCGATTGCCTTCTGCGAAATCGCATTGAGAAACGCACATAGCTTTACGAGCGGCAACCGGACATTTTCTGGTAGAACACCCCTCAGTGCAACCGGAAGCAACTGGGTCATCAACATGTGGCAGTCATGAGCCTTGAGATTTGTAAACTTCTTTTGTTTCATATTTATTATTCCCTTTATATTCGAGGAGTACCCAGACGGGACCTTCATACTATTCAAGCATTCAAACATGCTATCCTTCTCTTCCTTGCTGAGAGTGTAACTGGCAGGACGTAAGTAGTGCTGTCCATTCTCTCTCTTTTCTGGATGTAGGTCATCTTGTTGCCCTATGGCTTTCAGGTCCTGTCGTGCTTCCAATGTATCTTTTGAGGTCCCATAAACACCCATGAAGCCTAGCACGTTCACACAAAGATTCTTCGTCAGGTGCATCACGTCTATTGCGTTGCGAACCTCTAGGATTTCCCAATAAGGTAGCTCCCAAAATATTGACTTTTTCATCCACATGGGTGCATGTCTGATATCGTCGTTCGGAACAGGTTGGCTACCAAGACCCTTTCCAAAGACTACATTTACATCCTTCATCATCTCGAAGACACGGTTTCCATTATGGTGTGCAGGTTTTTTACGATGGTCTGGCGCCCCTTTGAAATGCATCCCGGTCTTTCTCAGCTGGTGGTGAGTAGGGAGAAATCGACGATGACCCATATAGACGACCTTCTTACAATGCTTCAAATACATGCTGTCTGTTTCGTCTAAACAGTGGGTGCATGCCCGATATCCCTTATTTGTCTGTCCCGAAAGGTTACTCAGTGCAGGCCAATCATTGATGGTTACGAACAACAATGCTCGTAGATTAAAGATCTCTTGTCTATCCTCATCCCACACACGTACACCTTCTTCCTTCCAGAGCTGTAAAAAGTCATCAACCAACAGTCTTAGGTACACGTCAATGTCGTTGCCGGGTTGTTTTGGGCCTTGGATAAGCGCTGGTATCATAATGAACTTCCTCTTCATGCACAGCCAAGGAGGAAGGTTGAACATACAAAGGGTCATAGGCCAAGTACTATGGCCACTACTCAACTCACCGAATGGATTGAATCCATCAGTACTTAAACCAAACCTTATGTTCCTTGCTTCACTTTCAAAGTCCGGGAATACTCTATCAATTGATCTCCACTGTGCCCCATCTGCGGGGTGTCTCAGCATCTCATCTTCCTTACGGTCTTCTTTGTGCCATCGCATCAACTTAGCATTCGCCTTGTTCCTGAACAAGCGCTTCAAGCGTGGTATTATAGGGAAATACCACATCACCTTCGTGGGAACTCTCTTCTTGGGAGACTGCCCCTCGACATCACCAGGATCATCTCGCCTGATCTTATACCGCAGGGCTTCGCAGACAGGACAAGCATCCAATTTCTCGTATTCATCACAACGATAGAGGATACAGTCATTAGGGCATGCGTGTATCTTTTGAACATCCAATCCGAGAGGGCAAATAATCTGTTTAGCTTCATATGTTGTGGACGGTAATTCATTATTCTCGGGGAGAATCTTCTTGACAATGTTCAATATCCCCTGAAATGCCTTATCGGACACACCATTTTTTGCCTTCCATTGCACAAATTCTAGTGTCGTACCTAGTTTTTTATGGCCCTGCTAGCAACCTGGGTACAACAATTTTTGGTGATCATCTATCATGCGCTGCAACTTTGCTGCTTCCTTCTCAGTTTCGCAATCTCTGTATGCATCTCGTATCACCTGACCAAGGTCATCAGTAGGGCCATTTTCTGCAAACTCATATTCATCAGCCTCGCCCATTGTAGTACCTGCAAAAGCTTGGCCTGCAACCTAGTCCGGAATGGTGTCATCTTCCTCCTCCTCCTCGCCATCTTCCATTACGACCCCTAGTTCACCGTGCTTGGTCCAAACTAAATAGTTAGGCATGAAACCGTATTTAAACAAGTGGTTGTGAATAGTCCCCCAGGAATCCTTTGAATACTCCTTCTTGTTATTGCATTGGAAGCATGGACAACATACGAACCCATTCTCTGGCTTGTTCGCTTTGGCCACTTCGAGAAAATAATGCAAGCCATCAATAAACACCTTGCTCCTCCTGTCTGCATTATACATCCATTGCCGGTCCATCTGCATCGTATTACGCATGAAAATGGATTACACTTGACAATGGATTATGCGTGAAAATTGATTAAAGATCCAAACAACATGGTACAATACAACAACATGAAGATCCAAATACACATATTTAAATTAAAGATCCAAACAACATGATACAATACAACAAGTCATCCACTGGTTATTATCTAGGAGGACTTTAAGCATCCTTGGACGGTGAAGATGAAGGTTCCGCTGACCCAGCCTCATCCTTAGGTTTATTTGTGCCGCCTGAAATGGTAGTACTAAGTGGACGTGAAACACCCGGGACTGAGGGTGGAGCATAACGACCACCAAAAGGAGGTTCCTGACCCGCGGCAACAACTTCTTCATGACGTTGCTGCAAATAACGAAGCATTGCTTTTTCCAGCGCGCTCTTTTTCTTCGGCTTATGCTGAGGGCCAACTATGATTTTCCCCTTGCCGAAATAGGAACCACGATCACCCCCATCATCGCCACTTCCTCCAGTAGCAGAAGCCATCTATGTACAAAAATTATTACCTTAACACTGCATAAGTTGTTGAACTTGAAGACCGTGATCATCTCGCGAGCATGTCCTCAACTGGGCGGCACCGCACTTCGTCATGAAAGAGGTTCAATTCTACGGAAAAGGGGACATGGTCACGATGTCCGTATCCACTCTTTGTCATAGAATCGAACCTCCTTCTTGACATACACTGCTGCTCGGCGGAGAACATCCTCTGCGAGATGACCACGGTATGCAAGTTCAACAAGTATGGATTTGAAAAACCTTACTGAATTTGATAAGTTCAACAAGTAGCAGAAGTCATCTATGTACAAAAATTCTTTCCTTACCACTGCAGAAGTTGTTGAACTTGAAGACCGTGATCATCTCGCGAGCATGTTGTCAACTGGGCGGCACCGCACTTTGTCATGAAAGAGGTTAGATGCTACGGAAAAGGGGACACGGTCACGATATCCGTATCCACTCTTTCTCGTAGAATCGAACCTCCTTCTTTACATACGTTGCTGCTCGGCGGAGAACATCCTCGCAGATATGACCACGGTATGCAAGTTCAACAAGTATGGATTTGACAAATCATATTGAATTTGATAAGATAAACCGTCTAGACAAGGTAGCATCATTCTTAAACCACTGCAAGAATGGATACTATATATGACACATCAATCTCCCTCACATTCTACCTCAAAATACCTCTCCATTTTTTACTTCATCACATTCTAGCAAATAATCTTTCCATCTCCAAAGCATAAATCAAAGCATAACACGAGGATAAATTAGCAAACCTTTACAACACTTGTGTTGGCTGAGTCAAATTCCCACGAAAATGAGGGAAAAAACTTTGGGCAACACCTCCCTTGCTTCGGCACCACCGGAGAGTAGGTGAAGCTCAGCTCTCTGTCAATGTGCTGGACTGGCTCGGGCTGGAGGAGGAAGAAAGTCCTCTGTCTCGGTATATAATGGGGGATCAGTTTTTATCCCGGTTAAAAAATCCAACCGAGACAAAAGGGAACACCTTTTGTCCCGGTTGAAAGTTTAGTCCCGGTTGGAGGCTCCCTTTTATCCCGGTTGGAAGCTCCAACCCGGACTAAACTTTGTATTCCAGTTGGAGGCTCCAACCGGGATAAAAGGTCTCCAACCGGGATAAAATTGTGCCGCCACCGACGCGCCCCAGCTAGCCGTTGCAACCGGGACTAAAGGGGGGCCTTTAGTCCCGGTTGCAATTACCAACCGGGACTAACTCCCCCCTCCATTTTTGCCTACCGTGGCGCACCCCCTTTTGTCCCGGGCCAACTTTAAACCGGGACAAAAGGGGGCGCATCGAAAGCCAATTCTCTACTAGTGTACCTAGGCATGGGGGTTGAGATCAAGCTCCGCCTCCCCGACACCGCCTCTCCTCCTTCCTCGTGCCTTGCCTCCACCGCACCTATGCCCAGCGGAACCTCTTCTTCAACGTCGCCTCGTGGACCCTTGCCGCCATGGCCATGCTCCGCGTCCGCCTCTATGGCAACGATGACCGCGCCCCCTCCCGCGCGGTACCTGCACTCAAGCGCCGCCCGCGGATGGACGCCGGTGTCAGCCGCGTCAAAGCAGATGATTGGCGCGGAGGATGCCATGCCATTCGTCTCCCTCGGAGGTGTGGCGGCATGGAGCGGCATGATAGGCAGTGTGTAACATCCGTAAAATTCACCAAGTTAAATCACCCGCTAAAAATTTGTTTTCAAAATCTTTTTACCGTTGAACTCCCAAAATTCACTTCGTGGCGATTTCACTATCCCGGCACCCAAAGCTGACAACCTCCCTTTTATCTCTTTTCCTTCCCGCGAATCCCACCGCATGCCGGACGAAAAACCACCGCGCGTGCTCCGAACGTTTTCGACAATCACCACGACTCTTCCTTTCTTTTCTCTTTTTCCGCTCTTCCTTTTTCTCCTTTCTTTTCTTTGTCTCTTTCTTCTTCCTTCTTCCTTCTTCCTAGCGCACGCCTGCTGCCTTCTCTTCCCTGGCCGCGCACACCTACCTCGGCCCCCTAGCCATGCCTGCCGCGCCCCCAGCACCCAAGCCCCCCTCTGCCTCCCCTACCGCACCCCCTACCACTCCCAGCGCCGGCCCTGGCCCTGCGCCCGCGCCACGTTGGTGAGCCGTGCTAGCCGCGGCCAACACCACCAGCCGCTCTCCTCCCGCCACCTATAAAAGGGGCGACACCCCGGCCTCCCTCGCCACTCCACCGCCCGTCTCGTCGCTCCCACACTAGCCCTCGCACCACAAGCCGAGCGCCGCCGCCTGAACCACCACCCAAACTGCCAGCGGCGGCGCCGCCTTCCTTGGTGCCGCTCACCCAAGGTGAGGGCCCAAATGGAGACCCCTCGCCCTCCCCTACCTCCCCCACTGCTCGATCTTGCCACCGACGAGCTTGGCCGGCTGGCCCGCTGTCGGATTCCTTCTCCCCATCCAATGTTCCTGAACCGAGGAAGAAGAAGAGAAGAATACCCCTTTTCGATCTAGCCCCCTGCTTCTTCCTTCTTACAAAATGGACGGCGATGCTTGGCGATGGCGATGACGCCTCAATAGGAGGCTTCGATTGAATTAGGAGCGGCGAGAAACCGCGCCGTCGCTAGTTCCGCGCGGTCCGGCGAGGAAAGCGTGGCAGATTCCGACGAGTACGACGCGCGTAGTCCTTGCGCCAGCAGCATGGCGGAAGAGCAAGTAAAAAGTAAAACTGCTTTCGAAAATGGGCGAGGAATGAGACAAAGAGCAACGGCAAAAAAATATTAATGCAGATGCGGGCGGTTGGGGGCGCGTGTGGGTGCCGGTTCCGTCCCCGGGCCGTGGGTGGGTGTGGCGACACAAGGCGTGTCGGTTGGCATGGGTGCATTCTGTAAAAAAAATGCACCTAAGTGCAATGTAAATATACATTATTAGAGTATTAGAGTATATATACGACTCAATATAGCATATGGAGACAGGGACTAGAAATGAAGCGCGACGCGGTTTGATCCTTGGAATCCCCAAGGTTCAGTTGCCCTTCAGCTATCCTGCAGCAGTCTCATAATTGATTTTTATCCCTTGCCTACTTGGGTCTTGGAATGTTGCAAACAGCTTTTGTAGGCCATGGCCATACTACACCCCACCCGTGGAAAGTAGTTAACGCAGTAGAGTACACTGCTAAGCTAAGCATGAATCAGCATTGGTAAACAAAATTTTCACTGACCTTAGGATATGACGAGTTTTCTGCCATCCATCAAAGGATTTTCTTTTCAACAGCTCCTAGATTTTTTTTTTGAAAGAAGTGATCCCAGAATTTTCTATGTAAAACCAACCGTGAATCCATCAGCTAGGCCTGGGACAGAGCTAATAATACTCCTATGAACGTACAGTTCATCTCTTTGAACGTACGTATGCATCCTACCTAAGGATAAGGGTATCCACGGTCACCACCGACTAGCATACTGACCGACCTGATAAGTGGGCCCCGCCCGACCATGGCGTGCGGGGCAAAGCATGAAGACACTGAAGCACAAGCTCGGAGGCAGGGCGAACATATTCCCTCCGGATATTGTGGGACATATGTTATAGTCCGACACAGATTGCTTTGATGGAATCCTATCCGACCTGTAACCCTAAGTCATCAGCCTATGTAAGACGACCAAGGATACCTCCCGAGGGCATGTCAACTCTTCGCGTCCCATACCAGCAATACATTCTACTAAAACATAAGACGTAGGTAATATTCTTAGAAGGCTCGAACCTGTCTAAATCTTGCGTCTTGCGATCTCCCCCACCTACAAATCTACCACCTAAGTAACTCTTTGCTGGATTGCCAGTCACAAAATCTGAAACTACCCCTATCAACGATTTTTGCAATATTAGACTCACTGTTAATGAGCATGCGTATGCGTCGTTCTTGATTGAGTTTATGGGTCGAATTTTTTACAGACGCGAATTCAATGTTGTTCGAAACAAGAGACGATGGCACCGGGTAAGCCCAGATCATGATTGCATGGTGGCCCGGGACCGACCAAATGCACTAATTGGGTTGGGCTGGACGGCCTGCGCGTGCGACGATTAGCAACTGATGAACAAACCACACTCGAGTAGTGATCGCTCGTCCGTAACCCTAAGAAAAAAATGTGCCCGCCCAAGTGATCGGAAACGGGAAACTTTGCTAATATTGACTTGTGTGTCCGCTCAGGTCTTGTATGTACACAAACATCAGACCTTCTAAACAGGCTCTACTTTAAATTTATTAGGACACGTACAACAATTTAAAAAGCTATTGTCTGTGAACTATGCCAAGTCACACACAGACAGCTAAAAAATAACTTGTACAGCGAGTCGTATGTTTAGCTATCTGCAAACTATTTAATCCATTTATAGAGTTGGTAATTAAGTATACCTTTGATTTTTGTAGCCATTTTTATGCTTGAATGAGGGCATACTGTACACCGCTAGCAGTGCATACTATATACGAACATTGTGCCTTGTGCTTGAATTTTTTAGAAAGTACTTTGAGCACACGTGTTTGAAAGAAGATCAAACAAGCTTTCCAATCGTATAGAGTTACATACTAAACGAATACGACACCTATGAAGTTTGGAAGAGATCAAATAAAAGGCAAAACTAAATGAAAAGACCTTATTGCCCTCAAAATCTTATCTCTTCACCGTGTCATGGGAGGCCGTGACTCTCGCTCATTATCCTCCCTCTCGCCCGTCTCTTGCATCCTCCCTTCTCTCTCATGGCTCTCGGTGGGATCCAGCAGGCAAGGACGTGGGCGAGCTTAGCACGGTGGGCGTGCAGCATCACCATCACGGGGCGCTCCGGGGAGAACTAGTGCCGGCGGAGCAACATCATACAGTGCTCGTCGCCGGCACTGGCCATGGTGTTTTGGCAGCATCTGGTAAATGGGGCAGGGGATTTGGCATGCGCGGAATCGATTTTGCTACCATCCTCGTTGATTTCTCATGCGCCGCAGCTGATCCAGAGGAGCCGTCGTTGGCTGGCAACAAGTCGTACAATGGCAACTGCGTTGGCTATTTGTTCTCGGAGTATGAGTCCGTGCCGTCGCCTCAGCGCACATTCAACAGGCACGTTCAACAGTTTAGACGCCTGCCGTCTGCAGCAACTGGTCATGTCACATAGAGATAGCAATACAGACAACTTATACAATGGGTTGTCTGTTAGGCTATCTGCAAGCTAATTAATTCTTGTATAGACTTATAAATCAAGGTGATCAAATATGGCTTGGGAGCACAAGCCCCCATCATCCTTTCACGAGGCGACGGCGTACAATAGTGCTGGAATGGGTGATATGGCTTGGGAGCACGAGTCCCCGTCGTCCCTTCGCAAGGAGACGGCATGCCCATCTTTCGACTGAGTTGAGAGGTTTTTTTGCAAAAATAGCATCTCCCGGACGGTAAAACGACATACGTTGTACATGCCCAGATGAGGCGACAACCTCCTTCTCTCTTGACATTAAATAACTGTACATGTCAGATTTCTTTGCTTCTGTGGCTCTATACAGATGGGTTGTCTCGCTGTTGTACTTGCCCTTAGAGTGCAAGTAAAAAAATGCATTCCGGTAGATCCTCTACTTGGCTCCCCATTTTGGGGTGGTCTCCAAATTCCCTCTCCATCCTCCATGCAGAAGCAACATGCATACATGCAGATGCTAGATATACTTCCAATAGTCACAATTCATTGGGGTGGTCACCATAGAGTTCATGCTGGCCAACCTTCTCTACTGCTTTGAGTGAGAGCTGCCGAGAGGGGTTAGGGGCGAGGATGTGAGTATGGAGGAGGTCGGAGGGCTTTCGGTCCACAAGAAGATGCCGCTCCTGCTTGTGCCCACTAGATACAAGAGCCAGTGTTGATGATCATTGTTGTTTATTACTTCTATAGTGTTTGTGAGGTGGAAAACAATATGAAATATTGGTTAATAAAGGACGTGGGCACCTGTGGGATAGGAATTATTATTGTGACCGAAAGGTTGTATAATTATTTGTAAGTTGATAATCATACTTTTTGATGCGGCTATATCATATTTACTTGGTTTACTATACTCAGTTTTATTTGACAAAACGATCACATTTACATATTATGTTCATGGGTGATCTTGGACACTACGCGCCCCACCCCCACATGCCCGGCCGTACAAAGAGTGTCACCACCACAGCTCGATCGGGATCCGCACAAGAGTGTCAAGTATAAAATTACTTGCTGATTGGAGTGATAGAGACCTCAAAGACCATCATGCTTAACAAGTTTATATATGGACCGCCTAGACCTGCGTAGTATTTTAACTAAAACTAGAAGACGCAAAAGCACAAATATTGCCGGTACAAAACCATGACGCAGCACACCGGCCGTGGACATTTGCAGGACGCAGGGCATCGCCGCAGAGCATGCGTGCGGTGGTTCACCATTTTTTGCTTTTTTTTTTGGGTTTTCAAGTCTACAAGCTACTGCAACGACGATGGAAGGTGAGGCACCTACGTCGCGCACGCTTATCTTTTATTCAATCGTCGACGATATGATGACGACTACTACACTACGCCGTCGCCGTGCGGTGGTGGTACCTTGTGGGCACCAGCACCAGCGGCATCTTCTGGTGGAACGTCAGCCTGCCGGCCTCCTCCATGCTCACGTCCTCCGCCGCCATCCCCTCCGGCAGTGCCCAGTCGAAGCAGTAGAGTATTAGGAGAATTGTTTGATGAACAAGTTGAGTGGGAATTCATTTGAGTTAACTGTGATGTCAAAGAAATGATTAGAGCATCCCAATGCTAATAAACGGATTATATTAGATTATATATTTATATGGACTTCAGTTTCTTTGTTTGACTTGAGAACTTTTTGGTTGCCTGGTTTTGTTTTGACAGGGATCATAATTAGTGCTTGTATTAGACCTTCCAGCACGATGCTAGTCATCGATCTAGATCAAGAGAGCAGAATTGTCTACTGTGTAGCGTTAAGCTAGACCTTTGACAAGGTCAGTTCATGCATCTAGCTCGATTTGATATTCCAAGTTGTAGCTATGAGCTCATGCATGGTATCTACTTTAGCTAATACAAGGACCGACGGAGGATGTAGGTCATTTCATTTGTAGCAAGAAAACGCCACAGCTTGCAGCAAGGTTTGGTTCGCCCTATTTATATTATACTCCCATAACTAAGCCGTGCACATGTACCACATAGTTAACTCTAGTTTGGAGAGGAGGAAACCTGTAGCCCCTTCAACCTAAGAGATCAACAGTGGCCGCCATATCTTTGATTGCCCTAGCAGACTTGTTCTTGCATCAACAATGCCAATGGCAGGTCCCTGCCACCACCCTCTTTCTTCTAGTTCTCCTCACGCTCGCTCTTGCAACAACAAGAGGCTTCTCCACCAAGGGGGCCGACTCCACCTGCCGCCGGTCCATAAAGGTTGCCTGTCCTGGGCAACCTGCACCAGATCATGGGCGCGCTGCCCCACCGGAGCCTCCGCGAGCTGGCGCGTCGCCACGGGCCGGTGATGCAGCTGCGGCTGGGCACGGTGCCGACCGTGGTGGTGTCGTCGGCAGAGGCGGCGAGGGAGATGCTAAAGCCGCACGACTCCGCGTGCTGCAGCCAGCCGGTCACGCCGGGGGCGCGGCGGTTGTCGTACGGCCACAAGGACGTGGCGTTCGCGCCCTACAGCGACTGCTGGCGCGAGATGCGCAAGCTCTTCATCGTCGAGCTCCTCAACGCGCGCCGCGTCCAGGCCACCTGGCCAGCTAGGGAAGCCGAGGTGGACAAACTCATCGGCCGCTTAACCAGCGGAGGACAGAGACCAGTGTACCTGGAGGATCACATCTTCACGCTCATGGACGGCATTGTTGGCACGGTGGCACTTGGGAGCATATATGGTTTAGAGCAGTTTGCCCACAAGAAGCACTTCCACGATCTGTTCGATGAGGCCATGGGTGTAAAGAGCAGCTTCTCCGCCGAGGACTACTTCCCCAACATCTTCGGTCGCCTTGTGGACCATCT
Source organism: Setaria viridis (assembly GCF_005286985.2). NCBI lineage: Eukaryota > Viridiplantae > Streptophyta > Magnoliopsida > Poales > Poaceae > Setaria > Setaria viridis. Next base: position 32,871,588 of record NC_048270.2, read on the forward strand.
CACCAGCCTTGTCTCCCACCATGAGAAGGTATTTCGGGAGCTCGACGCTTTCTTCGACAAGATTATCGACAGGCACCATCACCCCATCCCGCCCCACACCGGACCATGGGTCCGGCTTCATCGACGTCCTTATTGGCCTCACCAAGGTGCACGAGGGCACTTTCAGGTGGTTCACTAGAGACCACATCAAGGGAATGCTATCGGTACGCAACGTCATGAACATATAAAATTTAGAGTAGAAAACAGGATTTACGGAGCTATATATTATTTCATTTATAACCGTTATGCATACAATCTTTCAGGATACGTTCATTGGTGGAGTTGACACGAACTCGGTCACAGTGGTCTGAGCCATGGCTGAGCTGATTCGAAACCCGGAGGTTCTGAAGAAGGTACAAGACGAGATCAGAGGAGCGGTAGGCAACAAAGAGAGGGTAGAGCCGGACGACCTGCCCAAACTCAAGTACCTTAAGATGGTGGTGAAGGAGACGCTATGGCTACACCTAGTGGCACCGCTTCTAGCTCCGAGGGAGACCATGCGGCACTTCAAGATCTATGGATACGACACGCCTGCCAAGACAAGGGTCTTTGTAAATGTTTGGGCAATTGGCAGGGACCCTGCAAGCTGGAGTAACCTCTTGGAATTTGACCCAGATAGGTTTGAGGGGAATGGTGTCGACTTCAATGGGGCAAATTTTGAGCTTCTGCCGTTCAGCACCGGATGTAGGATGTGCCCTGGAGTGGCCATGGGGGTGATGACGATAGTAGAGTTCACGCTGGCCAACCTGCTCCACTGCTTCGAGTGGGAGCTCCCGGATGGTATGACGGCGGAGGATGTGAGCATGGCAGAGGAAGGAGGGCTGACCGTCAACCATTTGTATCAGTCGGTGCATGATATAGTTGGAGCTAGACTCTTCAAATTAAATGATAATACCCCATTAAGCACATGCCTATTTGACGGTGCATATATGCATGTTGTTGAACAAAAATTCCTTTTGCAGTGCAGGCTCTGGCAGGGTCTAATAAATTTGGCAAGTTTTTTAATAATCCACCAAATTTTTGACAATTTGTTGAGTAATATAATTAGAATGCATGACTAGTCACCCTTGAACTAGCAAGCGCCCTAAATTCTTTTCTTTTAGTGTTTAATTAACTTAATCAGCAGTTAGGCCACTTCAAACAGTTTGACTTGCCTGCCCGGTAGTATTACTCTCTGACAGGGTCAATTCAGTACATGCAATTCCAAGTTCCAACTGAGCCACTGAACGAAATTTAAATGTCAAACTCATGGAATTCTAATTTCCAAGTCCATGCTAGCTTTTTTATACCCAAAGGTAACACAATCCATGCACGACTCGACCGATACGAAGATGGCTGCCTTGCCGTTGCCCGCCCTCGACATGCCTCAACAATGGCAGCTCCACGCCACCCTCGTCATCATACTTCTCCTCGCCTTCCAGTTTCTAGTAGCGAGAAGCGGCTGGTGGCGGCATGTGTAATGCAGCCTTGTTCGTGGAAGGAACGATGTTCCGGTCGCCGTCTGGGTTGCCGGAGGAACATGAACAGCTCCAGCACCTCCTCCCACAGCGGCGGCCACACCGGAGCCGCCCCATCAGCACCACAACCTCGCCGGTCTTCACCATCAAAAAGGGCACGAACTTTCCTGATCTGCAACCCTGTCTCCCACCACCACACGCTGTTGCCCTTGCCACCGATAAGGGGGTGCGAGTTCATCGGCACCACGCTCCTCTCCCGCACCGTTTGCCGGGTTCGACGCCATTTGCCTCACCCTCCATGGTGACTGCCCGCGCGTCCGTTCATGCAAAGATCATCCTTCCCCAACTGATCTGGTGAACTCTCCAGGGGCGTCGACCGCCTGGGTGAAGAGGAAGAGCACTTGTAACAGATATTGACGGATAGGTGGCACGGATCAATTAGTTGGCTTGCGGATCAATGAGTGTCCCAAAGAGTTACTCTCTCCGTAACGTGTTTTTCAAAGTGGCGTTCCACGCCACACGTAGCACGGGCCATCTATTTACAATTAGGATGATTGATTATTGTCCAGTGTGAGAAGCGTGTCTATTAAAGTACCAGCAGGATTTGAAATTTTGAATCATGGCGGATCGGTCGAGGTAAGTTTGTTGAAGCCATGATCACCACCAACAAGATCAATATTACCTATAGTGGTATTGCCCTTGTCATTCTGGATGGTCCCAATTGACTTAGCCTGATTTGGAACTAAAAGACCTGATGCACCATCAACCAACCTGGTTTCATGTTACATTTCTGTAATACGGCAAGCTGCTGTAAGTGGTAGACTCTGCAGAAACCAAGCTGGCAAGCTCTGTAAGAGTTTGCAAATGGAGTTAAGACTTGAACTTTGATTTGTACTGTATTATCTTTTCGTAGCATGTTTTCAGTTTGCTGCTTATTCATGCGAAAAGCATGCCGTACTTTTGCACAACGGTAGGCAGAAAGAACATAAACATATGATTCTTATCAGTTTTCACAATGGTCAAGTGGTATACTATTGACTCCAAAGGAGCTAACATATAACATATTTCATTTTCTCTTTATTTAAATACACCTGCCTGCGCCGCAGCCCAATCGCCACCCTAGCCGCTGGTTTAATTGGCTGCAGGGAGGAACTCGTGCTGCTGCTCTCGTGCTTGGCTGGAAGCTGCGGATGGTTGTGTGCTTGCTGATTTGGGGAATGGGTGCTGTGGATTTAGGAATCGAACAGGAAGAAGGATTGGGAGGAGCTAGCGCTGGTGCTTGGTGATGGATTGCTGCTTGGTTGCCTTGGAGAAAAAAGAACAGAGGGAGAGAAAGAGAGATGCTCACGGGCTTTTGAGGGAGAAAAAGGGAGAGACAAGAGTGTTTGGGAGATGGAGAGGAAGATAAAGTAGAGAAAGCATACATCTTTTCAATGGCCATTAAAAAAATATAGATGTGAGTGGAAAAGTATGGATGCAAATGAGAGTTTGTTGAGGTGTGCCGAAAAGTAGGGGACTGGAATGTGGATGAGCGGCCAAAGTGTTTGATTTGTCAATGCACACCAAACCCATGATGTACTACTCATACCAGGGCGGCAGGAAGATTATATATGCACGAGTGTTATAGTACAACAATGACCAGGAAGCATAGATAGAGTTGAGAGGAACCAGCTGAAAACAGAGGAGCAACATCTGTCTTCACAGAGAACTCAGAGCAACGTCTTTAGAACAGAGGATTTATTACCCTTTTTGTTCACTTGTGGCATGGGAGTGGTGGATAAAATTAAAATGCAGGCAGTGTTATGTGCAAAACTGTTATGAGTTTATGGACACCTGCAGGTCTACATTGTCTGAGAAAGACAGACCGGTGAGGAGATGTTGGAGGAAGCTGAAATGCCCAAGGGAAGTATGGCCAACTTGGATTGCAGGACCGTTGAGCGGAAGGCATTCAATAGTGTGCATAGATGCCTTCTGGTGCTAACTGATCGAGAACATCCTTCTCTTAGAGCCTCGCATTCGTATTCTCCTCTGCCTCTGCAGCTGCATGTGCAAACCCCAGCTCAGCTCCCCAGTTCGGCTGTGTGTTCGGTAGGTGTGCGTGAGCACAGCCACTGCTACAGGATTTCTGCTCAATGGAAAAGCAGCTGCTTCAGTAGCCAACGAATTAACTCAAACTTGTACATTTTCAATTCAATTTGAGATCAATGGGCATCGAAATATTTAAACTTTTAATAGCAAACAAGTGTTAGCTACTAGGCTCCGAATATTGAAATATGGGGAACCCTGTTCTTGAGTTTTAAACGTTCTGAGCATGATTTGCGAAAATCTAAAAGTTTCAAGCCTACGGTTTACATGTGATGCAGTCTGTGGTCGTTCTCTTTCCCACTTTGATGGAAAGGGAATATCGACTATGTGGAACCAGTGTTCCTCAGCACGTTTGTATGTCTTGTTGTTTCATATATATTTCTTTGGCGATATATTTTTGCCTTCAAGTGCACACATGATCTGCTAATTACTTTTAGGGTGTCGAATAGTGTGCAGTGACACATAGGTTATGTTATGTTGTGAAATGGTATTGTGTGAAAGAGCTGAACAAATTAAAGGTAATAAGAACTACACCATGACTAATGACCTACAACTGTGTACTATTATTTTTTTTACGTGCATATATTTTGCATTCATGCTTCTATAACTCCAAGTTTGTGTGAGCTAGCTAGACATTAAGATCTTGATATCAAAACCATATAGGATGAGTTCGGCATGAAAGGAAACTTGGAAAGGGTGACTACTGCATACCAGAACTGTGAATGGCTATTGTTCCTAAACTGCACGGCGCAGTTGAGATCAGAACCCTGGTTTGGCATCTTTTCAGGTGGGGTTTATAACCCCACCGTCGCCCACCCTCATTTTTTCTTGCAGCGACCCTACTGTTTCCCTATAAATAGTGGCCGGGAGGATGTTTGGTGTATTCACCGTACTTCTGTTTGTAAGTCACAAGAGACATAACTGAGCCGAAAAGAAAAATGTTGGCACAAGCTTGCTAGAGGAAGGCTAAGATGTTGGTGGAAGCTGAAATGCATACTACTGAGGTTGATTTGATTTAGGTCAACTATGTGCCATTCCCCTAGCCCTTTATCAAAATTTCGCGTGATGACACGAAAGCGAATGACCTCAAATATGATCACTGAGGCCGTTGCCAGTACTCTGTTTATCGCTTGCTTTTCGACGCATCCTGTGCCTTAATTTAAGTTGAATAAAATCTAGTTGCATTGGCTAGCATAGAGTGCATGTGATGTTTCAGTTTGTTCCCGGGTTTTGTATGGCCAGAGGCGTGCATGCATGTGCACAACATGGCCCGAGCGTTGAGCTTAATTCTATTCATGCCACAGCACTCATGGCAGCATTGTTCCGCACCGTGAGCGGTGTGGCTTGGGAGTCGTGCAAGGAGGCCCATGTATCCTGCGTATGAATATCAATGAGATCACTCAGCGGCACCAATCTATTTGTTGAGGTTACCCACCTTTTCTCTCACTGCGATGTACAAGCCCAACTAAATATGTCTGCAACTTCTCTTGCTGCAACTGTGTCCCAACGAACTTTTAAAGCTTTCTCAACCAAATCTGATTAACCCTTAAACCAACGACATGATTCCAATATTTCAGTTAACAATAAAAAGAAACCATGTTGAAAAAAAATCATTACAATGTCGCGTCGCACATTTCACTCTATTTCAAAATGGAGAAATTGTAGATTATGAACTACTATTGAAGATCTTTCTTCAGCACCCCCAGTATATTGCAGTGGCTTCTCAATTGGAAAATCTTTTAGCCCTAGTACTTCTTCCTATCACAAACTTAATCCATCTAGGCTTAGATAGATTGGCAACAAAAGATTAGTATTATATATATAACCATTTTGAAAATACCTTCATAGTATAAAAATATTTTATATAAGATAATATTTTTCACTGATATTTCTAGTCAAATCCAAATGTGTGTAATAATGCAGTTTCCGCTAGCTTTGAGGAACACTCATGTTGGAAGGCAAGAACATAACATTTCTTCAGTTTTACTTCATCAGTGATTTGCATAACATTCAACAATAGAGCAATCAGTGGCCAACAACTGGGAACACTAATGCACTTTTTGAGGATGTACACTTAAATATGCCTTATGAATCGCCTCAGCATCATAAAGTTTGAAAGATAATAGATGAATGCAGATGCCTTCCCAGTCATGTCGTACAAGAATCAAAGTAGCATGCTCGTCATGATTATTTGCCATTGATGCATACCAAACCCATGATGTACCTGCGCAGGAGGGCAGGCAATATATGCGCATAGACGAGTCTTATCAGTTAATCTGACAAGGTAGTATAGATAGACTCCATAGGAACTAGCAGAAAACTGAGGAGCAACATCTTTTTTCATAGAGCACTCAGAGAAAAGTTTTAGAGTGATTCCTTTATTTGAGGATTTAGTTTTGGTTTTCGAGCAGGGTGGTACTATGGCAGTCTGGCAGATAGTATAGAGGCAATATATGTGTAGTTGTGCAAAGCTTTATGAGATTATGGACAACTGCAGGCTTTACAATGACAGTAAAAACAGACGAGGGTGAGATGTTGGAGGAAGCTGAGACGGTCAAGGAGAGTACAGTCCATCTGTAGAGCAAAGACGTTGAGAAACCGCCCCTCAACATGCAGACAAGATGTCTGGCCGATCAAAAGGGACTTGAACCCCTTTGGTCACTGTCCAATAGGGGAGGCATGTGCATGAGGCTGCATGAACACCTGAAGGTTCTATCAGTAACTAGTAATTATCGTATCATGTGTGTGATGGGTCGATTGAAGTACATTGCTAATTGGCGAACTGTTGCCCAGTCAAATGAGTTGCTCAAGCAGATATACACCTGCAAGGCTTTGCGATTCGCTTCTGTAGGAGCATCCCAATACCGCCGCATCGTGGCACGGATCCAATGGAGTGGCAGTTGGCAAGTGGAAAGGTGGAGCCATGGAGGGCTCATGTGGCGATTATCTATGCTTAACGAGAGCCAGCCCTCTCAAGTTGAAGACTGACCAACCACTATTCTTCTTTTTTAGTTTCCTTCTTACAAAATTTTAAGCAAGTCCTTTAAGAAACAGTGGTCCAAATAACCTTTGAGACTCGAACTCGGGTAGCAAGTTAAACTAGATAGACTAATTTAAGGGCAGAATACGTGCCGTCCACGGATCACATGACCTAGACCAGTTTGCATTGACACCGTCCCATCACTGCGACATGGGCTGTGTCTGATTACAAACTGCACCGGCACATGAGTAATGTGATGTATTGGTTTTGAAGAATTAATCTACAGCTCTAGCAAGATTCTCCTGATAGAAAAGTAATCTGTGCATGACAAAGCTCAAGCAATCATCTAGCATTTCTTTCCTAGTAAGTCCTAACAAACTCTTTTTTTCAGAAATAGTGTAGGCCAGCTGTGTATAAGAATATAAATAGCATCGGAAAATTTTCCAGCGAAATGGGATAAAAAAAAAGATGTTTTGGTAGATGTAGGCTAGTAAGATGGAGGTGGGAACTGAAGAGCGCTGATGATTTGATCTGTTTCAACACTTTGTGCCAATCTCGCCTCGCAATCTGGAAGCTACCTTACCATCTAACATGACAAATGGCTCCTGCAGCGCGTTTGGCCTGATGGAAGCATTAATGATCGCACACCGACAAGAACTGCGTTGCCAAATGATGAAAACAAACAATGCCAATAAGCTCTCGACTCTGCCATCTTACCTCGACCAATACTTAATTGAAGTCAACAATTAAATCTAAATCGTTAGGTGTTTGATCCGGCTCAGTAGCTGTTCGGCATTTGCATCTTGTTTCTTGCATTGGCTCTGAATGGGCTGCTGTCTCCTTTTGTTTGAGGTTAGTTAGATCCACTGCAAGCCATTCGCTTTTTCTTGAGGTAGAAAAATTAGAAATCCTAATTGTTTCTCGGCGACGGTGACAGCTCAACACCGCGACAACCTAAGCCAATCTTCGAGATATGCAATGGCTGCACTCGATCGGTCAGCAATACGGCCCAGTTCTGCTGCTTCAGAATTTCGTGCAACTGCCATTAGTGAAACTGGATAGATTAGTGTCAGCAAATTGGATGCAAAATCATTGATGGGTTAGTTGCCTGCATACATATTATATTTGTTGAATTCTCATTTTTGCGATGCGCAAGACTTGTTGGACTAATTTTGCATTAATGTCTTTTGAAAATGGAGCCGTCAGATGGGTGGCTGAACATGAGTGATTGGGCAGTGGATAATAATTGGGAGACTCTGTCTCTCCCAAATTATTATCTAATACTGTCTTAAGAGATAACAGAAAAACATGTTTCAACAGTTTTGGTTTTGGTGCCTGTGAGTTCAGAACACCAAACAGATGCAAATATTTATCCAGTACTGGAGGCACTCTTCGAGATCAGTTTTGATGCAAATTAGTCATTCAAAGGAAGTGAGCGACAGAGCTGGATCCATGGAAAGAGAGTCGGAGATTGTACCATTCCGAGCGGTTTAGATGCTATTAGTACTTTACACATGCATGAGCTAACAATGAAAAACATAAAGTACACGTTCCTTACTGCATCCTTGTCTGACCTAGCCGAACATTTGGATGATGGCCACCAATCCATTCATGTTGAATGAGCTTATCAAACAACATGATTCACACATGATTGGGAACAAAGGGCTCTAGCTACTACCTGATCCTAATGTTCAGTGCGATAAAAAATGTCTCTTGGAGTTCACTTCTTCATTAGCTTCGGTTAGAAAACCACAGGTGATGAAAGATGTTGTAAGAAACTACGCTTGCAAGATTAGAGGTAAGATGAGGTGTTAGTGGAAGCTGAAATGCAGAGGCCACATATTTACAATTTAGGCTGATCGATTATTGTCCAGTGTGAGCAGCATATCTAGCAAAGTACGAGCAGCATTTGAATCACGACAGATCTGTCAGTGTAAGTTTGTTAAGCCACGCGATCACCACTGACAAGATCAACATTACAGATAGTGGAATTGCCCTTGTCATTCTGGATGGTCTCAATTAACTCAGCCTTATTTGGAAGACCTTGTCCCAATTCAAAGAGTTCATTTTAGGTGTGTTTGACTGTTTACAAGCATAATTTATGTTTTTGACCGAAACAAAGCAGATAATCTGAAATGGATCTGTGAACATTGATGTAGAGTGAGATGAGCAGCGCCAGCAAGGTGTCTGTGGCAGTGAGCTCCCGAGTAACAATGCATCGCTCACTCTTCCAACGCATGGCTAATCGCCTAGCTAGATGCATATTAGGTCTAAACTAGCATTAATCGTGTCCTACTCCAAAACTGAAGTTCTTCTGTTGAAACGATAAACACGCCATTGATACTGAAGTTTGGAGAACCCACACCATTCGCCGGCAAGTCGACGACCACAACAAACAGAGAATGTAGAGGACTCACCAGACTCTGAGTCGTAGAGTGCCGGGCTGATCCTCACCAGATCTTGTGCTGCATCGTTGGGGCTCGTACCGCCGCTGCAAGTTGCTGACGCGCCGCCGCACGAGGAGGGGGTGACGACGAAGGCACGAAGCCAGAGCGATGGGCATTTGATCCGGCTTGGTAGCTGTTCGCCATTCGAAACTTGTTTCTGGGCTGCGAATGGACTGCTGTTCTCCATCTGTTTTAGCTTAAGATCCACTGCAAGCCATGGGCTTTTTCTTGAGGTAGAAATGGGGGACAGCGATAGCGTCAGAGACAGCCCAAAACCAACTGTGCCAGGCTAAGCCCATTTACAATACATGCACGGGCTGAACTCGGTCAGCAATACGGCCCATTTCTACTGCTCAGAATTCCGGATAAAATAGGATCAGCGCAGCTGTAATTAGTGCGATGGGATGGATTAGTGTCCCCAAGTTGGATGCAAAGTCAGTGATGGGTTAGTTACGTACGTTTTCTTTATTGAGTTCTCATTTGGTGATGAGCAAGAGTTATCGAACCAGTTTTGCATGAATTTCTTTTGAAAATGGAGCTGCCAGAGAGGAAATATGACATGATAGGTTGGACTTTTTTGGAAGAATCCATCTAGGCCAGTGGCGGGCGCAGGATTTGGACTATGGGTATTCAAAATTGAAGATGGCAAGAAAAAAAATGACAGACTAAATTATAGTTTTATAACACATAATAATTAAGTGGTAGCAGCATCATTGATTAATAAAATTTATCAGAAATTGAAATTGTCCAGCTACTAATGATCAACATATCAAAGTGGCAACATGTGAAATAAATAGAGGCTAAAATAATAAAATGGTAACAAAGATTATAACTTACAAGCTATAGGACAACTTCTCCGGTTCAGGTTGTCTCTTCTTTGCAGCAGCCCTTGCCATGAAAATCCTCAAATCAGTAGCGGCACTACCCTTCCTCTTCATGGTTCAAACCTAAAAGTTACACAATTTCAAGTTATCAGATATTTACAATTTCACTTTAAACTAAATTCATGAGCATCCACATTTTACAAGTTGATGTGCTATTCCAATTTGACATACAATTGAAAATGCTTACCTCAATTCACAAACAATCAGAAAAATCAGCAGTTCATAGAATCACAGATTCACAAATTTGGGGGCAGTACTGAATCGGACGGCGGCCAGTATAGCACGCCCGCGGCCCGCCGCCGCCTGCTCGCCGGCCGCCGGCCCGCCGCGGAGCCGCTGGTCCGCCGCTCCGGGGACCAGTGGCGGGCGCGTGTGCAGGGCCTGCAGGCCGCAAGCGCCACGCCGCCACCTGCCGGCTGCCGCGCCGGGCGCCGGGCGCGCCGCGCGCACCGCGCCGGCCGCCCGCGGCCCCGCGCCCGCCGACGCGCCTCCGCACTCCGCAGTCCGCCCTCCGCCCCCCAGCCGCCGCCTGCTCGCCGTCGCCGGCCGCCGTGGAGCCGCCGGCCCGCCGCAGCGCCGCTCTGGCCCCGTGCGCGTGCAGGCCAGGTGCGCCGCGCCGGTCGCCCGCGGCCTGCCGGCTGCCGCCGACGCGCCTCCGCCCCCCCCAGCCGCCGGGCGCCGCGCCGCCGCCTGGCCGCCACCGCCGTCCGCCGGCCGTGAATCCCTACCCGTGAATCCCTAGCGGCGGCGGCTGCCTGAGTGCCTGTTGTGTTGCGTCACTTGCGTGCTCAGGCGTGGGGGGCCGGGGGGAGCACTCAAGTGGGGCGATGGGCCGGATGGGCCGGTTGGCCAGTTGGGCCAGAGAGGGAAATTGACCTCCGGTGGGCCTTTTTGAGAGAAATAGGTGTGATACTTCTATATTTTTGTTTTTTTCATACATATACCTAAAATACACTATATATATGAAATTTTTTGGCAAAAATAATGGGTATTCAATTGAATACCATTGAATCTACGTGGGCCCGCCCCTGTGGGTGGCTGAACATGAGTGATTGCGCAGTGGATAACAATTTGGAGGTTCTTTCAAATTCAGCAACAGAATGTGTAAAGAACTAACGGAAATAAAGCATGTTTCTGAGTTGAGATCATCAAACAGTTGTGAATAATTTTCTAATGAAGGCACTCTTCCACATCAGTTTTGATGCGGTTTGCAAATTATAGTCATTCAAAGTGAGTGACAGGGCTGGGTCCTGGGTCCATGTACAGATTGTCAGAGATTGTACCATTCTGAGTGGCTTATTAGATGCTATTACTACTCCCTCGGTTCCAAATTATAGGTCGTTTTAGCTTTTTTAGATTTATAGATATTATTATTTATCTAGATATAGTGTATATCTAGGTGCATAATAATATCTATGAACTTAGGAAACTTAAAACGACCTATAATTTGGAACGGAGGGAGTACTTTACACATGCATGAGCTATTAGTAAGAAACATAAAGGATACGTTCCTTACTACATTTTTGTGTGAGCTAGCTGAACATTTGGATGATGGCCACCAAATCCATGCATAATGAATGAGCTTGGGATGAAACAACATGATTCACACACGATTGAGCAACAAAGGGCTCTATAGCTACTACCTGATCATCCTCTGTTGTTCAGTTCAAGAATTTTTTGGAGTTCCACTTTTTCCTCTTGTACCAACCATAAATCCAAAATGGAAGGTTTCCCTATCAATAATAGGATGGTGAGGTACGCACAGTTTCATTAGATTCTTGTAGAAACAGCCGGTGATGAAAGATGTTGTTGTTAGAAACTATATGCTGGAAAGATTAGAGATAAGATGAGGTGTTACTGGAAGCTGAAATGCGCAGGGCATCAATTTTGAGTGTAGGATGATTAATTATTGCACACAATGTGAGAAACATATCAAGCACAGCACATGCACGTTTGTATCATGACGGATCGGTGGAAGTAAGTTGGTTGAAGCCACAATCACCAATAAGATCAACCTTACATACAGTTGTATTGACCGTGTCCTTCTGGATGCTCACAACTGTCGTCTCAGCCTGATTTGGAATTAAAAAAAAGACCTGATACACCATCAGTCAAGCGGGTTTCATGTTACATTTCTGTAATACGGCAAAGCTGCTGTCAGTGGTAGCATCTGCAAAACGAAATTAAAGCTCGCAGGCTCTGTAAGAGTTTGCGATTGGAGTTGAGGCTTAAGAACTTCGATTTCCATGATTGTATCATCTTTCTAAGTTTAGCTTTCAAACCGTGTTTTCAGTTTGCTGCTAATTCATGCCAAACCCATACTGTACTTTTGCAAGACGGTAGCCAGTATATAAATTTCTTATTCTTTTTTCACATTGAAGAAGTAGTACATGTACTATTGAGTCCATAGGAGCTAACATAAAACATAGGCGTACATCTTGTTATATACGCAATACTGTCCAAAAAAAAATGCTGTCCTAACAGGAGCGTCCTATAAGTCTATCGGAAGATGTTTAAGCGTATGAACTATAAGGCCCACATTGCTACACGTCAACGGTCTCATAGATCGTCTCATGCAGTGCCACGTAGTATTTTTGATAATATGGAGAAGAGAGAGAGCGAGGAGAGAGAAATAGGTCGTTGCTTCGCGAAACAACCACCTCATGAGCTAAATTGTAGGACTACGAGACAACTTAACAACCATTGTACGTTAATGTTGCCATGCAACTCATAATATTTTATTTTTCTTATGCACAAATTAAGGAATTATATACCACTAACAGATAACTTATAGGACAACCCATTGTACAGGTTATCTATTGAATCGTCTCAAGATTACGTGTCAATGCATGAGACCGCGTATTAAACGACACCAACGTACTTGGGCTTAGTAAATATCGAGACGCTGTTTTCATTCCGTTCCGACTAGATTCTTAAGGACGCGCCGCACGCGTACATTTCCAAGCCCGTCTATGACTTTTTTGCGCGCCTTTGCTTTTTTCACGCCAGTTAGGCTTTTTTCCGCATGCACCTTGCTGGCGCCTTCGACTTTTTTCTGTCTGCGCTTCTGGTTCTATGCTATGCTGCGCGCCTTTGACTTTTTTCACACACAGTAGATAAGTGAGAAGTTTAATATTTTTTGCTAGGCACGTGGTTTGAGGTGGGATACTAACCGGTGGGGACTTGCAAGTTTAATAAAGTTTGCAGGTAAATATTTTCATGGATGTGTAGGCTGTTCTGTAAAGCTGTATATTGACGCCGCAGCACCGGCCCATTACTGCGACATGCCCCAGTCATTTTTGGCAGGGATGCATGGGCTGTGTTGCCTTAGCAATGCAGATTGATAAACTGTGCTGCATCTGCAACTGCATGATAAAACTCGATCGAGCTGACAGCATCCGTCATTTCCTTACCCCTAATGAACCTTTTAATAAATAGTGCAGGCCACCAGGATGTAATAACACAAATAGCATCAGAAGCTATGTATTAAACAACTGTTCGACCTGCTGGGAAGACTAACAGCTATCACTTATTGACTCGATCCACGCAGACAAGAACTGCGTTACCAACTGATGGAAACAAATAATTCCATATCAGGCCCAAAGTTGACCACATATTTACATGGATCAGTAATTGTAAAACAGCCTAGCGGTAATGATATGACTAGTGTGAAGCTGATTGTCCAGCTCTGATAACTGTTGCTTTGTTGAACATAACCGCTATTCGAATGCATAACTAACTTATTAGCTGAGCAGCTTCCTTTCATTGGTGCAGTTACAGATTGGACTCGATGGAAAATTTGTCATGCTCTGAGTGAACCATAGACTTAACTAGATCTTTGGAACCGCCTCGAAATCATGAATTTGATAGAGAACAGATGAATGCAGATGCTTTCCTGGTCATGCACTACGGGAAACCTCAAAGTCGCCGAGTGTAATTACTTCGCCGAGTGCATTTTTTCGGGCACTCGGCGAAGGACCTTTTTGCCGAGTGTAATAGCAAAAACACACGGCAAAAATCTAACACTCGGCGAACGACCGGTTTGCCGAGTGCCACCCAAAAAACACTCGGCAAACACCCAGGAGACACTCGGCAAACTTGGACACTCGGCAAACTGACGACCACGTGACTTCCCCGTGCCGCCGGCGGCGGCCCTCCGTGATGGACATTAGTCTTTGCCGAGTGTCAATGGAGGGCACTCGGCAAAGGCACTAGTTTGCCGAGTGTCATGATGGGACACTCGGCAAAGTGGCCTGTATGCCGAGTGCTATGGGGCACACTCGGCATACTATAGGGTTTGCATCGGCAAAAATAATTTTTTTTCCCTCCTCCACCCTCCAAACTTTTTACACTCCACATGTATGGCATTTGGCACTGCACGGTAGAAGATGGACTATTTTTTGACCTGTTTGCTATATTTAATCAATTAATTTCATTTAGAGTAATTTTTTGATTTAAGTCAAATTTGAACTGCAGGTGGTTGGAATAATGGAATAATATGAGTGGAAAAATCATATTCATGTTAGTGAGTCCAAATTGAGGTCTCACCCAGAAAATGAAAAGAATAGTGAGTCCAAATTGAGGTCTCACCCAGAAAATGAAAAGAAATTTCGAACATTTTGCTAAGGAAACACGACTACGAACGTGTGGCCAAATGATTGTTTAATTCTCAAAAATACAAATGAAGTTTGAAAATCATGAGATTTTGCAAGATGCTATGATTTCGTATGAAGAGGCTGTGGTAAAAAATTGACAAGGTTTCGCACAAGTTTTGACATATGATGTTTAGAATTCGAAGCATCTCCGGAGAGGATTCATAGAAGTTGAAAGGATCCGGTAAGATTTTGAGATGAATCAATAAATGTAATTCTCATTGAGTCCAAATTTTTTTTTATAGGCTATAGAGAACATAGATTGGTTCATGTCAAATTTTGGGAAATTTTCAGATCCGTTTGGTAATTTTTATTCATTAATTGCACGTATATGAATTTAATAGATATAAATTAAATATGAGCTATAAATCCATGAAATAATGGAACAATATTACTTAAAAAATGGAATACGCAATGTTTAGTGAATTTGACTAGGTTTACACAAAGTTTACATACTTTTAATTACTAAAAGTGTTGTTGCACATACAATATAGGTACGTTTTTGCCGAGTGTCGCAGTAGGGCACTCGGCAAAGACATTGTTTGCCGAGTGTCATCCCTAGGGCACTCGGCCAAGATTACCCCGGGTCCACGTGACAGCGTCAGTACGCAATTCGGGGAAAAAACTGTACTTTGCCGAGTGCCCTTGATCTAGCACTCGGCACACCGTTTGCCGAGTGCTAGATCAGGGGCACTCGGCAAAGGCTACCCCGGGTCCATGTGACAGCCTCAGTACGCAATTCGGGGAAAAAACTATACTTTGCCGAGTGCCATGGATCTAGCACTCGGCCAAGGGTGTGCCGAGTGCTAGATCAACAGCACTCGGCAAAGGTTTCGAATATGCAATGTAATCCGCTAAGTCCCGGCCGCACATACACGCACACAACCACACAACCGCTGACCGCCCGCGCTGCACGCCTCCCCGGCCGCCTGCCCCGCTAGCCGCCCGCGCCGCCCGTGCCGCCCGCGCTGCCCGCCGCCGCCGCCCCACGCCGCCGCCTGCCCCACACCGCCGCCGCCCCACACCGCCGCCTGCCCCACGCCGCCGCCCGCACCGCCCGCCCCAGGCCGCCGCCGCCCGCGCCGCCCGCCCCAGGCCGCCGCCGCCCCACGCCGCCGCCGCACGCCGCCCGCCCCGACGCCGCCCCGGCCGCCCGCGCTGTCCCGGCCCGTTGCCGCTCCGGCCGCCCGACGCCGCCCCGGCCGCCCCTGGCCCGCGCCACCCGCGGCCGGCCCCGGCCGCCCAACGCCAGCCCCGGGCGTCCCGCTGCCGGCCTGCCCCGCACACGCCCGCCGCCGGCCCCGGCTGCCCCTGGCCGCCCCGCGCCGGCCGGCCCCGACCCCCGGCCCCGACCCTCGGCCGCCCCACGCCGTCACCGCCAGGCCGCGCCCCCGCCGCCGCCCTGCGCCCGCTCCTCCGTCACCCCTCTGGTAAGTTTATGTTGCCGCTACACATCATAAATTAGAGTATGCATGAAAATTGGAAATTAGAAATTAAATGTTGAAAATACTAGAGAGGTGGTAGGATGTGGTAGCATTTATTTTATAAATTAGAGGTATGGATTTAGAAAATTCGAGAAGAAGGAAGAGTAGAAATTACAAAATGTCGAAAAGAATAGAGGTGTGGTTGGTTGTGGTTGTGGTTGTTGGCCATCGTGCCAACTCTTTGGTGAGATTGTGGTTGTCGGCCATCGTGCCGTTTATTATGTTGTAGGTTTTGGAAACCTCCCCGTGCAGGGGAGATGCTGCCGGAATTTTGACTTAAACAGTGCTTTGTTTCTTTTGTTGCAGGAGAGGCTTACAAGGACCGTCCTCGACTCGTCACTTTGCAGGATAGCAAGGTGAGGCATGCTACACCTCTCTTTCCGTATAATGTTCGTATATCACGTAACCTAGTTAGGCGTCTCCCGTTCGAAAGAGATACGGTTAGAAATATGCAGATCTTTGCATATCTATAATCGTATCTGTTTCGAATGGTCCACGTTTTTTGGACAGCCCGAGGATGTGTAGGTGGGTTTAGTATCCATGGTCTACTCCGACCCGAGATAAAATTTCGGCAGCACCTCCCTGTTGTTCTCTAGATACACAATCTCCTATCAAGGTCGTGTATTTGGAGAACAGCGGGGAGGTGCTGCCGAAATTTTATCTCGGGTCGGAGTAGACCATGGATACTAAACCCACCTACACATCCTCGGGTATATGCGTGTATATGCAGGACATCTATAGATGCCAGGAGGGGTTCGAGGCCAAGGTGAAGGCCGTCTGTGATGTAGCCGCCAAGAAGCTCGTGAAGGACATGCATTACGAGGCGCGCATCCAGGCCATCATAGAATTCAACGCTCAATACAATCGTACGAAGGTTAGAAAAGAGGAGGCAAGAACAATGAACATGACTAAGGACCAATTCATGAGGGTAAGTAAAGAACGTTGATGCTTACTATTTCTGATTAATTAGGCTCATTTTCTTTTTCATACGTCACACGCTTGATGATGTAGGTGCCTCCGTGGTGGTGTCGTGCGCATATGCCGTGCTGGGAGAGGATGGTCGACGTGTGGTTGGAGCCTGGGTGGTTGGAGAACCACCTTTCTTGCCGGCAGCGGCGTTTGCAGATGCCGACTGCATTACACCATCAAGGCAGCCTAAGCCTTGATGAATATAGAGAAAAATGGGTACGCAACTTCAATTCTTTATTGTAACGTTCAGTTCTACGTAATTTTTAATGATTTTGTATTTTGCCGCAGTCGGCGTCACATGATGGCCGACCTTGCTCCCAGCTCAAGGCATGGGTCCTCTCCAAAAAGTTCAAGGCGACGGCCAATATAGATTTCAACCCAGACGACCCGTCCGAGGCGTACAACCACCCTAGCATACACAGCCGCGTCAGCGAGTATACAAAGATGGCTAGGGAGGTTCACGGGCCAGACTTCGATCCGAGCTCCGAGGACATTGATGGAGAAATCGTGATGAGGGTGGGAGGAGGCAAGAAGCATGGCCGATATTGGATTGGCGACGCCGTCATCGACACGGCCTCTACTCCCACTCTCTCACAGATCCGAGCTAGGAGCACGGACTCGAGCCCGGCGGTACGCCCACGACCCACCGCTGCACAGTTCCAGATGGAGGCTCTACAGGTTCTTTCTCTTCCATTCATCGTTCGTTTGTTGTTGTACTTTAGCTTTGCATTATAACATTGCAATGAAATATTGTAGGCCCAGGTGGAAGAATCAAGGAAGAAACAAGAGGAGATGGCGGCGCAGATGGAGGAATTGCGGCGGAGGATGAGGAGGAAAACCGGATTAGGATGGAGCAGATGTTCCAGTACATGCAGACCTTTGCTTCGAGCATGGGACAGTCTTTGCCTCCGCCACCGCCGATGATGTTCCCTCCGCCTCAGCCACCCACGACTACTCCTGTGAGTCACTTGACACATTGTGCTTAAGATTCAATAGTTTAAATTTGACAACTTTAGATGTTACCTCAGAATGTCCTATCCTATGTGCAGAATCAATTGGCGGCTTCGAATAATGAAGATCAAGATTTGTCGCAGTGGTCTCCTTGGCCTCCACGGAAGTAGACTTGGTTGTGAACAATGTGGAAACTAAATTGTGACAAGAACTTGGATTTATGGATTATTTCGTGCTTATGTTGAATTATGCCTGTGATGTTTATGAATTATACCTGTGGTTGTGAATTATCCATGTGGTTGTTTATTATAAATGCCTGTGATATGTGTATTGTGAATTGAGAGGGGTCCGTTATACGTGGCAAAATGTCGAAAAAGGGGCAGTTCTGGTCACTTACACTCGGCAAAGAGGCCCCTTTGCCGAGTGCCTTGACCATAGCACTCGGCAAAGGGGCATTTCCCAGGTGTAGGAAAGGTCCTTTGCCGAGTGCTATGGTCAAGGCACTCGGCAAAGGGGGCCGGTTTGCCGAGTGCCCGGGACCCGGCACACGGCAAAAGGCGCCGGCTTTGCCGAGTGCCCGGGAGCCGGCACTTAGCAAAGGGACCGGGTTTGCCGAGTGTCGGGCACCTGACACTCGGCAAACTCCCGGTCTTTGCCGAGTGTGGGCACTCGGCAAAGACCCGGTGTTTGCCGAGTGCCTCCCGTTTGGCACTTGGCAAACCCGCCGTTACCCCAACGCCGTCAGTCCGCAATTCGCCGAGTACATCTTTTCGCCGAGTGTTTTTTGGCCGTCGGCAACATGTTTGCCGAGTGTTCGAGTTTTGACACTGGGTGAACTAGTCTTTGCCGACACAAAATTTGCCGTGTGCTCTTTGCCGAGTGTTACACTCGGCAAAGCCTTTGCCGAGTGTTTTTAGGCCTTTGCCGAGTGCCCGGGGCACTCGGCAAAGGTTCTGTTTCCCGTAGTGATGTCGTACAAGAATTGGATTTGCTGCTAATGCATACTAAACTCATGATGTACTTGCACATGAGGGCAAGCAATATACACGCATGTGAGTCTTATCAGTTACTCCTTACTGCATTCTTGTGTGAGCTAGCTGAACATTTGCATTGGATGATGGCCACCAATCCATACTGAATGAGCTTGATACCAAACAACGTGATTCACACATGATTAAGTACCAAAGGGCTCTAGCTACTACCTGATCGTGATGTTGATCAGTTCAAATATTATTTTTTGGAGTTCCACTTTTCCTCCTGTACGTTGCAACCATATAAATCCAAAATGGAAGGTTTCACTATAAATAATAGGATGATGGTGCATGTATGCACAGTTCATTAGCTTCTGGTAGAAAACCACAGGTGATGAAAGATGTTAGAACCTATGCTAGCAAGATTAGAGATAAGATGAGGTGTTAGTGGAAGCTGAAATGCACAGGCCTTAGTCACAGGGAACAAGGGACGAGCCCACGTACGTACCCTGCCCCGGAAACTTTGCTGCGGAACAAGGGACAGCATCGAGGTGCACTGCAGCCTTGTTCGTGGAAGGAGATGTTCTGGTCGCCGTCTGGATCGCCGGAGGAACATGAACAGCTCCAGCACCTACTCCCACAGCGGCGGCCACACCGGAGCCGCCCGATCAGCACCACAATCTCGCCGGTCTTCACCATCAAAAAAGGGCAGGAACTTTCGCATGCATCTGCAACTCTGTCTCCCACCACCACACGCTGTTGCCCTTGCCACCGATAAGGGGGTGCGAGTTCATCGGCACCATGCTCCTCTCCCGCACCGGGTGCCGGTTCAAGTTCGACGCCGTCTGCCTCACCCTCCATGTGACCGCCCGCGCGTCTGTTCATGCAAAGATCACCCTTCCCCAATTGATCTGGTGAACTCTGCAGGGGCGTCGAACGTCTGGGTGAAGAGGAAGAGCACTTGTAAGAGAGATTGACGGATAGGTGACACGGATCAATTAGTTGGCTTGCGGATCAAAGAGTCTCCGAAAGAGTTATACTCTTTTCGTAACGTGTTTTTTTCAAGGTGGCGTTCCACGCCCCACGTAGCACGGGGCATCTATTTACAATTAGGATGATTAATTATTGTCCAGTGTGAGAAGCATGTCTAGTAAAGTACCAGCAGGATTTGAAATTTTGAATCATGACGGATCGGTCGAGGTAAGTTTTGTTGAAGCCATGATCACCACCAACAAGATCAATATTACATATATAGTGGTATTGCCCTTGTCATTCTGGATGGTCCCAATTGTCTTAGCCTGATTTGGAACTAAAAGACCTGATGCACCATCAACCAAGCTGGTTTCATGTTACATTTCTGTAATACGGCAAGCTGCTGTAAGTGTAGACTCTGCAGAAAGAAAGCTGGCAAGCTCTGTAAGAGTTTGCTAATGGAGTTAAGACTTGAACTTTGATTTGTACTGTATTATCTTTTCGTAGTATGTTTTCAGTTTGCTGCTTATTCATGCGAAAACCATGCCGTACTTTTGCACAACGGTAGGCAGAACATAAACATATTCTTGTCAGTTTTCACAATGGTCAAGTGGTATACTATTGACTCCAAGAGTGGGTGGGAGGGGTGTGGGAGACATGACTCTGATTCGGAAATTTTGGTCTGGTTGTTCTAATGGGAAGTGTAAGTTGGCCACACTTCCCTTGGGCATTTCAGTTTCCTCCAACAGCTCCTCACCGGTCTGTCTTTCTCAGACAATGTAGACCTGCAGGTGTCCATAAACTCATATTGTTTTGCACATAACACTGCCTCCATTTTATCCACCACTACCACGCTACAAGTGAACAAAAAGGGTAATAAATCCTCTGTTCTAAAGACGATGCTCTGAGTTCTCTGTGAGGATAGATGTTGCTCCTCAGTTTTCAGCTGGTTCCTCTCAAGTCTACCTATGCATAGATGTACTTCCTGGTCATTGTAGTACTATATTACTCATGCATATATATACTTCCTGCCGCCCTGGTATGAGTAGTAACATCATGGGTTTGGTGTGCATTGACAAATCAAACACTTCGGCCGCTCATCCACATTCCAGTCCCTACTTTTCGGCACACTTCAACAAACTCTCATCTGCATCCCTACTTTTCCACTCTCATCTTCCTCTCCATCTCCCAAACACTCTGGTCTCTCCCTTTTTCTCCCTCAAAAGCCCGTGAGCAGCTCTCTTTCTCCCTCTGTTCTTTTTTCTCCAAGGCAACCAAGCAGCAATTCATCAACAAGCACCAGCGCTAGCTCCTCCCAATCCTTCTTCCTGTTAGATTTCTAAATCCACTGCTGCTCCATTTATCCGCTCCCATTCCCCAAATCAGCAAGCCCACAACCATCCGCAGCTTCCAGCCAAGCAACGCCAGCCGCCGGCACCCATGTGACGACCCCTAGCCGCCACCATAACTGTGATCACCTTGATGTGACCTCGGCAACACCTGTTCAGCTTGCCACGCAGTGGAAATGCTGCCACCAGCTACAGCTGCCCATGAAAAATGGACCAGCAATACCATAAACCGAAATAGGTCTCTAGAGACGACGCCTCCAAGGAGGGCATGACGCCAATGACGCCATCGTTGCTCGTCTAGGATAGGTATAGGATTTTTACCTATAGGACCCCGTGCTGCGGGCTTGTAGCTCAGTAATGACGCCCCCAACAAGGAGAACGACGCCTTAGGGCGCTGCTATCATCACGACCAGCAAAACACCAGCAAGGGCTTTCGCCCGGAGCATCCCAACCCCTGGCTACACGCTCATGGCTCTGCACTCCTTTCCCGGACCACAGTCACGGCAGCCCATCTGGGGCGGCGTCACCGCCGCTCCTCCACGTACCACGCCGCCATACCTCCACCTCTGCTCGTTTGCCGCCACACCTCCACGTGGTACGCCGCTCTACCCCACTCCTCGCACATGGCCACCACCGCATAGCCTCACCATCACGCGTCGTTGGGCATCACCACCTTACGCACGTGCGTCACCGCGCACAGCCTCCTTCACGCCGCACGATCCATCACAGCGCCCAACCGCCTTCCTCTCGTGTCAATGCCTCCGCAACTCCTCCACCGAGGAGAAGGTGGCTTGTCGACGCCGTCAGCACCACCTCGGTGACACAAGTGTGCCCCAGTGCTGGGCGTCCTTGCTGTGCCTCCATGACGTCACTGACACGCCTTGCCCAGACCACCCCGGCCGCGACTCCGTGCCACCACCGTTGAAGACACAGGAGGACACGCAACAGGCATGTCTCACCTCCGCCACTGCCAACGCCTCCACTGCCTCTGGGACACAGGGGCTGCACATGCCACAGCCAGCTCTCCACTCACCCCTATCTGGGCCAGCGCTGCTAGGTGCGTCACGCCCCTGCCGGCCGTCGCCCTCCTCGCGCGCAGTCGAAACGTTGGTGGCGGCTGCTGCCACCACCTCGAGTCGCTCTAGTCAAATAGCCACGGGATCCAACCGGCGCCAGGCTGGATCCCTTGATGCTCCGCACGGCGACCGCGTCGCCATCGCCCCGAATACCAAGCGTGATCTCAACGTACTCATCCTCATCCTTGAGCCGCGAGCTCCGGCGCTTCCCGTGCGTCGACGGGCAATTGAACGCCGTCGTTGGCGGTGGCCCAGGCGCCCAGCCCCGGTGCCGCCGCCGCTCACGGCTTTGCCTGACATGCCCGAGCCTTGAGCTTCTATTCATGCCACAGCACTCATGGCAGCATTGTTCCGGGTGAAGCCGAGAAAAACACGCACGCTCTGCACCGTGAGCGGTGTGGCTTGGGAGTCGTGCAAGGAGGCCCATGTATCCTGCGTATAAATATCAATGACATCACTCAGCGGCACCTATCTATTTGTTGAGGTTACCCACCTTTTCTCTCACTGTGATGTACAAGCCCAACTAAATATGTCTGCAACTTCTCTTGCTGCAACTGTGTCCCAACGAACTTTTAAAGCTTTCTCAACCAAATCT
The DNA here is from genome assembly GCF_005286985.2 of Setaria viridis. Classification (NCBI taxonomy): domain Eukaryota; kingdom Viridiplantae; phylum Streptophyta; class Magnoliopsida; order Poales; family Poaceae; genus Setaria; species Setaria viridis. Next base: position 32,894,499 of record NC_048270.2, read on the forward strand.
GATTAACCCTTAAACCAACGACATGATTCCAATATTTCAGTTAACAATAAAAAGAAACCATGTTGAAAAAAAATCATTACAATGTCGCGTCGCACATTTCACTTTATAACTATAGGAAATGCATTGAAAGACGAAAAGCTTACATGACATAAGATAAAATGGAGAAATTGTACATTATGAACTACTATTGAAGATCTTTCTTCTGCACCCCCAGTATATCTTTTAACCTTAGTACTTCTTCCTATCACAAACTTAATCCATCTAGGCTTGTCCCAAGTCATTTTGTTTTTTTTTTACTTTGACCATCAATATCTAACATTTTAGATAGATTGGCAACAAATGATTAGTATTATATAACCATTTTGAAAATACCTTCATAGTATAAAAATATTTTATATAAGATAATATTTTTCACTGATATTTCTAGTCAAATACAAATGTGTGTAATTATGAAGTTTCCGCTAGCTTTGAGGAACACTCATGTTGGAAAGCAAGAACATAACATTTCTTCAGTTTTACTTTATCAGTGATATGACATTCAACAACAGAACAATCAGTGGCCAACAACTGGGAACACTTATGCACTTTTTGAGGATGTACACTTAAATATGTCTTTTGAATTGCCTCAAAATCATTAAGTTTGAGAGATAATAGATGAATGCAGATGCCTTCAAGCCTCCAGGTCATGTTGTACAGGAATCAATGTAGCACATGCTCCTCATGATTTTGATTTGCTGTTAATGCATACCAAACCCATGATGTACTTGCACAGGAGGGCAGGCAACATATGTGCACATGAGGCTAATCAGTTAATCCAATGACAAGGTAGCTTAGTTAGACTCCAAAGGAACTAGCAGAAAACAGAGCAATTAGTGGCCAACAACTGGGAACACTTATGCACTTTTTGAGGATGTACACTTAAATGTCTTTTAATAAAGTTTGAAAGATAATAGATGAATGCAGATGCCTTCCCGGTCATGTCGTACAAGAATCAAAGTAGCATGCTCGTCATGATTATTTGCCATTAATGCATACCAAACCCATGATGTACCTGCACAGGAGGGCAGGCAATATATGCGCATAGTTAGACTCCAATGACAAGGTAGCATAGTTAGACTCCAAAGGAACTAGCAGAAAAGAGAGGAGCAACATCTTTGTTCATAGAGCACTCAAAGCAAAGTTTTAGAGTGATTCCTTCGAGGATTTAGTTTTGGTTTTCAAGTAGCATGGTACTGGCAGTCTGGCAGATAATATAGAGGCAGTTTATGAGGTTATGGACAACTGCAGGCTTTAGAATGACAGAAAAAAACATACAAGGGTGAGATATTGGAGGAAGCTGAAACGGTCAAGAGAGTACAGTCCGTTTGTAGAGCAAAGACGTTGAACAGAAACCGCTCCTCAGCATGTAGACAAAATGTCTGGCCCTCAAAAGGGCCTTGAAACACGCGTCACGTCAGGATTCTTCTCCGCTTCTGCAGGAGCGTCCCCAATACCGGCCGCTTGGAGGATTTGCCGGCAACAGCAAGTGCACCTCCAAATGTCGTAGTCGTAGCTCTCGATTACAACATCATTAGCCCATATTTCTTTCTGTATTAGTTTGCTTATAGATAAATTCTGTTTTCTCACTAGTAGAGAACTGACTTTCGATCCACCCTCTTTTATCCCGGTTTAAAGTTGGCCCGGGACAAAAGGGGGTGCGGGGGGGTGCGGAAATTTGGAGGGGAGCATTAGTCCCGGTTGGTAATTGCAACCGGGACTAAAGGCCCTCCTTTAGTCCCGGTTGCAACGGCTAGCTGGGGGGCGTCGGTGGCCGGATCCAACCGGGATAAAAGGGACACCCTTTTATCCCGGTTGGAGGATCCAACCGGGATAAAAGGCCCGGTTGGAGGCACCAACCGGGATAAAAGGGTTAGTCCCGGTTGGTGCCTCCAACCGGGATAAAAGGGACACCCTTTTATCCCGGTTGGATCCTCCAACCGGGATAAACTTCCAACCGGGACAAAAGGTGTTTCCTTTTGTCTCGGTTGGAGTTTTTAACCGGGATAAAAACTCATCCCCCACCATATCCCGAGACAGAGACTTTCTTCTTCCTCCAGCCCGAGCCAGTCCAGCACATTGGTAGAGAGCTGAGCTTCACCTACTCTCCGGTGGTGCCCAAGCAAGGGAAGTGCTGCCCGAAGTTTTTTCCCTCATTTTCATGGGAATTTGACTCAGCCAACAAGTGCTGCGAAGGTTTGCTACTTCATCCTTGTGTTATGCTTTGATTTATGCTTTGGAGATGGAAAGATTATTTGCTACAATGTGATGATGAAGTAGAAAAATGGAGAGGTATTTTGAGCTAGAATGTGAGGGAGATTGATGTGTCATATATAGTATGCATTATTTCAGTGGTTTAAAAATGATGCTACCTTGTCTAGACGGTTTATCTTATCAAATTCAATATGGTTTTTTAAATCCATATACTTGTTAAACTTGCATACCATGTTCATTTCTGCGACGATGTTCTCCGCCGAGTAGCAACGTATGTCAAGAAGGAGGTTCGATTCTACGAGAAAGAGTGGATACGGACATCGTGACCGTGTCCCCTTTTCCGTAGCATCTAACCTCTTTCATGACGAAGTGCGGTGCCGCCTAGCTGAGGACATCCTCGCGAAATGAACACGGTCTTCAAGTTCAACAACTTCTGTAGTGGTAAGGAAAGAATTTTTGTACATAGATGACTTCTGCTACTTGTTGAACTTGCATACCGTGTTCATCTCGCCGAGGATGTTCTCCGCCGAGCAGCAACGTATGTCAAGAAGGAGGTTCGATTCTACGAGAAAGAGTGGATACGGACATTGTGACCGTGTCCCCTTTTCCGTAGCATCTAACTTGTTTAATGACGAAGTGCGGTGCCGCCCAGTTGAGGACATCCTCGCGAGATGATCACGGTCTTCAAGTTGAACAACTTATGCAGTGTTTGGGACTTTAATTTAAATATGTGTATTTGGATCTTCATGTTGTTGTATTGTACCATGTTGTTTGGATCTTTAATCGATTTTCACGCGTAATCCATTGTCAAGTGTAATCCATTTTCGTGCGTAATACGATGCAGATGGACCGGCATTGGATGTATAATGCAGACAGGCGGAGCAAGGTGTTTATTGATGGCTTGCATTATTTTCTCGAAGTGGCAAAAGCGAACAAGCCAGAGAATGGGTTCGTATGTTGTCCATGCTTCCAATGCAATAACAGGAAGGAGTATTCAAAGGATTCCTGGGGGACTATTCACAGCCACTTGTTTAAATACGGTTTCATGCCTAACTATTTGGTTTGGACCAAGCACGGTGAACTAGGGGTTGTAATGGAAGATGGCGAGGAGGAGGAGGAAGATGACACCATTCCGGACTGGGTTGCAGGCCAAGCTTTTGCAGGTACTACAATGGGCGAGGCTGATGAAGATGAGTTTGCAGAAAATGACCCTACTGATGACCTTGGTTAGGTGATACGAGATGCATACAGAGATTGCGAAACTGAGAAGGAAGCAGCAAAGTTGCAGCGCATGATAGATGATCACCAAAAATTGTTGTACCCAGGTTGCCAGCAGGGCCATAAAAAACTAGGTACGACACTAGAATTTGTGCAATGGAAGGCAAAAAATGGTGTGTCCGATAAGGCATTTCAGGGGATGTTGAACATTGTCAAGAAGATTCTCCCCGAGAATAATGAATTACCGTCCACAACATATGAAGCTAAACAGATTATTTGCCCTCTCGGATTGGATGTTCAGAAGATACACGCATGCCCTAATGACTGTATCCTCTATCGTGGTGATGAATACGAGAAATTGGATGCTTGTCCCGTCTGCGAAGCCCTGCGGTATAAGATCAGGCGAGATGATCCTGGTGATGTCGAGGGGCAGTCTCCCAAGAAGAGAGTTCCCGCGAAGGTGATGTGGTATTTCCCTATAATACCACGCTTGAAGCACTTGTTCAGGAACAAGGCGAATGCTAAGTTGATGCGATGGCACAAAGAAGACCGTAAGGAAGATGAGATGCTGTGACACCCCACAGATGGGGCACAGTGGAGATCAATTGATAGAACATTCCCAGACTTTGAAAGTGAAGCAAGGAACATAAGGTTTGGTTTAAGCACTGATGGATTCAATCCATTCGGTGAGTTGAGTAGTGGTCATAGTACTTGGCCTGTGACCCTTTGTATGTTCAACCTTCATCCTTGGCTGTGCATGAAGCGGAAGTTCATTATGATGCCGGCGCTTATCCAAGGCCCAAAACAACCCGGCAACGACATTGACGTGTACCTAAGGCCGTTGGTTGATGACCTTTTACAGCTCTGGAAGGAAGAAGGTGTACGTGTGTGGGATGAGGATAGACAAGAGATCTTTAATCTACGAGCACTGTTGTTCGTAACCATCAACGATTGGCCTGCATTGAGTAACCTTTCAGGACAGACAAATAAGGGATATCGGGCATGCACCCACTGTTTAGATGACACAGATAGCATGTACTTGAAGCACTGTAAGAAGGTCATCTATATGGGTCATCGTCGATTTCTCCCTGCTCACCACCAGTTGAGAAAGAGCGGGATGCATTTCAAAGGGACGCCAGACCATCGTAAAAAACCTGCACACCGTAATGGAAAGCGTGTGTTCGAGATGATGAAGGATGTATATGTAGTCTTTGGAAAGGGACTTGGTAGCCAACCTATTCCGAACGATGATAACGGACATGCACCCATGTGGAAGAAAAAGTCAATATTTTGGGAGCTACCTTATTGGGAAATCCTAGAGGTTCGCAACGCAATAGACGTGATGCACCTGACGAAGAATCTTTGCGTGAACGTGCTAGGCTTCATGGGTGTTTATGGAACCTCAAAAGATACATTGGAAGCACGACAGGACCTGAAAGCCATGGGGCAACGAGATGACCTACATCCGGAAAAGAGAGATAATGGACAGCACTACTTATGTCCTGCCAGTTACACTCTCAGCAAGGAGGAGAAGGATAGCATGTTTGAATGCTTGAATAGTATGAAGGTCCCGTCTGGGTACTCCTCGAATATAAAGGGAATAATAAATATGAAACAAAAGAAGTTTACAAATCTCAAGGCTCATGACTGCCACATGTTGATGACCCAGTTGCTTCCGGTTGCACTGAGGGGTGTTCTACCAGAAAATGTCCGGTTGCCAGTCGTAAAGCTATGCGCGTTTCTCAATGCGATTTCGCAGAAGGCAATCGATCCATCCAAGCTATCAAAGCTACAGAACGATGTGGTGCAATGTCTTGTCAGTTTTGAGTTGTTATTTCCACCATCCTTCTTCAATATTATGACGCACTTACTGGTTCACCTAGTAAAAGAGATTGGTATTCTCGGACCTGTATACCTGCACAATATGTGGCCTTTCGAGAGGTTCATGGCAGTCCTAAAAAACTATGTTCGTAATCGTGCTCGTCCAGAAGGAAGCATCGCCAGGGGATATGGAACAGAGGAGGTGATCGAGTTTTGTGTTGATTTTATTGATTCAATTGACTCGATTGGGGTTCCAACTTCACGCCACGAGGGGAGGCTCCGAGGAATGGGCACCCTTGGAAGGAAATCAAGTTTGAGCAATGATACTAATTTGTTCGACAAGGCACACTACACTGTTCTACAACAGTCATCCTTTGTGTCTCCGTATATCGAGCAGCACAGGCAGATGGTAGCTTCCAAAAACCCGACCAAATCCGATGCTTGGCTTACCCGTCATCACATGGAAACTTTTCCCTCCTGGTTGCGCCAACAACTTATGGGTAACTCTGAGATTCACCCACAGCTTGCCTGGTTAGCCAGGGGACCTGCTACCACAATCGTCAAATTCCAAGGCTATGAGATAAATGGTTACACATTTTACACGAGAGCCCAGGACCAGAAAAGCACGAACCAGAATAGTGGTGTCCGCATAGATGTCATGGATAGAAATAATAGTAAGGAGTCGTATTATGGTTTCATACAGGAGATATGGGAACTCGAATACGGACCGCTGTACATCCCTCTATTTCTTTGCAATTGGGTGAAGCTAACTGCCGTCACCAAAGATCAGTACGGAATGACAATAGTAGATCTGAGCAAGATTGGATACAGTGATGACCCATTCGTACTTGCCAATGATGTGCATCAGGTGTTCTATGTGAAGGACATGTGCAGCAAACCCAAGAGGAATCCAGAAGAGACATGGGAGCCAAAGTGCCACATAGTTCTTCCAGGTAAAAGAAAAATCGTGGGAGTCGAGGATAAAACAGACCAATCAGATGATTATGATCAGTTTGATGGCATGCCTCCATTCGCCGTTGAAGTTGATCCAAGCATCCTGCTATCCAAAGAAGAGGCTCCGTACTTACGCCGCGATCATGATCAAGGAACTTTCGTGAAGAAGAAATTTTACAACGTTGTATTGTAATGCGTTAAATGTACATGACCTTTGTGTATTAATTGATACAATTTGTAATTTACCCTATGTATGATTTCATGTGTTATTAAATTTGTTAGGTGAAGATTTTTTAGATATACATGAACATTGTTAACCACATACTAACATGGATTTTTCTGCGCATTCAAATAATTTAATTGAATAATTTATTGATCACAGCAATGCAGTAAAATAAATATTTTACAGGCTACATGAGTTGGTATAGAAATAATGATTACTTCATAATTATTGTCAATTTACTCGTTAATTAAATATATTTTTGCATGTACAAAATCTGAGAAGGTTTTTTTTTTCATCCTGGAATGCAGTGAAAAGGTTAAATAAAATCCATTTCCAAAAAACAGGCGGGAGAAGAAAAATAGGAAAAAAGACCTTTTGTCCCGGGTGCTAAAAGGGTACGTTCGGGCGGGAGACGAAACGTACCCTTTTATCCCGGTTGCCGTTTGCAACCGGGATAAAAGGGGGGCCTTTTGTCCCGGTTGCTGTTAGCACCCGGGACAAAAGGGGGATAAAAGGGTACGTTTCGTCTCCCGCCCGAACGTACCCTTTTGTCCCGGGTCCCGTCACCAACCGGGATAAAAGGCCCTCCCCTTTTATCCCGGTTGGTGCCGGTTGGTGACGGGACCCGGGACAAAAGGCTCTTTTGTCCCGGGTCCCATTACGAACCGGGATAAAAGGGGGGGGGGGGTTAAAACCACTGTACTCCCTTCTACCCCCCGCCAGTTCCACACTTAGCGAAAATTTCGCAAGTCCCGCGCTCTCCGCCGTCGCCGCCCGTCCGCCTCCCTCGCCGGCCGCCGCCCTCGTCGTCCCCCATTGCGCCGTCGAAGTCCCGCATTGCGCCGTCGTCGTCCCCCGGCCGGCCCTCCTCGATCCCCTCCTCGTCCGTCAACGGGCCCAGCCCCCGGCCACCTCGTCGCCGGCTGCCGCATCGCCCCTCGTCGCCGGCTCCATCCTCGTCGCCCCTCGTCGCCCCTCGTCGCCGTCCCTTGTAGCCGCCGTCGTCGTCTTCGCCTCGGCCACCGTCGTCCCGCCGTCGTCGTCTTCGTCCTCGTCGCCGCCCCGGCCGCCGCTGTCCCGCACGTCGCCCGGCCGCCGCCGTCCCGCCGTCACGCCGCCCCGGCCGCCACCGTCACGCCGCCCCGGCCGCCGCCGTCCCGCCGCCCCGGCCGCCGCCCCGCGCGCGAGAGGTCTGCCGCGCCGGCCGGTGCGCCGGGAGAGGGTTTTCTTTTAATTTTTAATTTTGTTTTTTTAGATGGAATTGTAATTTTGTTAAGTTAGATTTTTAGATTTCTAATTTTGTTAAGTTAGATTTTTAGATTTCTAGTTAGTTTGTTAAGTTAGATTTCTAGTTAGCTTGTTAACTACCGTCCCGCCGTCGTGATCGCCGCCGTCCCGCTGAGTAGCTACCGTGAGAGCCGCCTTGTAGCCGTCGTGATCGCCGCCGAGTAGCCGCCGCCGTCCTGCCGCCCATCACAACGTAGTAGGCACCGCCCGTGGTTCCGGTGAACCGCCTCCGCCGTACCGCCGCCCTGACCGCCGCCGTCCCGCCTCCGCCGCCCTTATCGCCGTCGTAGAAATTCGTCAAAATTCGTAGAAATTCGTCAAAATTCGTAGAAATTAGTAGAAATTTGTTGAAATTCATAGAAAATTGTAGAAATTTGTAGAAATTCATAGAAATTCGTAGAAATTTGTATAAATTCATAGAAATTCATAGAAATTCATAGAAATTTGTAGAAATTCATAGAAATTCGTAGAAATTTGTATAAATTCATAGAAATTCATAGAAATTCATAGAAATTCATAGAAATTTGTAGAAATTCATAGAAATTCATAGAAAATCATAGAAATTTGTAGAAATTCATTGAAATTCATAGAAATTTGTAGAAATTCATAGAAATTCATAGAAAATCATAGAAATTTGTAGAAATTTGTAGAAATTCATAGAAATTCATAGAAATTTGTATAAATTCATAGAAATTTGTATAAAGATTCCGGACTTTGTACGATTCATGTTATTTTATGATTTCATTATATACATGTATGATTCCGGACTGTCATTATATACAAATTTGTATTAAGACGATTTCATTATTTTATGATTTCATTATATACAAATTTGTATTAAGACGATTTCTATGACTGTCATGTATGATTCCATGTATGTTTCCAGCAATAGTTGAAATGGCAGACGATGAGACCGCAAGGTATATCATGGAGCAGATAATCGCTGGTGATGGTAGTGGAGACAACGTTCCACTATCATACACGGATGAAGAGGGCACCCAGGCGAACATGTTCCTCAACATGTCTGCCGATGGGAATGAAGAGCAACAGCCGCAGCAACAACTTGCCGTGGCGGAAGGTTCCGGCGAGGTATATACAACCATTCTTGTATTGTTTCATGCCACCGCTAGTACTACGTACTAATTAACGAATCTTGAACTGTTAGCCCTCCGGATCGACACAAGGGCAGAAGACCCGAGGTCGTACAAAGGTGATGGAAGGGAGGCTTGTCATCACCGAAGTTACAGATGAGGGCAGGCCGGTTGCTCCCGAGAAAGTCGCAAAGAAGTACGTTAGTCAAATCGGAGCAATCGTCCGGGACAACGTGCCTATCAGCATCAGAGAATGGAAGGGCAGAAGCGATAATCCGTACGCCCTTCCAGAGACAGAAAAGAATATGCTGTGGGAAGACGTGAAGAGGCATTTCACATTCCCCGAAGATTATAGCGAGAAGGATGTCAAAGCGTGGACACTTAAGAAGATGGCTACTCAATTCCAGACATTCAAGAAGATGCTAGACTCCCACTACATCAAGAAGGGCAAAACTCCAGACTTCAACGCGTGGCCCAAGTTGAGGGACCACTGGGATGCATTTGTTGAATACAAGAGGAGTGAAGAAGGTGTGAAAAAGATCACGACCAACGTTGCAAATGCTAGTCAGAAGGGCTACCACCATCATTTGGGGCGAGGTGGGTATGGCTCAGCAATTCCCAAGTGGAGAAAGATGGAACAAGATCTGATCGAACGGGGAATCATACCTGCAACTATTGAATGGCCCGAACGATCAAAGAACTGGTACTATGCTCATGGAGGCTCCCTAAGCCAAGAGGATGGGACGCTGATTTTCAATGACAGAATACGTGAGAAGGCCGAACACCTCATGAAGAACATTGAAGATTCCAAGGCTGGGAGGTTGAGGGTGGACCGAGAAAATGATGAGCTCACATTGGCCCTCGGTAATCCAGAGCACCCAGGACGTTGCCGGGGGTTCGGGGTGGTTCCGTGGAAGTTCGCTTTCCGAGGCGACAGCGCCTCTTACAGAAGCCGGAAGCGAAGAAAGGAACAGATGGAGGAGAGCTGGCGGCAGATGCTAGAACAAAGAATGATGGATGAAATCAATCGGTGGGTGGCCCACGCAGTTGCAGAGTTGGCGCAATCTGGAGCAATGCCGAATCCTCACACCGCTAGCCCTTCTCAACGCCTCGGGAGCAGTTGTGCTTCTACAGGGGTCCCCGATGCGCAGACGCCCAGGTTACCCGTGGAGGAGCAACGGTTCCCCGTGGATGCCATCACGCAACGGACCTCATGTGAGCTGCATGCACCGGTCGGCAACCTCACTATTAAGGTATACTTATACATAATATTTATGCAATCTTGTCAATTGATCCAGGCCTCGAGATCGGAGTTCAACTTGTTTACTTCTGCTATATGTACAGGTAGCGTACGGGAGTGCGTTACCAACGCTGGCAGGGCAGAGCAGTCATGGCATGGACATTCCAACAGGCTACGCCAGCGTCTGCGTCGAGCAAATAGTAGATGCCCAGTATGAAGGTCTAGAGCTCGACTTCCCGGGAGGCGACGGGGAAAAGACATTGGCAGATGCGCTTCATGGGATCATTCTATGGAAGAAACGCTACATCATTATTTCCCGCACGGAGCCATCTCCTCAGACCTCAAGACCGCTCCCCGTAGATCCCGAGCAGCGACCTTCTCCTCATACCTCGAGACCGGCATCTCCTGCTCCAGGACCATCGCTTCCATCTATATCAAGGTCTCCATCTCCACCACATCCTGGTGCTGGGAGCGACGACGACAATAACAACACCCCTCCCCGATCACCGTCGCCGGCACCAAGAGCGGCCCCCTCGAAGGAACCTGCAGCACCACTCAAGAAGTCACGAGCACCGCCTCCCAAGCAAAGACAGCCTCGAAAGAAGAAAACAAAGGTCGACCCTGAAGTGGCTCGCAAGGAACGCTTTGAGGCAATGTCTCATGCGGAACAGTGGGCAGAAATCCAACGAGAGGCCAGTGAGTGGTTCAAGAAACAAGCCGAATTAAAAAAGGCAAGGGAGATGGAGCCACCGCCAGTAAGTCGGCGGGATTTAAACATTTTTATCAGGATGGAGGAAGGAGCCAAGAAAAGGATACCACTCTTGTCAAACTATGAACGGGCTCTAGTAAAGGCTGATGAAAAGGATAAAAGAAAAGGAAAATCATCCTCCAAAGGTTCAGTCCCCAACCTCAGCCATTTATCAAAGAAAGATGCTCAACGGGTAAAAGCAATGCCCTTGGATCAACAAGAAAATATATTGAAGTTCATGGAAGAAACAGGTCTGGGACTTGATGAATGCATAGGGCAAGTTGAGACGCCAACTGCACCGCCCCCTGAGCCGAGATGGCCTTATGAGCTAGGCAAGCCTCTAGTGAAGCCGGCAATGGTACGGAAGCTGTCAACAAAGATGTACGAATTCCATCAATGGTACATGACGGTATCCGCCAACTCGAGGGAGATGATCGGCATGAAGGTAAAACCGATAGGTTTTCACGGTGAAGGGGAGAAAGTGCTGTGGCTAGACTTCAAGGATATATACGAAGTGTACCATCATGATGCCCTGGACGTCTCTCTGATCAGCGCTTGGATTCTGTAAGTGTCCGTTTATTATCTCTACATGTAAATTTTGGCGTGCGTCACCGTACTAACTTCATCTTCCATTTCATGTAGGATGCTAATTCAGACATGCCGCCGAGAGGCGTACCTACATGTAGGCTTCATGGATCCATCTGTAGTTAACCAACAACAGATACAATTAGCGCCGGAAAAAACCTTTGCCGAAATGTACAATTTCCTACACAAACAAACATTCAAGGATTTCATACTACTTCCATACAACTTCAAGTAAGTGTGTGTATACCGTCTACTTTCGATGTCTTTTTCCTTATCTCTACATGTTAGTTAGCTCTAATATGCATGAACATTTTACGCACGCAGCTTCCACTGGATCCTTATTATAATTGAGCCTGAAAGAAGCCACGTCACTGTCTTTGATTCGTTACGGAAAGATCCGGTGGACTACCAAGAATTGCAAGACATGCTAGGCTTGTAATAATTCTGGACCTTTATCTCTATGCAAAAATTTATTTCCTAAATTTTATCCCTGTTACACTATGTCATTCATTATTCTAATCCGCAGCGCATGGAAACAATTCAAAAGGACACACAAAGGTCCATTCAAAGAAAATCTTACATGGAACACAGACTTCCCAGTACGTATGAAGTCTGCACATTTATTACATTGTATAACACGAATAGTTCATAACTTATTTTTTTCCGCACTGAAGTGCTTAAGACAGGAACCCGGGAATAATCTATGTGGCTACTACATCTGTGAGCACATGCATAGTTTTTTGGGACCCAAGGGACCGAAGATGACGCCGCACAACTTTAAAGTACGTAAAATAAATATATTACTAGTTAATTATTTTCTAGCTCCTTATATGTATTTGTTCATGTAACATTCACAAATTTCCAAATTATAGATGTTAAATATTCAACAAGGACTCTTGAAGGAAGAAAGAGTAGCGGCAATATGTGAAGGTCTCATTGGATTCATAATGGACGAGGTGGTAGATCCAAGAGGAGAATTTTATTACGATGGACGACAATTAGACACTCCGATCAGCAACACCACGACGGGAAGATCGTAGGAAGATACTTTGATTTATTTGTATATATGATCGATTTGTACTAATTAAGCTAGTTGAATTGTGTATATGAATTGTGTATAAGGATTGTGTATATATATAGTAGTTGTATAATTACAAATCCCATTCGTTTAAATACTAGTTGATTTCGTTCTAAAAAAATCTCAACTACAAGGTTAACAAATTAAAAGGGCCGCGTATACGTGATGCATGCATGAAAAATTCAGGCGTCACCAGTGCCATGCAAGCGCAATTTAGTCCCGGTTGGAATTGAGCCGGGACTAAAGGGGACCCCTTTAGTCCCAGTTGGGAAATCCAACCGGGACTAAAGGGGGTCCCTTTAGTCCCGGTTGGTGTCCCCTTTAGTCCCGGTTGGTGACACCAACTGGGACTAAAGGGGGTCCTTTACTCCCGGTTAAAATACCCGGGACTAAAGACCCCCCCTTTTGTCCCGGTTGGTTTATCCCGGATGGATATCCGAGAGATATGCACCCTACCAACCGGGACTAAAGGTCAATTCTCTACCAGTGTCTCCTTCCTCGCTTCGCTTCTCCTGGTGAGGATCTATGCTTATCGAGAGGCAGTCCTTTTAGAAACAGTTGTCCTAATAACCTTTGAGACTACTAATTTAAGGGCAGGGATCTGTCAAAACGTGTCGTCAGCCGATAATGGACTAGTTTGCATTTTGCATGGATACCGTTGACGCGCGTGAGTATACCGTCCCATCACTACGACATGGGCTCTGTTGACTCAGCAATGCGGGCTGAAAAACTGTCTCAGATTACAAACTGCACTGACACCTGACTACATGAGTGATGTGTGATGTCCTGGTTTTGAAGAATTAATCTACAGCTCCGGCAACCTTCGCATGCTAGAAAAGCAATCAATGCATGATAAAGCTCAAGCAATCATCCGGCATTTCTTTCCTAGTTTAGGTCAGCTGTATATAAGAATATAAATAGCATCGGAAGCAATGTCTCCAACCGCAGATTTTCCAGCGAAATTGCATTAAAAAAATATAAGATGTTTTGGTAGATACAGGCTATCCAACAGAGTAAGATGGAGGAGGGAACTGAAGAGCGCTCATGATTTGATCAGCTTCAACACTTTGTGCCAATCTCGCCACGCAATCTGGCGGCTACCTTACCATCTAACGTGACTAATGACTTGCTCCTGCAACACGTTCGATCTGATGGAAGCGTTAACTGCTCGCACACAGACAAGAACTGCATTGCCAAATGATGAAAACAAACTATGCCATATAAGCTCTCGACTCTGCCATCTTAGTATCTTACCTCGATCAGGAGTTGTAAATCAGCCTCTACTGTTGAGCTGATTTATCAGTTTAGAGAAGTGCTGCTTTGTTGAACAACCTCTGTTGGAGCGAACAACACAGTTGTAATTAGTTAATTTGGCGACCTGCTTCCTTACAGCATTATTGCACGGTTGCCGGCATGTACAGTGTAATTGAACAGTTGGTAGTGTTTTATTGTTAGTATAGACTGCGGGGGGGCAAACATGGCCACATAGTCTAAGGATAGGAACAGGGCGCTACAGAGAATTTTCTTTGAGGATGCACACTTCACTAGTCTTTTGAATCGCTTCAAATCATAAATTTGAGAGAGAGCAGATGAATGCAGATGCCTTCCAGGTCATATCATACAAGAATTGAATTAGCATACCCAACTTGCTTGAGACTGAAAGGCTATGTTTTTTTTTTTTTGAACGAACGGGCACGAGACGGTGCCTATTTCATTGATATAGTAGGAGAAAACAGATGAAATCCCGACAGTTCGGGGAAGAAAAACAAAAGAAGAAGGAAAAAACTAGGGGCCGAAACGGGATTACTCGCGAGATAGAAGTATCGCTAGGTCTTTGGCCCCCGCCAAGAGCCAAGCGGAGGCCTCATCTTTGATTTTCATCATTAGGGTTGTCGGTGATGTTTCATGCCGGTTGAAAATACGTGCGTTCCGTTCTTTCCAAACTTCCCACATGATTAAAAGGGTGAGGCTGCGTAGAGCTTTACGTGGCGAGTCCGGTGTTGTGGTGATAGTCGTCCACCACTCCATAGCGTTGGATGAAGGTCTCCATTCATTTGGTCGTAGGTTAGGCTGCGCTAGCCATGTCGCCGTTTGGTTCCAGGTTCTCCGTGTGTATCGGTACTCGGCTAAAAGGTGGTGTCCAGTCTCCATAGTGGACCGGCATAGGACGCAGGATGTGTTGTGTGGCCAGCCTCGCTTGGCTAAACGATCAGCTGACCAGATTCGGTTCTGCGTAATTAACCACGCGAAGAATTTGCATTTTGGTGGTGCCCAAGATTTCCATATGGAGGAAATGTGTGGTGTTTCGGTGCAACCTAGGAATTGTGCTTTATATGCCGAGGCCGTTGTATATATTCCTGAGTTTGTCAGCTTCCAGGTGATAATGTCGTCCTCCCCTGATTTGAGTTCCGTAGCACTGACCATTTGCCACAACTGGGCAATCGACGCTAGGTGAGAAACGGTGATGTTATGGTCGATCACGAGGTCACGTAACCAGTTATTTCGACTGAGAGCATCATGGACACTCCTATTCTTTCTACGCGAAATGGCGTAAAGGAGCGGGGCGATGTCCTTAGGGCGTTGACCCTGTAACCATCCGGATGACCAGAAGCTAGTTTTCTTGCCGTCGCCCAGAGTGATGGAGGTGCATGCCGCAAACAGCTTCCTGTCAGCTTCGTCGCAAGGGGTTCCCGTGTTGTTCCAGGGTTTTTCTGGTGATACCCATTCGTGCCAGAGCCACCTGAGACGGAGAGCTCGTGCGAATTTCTCTAGGTCTGGGATACCCAGACCCCCGTGTTGTTTTAGGAGGCAGGTTTTCGTCCAGTTAACTTTGCATTTACCTCCAGATAGTTGCTGGTCCCCTGCCCATAGGAATTTTTTCCGGATTTTGTCTATATCCTGGAGCACCTCTTTACTCGGTTTGATAGCTGTAAGAAAATATACCGGTTGTGCCGAGAGGACCGATTTTGTGAGGGTTATTCTGCCGGCTTGTGTTAGCTGACGACCCGTCCATGCTGATAGCTTACCGGCCAGTTTATCAATGAGAGGTTGGAAGTCAATTTTCCTCAGGCGCCTCGTCGTGAGGGGGATGCCCAGATAGCGTATTGGGAAGGTTGTTCTTGTCGCCGGCATATCACTAAGTAATTGGTCCAAGAAAGGCTATGTTGTTGTTGTTGTAGTACTATTGCATACAAAATCCATGATGTACTCTCACTGGTGGTCTTGCAGTATATATGCATGAATCTTTATCAGTTAAAGCCTTACTGGAATGAGCAGGTAGCATTGATAGACTCCAAAGGAACTAGCAGCAAACAGAGGAGCAAAATCGCCGTTCACAGAGCACTCAAAGCAATGTTTTGTAGTTATTTTTTTAGGATTTAATTTTTATTTACATGTAGCATAGCAGCGGTTAAAATGGAAGCAGTTTTATGTGCAACTATTTAAAAGGTATACGAGTCTATGGACAACTGCGGGCTTTACAGTGACAGAGATAACAGAAGGGTGAGATGTTGGAGGAAGCTGAAATGGTCAAGGGGAGATACATTCAATTTTGATAGCAGAGCAGCCGAATAGAAGCTGTTCATCAACAAGCATTCATGACATCTTGGTTGATTGAATCTTGAGTCATACAGAGGGTAGCATCCGTATTCCCCTCGCTCCTGCAGCAAAATCCCCCATCTCCATGACGTACGTTGAAGTGCTTGTTTCAGCTCTCAGCAATCCTTTCATTCCTGTCATTAATACAGAGATCACTGTTGTGCACCATGCTAGTATTTTAGAGCAGCCTACACCATGATCCGGTGAAGGGGAAAACTGCTATCAACAGGCACATCATTAGTGGCATTTCTCTCACCCTCTTTCTAATTCTTGTTGAAGGACGTCCCAGGCCCTGTCCTATTCCATCACCGGTGCCGGCAGCAGCATGCACGTCTGTAACTTCATCCTCCCTAGTCGCTGCAGACTGCGCCTTCTTGCTATAACTAGTGTTGCAACATGAGAATTATTTGTTCATACTCTCCTCGTTGTCCAAGATTTCGTTTACTGACGGCAGGGGCGTGCCGATCTAGAGGCGAGCTGGCGTTGTCACCGTGGTACCGAAACTGTGGGTTTTCATGTTACTAAGGAATGAAGTAGCAGCATGCTAGTCATGCACTCATGCTTTTAGTTTGCAGCTCGTGAATGTCAAACCAATGATGTGCATTGACAGGAGGACAGACACTACACAGAGCTATGAATCATTGTTTATAAGGAGTTTGCAACTGTAGGGTGGTTGGAAGAAAGAGTTTATGGACATGTGTCCAGTGAATGAGAAAGAAAACCAGAGACTGGGTGAGAGGTTAGAGGACGCTGATTGCTTAAGGGGCCGAACAACATCAAACTGTATCAGGGTCCAGGGCCATACATTTATTTGCTTGTGTGCTGTTTCTTTCTTATTCGTGCTCACAGGTTTTATTTCAATTCGTGGTGGAAGGCAGTAACATAACACTACTTCAATTCACTATACAAAATGACTTGACGTAAGAAGAATCAATGACCAACAACACGGGCAGCTATGCATTCTTTTTTTGAGGATGCACACTTCAGTGGATGTTTTGGATTGCTTTGAAATCCTAAAAATTGAGAGACAATAGATGAATACAGATGCCTTTCGTTCCACTTCAATCCACTTCTATCCAAACAAGCCCAAAGGCATTCTGTATTAGAATCAACTTCTATCCAAACAAGCCCAAATGTATTAATCAAAGTAGTTTCTTGTCGTAATGTTGATTTGCTGCTAATGCATACAAAACCAATGATATATTTGCTCAGAGGGCAGGAAATAAGAAATATCAAATATATACCCATATGAGTCTTATCAATTACTACAATGACCAAGTAGCGTAAATGGTCTCAAAAGGAACTAGCACAAAACAGAGGAGCAATTCTCTATCCATAGAGCACTCAAAGCGTGGTTTTTGACTGATTCATTTGGGTATTAAGTTTATATTTAGCCATGGCACAGTACGTACTGGCGAATGAAATGAATGTTTTTCTATGTTTAACTGTGCAAAACTATTAAACTTTATGGACAGCAGCAACTTTACAGTGACAGAGAAAATAGACAAGGGTGAGATGTTGGAGGAAGCTGAAATGGTCTAGGGAGTTATGGCCAATTTCGAGAGCAGAGCCATCGATCAGAAGCTGTTCCTCGGCATGCACACTGTTTGACGAGATTTTGTGGAAGGTTTTTTGTACAAATCTTTCAAATATGATCATATGAGCTATATATGTAATATGTGCCATCTCTCTAAGAAATGAAAAGAAGTAAGAAGGGAGAAAGGAAACAAGCTAGCAAGGACTAAGGCCCCCTTTGGCACGGCTCATCCCAAAACGGCTTCACCGGTGAAGCCAAAGCCGGTGAAGCCAAAAAAACTGGCTTCACCCGGCTTCTAGTTCATTTTAGTCCCGGCTTACAAAACGGCTTCACGCTACAGTGTCTCGATTTGCGTGAAATAGATGAAGCCAAAGCTGAAATAAGCCGTGCCAAAGAGGGCCTAAGCTTCACGTGCAGGCTTGTACATTAGGTGGCGCAAGTGGCGTGACTGCACCGGGCCACCAATTTTGAGGGGCCACCCTAAGCAACAATTAACCCACAAATATATATGTTACAATCCAGCATCTTCCACGTCAAGCCAGTCAAGTCAATAACTCGTAACCCAGACAATCAAATCAGGCATTTACGAAAATCAGGCATTTACGAAAAAAGAGTCTCTAGTTATGACGTCTCACCTTCAATCCACAACTACGGCACGAGACTGATGCGCAGATGCAATCAGCATTTAGTGAAATTGCAACTTAGCACAAGCTTGCGAGGCATTAATGATTATGGTAATGTATAACTACATTTTTCTTATTTGTATCTTCGAAATAT
Organism: Setaria viridis; assembly: GCF_005286985.2. Classification (NCBI taxonomy): domain Eukaryota; kingdom Viridiplantae; phylum Streptophyta; class Magnoliopsida; order Poales; family Poaceae; genus Setaria; species Setaria viridis. Next base: position 32,912,905 of record NC_048270.2, read on the forward strand.
GGAGCCCAGTTCGTGTTTGCACCAGGACCACGTACCTAAACTTAGGTACGGGCCTGTTCACGTGGTATGTGCACGGTGAGGCAGTACAGCCATATGCATGTATGATCCTTTAATCTTAGTTAGTCCACATGACAGCCGTCGTTACGCACGGCGTCCCTATATGTGTACAATAAGTATTGTCATACATGTCTCTGCTTCCTACCTCTGTACGATTCGTCTCTACCTAGTTAATTAGGTCCACATCACAAGAAACTGCCTGGCCACCGAGTTAGAGATAATGATCAAGTCTGAAACTGCAGATAGATATTATCCAACTTGGCCGGCAAACAAGGAACGGCGCCGCAGATATCGTTGCTTCAAAACAAAGCTGCGGTGGCGCCCGATGGGATGCCCGGGGCAGCTACGTACCCTAGCCCCGTTGCCCATGCATCAGGCTCTCGGTGCCACCAGGATATCAGACCGCCACCCATCAACAACAAGAGACGCGGAGCCCAGAGGACCTTGACGCCGCCATCTCGTCATCGGCGGCTCGCTGTCCGCTGACATCGCCCGGAGACCGCGCCGGAGCCTAACCCAAGCCAAAGAAGACATCGACCAAGGGAGAAGGAAGCCATGCATATGGCCCCCCTATTGACCGACGTTGCAGCAGGTTGATGGGTTGATCATATTCACGTCTCCTATTCCTATTTTGCATCTTGCAGGGAGCATGCATGTCGCCGTGGTGCCCTGCATCCGGATTCCGAGCGAAGGACGTGGAGCTGCACTGGGGACGATGGGGACAAGCCTTGAGCCAAGCTCGTGATCACCTCGGTACACGTCCACCTGTGGAGCGGCACCACCGCCATGGCCGCCCGCGAACCGATGATGTGGACGGGGCAAGACTATCGGAGCACCAGGAGTGGTGCCGGACGCGATCGGCGCCGTCCAGGAGGAGCCGTGGGACAGCAACGCCGTCCCGTTCGTCCGCAGGCCGGGAAGCTTTCAACGACCCCTCCTCCATCCGTCTGCATGCGTCTCAAGAACGACACACTCCAACAGGGCCGTCGTCCATCACCGCCAAGTCGGCGAACTCCTCACGTCCATCATCGACTACTCGCCGTCGATCATTGCCACTCTGCCGGTGGCAGCCGTCCGTCCTGGCCGCCGGGATGCTAAGCGTTGGAGGCACAAGAAGCTGATGGAGGAGTCGGACCATGACGCCGCCCAAGACGTCATTGCGAGACGGCCGGACGTCCTCAAGAGAACGATGTGCTGCCGCCGACACCCCACGTCTGCCAGCATGGAAGAACAGCACCAAGACAGCGTCAACACCGCGGAGCTACCAGAGGCGATGCTGGGGCGACAAGACGGCGGACGACTACAACGCCGCGAGGCTGTCGGCCGGGCCACACAGGGACAATGCTGCCCCCAAGAGTGGTGACGCCGCCGTCCCCGCAGGGTTGCTTGAGAAGACGATGACGACGCCGCGAGGCTCCCCAGTGACGACAAGACGGCACCGCGGACGATGGCGACCACGCCGCAAGGCTGCCGAGATGTGCCGAGGACGACAAAATGATGCCATCAACGGAGATGATGTCGCAAGAGGCTGCCGGGATGCGCCGAGATGACGATACGGCGCTGCCGATGATGAAGACACTGCGAGGCTGCCGGGACGGGGAGCGGCGCCAAGACGATGCCACTGCTACCAGTGGCGCCATGGAGAAGACGAAGATGATGCCGGGCTGTCAGGAGTGACGGAGTAAGGCACCGGGACGTACACCAACACAACGCTACCCCTGCGGGACGACACGTGATCGTGGGATCGTCGAGCAAGTTTCGGTGTCAACCGCCCATGCACCTGGACACGGCTGCAGGCACATTCACACGTGCCTACGTGCATAGGCCGTACACCACCAGAAGAAAGTAAACTTATGGAGACATGCATCTACACGTACAGATGCGTCACCTTTACAAGCTAGCAAGTAATCAAGATTGCAACGTGAGGATTTCTACAAGTAAGGTGCTCTAGCTGCTGCCCTACTTGAAGGCCATCCCTCGACGGCCACCTCAACCTCGACGACCAAGCTGCCGAGATGTCGCTGACCGGTCCAGCTACACACCTACACCGATTGTGCATCTACTACCTCTACATTGACTACTACGTGTTGTGCGGCACCGACGAGGCGGACGACGCGGGAGGGGGAAGCTGATGTTCCAACTCTGCGACACCTTCCTATGGGCCGGTGTGGCCTCCTTTTTCAACAACTTCTACTTCGACGATGCTGCCGGAGCGTCCATGACAGTTCAACTACACGTCTTCCTCATGCATGCTTATCAACAACATCGACTACACCGCCGTTCGCGACCCACAAGGCCAGACGGCACGGGCGAAGCTGATGCTCCAGCTGCGCTACACTAGCTCATGGACACCGATGAGACCATGGATGACGCCAACGCCCACCTCTACACCAACACCACATATGAACGGAGAACGTGAAGCGAAAATCAAAGATGACGACAACAGCAGTGGAATCGGAGGTACTCCGCAAGGTAATTAACCGGGAGCTTTCCGAGGTCCTGTGAACCAGAAGATCTCATCGTCCAAGTCGGATCTTCCCAACGGCACGCTATGGAGTGTACATATGTGTATTAGGCACCGGTATTTGTATTTTATTAAATATGACTAAAGCGCGTGTTTCCCTAATCTTTGTCTATTTATTTTTTTTTGCCCGCACTCTTCCCCACGCAGAGAAAATCTTAGTGATTTTTCTCCTTGAACACACATGAGTGCAGCAGAAGGTCCAAAAACCTTCTTCCCGTAGAGAGTCGAACCTAGCATAAAGGAAGGAAGTGCAAGGAGCTATCAAGGAGAGATGAGAAAAAAAGAGAAAATCGGCACCGTATGTTCTTACCATTTCATGGAGTGGAACTTGGGGTAGTCCTATTTGATTCGAAACATTTACGAACTGGAACAAATTGCACACCGAACAGATCAGTTTGTCTGGAGTGTAAGCACAGATGTTTGGCACTGGCTAGCAAGATCTCCGTGTATGGCTCCATGCTATATATGTGAAGATTATGCATACTTTAGTAAACATTACTGTACTAACAAGGCACTAGTTATTGGTTAAGCTACAATTTCTATTCATTAAGTATTCCATTTCATATAGAAATCGAATTATGAAATGATGCATTAATATATTAAAATAATTTGGCACTAAAATGAAGTGCATAATAAGGACCAATACTTTCCGAGTCATGTGTACATAACCAAATGAGCATTGTAGTCATGTTTTTTGTTTGCTGCTAATGCATGCCAAGCCCATGATGTACTTGTGTAGGACAGCAGGAACAATACAAATGCATGACTTTTATCGAACTACAATGATCAGGTAGCATTGATAGCTCGAAAGGAACAACCAGAAAACAGAGGAGCAACATCTATATTCATAGAGAACTTAGAGCAATGTCTTGATGTGATTCCTTTCAAGATTTGTTTTATGTTTACATGTAGCCCGTTACATTGGCAGTATTAGGTGCAACCGTGCAAAAGAACATTAGTTTACAGAAAAATATATATCTACATTGACAGAGAATAAGAGACATGTGAGGAGATGTTGGAGGAAGCTGAAATGCCTAAGGGAAAAATGGTCGTTTTGGATAACAGAACCGTTGAACAGAAGCCATTCCTCAATGTGGGCACATGATGTCCAGGGCAGTAGGGCCAACAACCTCATTTGCTTCAACCATTGCATCTGTGTTCTGTTTTCCCTGTGCAGCTGTATGTGCAAACTCCACGACATCGTGGAGAGTGCCCCTGGTATAACTGCTTTAATAGCCAAGGAAAGCAAACTTATTCAGTTTCCATATGGATCGCAATGTTGAAATTTTTAGTACCAAACAAATGTTAACCAATGGTCTCTCAGTATGGAAATACGGGGGGTAACCCTGTTCAATGGACAGTAACATTCATGGGAGATCCACACATTTTCTGAGGAAGCACACTTCAGTAGATCTTTTGAATCGCTTCAAATTGTAAAATTTGAGAGAAACAGATGAATGCAGATGCCTTATAGGTCATGTCATACAAGAATCAAATTAGCATGCTCGCCATGATTTAGTTTGCCACTATTGCATTCAAAACCCATGATGCACTGCCACTGGTGTGGTTGGCAGGCAGTATATATGCATATGAGTCTTTATCAGTTAAGGGAATGACGAGGTAGCATTGATAGACTCGAAAGGAACTAGCCGCAAACAGAGGAGAAACATCTCCGTTCACAGATACCTCAAAGCAATGTTTCGTAGTTATTCATTCGAGGATTTATTTTTTATTTACATGTAGCGTACTGGAGGGTAATAAAATGGAGGCAGTTTGATATGCAACTGTGTAAAGGCTATACGAGTTTATGGACAACTCCTGGCTTTGCAGTTACATCTAGTGAGAAGGAGTCTCTTCGGAGATGTTGGAGGAAGCTGAAATGGTCAAGGGCAGTACCGTCGATTTTGATACCAAAGCCGCCGAACGGAAGCCGTTCATCAACAATCATTGATGACACCTGGGTCGATCGGTGGAAGCATTCCAGAGGCGACCTGGCGATGTCATTGTCGCAGCTACACGGTGATTCTTTCATGTTACTAAGGAAGGAAGTAACAGCAATGCTAGTCATGAACTTATGCTTTTAGTTTGCAGCTCATGAATGCCAAACCAATGATGTGCATGGGCAGGACATAGAGCAATTAACTCCACGAAAAATAAAGAGCCACTCTTAATTCACTGCTTATAATATAAGGAGGGTAGTTTGAAGGAATTTATAGACATGCGCAAGTTTCCAGTGAACGAGGAATTAATTAATGAAAAACAGGGAGTAGTGAGAGGTTGGAGGAGGCTGATTAATTCCTGAAGGGACCGTATATAACAACATCAAGGGTAAACTTATTTGCTTGTGTCTTTCTTATTCACATTTGTGGTGGAAGGCAAGAACATATATATAGAAAATTACTTCAATTTGGCTATATGAAGAACTTGACATAAGACAAATAAACGACCAACAACATGGACAGATATGCATTTTTTGTGAGGATGCACACTTAGTGGAACTTTTGAATTACTTTGGAATCGTAAAATTTGAGAGACCACAGACGATGAATGCAGATGCCTTCAAGGTCATTACGTACAAGAATCAAATTTAGTCACAAGTTTGTTCAAGGGTCTATACTAACGAACTGAATCGATTGGAGTAAAACACAACCGGAAACAGTATATATGCCGAGTGCCTGATGGTTTGCCGAGTATCCATCGGGCTCTCGGCAAAGATGCAGTTTGCCGAGTGCCGCCAGAGAAACACGCCGCAAAACTCTGGCACTCTGCAAAAAACCTCTTTGCTGAGTGCTGGAAAGAAAACACTCGGCAACTAGGAACGAAACACTGGGTAAACATTAGGCACTCAGCAAACATTAGCCACGTGTGCCGGCTGTGCACCAGCCGTTAGCGGGAATGCCGACTGTTAGCACTTTGCTGAGTGTCCGTTAGTGACACTCGTCAAAGACAAGGTTTGCTGAGTGTTTTTCCACGGCACTCGGCAAAGACTTAAGTTTGTCAAGTGCTTTTTATTAGCACTCAGCAAAATAATAAATTTTTTTCCTCTCTTGCCCTCCAAGCTTTTTTTACTCTCCACATACAACATGTGGTACTCCATGTTAAAATTTGGTATATTTCTCAATCTGTTTGCTATATTTAATTAATTTATTACATGTGGTACTATGTGAAGTGTAAATCCTCTAGGTTCTTGGAGGTAGACTATGGTGACGGTCAGAGAGGCGGCTCGCAATTCCCGTGAAGATCCTACGGTACCTTCCATTCATACCGAGGATCCAACGGCTTTATATGACTGAGGAATCTGCGAAACAGATGACATGGCACAAATACGGACGTTGATACAATCCTGAGAAGCTGGTACATCCATCAGATGGTGAAGCAAGGACGAGATTTGATGTGATTCATTGTGAGAAAGCTCTAGAGGCTTGTAATGTACGTGTTGCGCAATAGATGGGTTCAATCCTTATGGAATGGTGGCTGCCCCGTACACTTGTTGGCCCATGTTCGTTATCCCCCTCAACCTCTCCCCGGTATCCTCTTTCAACGATAGAACATATTCTTGTCGTTGATAATTCTTGAACATCTGGGGAATAATATGTGTGTACATGGAGCCTCCGATTGATGATTTGGTCCATGCTCGGGAGGAAGGGGTATGGACATACGACCGAGCTACAAAGATAAACTTCAAAATGCATGTTTGGTACCAGTAATCCCTGCATGACTTGCCGGCGTATGGGATATTCTGCGGTTAGTGTGTTCACAGGAAGTTCCCATGCCTAGTATGCAAGGCGTCTATGAGGTTCATTTGGTTGATTAAGGGTGGCAAGTTTTCTTCGTTTGACAAACATCGACAATTCCTCCCTCTTGACCATCCATTCAGATGAGACATCAAGAACATTACGAAAGATGTCGTAGTTAAAGACCATGCACTGTAGATGATGATTGGTGCCGCAGTTCGCGCTCAATTAGACGCTCTTGAGGTCAATGAACAAGGAGATGGTTTTCTCGGATATGGTGAGCAACATGCCTGGACTCAGAAGTCGTACTTGTGGAACCTCCCCTATTTTGATGATCTTCTTCTTCCACGTAACATCGATGTAATGCACATTGAAAAGAATGTCGTCGAGGCAATTTTTGGTACAATCATGGACATTTCTGATAAGACAAAGGATAACATTAAGGCTAGAGTGGATCAAGCGAGGTTATGCAATAGACTAAATCTAGACATGGCGCCTCCTAGAAGCGGCAAGTCATGGAGAAAGCCTAGCTAAGGCCGATTTCATCCTAACCAGGGCCTAAAGGAGGGAAGTACTAGAATGGTTCCAAATGTTAATGTTCCCAAATGGGTATGTACAGAATTTGAAGAGGGGAGTGAACTTAGCTACTATGCAAATCAACGGGCTCAAGAGTCATGACTACCACATATGGCTTGAGCGGCTACTTCCGATGATGGTTTGAGGCTATGTCCCTGAGCATGTCTAGCTAGTGCTGGCGGAGTTGAGCAATTTCTTCTGCCAGCTTTGTGCTAAGAAGTTATCTCGTACCGTGGTTGTAGACATGGAAAGAATGACGCCTATGTTGCTTTGTAAGTTGGAGAAGATCTTTCTACCGGCTTCTTCAATCCGATGCAGCATTTGATTTTGCACCTCCCGTATGAGACATGAATGGGGAGGCTATGCAGGGTTGTTGGTGCTATTCAATTGAGAGATGTCAAAAGGTTCTTCGAACTAAATGTAAAAATAAATGCAAAATTGAAGCATCCATCGCAGAAGCATACATTCTGGAGCAGGTGTCAAACTTCACAATAGAATACTATGCTTACAACATTCCTAGCGTGTATAATCCACCCCCTCATTATAATGCTGGCGAAGGTGAATCGAACCTTAGCATTTTCCAAGGGCAACTCGAAAGTGCAAGTGGTGCGACCCACAAGACCTTGAAACATGAAGAGTGGCACACTATCATGCTATATGTGTTGACCAACCTATCTGAAGTGGAGCTATACACGCGGTAAGTTCTCAACAAACTTGTTCTCGAGTAGTCACTATTCGCCGTCCAACTCCCTTGTTTCTCGTTGGTATAGGAAATTTCATCGTCAATTCTGGCGTGAATCAAGGGAACCTACCCCGTAGGAAGCTGAGACCCTTCTCAGAGAGGGTGCGGGAAATGGAATGTCCGATTTCATTTCTTGGTTCAAACAGAAGGTACTATCCAATTTAGGTCGTACTTAGTTTGACATTACAAGTTGCTCGTATGTGCGAATAATATAACAAACTACCCTGCTTGAACTTGCAGGGCCAAACCGATGCATCTATGAGTGCCGAGTTGAGACAGGTTGCCGATGGCTATGCCTATAGGATCAGGTCATTTACTGGTTATGACGTGAATGGATATCACTTTCACACAACAAGGCACGAGCAGAGTCGGCCCAATCAAAGAACCACAAATACCAGAGTTTTTACGCCAGACTTTGATGGGGTCGAGTATTACGAAAGAATTGAAGAAATATACGAACTCATGTTTCATGGTTGCAAACCTCTTAATCCTATCATATTCAAATGTCATTGGTTTGATCCTGAAGTAGTGAGACGGACCCCTAATCTTGGGCTAGTTAAAATTCGACAATCATCCATCTTACTAGGAGACGATGTCTATATTGTGGCTCAATAGGCCACACAAGTTTATTATCTTTCATACCCGTGCAAACCGACGACCGTCTTAAGGGTTGGGATGTTGTGTACAAGGTATCACCACACGGTAAACTACCTATCCCAAACAATAAAGATTACAACATAGACCCCAACACATATGACAGAGAGTTCTTTCAAGAAGATGGGCTTGAAGGGAGTTTTGAGATAGACTTAACCGAAGCGATCGAAATGGAAGTAGACAATGAAAGGGTTGCTGACGAGGATGCTGGAGACGAGGTTCAGAAGGTGAATGACTTAGAATTACTTCAACCATTACATTTAGGCAATGACAGTGATGACGACATTCCTCCTTCAGAGCACGGGCATGATTATATCGACACGTGTGATAGTGATGATAAGACTTATGATCCAGCTAATCCCGATCATGGTGATTATTTCTAATAGATGTATGATCCGTACTAATTGATTTATTATTTGTCATACCATGTTAATTTTTAAGTATGTTTTGTTTATTTTGCATCTATTTCCAAGTATGTTTTGTTTATCTGTGCTAATTGGTTTACTCTTTTTAATTGCTGATGATTGAACAATGGTGGGTGGTATGAGGAAGATAACATTGCTTTACAAAAAAATGACCGGTGCAGCGTCAAGGTCCAATGCAACTGAGGAGTCAAGGAGGGGTCGAGGGAAGGGTGGGGCAGGGGTCGAGGGAACGGTGGAGGCAGGGGTCAAAGGAAGGCTTGAGCAAGGCCACCGTCGCCTGTAGCTTCGTTGTCATCGTCGTCATCGGAGTCCAAGGAGGAGGTGCTTTCCACGCACGCCTTTGGTGATGAGGAGCAGGTACTGGTGGAGCAGGACCAGTTGGAGGAGGTAGCAGGGGGTTCCGCTTCCTCTAGGTAAGTAACTTTAGATGTTATCACTAATTTTTCATTTGATATGTTGAAAATCACAATAGAAACTAATAATTTATCTCAATCACTTGGGCAGAGGTTGGATGATGGTTGGTGGGGGTGATCACAAACACCATGTCAACGGCATCCTAGGTCTTTTGTGCAGGCTACACTTCCCTGGCCTGGTTGAGTTTGGCGGAATAGAGGAGCCGGCCTACACGTGGGACCACTACGTCGCCATCCCCGATTTACCTGATCAGGATGGCAGGGTATTCACCAGCAAGGCGGATCGGGTGAAGGCTGAGATGTGGGTAATTCTTTCTCGCACTACATTGTTGAATACATCGCATTCATTGGATATTCTTGAAATAATGACTGGATACATTGCGTCTATATGCAGGATATCTTTAGATACCAGGAGGGATACGAGGCCAGGGTGGCTCACAAAGCCTGTTATAAACTCATGAAGGACATGGCATTATGAGGCATGCATCCAGGCCATCGTGACATACTATGCTACCTACAGAAACATGAAGATCAATAAAATTGATGCAAGAAATATGAAGCTGACCCGGGAAGAACACCTAAAGGTAAATATAGAACATTAATACTTATTTTTTCTGAGATTAAGTACGCTTAATTTGATCTTCTTATATGTCATATACTGACGTAGGTGCCTCAGTGGTGGTGCGCCTAGCATCTCCGATGCTGGGTACACATGGTGGACAAATGGTGCGACCCCGAGTGGGAGGAGACGCACAACGCTTATTGGGAGCAGTGTTTGCTGATGCTAGGTGCACCACACCATCAAGCCAACCTCAACCTCGACAAATACATGGCTAGATGGGTACAAGAATTCATTTCCAAATTCTAACGCTCAATTCTGCATAATTTCTAATCATATTGCTATTTTTTTTGTAGTCATCGTCACATGGTGGCCAGCCTTGCTCCTCCTTCATGGCATTTGCTTTGGCCCATAGGGGCAAGGCGACATCCGATGTCTCCTACAACCCAGAGGACCCACCCTCGGCATATAGCAACGCGACCGTCCACAGCTGCCTCAATGAATACACATCAATGGCCAGGGAGCTCCATGGGCTAGAGTAAGATCCGAGCACCCAGAACCTTGATGGCGAAGTCGTCATGAGGGTGGGAGGAGACAAGAAGCATGGCCGGTAGTGGATTTGGCGACAGCACACTTGACACGACCACTACTCCCACTGGCTCCCAGATTTGAGCAAGTAGCACGAGCTCGAGCCCGGCGATACACCCACAGCCGGACACTGCACGGTTCCAGATGGAGACACTCCAGGTCATTTCTGTTTTATTCATCGTTCATTGATTTTTACATACTTTTGCTGTGCATTGTAACATTGGGATGAAATATTGTAGGCCCATCTTGAAGAAGAGAGGAGGCAACGGGAGGAGATGGCGACGAGGATGGAGGCTAATCGGCAGAGGTAGGTGGAAGAGTGGCAGAGGATGGAGCAGATGTTTCAGTAGAGGCTGGAGGCCGAGCAGCAGAGGATGGAGGCAGCTCAGCGAAGGCATGAGGAAGAACATCGGCAGAGGATGGAGCAGATGTTTCAGTATATGCGGGTCTTTCTGAGAGGATGGGTCAACCTGCACCACCGATGCTATTCCCACCTTGTCAACCTCCTACAACTACTCCTGTGAGTCACTTGACAACCTTATAATGCAGAATCAATCTATACTTTTTTATGTACACCTATACTAGTTTGTTTTATAATTGCCTAACTAGTGAAGAATGACAATAAGATATAATATATATGAACTCGAACAAACCTGAACAACCACAAGCTTCTGCCACTTATCTAGCACATATGTTGTCCCAATGGGGTTTTCTCCATAATGTCTAGTGATATACTTTTTTCTTAAGAAGCTAGATTTATTCTCCATTAACAATTTCATGAGTACCTCTGCGCTATCATTATTATGTATGTTTCTTCAGCAAGGAAAAGCATATATACATATATATATATATATATACAAATACAAAAACACACGTTGGATAGACCAGAAATTTCCATGTCGTTTAGTACTAACTACTTTAGAACAGCACATTAAAAATTGCAGAACCCACCTCTATGTTTGCATGAATGGCCCCTGCCATCAAATCTACCCATCACCCCATAGTTAAAGGCCGATCTACCAAGGCGGTCACACGCCATTCCTACTAGTTAAATCCTTAAGCTGACATAAATTCTTACAATGTTATTCTTCTCCTTTGTGCAGAATCAATCGGCGGCATCGAATGTACCTCATGACCCAGATTTGTCGTAGTGGTTCCCAGAGCCTCCTCAATGACTTTACTTGCATTTTGTGGATTACTTGTGACTACTTGTGATGCTTGTGACTATTTGTGGTTGTGGTTATTTGCATTTATGTGTTGTCGATATCTATTTGAACTGCCTGTGATGCTTATTGTGAATTTTGTGTGATGCCAGTGATGTTTGTTTGAGTGGGGTACGTGACCGAACAATAAGAACATGGAATTTACACTCGGCAAAGAGACCAATTTCTGTGCATTCTGGGCAATTTTTGGCCTCTTTGCCAAGTGTTACTGGCCTCTTTGCCGAGTGTCACTGTGACACTCGGCAAAGAGGCCAAATTCTGGCCCCGGACGTGAAGGTTTGCCGAGTGTCGGCGTGAAAACACTCGGCAATGTTTTGAACTTTGCCTAGTATTTTTGCAATGACACTTGGCAAAGCCACCGTCACCGTCTGCTCGCCGTCCCGTAACATTTTTTTGCCGAGAGTCAATTTAGCACTCGGCCGACTTTGCTGAGTGCCCGACAAAAAACACTCAGCAAAAAGCTGTTGGCTGTTAAAATTGATGCCGAGTGACGTTTGCTAAGTTTGCCGAGTGTTTTTGGAGCTTTGCGGAGTGCCAGGGGCACTCCGCAAAGCTACTGTATCCGTAGTGAAATGAACCTTTTTCTCTTATAGGAAAATGTATGATTGGATAAAAGTTTTGTGAGGACACAACATATGGATGCCTTCCTGATCACAACGATAACCTTTCATTCCCAGTCAACATGACTTTCAGTCTATGATGTTCAAAGATTTAGTTTGATTCATGTATTGACGGATCGGAGGGAGTATAAGTTTGTTATGAAAAAAATCCCATATATGCATGAGAGAGCAGCACAATGTGATTATTGTGTGTATATAAAACCGGCCTTGATACTGTGCAAAACCGGCCATTGTTTGCATGTCAGGTCAAAATACATCCCTGAAGCATATGCTAAAAATAACAAAAATCTTAAATTGTCACTTTCCAACATTTCAGTCGACTAAAATAGCATATTGAAAATAAAAAGAGAAAAATTTATGGTGTCACTTCCCATTTTTGTGTCAAAAAGAAAAGCCTGCAATGTTGAATGCGAACATGCATGATGCTAGCGTGCTACAAAACGTTGAGAAACATACAAAAAGAGAAAAACAACAGAGAAATTTCTTTGATCAAATTTCTGAGCTTGCATTGGGTGATCAAATTTCTCATGCAAAATGGCTGCAATGATCGGCAGAGAGTTTCTCGTTCCTCATGCTTTATTATGTAAATCTAATATAGTTATCTGATAGGAACCTTTCTTGCTGTTTAAGGAGTAAGACCTTGTGAAATGTGAAAGAAGTTTGCAGCAGCTGTGAACTGAGAAGGTGAAAGTCATTCACATGATACTCGTGCGCTTTCACAAAATGGATGGCTTAGAACTGTGCAGTAGCTAGATCATTTTTTTCAGGCCAACAGGGGTGATTACATTGTGGTTATGTGAAATCACAGGTAAATATATGGAACATTTGGGGGAAGTGTACAAAGTTGCAAAACATTTGAGTTCATAACAGAGGCATGTCGTACCTTGCAAATGTAGCAGTGTGCCACTCATGCTTCATCACGGCGACATGACCAGTCATTTCGATGGGGGCTGCATGGGCTGTGGTTTATTCTCCCAACAATGCAGACTGAAAAACTGTCTGAACTGCGGAAGTGCAAACTGCAGCGAATAACAATGTGATGACTTGATTTTGGTAATCCACTGGCCGGACAGATATCGCGCGATAAAAAAGGAACCGGACAGATATCCGCGTGTCATAATATAAATAGCACTGGAAGCTATGTCTTCAGCAACAGATTTTTCAGAAAAATGGCATGGAAAACAACAAATGTTTTTGTAGATACGTGATAGGCAACAGAGTTTCTTAAGATGGAGGTGGGAACTGAAGAACGATGGTCATTTGATCAGCCTCAACAGCTTTTCCCAATCTCGCCATGCAATTTGGCGACCAAAGTACCATCTAGCATGGCAAATACATTGGATCGGTGAAAAATTATCATGCTGTAACTTTAGGACTAAGCGTGTGAAAGGGTGGGATCTTGAGGAAATGTGAGGGGAAATGGATTAAGCATTGTCACACTGTGTATTGTGTAATCGATGGAGCTAATTCTTTTCTTGTACTTTGTTCTGCTCCACTACTAATAAAAGGAAAGAATAAGCACTGTTTCATTTGCTGGAAACTTATAAAATTTGCTCCTTGGCTTGTCTGACAATCTTGCAGTTATCTTAATAAAGCAAAATAAAAAAAGGTGGGTCATATCGTACAAGAATAAAATAAGCATGCTCGTCATGATTTTGATTTGCTACTAATACATACAAAACCCATGATGTGCTTGCACACCAGGGCAGGCAATATAAATACGTACGAGTCTTATCAGTTACTGAAATGACCAGGTAGCATAGACAGACTCCAATTGTGCAACTGGTGGAAAACAAAGGAGCAACATCTTTGTTTCACATAGCAATTAAGCAAGTTTTTGGAGTGATTCTTTTGAGGATTTAGTTTTGTTTAGATGTAGAATGGTACTCGCTGATAATATAGAGCCAGAGTTTTACGTTTAATATAGTGTGTAAACCTATTTCGGTTTACGGACAGCTGCAGCTTGATATTGACAGAGAAAACAGACCAGGGTTAGATGTTGGAGGAAGCCAAAATGGTCTTGGGAAGTATGCTAAATTTGGACAACAGAGCCATAGAACAGAAGCCGTTTCTCAGCATGTAGATATGAAGCCTGGTGCAAACAATCTCAATCTCCTTATACTGTCGGTGTGCAGTGTGCACCGAGGCAGATCTCCCCCTACAGTATGGTGGGCTGTCGGCATCAAGCGGCTGAGCGGGACCGAGCGAAGAAGACGATGAACAGAAAGCAACGCTGAATTGCTGATGCACCTGGACGCGGTACGATAGATTAATTGGAGTAGCCCAATAGATAGACAACAGCCCAACAAGGCAACTGCCCCCAAAGCCTCAAACATTTTGTGCTGTGTGCTTATTTGTTTTACCAACAGAGGATCTTACTGATTCATTTCAAAATTAGCAGGTTAGTTCTTTAATTTTAGCTCATGGATCTTGGTGCATGTTGAATTCATAAAATATATTATGGTGTTATAGACTTAGCTACCTGTTGTGGGAGATATCACATTCAACCTTTAAATATGCCATTCATTAACCATTCTTCCTCTTATTTGTTTAATTTCAATAAGAATGTGGCGGGTGAACGGAATATTTTCTACTGATCAAAACATGTGGGGGTGACAACTGATTGTCGATCATGTTGTGCCTGCCGGCAACCCGGCATTGATAACGCGTGAAACCGGCCATTGTTTGCCTGTCCGGTCAAAATAAATCCAGGAAGCATGCTAGAAATAAGAAAAATCATACATTGTCACTTTCCAACATTTCAGTCGACTAAAATAGCGTGTTGAAAATAAAGGAGAAAAATTTGTGGTGTCACTTTCCCATTTTCGTGTCAAGTAAATCAGGGAACGTGTTGAAAAAAAGAAATGCCTACAATGTTCAATGCTAACATGCATGCTAAAGTGCTACAAAACGTTGAGAAGCATACAAAAAGAGAAAAACACGAAAGATTGATCGAGTACCTGGACATCTGGATGTGACCGGCCGAATCATCCAGGGAAAAGAACACCAGCCGCAAAAACGTGTGGGCACTGATGATGAGTCAATCCATTTTACTGCTAGGATTGACTTGACATGTAAACTGCAAAGAACAGCAAAAGATATAGCTCCGGCTTGTTTATCTGGTAATAACACATTTGCTCGGGAAACATTCCTCCGCAGCCATGCTCGCCATCGTCCTTCTACTTCTCGGTCTCTCGGCAATGGCCACCACCACCACCGAGCCCTGGTCGATCTGCGACAACACCGGCAACTACTCCGCCAACAGCAGGTACCAAGCAAACATTCAGCTCCTATCCTCCACGCTCCCCACCAACGCCTCCTCCTCACCGCTGCGGTTCGCCATGAGCTCCGTCGGCACCGCACCGGACACCGTCCACGGCTTCGCGCTCTGCCGGGGTGACACGCCAACGCCTCCACCTGCCTGGCCTGCCTCGCCGCGGCGTTCCCGGAACCGGAAGCTCTGCGGCAGTGCGGGCGCAACAAGCAGGTGATCGTCTTCTACGACTCGTGCCTCCTCCGATTTGCCGGCCAAGATTATAACAGCCACGTGAGCACGCCGACTACCGGCGGCCGCGCGTGCCCCGTGATGACCGCGCAGGACGCCGCCGTGTCGGTTCTGCCCGGCTGGGATCCCGGCGAAGCCAGCAGCGTCGCCGCCGTGACAAACACGCGGTCAGGACGCTGATGCAGGACACGGCCCGGCGCACGGCGTTCAACTCGACGAGGAGGTACGCCACGGGACGCATGGACGTCGGCGGCGCGGCGCATTCCCACCGCTGTACTCGCTGGCTCAGTGCACGCCGGACCTGACGCCGAGCACCTGCTGGGACTGGGAGTACCTCCAAACTATCGCCGATACGGCAACGAAGAACTTCGCCGGTTAACAGGGAGGGCGTGTGCTGTTTGTGCGATGTAACTTGAGGTATAGTACGACACCGCTCAGTTTTGCGTCGGCGAGCCCATGCTACGCATCCTGCCGCCGGACGATGGTGTTGCGCCGCAAACACAACAGTAAGCAACACAAACACCCGTTCCGTTTACCAGTCTATTAACCCGTGCACCTACACGGTCTAATAATCTTAAGATACACGGTCTCGTAACCCTGTGTAATGTTATTTGTGCGTGTTTTATATGTGTTTATTCATTGAGCCTTTAGTTCATTGCTTTTGCTTATACTCTATACATAGTGACACACATTATGGTTGTATACCTCAAGATGGTATTTTCTATATTAAAATTGATAGAAATAAGCAATTTAGAATCATGTATTGGTGTACTTTGAGATAATTTTTTATAATGGTAGATGTAGGTGATTTTGTTGTTTTTAATAATGGTATATGTGTGTAATTTAGATGAAAAGTTAAGGGGTTTACATTTTTAATTTTTTATAATGACATATGTTGGTAATTTAGATTAAGATTATAGAGTTATTTTAAGATATTTTTATAATGGAAGATGAGGGTAATTTAACTATATACCAAAAGGGTTACTTTAACTTTTTTTGGTAATGACCAAGGTAGATAAGTTTTTAGAAAAATGTATGATAGAGCCTATGGCTACTATTATTAATGATGATTATATTCCACCGGATTGACAGCCAGATTTTTCAGATTTTTATCAAAACTTCTAGGATTTTAATTTTTTTTATCATGTCTTGTGAGGATTAACATGGAAACTTCAAAAAAGATCTCCAATTCGTAATAATATAATTCAGATTTCCATGATGAGCCTTTTGATCCACATTTTAGCTTTTAGGTCTCAACAGTTCAATTTGATATTTGAGGTAGCAAAAACATTCAAAATTAAGGATGGACCGTAGACCCAAAACAACTCCGAACTCGGTATTATAGTTTTTGACGTAAAATTTCAAATTCATTAATATGGATATTACCACAGCCGCATTTTCAAACAACCTTGTATGTGATGCAACCCATTACATAGCTCAATTGCAGTCCTCATTCCAATTGGAACATCCAATGTTTTGTGTAATTCAATTGCTCGTATGCGTCAAAAGTTCCAATAAGGTGATCATTTTCTTAATATCTTTACAGGGCGCTTGAGGATTCTTTTCATCTTTGTCCCGCTACTTGTAATTATTTTAACATGTATTATTATATACGGGAGCAAAAGGTTTTACAGAAAAGGTCAGCAATGTATGTAATTTCCATTATTTTTCTATTTAGTTCCGGTGCTATTTCCGTTTGTTTTTACTGAAATGATTGTTAAAAGGTCTACATGATAAGGCTAAGATGAATGTGAAGGAAGATGAAGAAGTAAATTGTGGACTAGAAGGAAGGAGTTCAGAATTCACAATGTATAACTTCTCACAAGTAGTAGAGGCCACAAGCAACTTCTCAGAAGAAAATAAACTTGGCCAAGGAGGCTTCGGTCCAGTACACAAGGAAGAGTGGTAGTAAAAAACTACGGAATGAGAGCACATAATGTGGTAAATCATATTTAAATATAGTATTAAATAGCATCCAAGGAGCTACGCTTTTGCTCATGGTAAAATTAAACTTCTAGTGTCAATTTCCTGATGGGTTGGAGATAGCAGCTAAGAGACTTGCTTGGCACTCAGGGCAAGGTTTCACAGAGTTCAAAAATGAAGTACAACTCGTAGTCAAACTCCAGCACACTAATCTGGTGAAGCTCTTTGGTTGTTGCTCTCATGGAGAAGAGAAGATATTGATCTACGAATATTTGCCAAATAAAAGCCTGGACTTCTATATCTTTTGTACTTCTTCTTGGAATAACATGGTACGGAATATTGGCTCTCAAGGTGCTTTCTTTACTGTATTTATGTCTATCTGATATGCAGATGAAAGAAGAAGAGCTCTAGAGTAGACTGGAATAAACGGCTGGTGATAATTGATGGAATAGCACAAGGACTTATGTATTTGCATAAGCATTCTCGGTTACGTGTAATCCATATAGATCTCAAAGCAAGCAACATTCTTTTGGATTATCAAATGAACCCTAAAATATCAGATTTTGGGCTCGCAAAAATATGTAGCACTAATAATGATACTGAAGGAAACACACAAAGGATCGTCCGGACATAGTAAGGATTTTATAAAAATTCCACCACGTTACAGATATAATATACCAAATACATGCAAATTAACATGTTATTTGTATCTTTTCAGTGGCTATATGGCTCCTGAGTATGCTTCGGAGGGCCTATTCTCAATCAAATCTGATGTGTTCAGCTTTGGTTTGCTACTTCTTGAAAAATTAAAGTGGAAGAAGAACATCTAGCTTTCAGGGATATCGAGACTACGTCAACCTTCTTGGGCATGTAAGTCTTTTAATTAGACACAAGCTGTGTCTCTCTCCTACTTCCTCCGTCCCAGAATATAGCTAAGTTTAGATTTTTCCTAGAGTCATACTATTTTATGTTTGACCAACAATATCTCTAAAAATAATTTGTCAAATAAAAAAGATTACATATTATATATAATAGTTTGTTTCATGATAAATCTCTACTATTAACTTTTTTATGTTATTAGTCTCTATCATTATTTCGCTATTCGTAGTCAAAATTGAAAAGTTTATCTTTGAAAAGGGTCTAAACATAGCTGGGATGGAGGGGGTAAACTCTATGGAAAATAGAAAGTACAAATTCGAATCACGTCAGTCGCCAGTTTTGAACAACCACTACACCTCTAACAGTACTCCATAATTTATGGTTTTAACCTTTTAGGATAACACAAAAGTACTTGTAAACTTTTTTTTTAATCATCTAGGAAACCTTATGTATTTTGAATCATACTCTTTGCAGGCATGGCAGTTGTGGAAAGACGGACTATGGGTTCAGCTGGTGCATGCATCATTAGTTAACACTACTAGAGAAATCACCTCTACTATCGGTCGGTAACCCCCATCTAGTACCGGTTGTCCAACCGGTACTGGCAATTCAGTACTAGAGGAAGGACCCTTTAGTACCGGTTGAAATAATCAGTACTAAAGGGTATTAAAAAATTAAAAAAAAATCGAAATCACCTGCCGGCCCGGCCACCCCTTCTCACCGTCGGCCCACCGCCCCCTCCCGCCACCAGCCCGCCGCCCCCTCCCGACGCCCGCCCACGCAGCCCTGCCACCCCGCCGCCCCCTCCTGCTACCTGACCCCGCCGCCGCCATCTCCCTCCGCCCGACCCCACCACCCTCCGCACCCCCTCTGCCCCACCGTCGCCGCCGCCACTCCCGCCGTCGCTGCCGCACCCCGATGGCCACCGCCTGACGTTGCCCGAAGCTGCTCCCGCCATCACCGCCACGCCTCGATGGCCGCCGCAGCTCCTTGCCTCAAGCACGAGGTGAGGGGTGAGCGGATGGGGGAGGAGAGGGGAGGCTGGGGAGGAAGGGAGGAGGCCGATGGAGCGGAGGGAGAGAGGGGGCTGGGTGAGCTGCTGAGGGAGAGAGGGGGCGGATGGATAAGGAGGGAGGTGCAGCTAGGGAGCGGTGGAGGAAATTATAAAGTCAGATAGTGTGCGTCTCGAGGGAGTTCCCACCCGGTACCCTTTAGTACCGGGTGGAGCCCCCACCCGGTAGTAAAGGGGTCCGAGGGATCCCAAATTTGGACCTAGCATTAGTACCGAGCTAAAAAGTGATCGGTACTAAGCTTCGGGACGAGAGGTCATTTTTCTAGTAGTCTACCGAATATGTCATACCACAATGATGATGAGGTGTATTAACATTGGATTGTTGTGTGCGCAAGAGAATGCAGCGGATCGACCCACCATGTCACATGTGGTTGCAATGCTAACTAGCAAGGTTATAACCTTGCCTGAGCCAAAGCACCCAGCACATTTCCACATTAGATTGGGAAATTGAGAGGCATCCACTGGTGCAGAACCATCTGGCGTTTATGATGTGACAATGTCCACCCTAGAAGGCAGGTAGTTTTCTATTTGTGTTGGGAACATGTGAATCACATTGTAATATTTCAATGTCAAATTTACTCACGCAACTATGTCAAATTGTTCCATTTCACCCCTTGATAAGATTCGATATTCTTGTTTCGTCATGCACAAGTGGAGTTTTAAGTTAAATTTATTAGGATGATAGCGGACATCATAACTTATGTTAAAAAATATATTTTAAAATTTTTATTATATGTACTATCCTATCAAAGCAGTCATGAAAAACCATAACATATTTTTTATCATATGTTATGATGCTTGCTATCACCCTGCAAACCTTTAATTTGAATCTCCACTTACGCATGGAGAAGCAAAAAGAACGAATCTCATTAGGAGTAAATATTGGACAAACTAACATAGTTGCGGGAGTAATTCCTTTGGTATGAGATGTTTTTCCCCTTCTGTACAATGGTCACACACACATTTCATGATTTTGACACACCAAACACGTAGTAAAAGGAACAGCCATTGTATATAAAAGAACGTTCCCAAACTAAAACTCAAGGCGTTCTTATCTTAAGAGTGTTTTTTTTAACTCTATGCTCATCTCTGAATAATCTTGAGTGGATTATGAAGCATCTGCCAATATAAAGGAGGTCCAATTTGTATATGCACGTACATATACCTGCTTGGCCTTTTGTTTTTTCTACCATGAAATCCGTTAGACTTAAAAGAATTGGAGATGTTGGTGGAAGCTGAATGAGCCTTATTGATGCACATTGCAGTAACTCCTTTGCACAAGTTGGTGTTGCAACAGAGATCATTTGTGCATATCAGTACAAAATTTGCCTGTGAGGAATGTAGCCATATATTTTGTCTGCAGCTGTGCTGAATTGGTTGCTTCTGTACTAAAGATGAAAAGTTCCGATCTGATCCACTTGCCAATTTTACAATAGAATTGAAGATGGTGCAAATGAGGCCCAAGATTGCATTATTGATCAAAACCATTTTCAGTATATTTGAGTATGACAGATTATCAGGACTTAATAGTATGAATTGATAGGATTGACACCCCTGTTTATATCTTATCTGTAGGAGGTTTCTTGTACATGCCAGTCCTGGTGATTTATAAACAACTCCTCTAACATAGAAAAGCAGCTAATTAAGAGGGTTTGTTGATGAGTTCTTCATTGGTTGGGCATTAATGGAACATGAATGAATCATGAAAGTGTACAGCAGCCGATGCTGGTGCAATTCAAATGAAAACGTGACCATGGAAGAAAATAAGATGTGTATTGTAGTAACTATGGTTTTATTAACTTGTGACAGCTGCGTCAACCAAATGAATGATTAATTGCGCTGGCTTTTTTCTTCAAAAAACACATAGATGTTGATGACCTAACTTTCCTATCATGCATCTTCATTGTCTTCACAGGAAATTTGCTGCATATCTCGCTGCAAAAATATTTATGTGTTTTGTGTCTAACATGTTCGAGTGCTGTTACTTGACCTTGGGAGTGGTCAATGCTCTGGCAGTGTGAAGAAAGGCCCTATTCGCTCCAGCTAATGATGTGCTGCGGTATTTCTGTAGGGATGATAGAAGTTGCAGCTTGCTCAAATTTTGCACGCTTGATTGATCAATATTCTGTGATTTAAATCCGTTATTGAAATTTGTTTAAACACGGCTGCATTTTTACCAAAAAGATACCACTGAAACTTGACAACTCTGGGATGCTCATAGCCTGGTAGTGGGGCGTTCGGCCTGAAAAGGGGAAACTCATAGCACGATACCTCTGTTTCACGTATCACAATGGAGCTATAGCAACCACCGGCATCAGATAGAATATAACATGAAAAGTTTCGGTAATAAATCTGACTGGAACTTTGAATACAAATAACTAGACAACAAGCATAAACTTTTATATGAGCAGATTGGTCTTGAGCTCATTACCACTGCGCTTGCCAACAATGCCTCCAGTAATCTGCACAATACTGAGACATGTAGTTATCATGAATCTTCTCAATGGAAGAGAAAAGGGCTAGAGAGATGAAACCCAATCAAAGCAATTTAATTTTTTTTGTTCACAACATTATCTTGAAAAGTACCAAATACACGCCTTCCTGATGGTGTGTAAGGCAGTAGCATGCTACTCATGATTTTCGAGTTGGTGTATGCATGTATGACCCATGCTGTACTTGGGAAGAAGGAAATGAAGTATATATATGTACATTCAGAGAGTAGCTAGCTCACAGATGGAGTCCAGAGGAGCCTGAAGAGAAGAGTTACACTACTGTTCGTGTGTATCTTGAGTTGCAATTATGCATGGCAAATGAGTGAGATGTTGGCGGATGCTGAAATGACCAACACAACCAGCAAAGTTAGATAGGGCTATCTCGCTATAAGCTAGGTGATCGAGGTGCGTGGCTTCACGCCATAATATCGTTTACAGATCAACAACTTCGAAACCACAATATGCAAGCACCTTGCAGGTTGTGATCGAAGGACTCCATAAGAACTATTCCATTTTATTGGTAATATCATATCAATATATATTTCTCCTTTTACAAAAATGGTGCTCGACCACTATCAACAAGTTTAGTACTGGCTACTGCGTTCAAAGGAGTAGTTACCAAAACATCATATGCTCTGGTGGTGTGAAGAAAGGGCCTGTTCTCTTCACACAATGACAAATTATAGTATTTCCGTAGGATGAACAGCTTGCTTAAGACTTTGTATACTTCATTGATGGGTGTTCAGTGGTCTACACATCCAATACTGAAATTAAGTTGGACACACCTGCATTTTTTTTCACAAAATCGACACAGCTACAACTTTTGAGTTTTGACAGCTACAAAAAATGCTTTCCTGAGCTTTCACTACTAGCACTACCGGAAATTGTAGGTTTGCCGAGTGTATTCTATCGGGCACTCAGCAAAGAATCTATTTGCCGAGTGCTAACAAAAAATACTCGGCAAACAATGCGACATACAGTAAACAGATTAAAAAACACTCGGCCAAACATTTACACTCAGCAAAAATGCGCATAAACACTCGACAAAAGAGGAAAAAAACACTCGGCAAAGAACTTCATTTTGCCGAGTGTAAATCTGTGGCACTCGGCAAATAATTTTATTTTTTTCTCTTCTGGCGTTGAAATTTTTTCTACTGTCAACATGGTATTCCATATTAAAATTTGGTATATTTCTGATCTGTTTGCTATATTTAATTAATTTATTGCATTTCTAGGATTTTTTGGTATAAGTAAAATTTGAACTGTAAGTGATTCAAATAATAGAATAAAATGAGTAGAAAAATGATATTCATGTTATTGAGTCCAGTGTTAGGCCTGACCCGGGAAATGAAAAGAAATTTCGAATATCTTGTTCAGAAAATACGACCACAAACGTGTGCCCGATTGGTTTTAAAATTATAAAAAAAGCAAATGAAATCTGTAAATCATGACATTTGTCATGATGTGATGATATTATACATGGAGGCTGTGGTAAAAATTGAGAAGTTTTTGCACAATTTGTCATGTACAATATTTACAAACTGAAGCATCTCAGAAGAACAATCATAGCGTTGAGAAGGAATCGGTAAGATTTGGAGTCAAAGTGACTGTCGAATTGGGTTTTGACTTCAAAACTTTTTGTATAGGCAATAGAGAACATAGATTCTTTAATGTGAAATTTTGGTAATTTTTTGGATCCGTTTGATATTTTTAAGTTATTAAATGAATTATAGAATTTTAATTGATATAAATAAAATTTGGGATATAACTGCATAAAATAATGAAATAATATTCGTAGAAAAATCATATATATGTTGTTGAGTCAATTTGACAAGGTATTTTCAAAGACATCGAACAAAAAAGGAAAAACACGTTATGGAAAACAAGAAATGAAAAAATAACTAATATATTTGCCGAGTGCTCCAAACCCTAGACACTAGAGAAAGATAAGTTTGCCGAGTGGTGTGATCTGACACTAAGCAAACTTATGATCTGACACTAAGCAAACTTATTTTTGCCGAGTGTCCTAGATTCAACACTCGGCAAACTCGGCACATTATAAGTGTGAGTCCTCCGCCTCTCGCCCCACCGTTCCTCCCTCTCCTAGCGCCACCGCCCCCCTCCACACCCTCCCTCTCCTGCCGCTGCCCCCTCCCCTCCCTCCCTCTCCTGCCGCCACCCACTCCCTGCTACCCTTCCCCTTCCCCCTCTGCTCGCCCTCACTAGTAGTGAGGAGCGGCAGCGGGGCGAGATGCAAGGTAGCGCAGAGGAGTGGCTTCTGGCAGCGGTGTCACTGGTACATGCGCTCTCTCTCTCCCTCTCCCCCCATTTCCCTCCCTCTCCCTCCTTTTTTTGCACAGGTGGTGGCGGGGGCGGCGGGCCGGGCGAGCAGTGGTGGCACCGAGGTAGCAGGATGTGGTGGTAGCGGTGGTGGGATGCGGTGGCAGGCCGAGGCAGTAGGATGAGGCTGCGGCGCTCAGGCAATGGCGGAGGCGGTGGCAGCGGGATGCAGTGGCGGCGGCGGGGGGGCAGAGGTGAGCTGGCGGGGGAGGGGGACTAGGGGGTGTTTATTTTTAAAAAAAAATTTTGCCGAGCATCGGCTTGAGCACTCGGCAAGTGTTTGCCGAGTGCCCGATAAAAAACACTTCGCAAAGAAACTTCTACCGGCACTGTGTACGCCATGTGCTCAGCAAAGGCTTTGCCGAGTGTTTTTTGATCTTCATTGTGTGCCGTGGACACACGGCAAACTTCCAGATTCTGGTAGTGTAGATAACTAACTTTCGATCCAAATATTTTTATCCTGGATGACTTTGGCCTAAAGTGCCTTTAGTCCCGGTAAAAAATGAGGCACCGAAAGGGCACCGATGTGAGGAGCTTTAGTCCCGGTTGAAAAGATCTGGCAACGATGCTCCCCCTTTTTGTATTGGTTGGACAAAAGTCCCCCCTCCCTGTCCCGGTTGGTAATTCCAACCGGGACAAAAGCCCCCCCCCCCCCCGCCCTTGTCCCGGATGGCATGGCGAGCGAGGCACGGGCGAGGGTGCGCGAGGCGCGGAGGCGGATTGCGATGGGCGAGCGGAGGCACGGGCGGCCAAGTGGAGCACGGTGGGCGGAGATGCAGGAGCGGAGGCGCGGGCGTGGGTGGCCAAGCGGCGGGCGAGCGGAGGTGCGGGAGGTGGAGGCGGAGCACGGCGGGCGGCGCGAGCGCGGGGGGCGGCAGCAGGGCGGGTAGCATGCGGGCGGCCTGCAGCTGTTTTTATTTTTTTCAAAACTCTTTAGTCTCGGTTGGTAACACCAAACGGGACTAATAAAGACCCCCTTTCATCTCAAAAAATATATCCCGGATAGTTTTTAAAGAGATTTGACTCCTACCAACCGGGACTAAAGCTAAGATTTCCAGTTATGTTTTCCTTTCACCTCCCTAACCTTTCTTTGGAAAAAAGACCCAGTAGGAAATTTTTATTTTACCTTGTTCGTAGGCGGCGGTAGTGTTAAAATTTTCGAAGTTTAATCGAGATTTGAATTTTTAGTGGGAATTTGCATGGCTTGGGTGGGCCTGGGCCACTAGCCCCCCCCCCCCCCCCCACCCACCCCCACCACTCCACACACACACGCCAGTTGAGGGAGGGAAACATATTGGTCCATATATGTGCATGCCTTCCAAGAAGTGTAGTGGTAGCCATGTTTCTAGACTGTAGGTAACACATGCATGCCAAATTCATGCCATGCTTATTTAGTGAGTTTACTTGAACAAGAGGTAGGTCCTATATATATACATCTGAGTCTTATCTCGATGAACAAATTACATAGATTGCTATCTACTCGGAAAGAACAATGAAAAGGAGAAACACATCACTGTTCATACATTAATTAGACTGTTTATTCTCTTGTTAGGACCACAAAATTCCATATGCCTCAAATTAGTCCTGGGGTTGTTGCACACATGTTATGCGATTAACTATTCACAAAAAAAACATGTTATGTGGTTAACTAACGAAACTAGAGACAGGTGAGATGTTGGTGGAAGCTGACCAAATTATCCAGCACGGATGAGCATTTGCTCCAATTCAGCAACGATACCAGCTGCTCATGTAACACGTGGAATGACAAGGTGAAACATATATCACAAACATTAGCAAGTCTTCGTATTCCATCTTCGTTCTTGAATATGACCATATCATTAGCATTTAGGTTTGACTGTTTGAGGTTTAAATCAAAATTGTGAGATTTTTGGAGATTCAGTTCCAAACATGTTTGCCAGATCATAACAAATTAAGTTCATTTGTTGGGAGTTTGGTGGTGGATTATTGCGGTCATCTTGCTTGCACCCTGGAGGGACAAGAGTGAAGTGAAAATGTTATCGAAGCAGTAGATTTAACGACGACTGATTAGCACAAGAGAGATACTTAATATAGATGTTTGACTTGTGGACATTGTAAAAGTCTATCATAGAGCCATAAATAGGACTGTCTAGTGTCTAGCCCGTAGTTCAAGGCCTCCAAGCCGAGCTTGTAGGAGTCTGTACTCTGTAGCAATGTAAAATTATTTCTAGCGTGCGTCTGCTCGGCTCGGATGTGGTGCTCGAGAGAATAGAGTGCGCCCGGCACACTGTTCATGCTGCAAGAGCAGGGCAGCGGAGTGGATGGCTGTTTGGTGCCAGGCCTTTTCTCGAGATGGTTGGCATGGGGCCTCACCTACAACATCGGTCTTCATGACGAATGTATCGGATAGATTGTTCTCATCCCTGGGGAAGACGGAGGACCAGGGAGGAGATGGTCTGTGTGTAAGGGTACCTTGCAAGGTGACTTTGCCATGCTATAGGATTCAGCTAGAAAAGGCGGCACCCGCTGAAAACACAGTGGTGCGGCGACTGTTATAGAGCTGAGCAGACTAGCACCCGTTCTCATATTTCTAGTTCCAACAGGCCGCATGAAGCCTCAATTGCATGATTCTGTTGCTTGGCCCTTGAGCCGAGCCAGATGAAGAAGGTGAAAAGAGGAGGCATTGTATCATGAGTATTGTTATTCCTCATGCGGAAGCGATGGAATGGCCAGCACAGTCTGTCCCTTCCGCATGCTTAATTTACATGCACGAAGACCCAGCAACAGTTGCATGCATCTGACCAACCGAAACGCAACGACAAACCGAAACGCATCTGTATAAAAGAGGAGCCTCTGGAAAGTTTGTAGGTTGTACCAACTCTCCTTGTAGATCATAGATCATAGATAGGAAATGCATTGGTACCTGGAAGAGTCTAAGAAAAATAAAGAAATTATGTGAGATGGGAGTATAAGATGTTGAAGGAACCTGAATACACACAACTCCAGTCGGGTTAGGGTGAAGCGGATTGAAAAGGAAATTCCTGGACACTCTTCGGCCACGAGGATGATGAAGTTTCTAGAAAATTGTCTTCCATATTCAAGTCAGATGCTAAACATTATTAGCTTCACAGTTAGTTTACAATGTTAGAGCTTTATGCTTGCTCTGTTTTGCAACTATGTCTGGAGCAAAATCTTTGTTTATCATATTTCTTTCACTGTAGTTATTTTTTTGTCTGTTCGCGACAATTTGATTTTGGTATCAATTCATCAAATATAATTAGTGTTAGCTATGAAAATGATACACATATAATCCGCATTGGTTCATACGTTGCTTAACCAAAATTAAGTAGTGTTATATTAGCACTACCATAAAAAGATCGATACCAAAGTGACATCTCAGAAATGGTGCACCAAATCGTGTTTGACATAAATCTTTGAATAACGATGGGAGGAGAAAAACCATCTGTTATTGTACTGTAAATCATCTGGATATTACCAAAAGCCTTATGTACAACATGGGAGACTTGTGCATGCATCTTCATGAAGATAATAGAGTGCGCCTGGCGGCCTGTTCATGCTGCAAGAGCAGGGCAGTGGAGAGGACGGCTATTTGGTGCCAGGACTTTACTCGAGATGGTTAGCATGGGGCCTTAAACATGGGAGACTTGTGCATCTTGATGAAGAATGTATCGGATAGATTGTTCTCATCCCATGGGGAAACGGATGACCAGGAAGGAGATGGTCAGTGTGTGAGGGGCACCCAGCTGCTAGATGACTTTGCATGCTATATAGGATTCGGCTAGACAAGGCAGCACCTGCTGACAACAGTCATGCGGTGACCGTTACAGTGCTGAGCGGCCTGGAACCCGTTCTCAGATTTCTGGTTTCAGCAGGCCGCATGAAGCCTCAATCGCGTGATTCTGTTGCTTGACCCTTGAGATCAGTAGTCAGGTGAAAAGATGAGGCATTCTTTGATGAGTATTGTTATTTGCTCACTACCGCAAACAATAACTTTGCCGAGTGCCTCAGGCACTCGGCGAAAGCCCAAATACACTCAGCAAACCTTTTGCTGAGTGTAACACTCGGCAAACCCTTTGCCGAGTGTAACACTCGGCGAACTATACTCGGCAAACTTTCCCTCGGCAAACAGTGTGTTTGCCGAGTGTCGATCGTCGGGCACTCGGCAAAGGCTTTGCCGAGTGGCGGAAAACACTCGGCAAAATAAAACACTCGGTACAAAGGCGATAACGGTCTGTCACGGTAATGGCGTCTTTGCCAAGTGCCAGACGGCCGACCTCGGCGAATACTGAAGTTTTGCTGAGTGTATTTTTAAATGACACTCGGCGAAAAGAAAATCTTTGCCGAGTGTATTTTTAAATGGCACTCGGTGAAGGTACATGGTTTGCCGAGTGCCTGCCTCGTGGCACTCGGCAAACCGGCCCCATCCGCCAGATTTTTTTGTGGCGTTTGCCGAGTGTTTTTCCAGTGGCACTCGGCCAAGATACATAGTTTGCCGAGTGCCTGCCCCTTGGCACTCGGCAAACAAGCCCCTCCCGCAAAAATTTTATGACGCCTTTGCCGAGTGTTTTGACAATGCACTCGGCAAAGTAGTCGAACACTAATAGAAAATAGCCTCTTTGCCGAGTGTACACTCGGCAAAGTATCCATCCACCTCCTGAAAAAATAGAAATGTTACGTATAAAGGATCCCTCTCAAAAAACAACCACAACCACAGAACCACAGCGAGTAATATAAAAACTCACGTTGCATCTACACGTTCCTATACTGTCTATTAGGTGAAGATAGGTCCTAATCCCACCCGAGGATGTGTAGGTGGGATTAGTTTCCATGGTCTACTCCGATCCGAGATAGAATTTCGGCAGCACCTCCCCACTGTTCTCCAAATACACGCCCTGGAATGGAGAGAGTATATCCGGAGAACAATTGGGAGGTGCTGCCGAAACTCTATCTCGGATCGGAGTACACCATGGAAACTAAACCCACCTACACATCCTCAGGCTGTCCAAAAAATGTGGACAATTCGAAACAGATACGGTTATAAATATGCAAACATCTGCATATTTCCAACCGTATCTCTTTCGAACGGGAGACACCTAACTAGGTTACATGATATACGAACATCATACGGAAAGAGAGGTGTAGGATGCCTCACCTTGCTATCGTACAAAGTGACGACTCAAGGATGATAACGTAGCCTCTCCTGCAAAAAAAGAACATACAACTGTCAAGTTAAATTTTTGGCAGCACCTCCCCTGCACGTGGAGGTTTCCATAACCTGCATCAAATAAAAAGGCATGATGGCCGACAACCACATGTACAACAACGAAACGGCACGATGGCCGACTTCCACATACAGTTCTTATACCATAGATTCCCAAGCCAAACATCATTTTCTAATTTCTAAAGCAAAATCCCTACCACCTCTCTATCTTATCCTTCCCTAATTAATAACTATTTTTGCAATTTCTAATTTCTATTTCAACCTACCACATCTCTACTCTTTTCTAATTTCTAATTCCAATTTTGTAACTTGAAAAACTAATTTCTAATTCTGATTTTGTAACTTGAAAAACAAAGATTGATTACCGGGAGGTGAGGGACGTCGGCCTAGAGAGGCGAGAGGACGTCCGGCGGTGGCGGGCGCGTCAGGGGCGGGGGCAGCAGGGCCCTAGGGCGCCGGTGGCAGGGGCACCAGGCCGGAGGCGCCGGATCGAGGGCAACAGGCGGGTCGGGGGCGCCGGTGGTGGGGCTGCCAGGGCCGGGGCGGGGGCGGCCGGTGAGGCGGGACGCCGGGCAGGGGGCGCCGGTGGCGGGGTAGGGGCGGCCGGTGGGGCGGGGCGCCGGGCAGGGGGCGCCGGGCGGGCTGGGGGCGCTGGTGGGGTGGCCGGCGGGGTGAGGCGCCGGGGCCGGGGCAGTGGCGGCCGGCGGGGCGGGGCGGGGCGACGGGCGGGCCTGGAGTGCCGGGGCCGGGGCGGGACGGGAGCGACGAGCGGGTACGGGGTGCCGGGGCGCGGCGGGCGGGGCGACGAGCGGTGACGGCGGAGGAAGTTTGGGCGTCGTCTGGCGTTTAAGTGTTGGAATCAGATGGGGATTACTCCGGTTCTTTGCCGAGTGCTCGCGATCTGGCACTCGGCAATGTCATAAGGTTTGCCGAGTGCCAGGTACGGGGCACTCGGCAAAGGGAAATTTTAATTTTCTCCCAAAATTTTCGCGCTGGCCTGGTACTTTGCCGAGTGCCCTCGATCTGGCACTCGGCAAAGTCGTAATGTTCGCCGAGTGCCAGATCGCGGGCACTCGGCAAAGTTAAGTTATAATTTTTTTATTTGAAGCACGCTCTAGCTAGTGGGCCCGTGCATCTATTTTGCCGAGTGTCCGGCGAAAACACTCGGCAAAACATTTTCGCCCGACACTCGGCAAAGTATACATGAAATCACGTGTTTTACTAACCTTTTCTAATATACTTGGGCAAAACCGTGTCAAATTCACTCAACAATGGTTAAATGATTTTTCTATTGATATTATTCCCTTATTTCATGCCGTTATAGCTCAAATTGCATTTATATCTATTAAAAATCTATAATTGTATTTAATCAATAAAAATATCAAACGCATCCGAAAAATTTCCAAAATTTGACATGAATCAATCTATTTTTTATGTTGCCTATACAAAAAGATTTGAAGTCAAACCTTAATTCAAGTGTGACTTGGACTCCAAATCTTATTGGATCCTTTCTAACTTCTATGAATCCTTTCGGGAGATAAGTTGTTTTATAAGCATCATATGTCAGAAATTTAGCGAAACCTTCTCAATTTTTTATCACAGCCTCCACACATAATATCATGACATCTTCACAAATCTTGTGATTTTCAGATTTCGTTTGCTTTTTTTAGAATTTAACAACCATTCAACCACAAGTTCGTGATCGTATTTTTTAAAAACAATGTTCAAAATTTCTTTTTATTTCCTGGTTGAGACCTCAATCCGGACTCAATAATATGAATATGATTTTTTCACTGATTTTAATCCATTATTTCAAGTACTTGCAGTTAAAATCTAACTTGAATAAAAAAATTTCTATTAATTGCAATTAATTAAAAATAGCAAACAGACCAAAAAATAGACCAACTTTTAAGATGGATTACCAAATGTCCTATGTGGGGAGTAGAAAAAGTGTGGAGGGCAAAGGTGGGAATTTTTTTTGCTTAGCCGAGTGCCAACAGAAACACTCGGCAAACTTCCTGGTTTGCCGAGTGTTTGGGGTGAGGCACTCGGCGAACTTTATTGTTGGCCGAGTGTCTGTGGACGACACTCGGCGAACGTCTTCTTTGCCGAGTGTCGGCGTCCGACACTCGACAAAGCACTAACGGCCGGCGAAGCACGTGCTGTTTATTTACCGAGTGTCGTGTAATTGCTGAGTGCCGTGTGGTCGTTTGTCGAGTGCCTTATTTTTGGCACTCGGCAAACAAGTGGTTTGCCGAGTGTAAAATATTTGCCGAGTGTCTGCCTGTATACACTCGACAAATATGTGGTTTGCCGAGTGCTCGAAAGAAAGCACTCGGCAAACGTTTTACACTCGGCGAAGTTAGTGTTTCCGGTAGTGGCTCATGCAGAAGGGATGGGATGGCCTGCAGGCTGCAGAGCCTCTCCTTCGGCGTGCTTAATTTATTGAAAGAAAATCCAGCACAAGTTGCATGCTTCTGATCTACTGAAACACAATCTACAAACAAATAACATTAGCGACTCTATAAAAGAGGAGTCTCCGGCAAGTTTGTAGGTTGAGCTGGGCATATAAGACGTTGAAGGAACCTGAATACACACAACTCCACTGCACGTAAGCCAAAGAGCTTTGCAAGGGAAATTACTGGACACAGTTTTACCACATGGGATGAAGTTTCTAGAAATTTACTTCCATATTCAAGTCAGATGATAAACATTATAACCTTCAGAAAATGTCTACAAGGTTGGAGCTTGGTGCTTGCACTGCGTTGCCAACAATGTCTTGAGCAAAAGCCTTTGTTTATCGTATTTCTTTTACAGCGGCTTGGTTTTTTATCTCTTCGCACCGATGTGATTATGGTTTCAATTCATCAAATGTAAATAGTGTTAGCTTCGAAAAATGTACATATATAATCAGCATTTATATGTACTTTGCTTCACCAAATTTAAGTAGTATTATATTAGCACTACCATAAAAATGATCCATACTAATGGGACATCACAAATTGTGCACCAAAACGTGTTTGACATAACCCTATCGTAGATGGGTCTTTATGTTACCATCAGATATAAATCCTTGAATAAGGATGGAAGGAGAAAAAAATCATAAGTAATTGTATGGTAAACCATATGGATAGTCCAGAAAACCTATGTAGATATTTACTAAACGACTTTATCAAGTCATCCATCATAATTCATGGATAAAACAAACTTCAGACGCTTTATTTTCAAGGCCATTCGTGAACTATTTGCGTACAATTGTGTGAGCATGAAAATCACTAGAAGCAGGGCTAAAATAATAAATATATGAACTAAACATAGTTCCAAAATTCTAAAGTTTCAAGGGCTTAAACATGAAAACTATCTTACTATTACTAATTCTAGGTGAAGCCACCTAGGATTCCTAGGTGGACACTCTAGAAAAAGAGAGAAATTCTAGAAATTCTCAAAAAAAAACATCCGACCATCAATCGATAGATTCAAATTATCATAGCCATTGGATCTATTATATTTTCTAAAAAATTACCCACCTATGCCATTATGAAAATAGCCTAAAGTAACCCCCTAAATTTATATATAAATTACCCACCTCTACCATTATATAAAATAAACTAAAGTAACCCCCTAATATTCATCAAAATTACCAACTTATGCCATTATAAATAATATTTAAAATAACTCCCTAATTTGCAACTGAATTGCCTACCACTATTACTTAAAAAACTTAAAGTAGCCCCTTAAATTTGCATCTATATTACCCAATGCCATTATTAAAAATAACATGAGGTAACTCTACGTTTGAATCAAATAACTTTAATTAAAAATATACAATAATATATGATTCTAAATCGTCTATATCTTGCACTATTGGTATACGATATAATAATTAAGGTCTATACGCATGATGTGTGTCACCATTTATAAGGATATAAAGTGATAAGAATATAGATTTCTATGTTAAAATTGTATCTCAAACTTAAGGTTCATTAAACAAATTCAAGCGCATATCTGCGATGCAAAGTGAAAACTTAGATTATAAATGTGGATGAAAATATTATAGAGTAATTACTAACTAAAATCTATCACAATTGGATGAAGAGATATTAAATATATATCTACATAAGCATTGTGTGTTCAAATATTTAACAAACAAGAGCTAGCTTATGATAATAGTTTTTTAGCAATGTAGTCTCATTTTTTTTCCATTGGAGGCTCTGCATTAGTTCCCATGAGACAAGCCAAAAAAAGGAGACAAATTCTCATAAAAATTAAAAACGTCAAACACCAATCCTGTAAAGTCTAATAATCATAGCCATTGATCTATTATATTTTCTAAAATGTTACCCACCACTATTATTGGAAAAATATTCAAAAATGAGCTCTAAACCTATATTTCAATTACCGAGCTTAGCTATTATAAAAAATAATCTAAAGTAACCCTATAACCTTCATACAATTTAGTAATACACATCATTATAAAGCATAACTTAAAATGTCATTCTAAAATTTTATCTATGTTATCCACGTATGTCGTTATTAAAAATAACCTAAAGTAAACACCTAAATTTTAATCTAATTATCTTCACATGCATCATACAGAAATGTCAAAAAGTAAATTGATATATGATTTTAAATTACCTATTTATGTGATTGTTAATATAAAAATACTAAGTTAAAGTATATACACATGATGAGTACCACCATTTAGACCATTTATACATGCATGTGAGGAATCGATGAAAAATATTGATTTGTATGCTAAACATAATGTATGGAGGATTGGAGATGTGATACAAAATGGAAAAAATATGAATATGGATGAAAAAGTGCATTGAGTAATTATTAATTAAAAATCAATCACAACTGGACAAAGATAGCTATATATCTATATAAGTATTATGTTGAAGTATTGAAAAATAAGAGAGTAGTAGGTAAACAATTTTGATTATTAGCTAGGAGTTTAATTTCTAAATAATTTTTAAATACAATAGCTTCTAAAAACATTAGCCCGTGTGGGAGCACAGGTTGTGGGATAAAAAAATAAAAAGCAGGGTTTTTTTCTAAAAACATGTTTTAGGGCATCATGTTGATACTGGATTCGTGACGGTGCACAAAATGGTTTCAAAAAATGCAACTGAGACCAATTTCCATGTTCAACATCAGCATGATTAGTTCAGCTTCCATGTTCATATATTTGAAGTGTTTGGGTATGGATACTGAAACTTCACACATTATCTACAGCTGTAACTATCTTGGACACAGCTGCAACCTTTTATTTCCATTTTGCAACTCTAATGCCTTGCCTGGTGAACTAATATCCAGGAAGAGGGACGTTTGGCAAGAAAACAAAAATACATCAGAGAAGGAAAGGTATTTTCTCCATTATTGGTGCAATTCTAGGGCCAACACATGAAAGCACTCGAACATGCAGCCCGCAAAGACGCTTGTTGCTACGTCGATGCGGAGGCACCAGTCTCGCCAGGGAGGATCCAACGCCCGCCCACCCGGGAGGGACCCCGTCGGGGCAGGCGTACCTTGGGTTGCCCTAGGCTCGGCAAGCCAACTAGGGCGCCTCCTCATGCCATGGAGACAGGAGAAGAATAGCACATGGGTTGGAAAAGTAGGGCAAAGAGGAAGAAACGTAAAAAGATAAAAGATAAATTTGATAGATTTGATTGGGATACCCTCAATCGGCCGTGGCCCTAGGGAGGGGAGGTCTTGCCTCTGATGGAGTCAAATCCTTACAAATCTTATGAGAAAATACAACTCGTACTTGGACTCTACACATCTAAACCGGTCTGACTTATTCACAAACCGGTCTAACATGTCTCCTCGGGGACACATCTTCCCGAGGTCATAACTCTCTTATCCGAACTCTAAATCGGACGTTCTACATATGCATTTTGATCTACTCGACGAGAGCTATACAATGGTGAAGTCCAAATTGAATTTTGAGCACTTTGAACAAACCGCTCTAACCAAATAAGAGCAACGCAATGGTGACCGGTTTGCACTGCCGGATCGGCTACAAGGCCACCATCCGGTCAGAGTGCTTCAACAGACCGGTCAGACCGGTTTGGCTCGCCAAATTAGCTAGATCTACCAATTTTGATCGTCAACTTCCATAAAGTTCGGTTTCACCTCTTAAAGCAGAACAAGGAACCACAACCAGAATGCGGTTGTGGCACAGACACTAACAGCAGCGACGGACATCTGCGTAGGCTGCCGTGGTCCGGGAGGAAACATTGCTGCCAAGCCTGGCTGTGTGAGCACAAACTATGTGATTTCAATATAATCAGGGCCAAAGCTGGCCTTTGGTCTAAACAAGCACAATCACGCAAGTCCTGCTCTTCTGCTCAGTTGTTGATACCGCGCCAGCAAATTTCTTTGCGTCCGTTCCTTCCTGATAGCCAGAAAGAAGGATGCAGAATTCCTCTGTTCGTTTTCAGGAAACAAAAATTGTGACCAAGGCATACACGGTGGCAAAAGGAAATTCTTGAGAACCTGCAAATGCATGCTTACCAGGTGATCTGGCAGAAAGTATAGCTTGATATGCATGCTTTTAGTTTCCAGATTAGCATACAAGAACCGTGACATTCTTGAAAAGGAAGAGGCAGGTAGTATATATACTGATCCATACTACGACTTCAAACTGGAAGCACAGATTGCCATAAGTTCTGAAGGAACAGAGCATGCAGAAGAAGTCGTATATGAGGCAATCTCTGCTCACAGGGCCTTTATATAGATTCCTTTAAGAAAGTTTCTTTTGTTTGTGGACTATAAGTTCTATAGCTAGACTATAGTGAGCCTCAAATCATTGGAGTTTTCCGTATATGTAGAAGCCTATCTACAAGTTCCCGGGAAGAAGAATGAAGAAGGGTGAGATGTTGGTGGAAGCTGATCAAGGGAAGCTACCCACAAATGCTGGTCAATGGAGTAGACGCTTCAGGAGCCTGTGTACACGCAAGATAGACAGGTCTGACTGTGTTGCTTGTGGTAGCAGGGCGTGAAGAGGGTCCATACACTATAAGATTCAGACCTTTTAGCTAGAGTTCTATGAAGGAAAAAGACATTACTGGTTGATAGGACCTCATAGCCTAATGTCATGAGCACCTAAATACATGACCAATTAAGGAGTTAATTGCACTTACATGTGGGCTAGAAGGTGCCTTTAGGCTACTGATGTCCCCGTGCCTGCTTGAGGAAGCAGGCGTGGTGTCGAAGAAACACCGTCACGATAGGACGGTGGTTGGCATAGGCCTTCAAGTCCGTTCCTGTGCCGAGAGGATTGGCTTGGGGAATCATTCGCTTAACTCTTTTGGGTCTCTTGGGCCTCTTCTTATAGCACAGGCCGTCCTTGGGGTCATGCTAAGCAACGATCAATTCCAACATTCTACTCCCTCCGTTCCAAATTACAGGTTATTCCAACTTTCTTGGAGAGTCAAAGCATCTCAAGTTTGACCAAATTTATACAATAAAGTACTAATATTCATGATACCAAATAAGTACCATTAGTTTCTTTATTAAATATATTTTCATTGTATATCTATTCGGTGCCATAAATCTTTGTGATCCTCTCTAATTTTGGTCAAAAATAAAATGGTTTGACTCTCAAAAAATGTTGGAATGACTTATAATTTGGAACCGATGGAGTAATGAAGAAGCCGACGGGGCACAATCATTTTCACTCACTAATCACCAGCTGGTCCGCATTTCTTGGTGTTTAATTGCTCCATGATTTGCATCGGCCATTTGGTCCAAGATAATATAGAAGCGTGCTTCCTGAGAGACCAAGTTGAGATGTGCCTTAGTTTATTTGTGATGAGTGATTGACTAGATGATTTGAGGCTTTACCGGTTGAGTCCATATTCCATATGAGTTGTGTTGCGGTGTTTGTATAAAATATATCTTGTGTGTTGTATCTCTTGGCTTGTGATGTGTAGATGTAGGATGCAACATGGTGGTCGACGACATAAGGTGAAGGTCAAGCGAAAGATTCATGTCGATGTACTAGGGTTGTGAAGGGTGGACACAAGTAGGCTTGGACTTAGGGACCCGAGGAGTCCGGGTGGAGTCATGGATGATTCACATGGTGCACGAAAAGAGCAAGAGTACATGGACGGGATGGAGACGATATCGGTCGAGTCAAGCGGGTTGGAGGCGAGTCGAGTAGACGGCCCGCGAGCCGGGAGCGAAAGACATGGAGGCGTCAAAGGCTTGGCGGAGGCTGGACACGCGTCAACATCAGTGAGTCACGCCTGGTGGGGCATGCGAGAGGGTTTGAACGGTTTGGCCTCAAAACCCCTCAAAACCGGGAGTGAGTCACGTCTGGCGGGGCATGCAAGAGGGTTTGACCGGTTTGGCCTCAAAACCGAGCGACAAGTCCGGTGCGGCTGGATGGCGTCAAGTCGAAGGATCTGTGGCACCATCACGAAGCTTGCATCGAGGCAAAGCTAAGTTACGAAGGGGTCAGGTCCATTCGATATACGAGGAAAAAGTTGGATGATTTTACCCCTGTGGGGTATTTGAGTTGTGTGCTTCGTGTAAGGGCATTCTCATCATTTTATGGATGCCTATATATATATATGTGGAGAGGATTGTTGGGCAGCTGACCCTTTTGGTTGTTTTGGTGGGGGTTTTCTCATTGTTGTTTGTGAGAGCCTTTGGGAGGTGAGAGAGGGAGAGAGGAGTGGACCTTTGTGTTGATCTTTTTGCCATCCTAACTTTGATTGTGTTTAGCAGTGGCTTGTAACCAGACACGGTGGAGTAATCAAAGAATCAATTTCGTGATCAATTATTTCTCCTTCTCAAGATATGAAATTTATCTTTTTTCCTATTTTAGGAGCATTTTTGGATGAGTTTTTGGATCTCGCGATTGGCAGCAATTTGGGGTGTTTTTCTTGGAGAAAATTGGTGCTAGGACATGTGTAAGAACATCTAGCATGATCCCCTAGCAAATTCATGCACGAGCACCTCGGATTTTCAGATTTCCCGAAAATTCCCCTTCTCTTGTGTTCTTGACGAAAATCATGAAATTCAAGGTGAAGTCTTGATCTTTTCGAGAAGATCTTTTGAAGAAGACTCACTGCTTCTAGGAGAACCTCTGGCTAAAATTTCATGAAGTTTGGACCTCATTTGGTCGAGTTTCCTTTTCTTTGGATCTTGACCCGTGCAGGAAAAATAGGAAATTCCGGTTTTTGCAACTTTCTTATTTTGGGTAGATCTCTTTGGAATAGACTCTTAATGGTCTTAAAAAGCCAAGCCATGGTGCAAATCTGGTGAATTTTGAAGTTTGTTTGGTCTTATTTTGCTATTTTTCTTGGAACTCCTTGCAAAATCGGAGATTCTAGTTTTGAATGGGAGGAAGCTCCAATTTTGAAAGATTCCCCTTCGGTTTTAGAAATATTCCCCTCCGGTTTTGGTTCTAGTGGTTCCGGTTTTTCTCTAAAGCTTTTGTTCTGCTTTAGCTCTTTCCGTGCTTGCTTCCGCTTGTGTCAAGGGTTTCCTAGTATTGTTCCTAGGTTCAGTAGCATCTCATTTAGCTATGTAGATCTGACAATTCTAGAAGAGAGGTGTGTAGGTGATTTTTGGAATATAGGTCGAATTCCTCTGTTCAAGAAAAGAATTTTGATCGGCTCCCATCCACCCCTCTGGTCGCCCGTGCCAGTCCTTCACTTCCGGTAGGCCACTTGGAAAAATCGCTCAGCAAAAGTTGCGATTCACGTAGCAGAAAGAAGTCACTCTCTACTTCTGTCCGAGCTCCACATAATCACTTGAACCACTTGAAATTTTATGTTTTAATGGAGCTTCGAGTTATGGCCGATCAACATGTATCTCTTTTGACTGAAACATGTTTTCAGAAGTGTGGGTAATTAAGAAACAGGGATCAGAGATGAATAAAATGTTGGTGCATCCCACTACTGCAGAAACAATCTCCAAGACCGGTTGAAATGCCATTTTCAGGTACGGTTGTGGCAACCGCCCCCTGCTTTCCGCAGCCAAATATCTTGATTAGCAGGGTCGGGTCGGCACCCGCCCTACAAATGGAACAAAAAATAAAAAAAAAGACAAAAAAAGGCAGCAGTGTCCCACCACCAGGCCGTACGCCTGCCGCTGCCGCCGAGCCGCGTCCCTGCCGCTACCGGCCGCCACTGCCAACGCTAGGCCGGTGCACTCTAGCCCACTGCGCCTCCGTCGGGCCGCTTCCCCTACCGCTGCCCCGACGAGCTGCTCCCCCACCACTGCTGCCAGCCCGCTGTCCTGCCGCTGCCTCCACGCGTTGAGGCCGCCCATGCACTGTGGTCCAGCAGCCTCCACGCCCCACCCGCCCGCCGGGGAGCCGCTGCCTCCATGTCACCATCCGTGAGTGTTCACGCCAGGGGGCCACCCTCAGTGCGATGCCCGTGCGCTGGGGGCTGCTGCTGCCTTCACGTCGCCGTCCGAGACTGCAGCCCCCAGCGTGAGGGCACTAGACTGGGAATGTATAGAAGCCCAGCAGACTCACTTTATGTGTTCGGTCGGTCGGTCTTTGGAAGATGGTGGGCTTCGGCCATCTGGGCCGCGAATACATATTTTTATTCCTTTTAAACCACCATTTTGATGTTGAAATGAATTTTGGCGGGGCAGCGTAATCCTAACTACCAATTCTGCGGGTACTGTGCCAATCCACCATGTTCCTGTAAATGATTGACCTAGTAGCTAACCGTTCTATCGATTTCTCGCCTGGAAACCAAAATATAGAAGAACTCTTTTCCGATTCACAATCTATGCTATACTAGTGTTCGAAAAGAACAAGATCCGATGATTAAGATTAACTAGTCCATCAACCCGTGCTCCCGCACGGGCTAATGTTTTTAGAAGCTATTGTATTTAAAAATTATTTAGAAATTAAACTCCTAGCTAATAATCAAAATTGTTTACCTACTACTCTCTTATTTTTCAATACTTCAACATAATACTTATATAGATATATGTATCTATCTTTGTCTAGTTGTGATTGATTCTTAATTAATAATTACTCTATGCACGTTTTTATCCATATTCGTACTTTTTACATTTTGTATCACACCTCCAATCCTCCATACACTATGTTTAGTATACAAATCAATATTTTTCATCGATTCCTCACATACATGTATAAATAGTCTAAATGGTGGTACTCATCATGTGCATATACTTTAACTTAGTATTTTTTATATTAATAATGACATAAATAGGTAATTTAGAATCATATATTAGTTTACTTTTTGAAATTTCTGTATGATGCATGTGAAGATAATTAGATTAATATTTAGGTGTTTACTTTAGGTTATTTTTAATAACAACACACATGGGTAACGTAGATAAAATTTTAGAATGACATTTTAAGTTATGCTTTATAATGACGTGTATTAGTAAATTGGATAAAGATTATGGGGTTACTTTAGATTATTTTTTATAATAGTTGAGCTCGGTAATTTAGATATAGGTTTAGAGCTCATTTTTGAATATTTTCATAATGACAGTGGTGGGTAACCTTTTAGAAAATATAATAGATCAATGGCTATGATTATTAGAGTTTACAGGATTGGTGTTTGATGTTTTTAATTTTTCTGAGAATTTGTCTCTTTTTTCTAGCTTGTCTCGTGGGAACTATTGCGGAGTCTCCAATGGAAAAAAAATGAGACTACACTGCTACAAAACTATTACCATAAGCTACCTCTCGTTTGTTAAATATTCGAACACAATATTTATATAGATATATACTTAATATCTTCATCCAATTGTGATCGATTTTAGTTAGTAATTACTCTATAATATTTTCAACCACATTTATAATCTTTAACTTTTCACTTTGCATCGTAGGTATGCGCTTGAATTTATTTAATGAACCCTAAGTTTGAGATGCAATTTTAGCATAGAAATCTATATTATCATCATTTTATATCCTTATAAATGGTGACACACATCATGCGTATAGACCTTAATTGTTATATTGTATACCAATAGTGAAAGATATGGACAATTTAGAATCATATATTGCTGTATATTTTTAATTAAGGTTATTTGATTCAAATGTAGGGTTACCTCATGTTATTTTTAATAATGGCATATGTGGGTAATATAGACGGAAATTTAAGGGTTTACTTTAAGTTTAAACCTAAGTAATAGTGGTAGGCAATTCAATTGCAAATTAGGGGGTTATTTTAAATATTGTTTATAATGGCATAAGTAGGTAATTTGGATGAAGGTTAGGGGGTTACTTTAATTTATTTTATATAATGGCAGAGGTGGGTAATTTATATATAGATTTATGGGGGTTACTTTAGGCTATTTTCATAATGGCATAGGTGGGTAATTTTTTAGAAAACATAATAGATCCAATGGCTATGATGATTTGAATCTATCGATTGATGGTCGGATGTTTTGCTTTTTTGTGAGAATTTCTAGGATTTCTCTCTTTTTCTAGAGTGTCCACCTAAGAATCCTAGGTGGCTTCACCTGGAGGCTTCAAAAGGAGCCTCCAATTAGTAATAGTAAGATTATATACTACTGAAAACTTTACATATGGTGATATGGGTAGTATACTTGAGTATTATATAGGTAGTATAAAGGTATCACTGTGAAAGAGCACAAATGACATTACGATAATATTTTTTTGACAATAGCATAAAGTCTACAAGATCATGGAACCATTTAGAATCTCACTTTTTACAATATAATAATTACTAAATTACCCATAATAATAATAATGGATATACCACCAAGTGTTATATAGAAATGGGCCGTAGGTTTCCTGCCACGATTTTTTGACAAGCCGCTGGCTAGCGACTAGAACATGAGGAGCAACAACCTGTGTTTCTCTGCAATCACAAAATTAGCATCCATCAGCGAAGATATTCATTTTGAAGACTGAGCACAGATAGATGGGAAATTAGTACAAATAAATCAGGGAAAAATCAAAAGCGTATCGATTTTCCATCTGTTATTGGCGGGTATATCCAAAGCAACAACCGTCAATATGGGCGCCTAACTGACAATCATCCTTGTGTCTGTACGCTGTAATAGGGACCAAAATCTCAGCAAGGGTCATTTAAGGCAAACATATTTGCGTATATATGTCATGCCGACCAAGTGAAGTCGAAAGAAGTACATAGCATGGTAGTGCTGTCTCTAGTCAGTAGCTAACGCATGCCAAACTCATGTCATTCTTTTTTAGTGAATTTAATTCACAAGAGAGTAGGCCCTCTATATATACATCTGAATCCTATATCAGTGAACACAAGTGGCGTAGATTGCTATATTCGGACATAACAATGCAAAGAAGA
The DNA here is from genome assembly GCF_005286985.2 of Setaria viridis. Taxonomy (NCBI): domain Eukaryota; kingdom Viridiplantae; phylum Streptophyta; class Magnoliopsida; order Poales; family Poaceae; genus Setaria; species Setaria viridis. Next base: position 32,955,756 of record NC_048270.2, read on the forward strand.
GATAGGACACATCCCTATTCATACCGTCATTAGACTGTTTATTATTTTTATTTACTTTGTATGGACAACATGTTCCATATGCCTCCAAATCCTCGAGTTTTTTTTCTTTTCCTTTATTTTTTCAGAGATGTCAAGCGATTACTTGAGAATGCTAGAGATGGGTGAGACCTGATATATTCGTGGAACGTGACCAAGTGAGCTACTAGAGTCAAAAGTTTGCTCTAATGTGGCTACAATAACAGCTGGTCTTGTAACACGCAGTTCTTGATTCGATACTTGGCCAATATGAGCCTTACATTAGCATTTAGGATCGAGTTTGGCCATTTGATGTTTTAAACTGAGTCACCTTTTGTTTTATTCTCTCTTGTAATTTTAAACCAAAACTGTATATTTTTTTTGGAAGGTTCACCGGGGGGGAAGATCCCCACCTGAATTCATTCATTTTCATAGGGCCTTTTGGGAGGCCAAAGTCTGACAGTTACATTTTCAGCAATGAAAAAAAGTGGGGGTGGAGAAGCTATCCAGATTACAGTTTCGTTTACATTGAATTAAAGACTAGGCACCAGGCTTGGGGGATTTCATGCTCTTCTGGTTTAAACTGCTGGCTCCAGAGACGAGCTTCGTCTCTACATGATTGCCAGAACCCTTGATGCGATGGTTGTGAGCGGTCGAAGACACCTTCTGTGTTTCCAAAGCATCCAGCATATAAGCAGAAGGAAGTCTGAAAACCGAGTGGCCGGCAGTGTTGTCGGACAAGCAACAGTCATCAGCTGCGTAACTGTTGCGCCCGCCGTCTGTATTCCGAGCGATTCCCAAACGTGTGATGCGAAACAGCAGCGGAAGATGATCTGATCGCAATCTTCATGTTGCCCACACAGCTCACAGGATGGATTTTCCAGGACGTGTTTTTTGACGAGATTTTCGCGGCTCTGAATCCACCCTTGTACAAGCAGCCATCCGAAGAACTGAATGCGAGGGGGGCTCTGTTTTTCCATACAAACTTGGCAAAAGCGGACGGGGATGAACCGAAGGAGAGCATGAGTTTGGAGTAAACTTCAGAAGAAGACATATTGATGGGATCTTGGCCAAGGGCGCATAGTCGTCGATCCTCTCCTTCACGGAGGGAGACACGAGCCAGCATAGTGTTGAGTTTCTCCAGCTCGTCCACAGCCTGGTGTGATAAGCGTGGGACGAGGTGTGCTTGTAAACCGTCATTCACTATCTGGGCCACTGAAACATTGTCATCCGCAGTGTGGGAGAAAAAGCATCGGGAAGTTGTCACTTAGTCGGCCGGCAGGCAGCCAGCGGTCGTGCCAGAAGCTGGTAGCTTGGCCATTTGAAATTACCGAGTAGGTTAAAGTTCTGTATATCGGCAGCAGCCCCTGAAGAGCATTCCAGTGAGCTCCTATGATTTCTCCACGAAGATCCGCCATGCTAACTTGGCGGCGCACCCAACGAGCCCAGGAAGATTCATCCGGGTAATGAAGCCAGTGTAGGAGTTTAAGGAGAAGACTCTTGTTCTGCAGAGATAAGTCCTTGAGGCCAAGCCTGCCGTGTTCTTTCTTTTTGCAAGTGTTCTCCCATGCCACCAAGCATCGTGCCCCACTGACTTTCTCTTCACCAGACCACAGGAAACGTCTTCTCTTACTGTCCAGTGCTTCGATAATGCCGGGGGGAGGAGAAGAACTGACATAGCATATGTGAATTGGCTGTCGATGACACAGTTTATTAGCACAACTCTGCCCGTGGCGTTAAGGAGTGCGGCTCTCCATCCACTGAGTTGTCTGTCGATTTTGGCAATGAGTGGGCTGAACGCTGCTAGGCGAAGTTTTTCATTGGATAGGGGTAGTCCCAGATAAGTTTGATGTCTGTATGAAGTCTGAGGTATTTACTGTATGAAGTCTGAGGTATTTACTTCTAAAGATTGACTTGCATATTTATTTCTAGAGATTTAATTCCAAACATGTTTGCCAAATCATTACTAAGTTCATTTGTTTGGAGTGTGTGGTCATGGATTGCGGTGTTGTCTTGCTTACACCCCAGAAGACTACATGCCAAGAGTGAAGTGAGCAATTTATGGAAGCAGTAGAGCCTTGAGCATTTTACCGGAACCAGCTGATACATATTCATTATGTTTTACTTGTGAAGATTGTAAAAGTCTTTGGGCCACAGGGGACCTGTCGTGTCGTCTACCTCGTAGCTCAAGATAGCGATGTAAATCCATATATAGGTCTCTCCAGTACACTGCTCCTCGCTGGATCCAGAATTGTTAGAGAGGAGTTGCCGAGTTGGGGACCCAAGGCGCCCGAGGATGGTACGCACCATCAGCACACCAATGCAAGTGTTGTCTTGTATTTTTTTTTAATGAAACAGGAGGGTTTTACCCCTGCTGGTTATATATATAATATGAAAAGAAAATACAAATACAAGGCAGTTTGAAATTAAGAAAAAAAAGTTAAAAAGAAAATTATGAAAATTACAACATCTTCTGCCATTCAACCATTGGTTTTTTTTCAGACTTCTTTAACTCTATGTAAAACTAGAGAATAAATAGTCTTGAAGCGAACGATAAGTGTTGTCTTGTATTGCCTGCAGCTACAGGAAAGCCACATAGAAATGCAGGAGCACACTGAAGCCACGCTAGGAACCAGGTCGATCGCTGCTGACAGTGGCAGGACATGGATGGAACAGGCAGCGATCGGCGTTGCTGAAGTACGGAACCGAAGAATGATGAAATCCATGACTACTTACTGGACATCCACAAAGGAAGTAATCATGCAAAACTCACGATCCTGCAACCGCTACATTCATGCATGCATGCACTATGCATGTTGTACACATGGAAAGGCAATATATATAAATCTACACTGGACAAGTATCACATATAAAAAATTTTACATAGTGTACCTCCGAATTAGCTTAGTAACCATTTGGAGTGAGATATTGGTGGAAGCCAAAGTAACGAAGACAGGACCTGATGAGTGTGGGGGCTATCGAGGGATGGAGTTTCATCGCAATAGTATCCTCCCCTTCTCTGCCAGTTCTACAGACCCGAGCCAACAGCTAATTTGTCATCGAAACTTGAAGATGTTGACCTTACTCCTCTCAAAGTGACCTGTGCACGTAGCCCAACAATGTGAAAGTGCTACCCTTTTTCTCTACCAGCTCGACGCAAGCCATAACTTCTAATACAACAACATTTGATTTGCTCTTGAGACAAATGTTGGATTCAAGTGATGACTTAACATTCCATGTTCTACTTGAGTGTCTTATAGATGTAAATACATTGTGGTCAGATAGGTAGAAGTACGATTAGCCTGCAAAAAATTGGAGAAGAGAACAATTTGCATGGAAATCTTTGTTCTACGTGTAGTCTGCCATTGTCTAATAAGAGGACTGCCATGCCTGGCCATGTCAACTGCTCGTCGACTCAGAGGACGTGCCAGCGAACCAACAAGCGCCCGGTCCTTCTTGCGCATAGAAGCGGAGAGCAGAGCTTGATATAGGTATGGACAGAAATGCTGGGGAACAGGGGAATGGCAGAACAATAGGGCACACGCCAGGCACAGCAGGAACGGCTAGTAGTCGTAGATATTCTACGGTGGACTGTTTCTGCCTCACGTATTATTGTTTGTGTAATGTCTTTCATGGGGTCAAATTCATTCAATTACCCAGTAGTAAGATACTTTCAAACCATGGATGCAAAATGAAAAGGATCTTGTGCGATGAATTTTGCTCCAAAACATTGTAATTAGTGTCAGAGTCTTTGCTAAAACAATTATATTATGCATGTGTTTTTCTAAAAAAAAATGTGTTTTGGAGATACCGCAGAATCTTGCAACACCTCCACTGATTAGTCGGCACTCGGCAATAGCCACGTTTTACCTTTCTGTTAGACAAGCTATGGATGATGGTAATCGATTTAAGAGTGGATCCTTGGAGGGGAGATAATTTATGAAAGTTGAAGCTTTTGACGTGGCGATATGTATTTGCATGCTTTCCTAGTGAAAGGGGAATAAAGTAGCATGCTAGACATGTTTTTAGTTTGTAACTAACCCATGCTTTCCTAGTGATGATTTCGACGAGATGGTAAGCACTCTACATATACATCTCAACCTTATAATCGGTGAACAATGCGAAGAAGAGACAGGCTACATTCCTAGCCTATTCATTTGACTGTTTTCTTTTGTATGGACTACGAGTTCAGTATGCCTCCAATTAATCCTCGTTTTTTTGCATTGATGTTAATTGGTTAACTGAGAAAACTAGAGACGAGTGAGACTGGGATGTTGGTGGAAGCTGACCGAGTCATCCAGCAAAGTCGAAGATTTGGGATCCTCTGGCAACAATAGCAGTTGGTCTTGTAACACGTAGAACGACAAGTTGAGACATATGGCACTGACATTAGCAGAATTTTTATTAGATTAATCTTGATTCTTGAATATCATCTATTATAAGCATTTAGGTTTGACCGTCTGAGGTTTGGACCGGGGCAGCTTTCTTATCATCCGTTCAACCCTGCTATTCAGATATTTCCTCCCATATATTCAGTTCCAAACATGTTTGCAAAATAATTACCAAATTCATTTGTTGGGAGTGTGGTGGTGGATTGCTGTCAGGAGTCTGGACGTGAGGTCGCTGGTGACAGCTAGCAGGAGGCATCGTAGTTCATGTCTGCCGAGCAGCACATGCTGCATTTTCATCAAATCATCTGTGATCTGTGATTTATCTTTTTTTCCTAATTTGGTATCTTTGGAATACTAGTGTTTGTCTCAATACATAGACTTGCCACTCTATCAAGAAAGAAAAAAAGTAAAGGAAAAGTGATAAATGGAACAACAAAATTCCGAAGAATAGAAATTCAAACAATGGTGAAATGCTTGTCTGCTTACTACTGACACATGCAAGGAAAGTAGCATGCTACTCATGATTTCAACTGCTACATGAAAACAAAACGCATGTTGTGTGCACTTGGGCTAAAGGAATGGCAATATATATGTAAACTGGACAGGTAGTATAAGTAACTCAAGTGGAAGAGGAGTCACGTTTTCTTTCTCATGTGGTGCAGGAGAGCTGCATGTCATTTCATTAATGGAGAAGAGCTAGGCTCAATAACCAAATTTTGAGTGAGGTAATTGATCCCTTTGACATCTAATTTTTATGTGGAGCTTGGGATTGATCTTGAAACTATCACAGATTTTGTGTTTTCAAAATGTGTAGATGTAAAGTGAGATATTAGTGCAACCTGAAGCTACCAAAGTGCTCCAGGAGAAGAGTGACCGAGTTCGATGGAGAAGCCAATCTAATCTACATTCGTAGCTAAACAATGTCAAAGTAGCTTCTCTGCGTCTACCAAGTTGACACGAGGTGTAGTTTGTTCGACAATCTACCGTGTTGTTTATGTATTCGTGGGGATGCATAAAAAAGCTATCATGTTTCGACAAACATAGGTTGCAACTCAAATCATTTCATATGTCCTACTTCAACATCACAACCTCATATTCTTGTATCTACATGTGAATCATTATGTTCATGATATTGTAACTTTACATCTGGTAGTGACATCTCATTACTATGCATGTGTAACTGAAATAGTTTGTGGACAATGACAGCTTCTCTTTTCAAATAAAAGATGGATGAAAAAAAATGGTGATGAAGCATGGCTAGAGAGGCTGATTTATTTAACGAGATAGAAAATATTTATAAAGGTAAAAATCTCTGTTTCACCACTCATGGAGTGCTAGCATGATCTCCACAAGCAGCGGACGCCAGCTGCTGCATAGGATTCCGTAGCCTGGATAGAGGCCGAGCCATGGCCTTCTGTGAGCATTTGTGTATGGCTGGCTGTTCGTTTGGTTCGGACGCAACGATGTGGTGATGTTGAATAACACATGGCGATGTTGAATACGGAGTGGACGAAAGCGTCGGCCACCAAGCAGTCACACATGTGGAACGAGTAGAGCCCAAGGGGCTGGCCGTAATTGATTCTCCATTCCTGTTTCCGTGGGTTCAATACTTCAATCAATATTGCAAACCATGGAATTTTAGTAATATTCGTAATATTTGTATCATATATACTCATATGTATTTAGTCCATAAGCAATAGTATTGTCTAATTAATTGTACATATTCAAACTAAAAACTTGTTAAATTTTATGACAATACAGAGATTTGCAGTTCTCAAAGGAGAGAGATGAAACCCTATCAAAGCAATTAAAAATATTTGACATTCTGTCAAAAAATTAAAAATATTTGATAACGGCATGAGGGAAGATACAAGATACATGCCTTTCTGATGATGGGAAAGGGAGTAGCATGCTACTTATGGTTTTGAAGTTGGTGTATGCAAGCATATCATCCATGTGACATGCTGCACTCGGGCAGAACCAATTGCAATATATAAATGTACATTCAACAAAGTAGCACAGAGATCTTCAGAAGAACATGCAAAGAAGAGTCACAATTCTGTTTGTGTCTGTTACTCTGTTTTGAATGGCAGTTTCGGATAGGAAATTGAGTGAGATGTTGGCGGAAGCTGAAATGACCAACAAATCCATCATATCTAGGTAGGACTCTCTGTGAGCCATATATGCGTGGCTGCACAATTACATATCAGATACAGATCAAGAATGGTGAGGCCACAAAGAATTTGGCGTTAGGCTAATTAAGGTCACAATCGAAACCATGGTTTGGCTCCACCATTGCGTAGGAAAACAAACCATGAAAGAGATGCCTTTGAGTGGCTATGGATAGTGTAATTACCTGGTTTGAAATTTCAAGATGCTTTTCCCTGCCGCTATTATTTTGGCACTAAATTTGGCGTCAATTGCTTCATGTCGGAGCTTTGCCTTGCAAATTTGCTCATTGGCCCATGGCCATTCCACATCGTCGATGGGATTAAACATGATTGGTTTTGCATGGCGGTGCAGCTTGCACGTTGCTGGATTGATTTGGGACGAGGCCGGAGCACGGGCATGCCCTGTGCGTGGGCAGTATTGGGTGGTTGATGAGTCTGCGTGCCTTGGAGGGTCGAAGACTGACGGACTTGCATGCGTGGTAGATTTGATGTAGAATTAATCGGCTGGGAGTGTAATCGAGAAAGATTACGCAGGATTGGGATGGATGATCAGATGGGAGTCTTTAAAAACTCTCTTTGAGAACAAGGTCTATATCCCGATTGTCACCCCCAAACAAACCTCGCGTCTATCGCTAAGATGACACAAGTCAACTAGTGATAAGCTCACCTTAAGAATAATTAGATACGCTCAAAGCAAAGCGGAAGCAAAGCTAAACCAATACTCTAAAAAGCTTGCACAAGAGATTCAAGCAAAAACAATACTAGATCATTACTCAACTAAGCATTCTTGAATTAATTAATGACTAAACAAGATTAGCAAGCAAGACTACTGAACAATATATATCCTAAAGCATGCAGTAAATGATTTACTATTGAGAGTGACACATCGAAGGAAATTAATCGTGCTAAACTGTTGCATGGATCTCCAGAACAAACATATAGTAGCACACTGGACTACTAGCAGGCAAAACAGAGGATTTCACTGAGAGCTAATTAAAGCTGAGAAAACAAGGCAGCTGAGACAAGCTAAAAAACAAAGCTTAAACAATAAACTAAACAACTTGCAATGATGGTTTTGTCATTAGTCACTGAATTATGAAAGTGGCATTTCCCTCAAGATAAATTCACGTGTTGTGGCCGTTGCTTACCGGCTTACCTGATAGAGAAATGCCGAGCTTGAGCATGGGGCTCTGCAGCTTTTCTACGCGTGATCACCTGGCCCGAGTAGCTGCTGGCCAGTCAGCTGGCTGGTCGCTGGGCCGAGAGCCCGCACCCGCCTGGGCTGCTCGCTCCCACGGGCAGGCCTGGTGCAGCTGCCTGGCCTGGCTCCTTCCTTAGCCGGCCACCTCCCGTCGTCCTGCAGGTTTGCAGCTGGTGGCCTGCGCAGGTCCCACTCCCGGACGCTGCGCAGCGGCTGCCAACGCAGGCGAGCGTGCCTCGCACGTCCGACAACCGGTCGCTGCACACGAACACGAACCCGAACAGAAACGAAGAACAGAAGAACAAAGGAAAACACGCCCAACTTCAAACTAAAGGAAAACCTTCAATACTTCACGGAATCAAATGAAACTTGAGCCATATATGCATCACCTCAAGGACCAACAGATCCATGAGAAAGATTTCGAAAAAGCTCAAGTATTCACCGCGGATTTAGGAGAAAATCGAATGCCCTACCAAGAACACGGTTATGGGAAAACTTCAAATTTAAGCCTAATTCGTGAGGAATTTGAGAGGGGATCACATCATAGATGCTCATAAAGGTCTAGCAACAATTTCCACCAACAAACCTCGCGGGATTTGGGCTTAAACTTGTAGAACGAAAATTTCCACGAAAATACCCGGAAAATTCTAAAAAAAGAAAAACGGGAGAAACAATAGTATTTAGCCACAGATTTGAGATATAAAGTTGACTAAATCATGAAGACAACATCTTTTACAAGATGAGAACTAGCGTCCACCCTTCATCCTCCCTCTAAGTTGGAGAAATCAAGACAAAAGAAGCTCTCACCCTCTCATCTCCCTCATCTCTCTCTAAGCACTTGGCTAGTCTCTAAGCAAATAAAATTAGGGTTCCAAGCACACCTCTAAACCAGCCAACTCTAATAAATATAGTCCATGACTGATGATGAAAATACCCCTACAACTACGACTAAGATAACTACCCACGCAGGGGCATTTTGGTTCAGATATTTGTAGACGCATCGGATGGACACACCACCTTCACGACTTTGTTTCGCCTCAGCGCAAGCTTCGCGATGATGCCACATGCCCTCGTACTCGAAGCTCCGGCCACAACGGACTCGCGCACAGCCGAAGAGCAGGCTGTAGAAGGAGGTGGACGCGAGGCATGGGGCAGTGAGGAAGGTGTCGCTAGAGGTTGAAGATGACTCATGTTGGGGGGTGGCTGGCCGGGAGGCCGAGCCCCGCGCCCCGCCCCACCCCGCCGCCGGCCGCCCGGGAGGGCCTCGCGCCACCGGAGGCCGGAGGAGTGGAGGGAGAGATGGGAAAGAGATAAGGTCTATGCAGAGGAGTGGACGGAGAGACAGGAAAGAGATAAGTCTGTGCAGAGGAGTGGAGAGGGAGAGAGAGACGTGAGGGAAAGAGATAAGAAAAAGAGCGATAAGGACGGCCTGTCCAAAATTTTGGATCTACGCGCGCGAGAGGCAGCGCCAGTGGCGGGTGATTAGGTGGCCCGTCACAACAGTGGTTACTGTGCTGACGGGTACTTTCCCACTAGCACAAAAACCATTGTGCTGATGGGTACCAATCACACCTGACAGTACAGTAATTTGCCTGTATCACTACAAATCGATTCTGACGTAGTATTTCTGCATGAGCAAATAGCTAAAATTTGGACTAAAATCTTTTGCTCCCAAAGAGGCCCTAGAGAGGGCTAAAAGTGGTCCCTCGGATCAATTTCCACCCCTTGCCCCCCTTTCCTCTCTCTTCTCCGTGTGGTCCCCCTTGCCCCTCCCGCACCAACTCTCTCTCCTCCGCCTCCAACGCCCACCGCCTCCACCCGACCCCGCCTCCTCCGACCGGCCCCCTACCTCCGGCCAGCCCCGCCGCCTCCGCCCACCCCTCGCGGCCTTCGCCGGCCTCACAAGCCTCCGCCCGCACCCGCACCCTATCCTTTCACTCGAGCGCGGTGGGGGAGAGGAACGCCACCGACGCTGGGTCGAGCGGGCTTGGTGGCACACCAGGCGCGAGCGACGACGACGACGTGGAGTCCAGCCCCTCCTTCTCGCGCACCCGCACTGCCCCGCCGTCGCCCCTCTCGCCGGAGCGGTGGGAGAGGAGGAGGCGGGCAAGACGGTCATGGAGGAGGCAGCGGTGGCGGCCGTGTGCGGGAGGCCGGCGGCAAGGCCGAGCGTCCGTCCGGCACGGCGATGAGGATGGCTGCGGCGCCGAGGAGGGTGGAGCAATGCGCAGAGGAGGAAAGGAGAAGAGACCGGTGAGGAGGTCCTGTCCGTGAGTCCTAGCTACCCATGACCATGGGAACGCAGGGAGGCGAGCGAAATCCTGCAGAAGCTGAAGATGTCTCTCGATGACTTCACTGAAGAATTTGTCATCTCTTACCTCAAATCACACAGCAATCATCTCATCTCTAACACCACAGCTTGATGTTTGTCAGGTGAATTCAGGTATTCTGGTGCTTAAACTGAAGCTTGTCAGATGTCTAGAAGAGCAAGCAGTAATCCTAAGCTTGAGTTGTGCAACTATTCAGCTTGCCTTTTAGAGGATTACCTGATCATCTGAACAATTTTGTATGCACATATGATGGAAGCTACGCATGGGTGCATGTGAATTTCTATGCATGTGCATTGAGTTATTAATGAGGGGCAAATCAGTTATTGTTTGATGAGAGACTAAAGTTTAGTTCATGGATATGATCCAAATAGCCCAGCAAAATTAAAATTTAGGGGCTAAAGTTTAGCCTATAGACTACTGATCCAAACACCACCTCAATGTGAAGGACCGGCCGGGTTGTGTCTCGGGGCGATGTCGATGCGACTCGTTAGGCCATCGTTATCTCAAAGGGAGCCGGTAGCTATCTGACAGTAAGCTGATGAGACAGCATCCACCGATCGACAGCAATGGACAAAGTTGATGTTTGGATACCTCCTCCTACTACTTCACGTGTCACATCAGATATTTGATACTAATTAGGAGTATTAAATATAGTCTAATTATAAAACTAATTGCACAGATGGAGTCTAATTTGCGAGACGAATCTATTAAGCCTAGTTAGTCCATGATTTGACAATATAGTGCTACAGTAACCGTTGCTAATGATGGATTAATTAGCCTTAATATATTCATCTCGCGAATTAGAATCCATCTGTGCAATTAGTTTTGTAATTAGGTCATGTTTAATCCTTCTAATTAGCATCTGAACATCCGATGTGACGCTGCTAAAGGTTAGTACCACGCCCAAAATAAAGGAACTGACAGATTACTTGTCGTGGGACGACCGGCGCAAGACTCTGTCAAGTCGCGAATACTCATGAGCAGTACAAGATTAAACTACTTGGGTACGGTTGACGTCTCGATGACGATGCCCATACCACCCGTCGGTGATGTGCATCCAAGCATATGGGTGCACCGATACTTACTTGGAATTTCATTCTTCGGCTGAGGAATATCTACTATGTCATGGATTAACACTTGTGGTACTGTTTTTTCTTTGCAAAAGAATATCTGTTGGCTTACCCAAGTCAACATAAGCTGTACATAATATTGAAAACATAGTGCATAACATTGAGTTTTCAAAGGAAAACATCTTTTTATAGAAAAAGTATTATCTTTATTCCGCTGTATACAAAAATTGCTAACAGATAGAAAACTCACGATGAAAAGTCTAAGGAAAGACAATCTGTATGTTACGAAGAGTTTTTACATGTAATTACGATATTCAGATAACCAAGTAAATCTCACTGTACTAGGATTTTACTTGACATCTCTTGGTTATACCTCGTTGCACACTTCAATTACATTAGCATCATAACCCAAATTCACGAGGAAAGAGAAGGTATAATCTATTGCCATAGTAATTGGTCAATAAAAGAAGTCTTCTTCACATTTAGTTAAAAAATTAGCGCATAAATTGGAGAAAAAAAAATACTAGGATACTAGTTCAAACGTGTCGACCAGAAGTGTACCTCCATGTTGGCTTTATGGATCCATCCACTGTTAACCAAAAACATCTACGGGATCAGCCAGAGAAAACATTGATGATAGTATACAATTCCCTAGACAGACACAAACACAAGGATTTCATACTACTTCCATACAACTTCAAGTAAGTGTGTGTATACCATCTAATATATACGAACATTTACATACGCAAATTCCACTGGATCCTTATTATAATTGAGACTGATAGAAGCCACATCACTATCTTCAATTCCTTGAGGAGACCACGAAGGATTGTCAAGACATGCAAGACACGGCAGACTTGTAACAATTCTTGACTTTATCTCTATGCAAAAGTTTGTTTCCTAAATTTTCACCTAATACTATATCTTTCAATAGTTTAATCCGCAGAGCATGGACAGAATTAATCAAGGCATAGAAAGGTCCATACAAAGAAAAACTTACATGGAAAATAAACTTCCCGTTACGTATGAAGTCTGCACATTTTGTATATTCTATAGCACGAATATTTCATAACTTGTTTTTTCCCCACTGAAGTGCTTAAGACAGGAATCCGGGAATAATCCATGTGGCTATTACATCTGTGAGCACATGCATAGTTTTATGGGATCCAGGACCGCCAAGATGATGCCCCATGAATATAAAGTACGTAAAATAAAACTGTTACTAGTTAATTATTTTCTACCTCCTTATATTTAATTATTCATGTAAAATTCACAGGTATCCAAATTACAGATGGTGAATATTCAACAAGGATGTTTGAAGATGGAAAGAGTAGCGGCGATATGTGAAGGTTTCATTGGATTTCTGGTGGATGAGGTGGTAAATCCAAAAGGAGAATTTTATTACGATGGATGAAAATTAGACGTTCCGAGAAACACCTCGACGGGATCGTAGAGATATATAGTTTTATTTGTGTAATACGTACGGCTAAGATTTGTATATATATAGTATGCTAAGAATTGTATATATACTAAGAATTGTATATATAGTAATTGTATAAATACTAGTTTGATTCATTTAAATACTAATTTGATTTCATTATAAAAAAGGCTCAACTACTAAAGGTTAACCAAAGGGATACATACGTGATGCATGAAATTACAGGTGCCATGCAGTCTAACTAAAGTGGCACGCACCTGAAATTTCAAGCAGCCCTTTAGTCCCAATTGGAAAAGCAAACCGGGACTAAAGGGACTACCTTTAGTCGCGGTTGGTAACACCAACCGGAACTAAAGGGGCTTGTCCCGCGCCTGGTGTGGTAGCCCCTTTAGTCGTGGTTGGCTTTACCAACCGGGAATAAAGGGTGTCTTTAGTCCCGATTGAGGGACCTGGGACAAAACACCCCGTTTTGTCTTAATTGCTTTATCCCGGATAGTTTTTTGGGATATTTGCTTCCTACAAACCGGGACTAAAAGTGAGTTTTCCACTAGTGATATTGGCTATCAATGAGCTGCTCTATGCCGATGCTAGAGTAGCCAGTTGGAATCTCCATGCCATGGCTTGTCTGCCCTACGAAGATTGGTAAGGCAATCCCATATGCCACCTATACATATAGTAGAAATAAAGATGTTATTAAACTCCAATCCCAAGACGTGGATCGATGGATTAGGAAGATTGCATAAATATTATGTATAAGAGTATACCTTATTGGTGAGGTTGCCGACCGGTATATGCAGCTCACATGAGGTGCGTTGCCTGATGAAATCCACAGTGAACCAATGCTCGTCCTATGGATCAGATTGTGCTCCAGATTGGGCAAGTGCCATTCGACGACTGATTTCGTCCTGCATTCTTACTTCTATAGAATGCACTTTGGATTCTAGCATGCGCCTCCAGCTCTCCTCAACCCGTTCCTTTCTTCGCTTGCGGCTTCTGTACGAGTTTTTGTCGCCTTGGAAACTGAACTTCCACAAAATGATCCGGAACCCTCGGCAACATCCTGGGTGCTCAGGATTCCGAGGGCTAAGGTGAGCTCATCAATTTCACAGTCCACCTTCAACCTCCTAGCCTTAGCATCTTCAATATACTTGATAAGTTTTTTAGCCTTCTGACGTATTGCCTCATGAAGATCAGCGTCCCATTCTCCTGGCTTAGGAAGCCTCCATGAGCGTAATACCAATTTTTCAATCAATCGGACCATTCAATAGTTGCTGGTACGATACCCCGATCGATCACGTCTTGTTCCATCTTGCGCTATTTGGGAATTTCTTTGTCGTAACCACCTCGCCCTAGATGATGATGGTTCTCCTTCTGACCAGCATTTGTAATGTTGGTCTATACCTTTTTCACACCATCTTTGCTCCTTCTGTATTCGACAAATGCCTCCTAGCGGTCCCTCAACTTTGGCCACACATTGAATATCGGAGTTCGGTCCTTCTTAATGTAGTTGGCAACTAGCATCTTCTTGAATGTTTGGAATTATGTGGCCATCTTCTTCGGCGTCCACTCTTTCACATCATTTTCAATATATCCTTCAGGAAATGTGAAATGTTTCTTGATATCTTGCCACATCATATTCTTTTCTGTTTGCGGGAGCGCTTATGGATTAGTACTTTTGCCCTTTCATTCCTTGATGCTGATGGGCACGTTGTCCCTTACGATTGCCCTGATCTGACTCATGTACTTTGTTGCCACTTTTTCGGGAGCAACCGGCAATCATCTTGTGTAGTATAGTCATCTGACCGTAACACAACTAATAACATGCTACTAGTAAGGATGTAGATATGTCACCCCTCCGATGTGTTTTCATCAGTTATTTTCTGTTGGTAATCCATGATTTCTACACATACATCTTGGTACTACATTTTTAGTTGTTGATATATAGCAAATGTAACCGATGAATACTGGTTTTGTATATTGTTTTGCCTGCAGCAACTTTTGTTGTCTCCGTCCTAGCATGCTTCGTGATTATGTTGCTTGAAAAACAAAAGCAGAAGAAATATTTTGACCAGAATGGTGGTAAAATATTGAATGAGTATGGGCATTAACATCTTCACTGAGGAGCAGCTGAAGAAGATCACAAACAGCTACAGCACACCAATCGGAGAAGGTGCCTTTGGAAAGGTCTTCATGGCAGCTATTGACAATGCCCAAAGGGTCGCGGTGAAGCGTGCCTGCTTGGGTGCTACCTTGAGACAGACATTCCCATGCTGGTCTTTGAGCTCGTCCCAAAGGGAAGTCTCTACAACGTGCTCCATGGCATGGATGATCACCACACACTCTCACTGGCGGAGCGCCTGCGAATTGCCATTGGCTCTGCAGAAGCTCTTGCCCACATGCACTCAAGTACATGCTGGTGACCACAACCATGTCCATACACGGGGACGTGAAGTCTGGCAACATCCTCCTTGACAATGATCTCACACCCATGGTGTCTGACTTCGGTTCGTCCAAGCTTGTGTCAATCGCCAGCATGTACTCCCAGTATACATCAAGTCTGGCCGTTTCACAGAAAAGAGTGATATCTACAGCTTCGCCGTGGTGCTCTTGGAGCTCATCACAAGGAAGACGGCCAAGTACGGTGACAACAGCCTCCCTCTAGACTTCGTCAAGTGCTGCAAAGAGGAGGGCAATGGAAGGAAGTTGTACGACAGAGACATAATGAAGTGCGATGACGCTCAATCTCATTGTCACATGGAGTTCCTCGACAGGATTGGCAAACCATCAGTCCGATGCCTCAAGGAAGATGTGGAGGAGAGACCAACCATGGCAGAGGTGGTGGAGGAGCTCAAGGAGGTGAAGTCAAAAGCCTGCTGTTGGGGATCGCCCAAAAGAACAGTCAACTTGGAGTGCGTTTCTACTCGAAAAGCACAAACCTTGCAACCCTGGGCGAGTCGCGAGGGTGCGATCCTAGGCCGAAGCAGTCGAACGTCAAGTGTTCTGTGGACTAACCAATCCTAACCAATGAATGTCAAGTGGTTTGGCTCCGTACAGGTTCGCGGCCTCTAGGTGACAGCCAAGGGTCTCGAGGCCAGTGTAACCTCGGCAACGATCCTGAGGTGGCCAGGCTCATTGAAGCTAGGACAACTTCAGGGACCAGGCGAGGATCCGGTGCACGAGGTTAAGAAAAAGGCGTTGAAGCGGCGTTGAAGCGGTCAAGGCGCAATCAGTGGAGCTTTATGAGAGCGTGATTTGCGGAAGCTGTCAGGCGGCGTGAGAAGCATGACCTCAAAAGATCTTCAAGTCAAGTATATTCCAAGAATGTAGTAGTTGAATGGGGATGATTTCGGAATGTAAAATGTCTCTTGGGGCACTATAAAAGGGGGAGCCTGACCCGTTGTAATGGTCATGTTCACTGCTCAATGAGAATACGGTGAGAGAGAAAGTAAGGTGAAGTTTCGTCCGAAGGTAAGTTGACTACGATCCTTATTCTTGTTGTGTTCGTACTTCGCGTGAAGTTCAGACCCAACATTTGACGCCCACCGTGTCTCAAGCCACTAAGAAGCCCACGATTTCACCACAGAAGAAGAAGAGAACCAGTGAGGACGAGACCACGGAAGAAAGACCACCCTCCACAGTCAAGCAGGTTGAGCCAAGTATCACTGACAAGGAAGCAGCATTCCAGAGATTGGAGGACAACCTAAGGGCAAGAGCTCAGAAGCAAAGAATCGAGCAAGAAACATCCAACCAAACCCTGCAACAGACTCAAGATGAACAGCAAAGAGCAGAGGAAGAGGAGCTAGCTTCGGCGTTGAGACAAATCGAGAACCTGAAAAGAGAGAAAGAAAAGTTCTCAACAAATACAAGCTCAGAAGCTAGCGGCCAAAAAACTTGCAATGCTGAACGAAGCCAAAAGACAACTAGCAGAATTGCAGCAGGAACTGAGTGAACTTGAGAACCTTCATAGCACACCGCAGCAACCAAACCCACCACCTATTCAAATTGACGACGATGACACTGCTTCGCGACAATCTTTGACCACAGCTTCAGCCGTTGTGGCCCACCACCAACTATGAACATGTACGCAACCATCGACAGAACCTCGCCACTGTCCGCAAGCCTACAGACAGCTCCATGGCCCTCCACCTACAAACACTGGTAGAGAATTGACCTTTAGTCCCGGTTGGTAGGGTGCATATCTCTCGGATATCCATCCGGGATAAACCAACCGGGACAAAAGGGGGGGTCTTTAGTCCCAGGTCTTTTAACCGGGAGTAAAGGACCTCCTTTAGTCCCGGTTGGTGTCACCAACCGGGACTAAAGGGGGTCCCTTTAGTCCCGGTTGGATTTCCTAACTGGGACTAAAGGGGTCCCCTTTAGTCCCGGCTCGATTCCAACCGGGACTAAATGGCGCTTGCATGGCACTGCCGTGACGCCTGAATTTTTCATGCATGCATCACGTATACGTATAGTAGTACCGCAGCCCTTTTAATTTGTTAACCTTGTAGTTGAGATTTTTTTAGAACGAAATCAACTAGTATTTAAACGAATGAGATTTGTAATTATACAATTACTATATATATACACAATCCTTATACACAATTCAACTAGCTTAGTACAAATCGATCATAATTAGCGTGTATTATATATACAAATAAATCAAAGTATCTTCCTACGATCTTCCCGTCGTGGTGTTGCTGATCGGAGTGTCTAATTGTCGTCCATCGTAATAAAATTCTCCTCTTGGATTTACCACCTCGTCCATTATGAATCCAATGAGACCTTCACATATTGCCGCTACTCTTTCTTCCTTCAAGAGTCCTTGTTGAATATTTAACATCTATAATTTGGAAATTTGTGAATGTTACATGAACAAATACATATAAGGAGCTAGAAAATAATTAACTAGTAATATATTTATTTTACGTACTTTAAAGTTGTGCGGCGTCATCTTCGGTCCCTTGGGTCCCAAAAAACTGTGCATGTGCTCACAGATGTAGTAGCCACATAGATTATTCCCGGGTTCCTGTCTTAAGCACTTCAGTGCGGAAAAAAATAAGTTATGAACTATTCGTGTTATACAATGTAATAAATGTGCAGACTTCATACGTACCGGGAAGTCTGTGTTCCATGTAAGATTTTCTTTGAATGGACCTTTGTGTGTCCTTATGAATTGTTTCCATGCGCTGCGGATTAGAATAATGAATGACATAGTGTAACAGGGATAAAATTTAGGAAATAAATTTTTGCATAGAGATAAAGGTCCAGAATTATTACAAGCCTAGCATGTCTTGCAATTCTTGGTAGTCCACCGGATCTTTCCTTAACGAATCAAAGACAGTGACGTGGCTTCTTTCATGCTCAATTATAATAAGTATCCAGTGGAAGCTGTGTGCGTAAAATGTTCATGCATATTAGAGCTAACTAACATGTAGAGATAAGTAAAAAGACATCGAAAGTAGATGGTATACACACACTTACTTGAAGTTGTATGGAAGTAGTATGAAATCCTTGAATGTTTGTTTGTGTAGGAAATTGTATATTTCCGCAAAGGTTTTTTCCAGCGCTAATTGTATCTGTTGTTGGTTAACTACAGATGGATCCATGAAGCCTACATGTAGGTACGCCTCTCGGCGGCATGTCTGAATTAGCATCCTACATGAAATGGAAGATGAAGTTAGTACGGTGACACATGCCAAAATTTATATGTAGAGATAATAAATGGACACTTACAGAATCCAAGCGCTGATCAGAGAGACGTCTAGGGCATCATGATGGTACACTTCGTATATATCCTTGAAGTCTAGCCACAGCACTTTCTCCCCTTCACCGTGAAAATCTATCGGTTTTACCTTCATGCCGATCATCTCCCTCGAGTTGGCGGATGCCATCATGTACCATTGATGGAATTCGTACATCTTTGTTGATAGCTTCCGTAGCATTGAAGGCTTTACTAGAGGTTTGCCTAGCTCATAAGGCCATCTCAGCTCAGGGGGCGGTGCAGTTGGCGTCTCGACTTGCCCTATGCATTCATCAAGTCCCAGACCTGTTTCTTCCATGAACTTCAATATATTTGCTTGTTGATCCAAGGGCATTGCTTTTACCCGTTGAGCATCTTTTTTTGATAAATGGCTGAGGTCGGGGACTGGACCGCTGGAGGATGATTTTCCTTTTCTTTTATCCTTTTCATCAGCCTTTACTAGAGCCCATTCATAGTTTGACAAGAGTGGTATCCTTTTCTTGGCTCCTTCCTCCATCCTGATAAAAAAGTTTAAATCTCGCCAACTTACTGGCGGTGGCTCCATCTCCCTTGCCTTTTTTAATTTGGCTTGTTTCTTGAACCACTCACTGGCCTCTCGTTGGATTTCTGCCCACTGTTCCGCATGAGACATTGCCTCAAAGCATTCATTGCGAGCCACTTCTGGGTCGACCTTTGTTTTCTTCTTTCTCTACTGTCTTTGCTTGGGAGGCGGTGCTCGTGACTTCTTGAGTGGTGCTGCAGGTTCCTTCGAGGCGGCCGCTCTTGGTGCCGGCGACGGTGATCGGGGAGGGGTGTTGTTATTGTCGTCGTCGCTCTCAGCACCAGGATGTGGTGGAGATGGAGACCTTGATATAGATGGAAGAGACGGTCCTGGAGCAGGAGATGCCGGTCTCGAGGTATGAGGAGAAGGTCGCTGATGGGGATCTACGGGGAGCGGTCTTGAGGTCTGAGGAGATGGCTCCGTGCGGGGAATAATGATGTAGCGTTTCTTCCATAGAATGATCCCATGAAGCGCATCTGCCAATGTCTTTTCCCCGTCGCCTCCCGGGAAGTCGAGCTCTAGACCTTCATACTGGGGATCTACTATTTGCTCGACGCAGACGCTGGCGTAGCCTGTTGGAATGTCCATGCCATGACTGCTCTGCCCTGCCAGGGTTGGTAACGCACTCCCGTACGCTACCTGTACATATAGCAGAAGTAAACAAGTTGAACTCCGATCTCGAGGCCTGGATCAATTGACAAGATTGCATAAATATTATGTATAAGTATACCTTAATAGTGAGGTTGCCGACCGGTGCATGCAGCTCATATGAGGTCCGTTGCGTGATGGCATCCACGGGGAACCGTTGCTCCTCCACGGGTAACCTGGGCGTCTGTGCATCGGGGACCCCTGTAGAAGCACAACTGCTCCCGAGGCGTTGAGAAGGGCTGGCGGTCTGAGGATTCAGCATTGCTCCAGATTGCGCCAACTCCGCAACTGCGTCGGCCACCCGCCGATTGATTTCATCCATCATTCTTTGTTCTAGCATCTGCCGCCAGCTCTCCTCCATCTGTTCCTTTCTTCGCTTCTGGCTTCTGTAAGAGGCGCTGTCACCTCGGAAAGCGAACTTCCACGGAACCACCCCGAACCCCCGGCAACGTCCTGGGTGCTCTGGATTACCGAGAGCCAATGTGAGCTCATCATTTTCTCGGTCCACCCTCAACCTCCTAGCCTTGGAATCTTCAATGTTCTTCATGAGATGTTCGGCCTTCTCACGTATTGTGTCATTGAAAATCAGCGTCCCATCCTCTTGGCTTAGGGAGCCTCCATGAGCGTAGTACCAGTTCTTTGATCGTTCGGGCCATTCAATAGTTGCAGGTATGATTCCCCGTTCGATCAGATCTTGTTCCATCTTCCTCCACTTGGGAATTGCTGAGCCATACCCACCTCGCCCCAAATGATGGTGGTAGCCCTTCTGACTAGCATTTGCTGTGTTGGTCGTGATCTTTTTCACACCTTCTTCACTCCTCTTGTATTCAACAAATGCATCCCAGTGGTCCCTCAACTTTGGCCACGCGTTGAAGTCTGGAGTTTTGCCCTTCTTGATGTAGTGGGTGTCCAGCATCTTCTTGAATGTCTGGAATTGAGTAGCCATCTTCTTAAGCGTCCACGCTTTGACATCCTTCTCGCTATATCCTTCGGGGAATGTGAAATGTCTCTTCACGTCTTCCCACAGCATATTCTTTTCTGTCTCTGGAAGGGCGTACGGATTATCGCTTCTGCCCTTCCATTCTCTGATGCTGATAGGCACGTTGTCCCGGACGATTGCCCCGATTTGACTAACGTACTTTTTTGCTACTTTCTCGGGAGCAACCGGCCTGCCCTCTTCTGTAACTTCGGTGATGACAAGCCTCCCTTCCATCACCTTTCTACGACCTCGGGTCTTCTGCCCTTGTGTCGATCCGGAGGGCTAACAGTTCAAGATTCGTTAATTAGTACGTAGTAGTAGCGGTGGCGTGAAACAATACAAGAATGGTTGTATATACCTCGCCGGAACCTTCCGCCACGGCAAGTTGTTGCTGCGGCTGTTGCTCTTCATTCCCATCGGCGGACATGTTGAGGAACATGTCCGCCTGGGTGCCCTCTTCATCCGTGTATGATAGTGGAACGTTGTCGCCACTACCATCACCAACGATTATCTGCTCCATGATATACCTTGCGGTCTCATCGTCTGCCATTTCAACTATTGATGGAAACATACATGGAATCATACATGACAATCATAGAAATCGTCTTAATACAAATTTGTACAAAGTCCTACAAAGTCCGGAATCATACATGTATATAATGAAATCATAAAATAACATGAATCGTACAAAGTCCGGAATATTTATACAAATTTCTATGAAGTTTGACGAATTTCTACAAATTTCTATGAATTTCTACGAATTTCTACGAATTTCTACGAATTTCTATGAATTTCTATGAATTTCTACGAATTTCTACGAATTTCTATGAATTTCTACGAATTTCTACGAATTTCTATGAATTTCTATGAATTTTGACGAATTTCTATGAATTTTGACGAATTTCTACAAATTTCTATGAATTTCTACGAATTTCTATGAATTTTGACGAATTTCTACGAATTTGTATGAATTTCTACAAATTTCTACGAATTTCTATGAATTTCTACAAATTTCTATGATTTTCTATGAATTTCTACAAATTTTTACGAATTTCTATGAATTTCTACAAATTTCTACGAATTTCTACGAATTTTGACGAATTTCTACGGCGGCGATAAGGGCGGCGGAGGCGGGACGGCAGCGGTCAGGGCGGCGGTACGGCGGAGGCGGGGACGGTTCACCGGAACCACGGGCGGTGCCTACTAGGTTGTGATGGGCGGCGGGACGGCGACGATTACGGCGGCTACTCGGCGGCGATCACGGCGGCTACAAGGCGGCGATCACGGTGGCTACTCGGCGGGACGGCGGCGATCACGACGGCTACTCGGCGATCTGTGTATCAACTCTAACTTAACAAGCTAACTAGAAATCTAACTTAACAAACTAACTAGAAATCTAAAAATCTAACTTAACAAAATTACAATTCTATCTAAAAATAAAACTTAATTTTCTAATTAACTTAAAAAGAAAACCCTCTCCCGGCACTGCCGGCCGGCGCGGCAGACCTCTCGCGCGCGGGGCGGCGGCCGGGGCGGCGGGACGGCGGCGGCCGGGGCGGCGGGACGGCGGGACGGCGGCGGCCGGGCGGCGTGCGGGACAGCGGCGGCCGGGGCGGCGACGAGGATGAAGACGACGACGGCGGGACGACGGCGGCCGAGGCGAAGACGACGACGGCGGCTACAAGGGACGGCGACGAGGGCGGCGACGAGGATGCAGCCGGCGACGAGGTGGCCGGGGGCTGGGCGCGTCGACGGACGAGGAGGGGATCGAGGAGGGCCGGCCGGGGGACGACGACGGCGCAATGGGGGACGTCGACGGCGCAATGGGGGACGACGACGGCGGCGGCCGGCGAGGGAGGCGGACGGGCGGCGACGGCGGAGAGCGCGGGACTTGCGAAATTTTGGCTAAGTGTGTAACTGGCGGGGGGTAGAAGGCAGTACAGTGCCTTTTAACCCCCCCTTTTATCCCGGTTCGTAATGGGACCCGGGACAAAAGAGCCTTTTATCCCGGGTCCCGTCACCAACCGGGATAAAAGGGGGGGGCCTTTAATCCCGGTTGGTGACGGGACCCGGGATAAAAGGGTGCGCTCCAAGCCCCACCTGGCGGGGCACCCTTTTATCTCGGGTCCCTTCACCAACCGGGATAAAAGCCCCCCCCCCCTTTTATCCCGGTTGGTGACGGGACCCGGGATAAAAGGGTACGCTCCGAGGTGGGGCTGGGAGCGTACCCTTTTATCCCGGGTCCCGTCACCAACCGGGATAAAAGGGGGGGGCCGTTTATCCCGGTTGCAGTTGGCAACCGGGATAAAAGGGTACGTTCGGGCGGGAGACGAAACGTACCCTTTTATCCCGGTTGCCGTTTGCAACCGGGATAAAAGGAGGGCCTTTTGTCCCGGTTGCTGTTAGCACCCGGGACAAAAGGTCTTTTTTCCTATTTTTCTTCTCCCGCCTGTTTTTTGGAAATGGATTTTATTTTACCTTTTCACTGCATTCCAGGATGAAAAACAAAACCTTCACAGATTTTGTACATGCAAAAATATATTTAATTAACGAGTAAATTGACAATAAGTATGAAGTAATCATTAATTCTATACCAACTCATGTAGCCTGTAAAATATTTATTTTACTACATTGCTGTGATCAAGAAATTATTCAATTAAATTATTTGAATGCGCAGAAAAATCCATGTTAGTATGTGGTTAACAATGTTCATGTATATCTAAAAAATCTTCACCTAACAAATTTAATAACACATGAAATCATACATAGGGTAAATTACAAATTGTATCAATTAATACACAAAGGTCATGTACATTTAACGTATTACAATACAACGTTGTAAAATTTCTTCTTCACGAAAGTTCCTTGATCATGATCGCGGCGTAAGTACGGAGCCTCTTTTTTGGATAGCAGGATACTTGGATCAACTTCAACGGCGAATGGAGGCATGCCATCAAACTGATCATAATCATCTGATTGGTCTGTTTTATCCTCGACTCCCACGATTTTTCTTTTACCTGGAAGAACTATGTGGCACTTTGGCTCCCATGTCTCTTCTGGATTTCTCTTGGGTTTGCTGCACATGTCCTTCACATAGAACACCTGATGCACATCATTGGCAAGTACGAATGGGTCATCACTGTATCCAGTCTTGCTCAGATCTACTATTGTCATTCCGTACTGATCTTTGGTGACGGCAGTTAGCTTCACCCAATTGCAAAGAAATAGAGGGATGTACAGCGGTCCGTATTCGAGTTCCCATATCTCCTGTATGAAACCATAATACGACTCCTTGCTATTATTTCTGTCCATGGCATCTATGCGGACACCACTATTCTGGTTCGTGCTTTTCTGGTCCTGGGCTCTCGTGTAAAATGTGTAACCATTTATCTCATAGCCTTGGAATTTGACGATTGTGGTAGCAGGTCCCCTGGCTAACCAGGCAAGCTGTGGGTGAATCTCAGAGTTACCCATAAGTTGTTGCCGCAACCAGGAGGGAAAAGTTTCCATGTGATGATGGGTAAGCCAAGCATCGGATTTGGTCGGGTTTTGGAAGCTACCATCTGCCTGTGCTGCTCGATATACAGAGACACAAAGGATGAATGTTGTAGAACAGTGTAGTGTGCCTTGTCGAACAAATCAGTATCATTGCTCAAACTTGATTTCCTTCCAAGGGTGCCCATTCCTCAGAGCCTCCCCTCGTGGCGTGAAGTTGGAACCCCAATCGAGTCAATTGAATCAATAAAATCAACACAAAACTCGATCACCTCCTCTGTTCCATATCCCCTGGCGATGCTTCCTTCTGGACGGGCACGATTACGAACATAGTTTTTTAGGACTGCCATGAACCTCTCGAAAGGCCACATATTGTGCAGGTATACAGGTCCGAGAATACCAATCTCTTTTACTAGGTGAACCAGTAAGTGCGTCATAATATTGAAGAAGGATGGTGGAAATAACAACTCAAAACTGACAAGACATTGCACCACATCGTTCTGTAGCTTTGATAGCTTGGATGGATCGATTGCCTTCTGCGAAATCGCATTGAGAAACGCGCATAGCTTTACGAGCGGCAACCGGACATTTTCTGGTAGAACACCCCTCAGTGCAACCGGAAGCAACTGGGTCATCAACATGTGGCAGTCATGAGCCTTGAGATTTGTAAACTTCTTTTGTTTCATATTTATTATTCCCTTTATATTCGAGGAGTACCCAGACGGGACCTTCATACTATTCAAGCATTCAAACATGCTATCCTTCTCCTCCTTGCTGAGAGTGTAACTGGCAGGACGTAAGTAGTGCTGTCCATTATCTCTCTTTTCCGGATGTAGGTCATCTCGTTGCCCCATGGCTTTCAGGTCCTGTCGTGCTTCCAATGTATCTTTTGAGGTTCCATAAACACCCATGAAGCCTAGCACGTTCACGCAAAGATTCTTCGTCAGGTGCATCACATCTATTGCGTTGCGAACCTCTAGGATTTCCCAATAAGGTAGCTCCCAAAATATTGACTTTTTCTTCCACATGGGTGCATGTCCGTTATCGTCGTTCGGAACAGGTTGGCTACCAAGTCCCTTTCCGAAGACTACATATACATCCTTCATTATCTCGAACACACGCTTTCCATTATGGTGTGCAGGTTTTTTACGATGGTCTGGCGTCCCTTTGAAATGCATCCCACTCTTTCTCAGCTGGTGGTGAGCAGGGAGAAATCGACGATGACACATATAGACGACCTTCTTACAGTGCTTCAAGTACATGCTGTCTGTGTCGTCTAAACAGTGGGTGCATGCTCGATATCCCTTATTTGTCTGTCCTGAAAGGTTACTCAATGCAGGCCAATCGTTGATGGTTACGAACAACAGTGCTCGTAGATTAAAGATCTCTTGTCTATCCTCATCCCACACACGTACACCTTCTTCCTTCCAGAGCTGTAAAAGGTCATCAACCAACGGCCTTAGGTACACGTCAATGTCGTTGCCGGGTTGTTTTGGGCCTTGGATAAGCGCCGGCATCATAATGAACTTCCGCTTCATGCACAGCCAAGGAGGAAGATTGAACATACAAAGGGTCACAGGCCAAGTACTATGACCACTACTCAACTCACCGAATGGATTGAATCCATCAGTGCTTAAACAAAACCTTATGTTCCTTGCTTCACTTTCAAAGTCTGGGAATGTTCTATCAATTGATCTCCACTGTGCCCCATCTGCGGGGTGTCTCAGCATCTCATCTTCCTTACGGTCTTCTTTGTGCCATCGCATCAACTTAGCATTCGCCTTGTTTCTGAACAAGCGCTTCAAGCGTCGTATTATAGGGAAATACCACATCACCTTCGCGGGAACTCTCTTCTTGGGAGACTGCCCCTCGACATCACCAGGATCATCTCGCCTGATCTTATACCGCAGGGCTTCGCAGACGGGACAAGCATCCAATTTCTCGTATTCATCACCACGATAGAGGATACAGTCATTAGGGCATGCGTGTATCTTCTGAACATCCAATCCGAGAGGGCAAATAATCTGTTTAGCTTCATATGTTGTGGACGGTAATTCATTATTCTCGGGGAGAATCTTCTTGACAATGTTCAACATCCCCTGAAATGCCTTATCGGACACACCATTTTTTGCCTTCCATTGCACAAATTCTAGTGTCGTACCTAGTTTTTTATGGCCCTACTGGCAACCTGGGTACAACAATTTTTGGTGATCATCTATCATGCGCTGCAACTTTGCTGCTTCCTTCTCAGTTTCGCAATCTCTGTATGCATCTCGTATCACCTGACCAAGGTCATCAGTAGGGTCATTTTCTGCAAACTCATCTTCATCAGCCTCGCCCATTGTAGTACCTGCAAAAGCTTGGCCTGCAACCCGGTCCGGAATGGTGTCATCTTCCTCCTCCTCCTCGCCATCTTCCATTACAACCCCTAGTTCACCGTGCTTGGTCCAAACCAAATAGTTAGGCATGAAACCGTATTTAAACAAGTGGCTGTGAATAGTCCCCCAGGAATCCTTTGAATACTCCTTCCTGTTATTGCATTGGAAGCATGGACAACATACGAACCCATTCTCTGGCTTGTTCGCTTTTGCCACTTCGAGAAAATAATGCAAGCCATCAATAAACACCTTGCTCCGCCTGTCTGCATTATACATCCATTGCCGGTCCATCTGCATCGTATTACGCATGAAAATGGATTACACTTGACAATGGATTACGCGTGAAAATCGATTAAAGATCCAAACAACATGGTACAATACAACAACATGAAGATCCAAATATACATATTTAAATTAAAGTCCCAAACAACATTATACAATACAACAAGCCATCCACTGGTTATTATCAAGGAGAGGACTTTAAACATCCTTGGACGGTGAAGATGAAGGTTCCGCTGACCCAACCTCATCCTTAGGTTTAT
Source organism: Setaria viridis (assembly GCF_005286985.2). Taxonomy (NCBI): domain Eukaryota; kingdom Viridiplantae; phylum Streptophyta; class Magnoliopsida; order Poales; family Poaceae; genus Setaria; species Setaria viridis. The sequence goes on from NC_048270.2 coordinate 32,982,716, forward strand.
TTGTGCCGCCTGAAACGGTAGTACTAAGTGGACGTGAAACACCTGGGACTGAGGGTGGAGCATAACGACCACCAAAAGGAGGTTCCTGACCCGCGGCAACAGCTTCTTCATGACGTTGCTGCAAATAACGAAGCATTGCTTTTTCCAGCGCGCTCTTTTTCTTCGGCTTATGCTGAGGGCCAACTATGATTGGAACCTTGCCATAATAGGAACCACGATCGCCCCCACCATCGCCACTTCCTCCAGTAGCAGAAGCCATCTATGTACAAAAATTATTATCTTAACACTGCATAAGTTGTTCAACTTGAAGACCGTGATCATCTCGCGAGGATGTCCTCAACTGGGCGGCACCGCACTTCGTCATTAAAGAGGTTAGATGCTACGGAAAAGGGGACACGGTCACGATGTCCGTATCCACTCTTTCTCGTAGAATCGAACCTCCTTCTTGACATACGTTGCTGCTTGGCGGAGAACATCCTCGGCGAGATGAACACGGTATGCAAGTTCAACAAGTAGCAGAAGTCATCTATGTACAAAAATTCTTTCCTTACCACTACAGAAGTTGTTGAACTTGAAGACCGTGTTCATTTCGCGAGGATGTCCTCAGCTGGGCGGCACCGCACTTCGTCATGAAAGAGGTTAGATGCTACGGAAAAGGGGACACGGTCATGATGTCTGTATCCACTCTTTCTCTTAGAATCGAACCTCCTTCTTGACATACGTTGCTACTCGGCGGAGAACATCTTAGCAGAAATGAACACGGTATGCAAGTTCAACAAGTATATGGATTTAAAAAACCATATTGAATTTGATAAGATAAACCGTCTAGACAAGGTAGCATCATTTTTAAACCACTGAAATAATGCATACTATATATGACACATCAATCTCCCTCACATTCTAGCTCAAAATACCTCTCCATTTTTCTACTTCATGATCACATTGTAGCAAATAATCTTTCCATCTCCAAAGCATAAATCAAAGCATAACACGATGATGAAGTAGCAAACCTTCGCAACACTTGTGTTGGCTGAGTCAAATTCCCACGAAAATGAGGGAAAAAACTTCGGGCAGCACCTCCCTTGCTTTGGCACCACCGGAGAGTAGGTGAAGCTCAGCTCTCTATTAATGTGCTGGACTGGCTCGGGCTGGAGGAAGAAGAAAGTCTCTGTCTCGGGATATAGTGGGGGATGAGTTTTTATCCCGGTTAAAAACTCCAACCGAGACAAAAGGAAACACCTTTTGTCCCGGTTGGAAGGTTAGTCCCGGTTGGATCCTCCAACCGAGATAAAAGGGTGTCCCTTTTATCCCGGTTGGATCCTCCAACCGGGATAAAAGGGTCCGGCCACCGACGCCCCCCAGCTAGCCGTTGCAACCGGGACTAAAGGGGGGCCTTTAGTCCCGGTTGCAATTACCAACCGGGACTAATGCTCCCCTCCAAATTTCCGCACCCCCCCGCACCCCCTTTTGTCCTGGGCCAACTTTAAACCGGGATAAAAGGGGGTGGATCGAAAGTCAGTTCTCTACTAGTGAAAGCGGTGGCGCTGCCCAAGTTCAATGGTCAGAACGACCCCCACCAATTCCTCATGAGCTACGAAGCTGCGGTGGCCTCGGCCGGAGGGGACGACATCGTGCTAGTGAAGTCGTTCATCATAACATGTGAAGGAGTAGCACTGAACTGGTACTCCCTACTTCCGCCCCAGTCACTGTACAGTTGGGCTGACTTGAAGGCGAAGCTAACTCAGAATTTCCAAGGTTTTCATCAAGCAATCACTGATGTGGGACATCTGTACAATTGCAAGCAAAAGGACAAAGAGCCTTTAGCAAGCTACGTCAAAAGGTTTGTGCAGCTCAAGGCACAGACACCACATATGGCTGACAGTGTTGCGATATCAGCCTACATACTGGGGCTAAACTCAGGTCCAACTGCTTCGAAGCTGTCAGGAAAGCCACCAAAAACAATGGAAGCTCGGTTCGCAGAGCTAGAAAAATACTACAGGTCAGATGAGGATCACAGAAGGAGAGTCGCCCAAACAAACCACGAAAGGCAAACAAAAAAGGACAGAAACGGGCAAGCTTTGCCCTATAATAACCATGAGCACCAAACCATTCAGGTGATGGCAATCGAGGGCACCCTCGCACCAAGCCCAAAACCACAACCAAGCTCAAAGCCAGCACCATCACAACCCCACCAACTTCGGTAACAGCCATAGAGGCAGGCACTATGGAGGAGGAAGAAAGCACGCTGGTGAAGAAAGAAAATTGTTAAGCATGCATGCATGGCCATAACTTAAGCTATGCAAGAGTTCATCGCTACATTATCCCTTATCTTTCGTTATCATTGTTGAGTTGGCTGCTTGAATTACGTATCCACGTGGTGTGTAACTTTTATATTTTCTTGTGCTAGTTCGATGGGACTTTTTAAGCTGCATTGCTGTATTAATTGTCAAATAGGAATATGTGGGTTCTTGCTTTCTCAAATATCGATATATATTAGTTGTGGAAAATAATATGAATATTAATTGTAGCATGTCCAGTGATGCTAGCTTGTCTGCCTGTTTTTGCATTGCGGCAACATTCTGGCATCTTCACACCACGCGCAGCAGGAGCTCTTTATCTGGCTCATACTCGTATCTGCCTTCTCATGGCAGAGCTGTTAGAGATTAATCTTGTCATTAGAGCATTGCATGTTTACGTTCTCAGTTGCATTTAGAAAATAATTGTCTGTGTGTAGTTCTCTGCATGTTTACATAGGAGTATACACGTTTGGTGAGAAGCCATGCCATGTGAAGTGGCAGTGCATGCTCGTGATAATTGTTGTAACATGTTTAGACTGCACGAGAGATTAATTAGGAACTAGCCATGCATAGGATTCTATTCTGGGTCAAAGCCACGAAGTGTTTTCATGGCGGAAGAATAGGACGGCGTCCAGGGACTGGGCACTTGCATGCTGCTAGCATGTTTCCACGGTTGCACGTTGCGAGATGCAGCGTGAGTCTCGGCTGAGTGATTTTGGCTGGCCGTTTATTTCATGCATGTACTTGAGTTTATATATGAATGAAAAGCGACGGGAGTTGTGTGGCTTGCGTCAACAAAAGAAAACTGCTAGCTTGTGTCATTCTGTACATGTGCGTGTATCTACCAAAGAGAGCAGGCGAGTGTTTGCGATAAACACTTGCTGGTGAGGGAGAGATTCCCAACATCAGTGAGGAGAGAATTCCAACAATTGGTATCAGAGCCGGTTTTTTCAACGAAGACGATGCCGCGCGACGATTCTTCATCGGGCAAAGCCATTGTGAGTGGTGGTTTCGGCAACACGACGACAACGACCGCGGCGACGGGGAGGCTCCCATTCCCGATGCTGACCAGGACGAACTACGCGTCGTGGGCGCTGAGGATGAAGTACATCTTGCGCACCAATGGTGCGTGGGGTGCTGTTGATGCTAAGAAGGCATCCGGCAGTACCGTCGATGAGAGCATGGACTGCCTAGCCTTGACGATCATCTCACAGTCGATCGACGACGAGACGCTTCTACGAGTTGCTGAGAAGGAGACTGCCGCTGATGTATGGGTGGCTTTGCGCTCCATGCATGTGGGCAGCGAGCGCGTCCGGGAGGCAAGAATTCAGTCCTTGCGGTCTGATTTTGATAACCTTAAGACGGGTGATGCAGAGTCCGTGGATGATTTCGCGTTGAAATTCACGGCGCTAGTTGGGCGCATTCGTGAACTTGGTGACGCGATGGACGAGAAGTACGTCGTGAAGAAGCTGCTGCGAGCCGTCTCCACCAAGTTCATCAACGTCGCTTCATCATTGATGCTTTTTAGCGACATTAACAAAATGGCCATGGAGGAGGCCATTGGGTCGCTGAAGGCGCATGAAGAGCTGCTGAAGGGATGAGAGGTCCAAAGGGAAGAACAACAGCTTCTCATGGCAAGAGCACGTGACTCGTCTGGAAGGCGTGGTCATGTCCGTGACGAGCAGAAGGACAAGAGCAAGGTAAAATGCTACAATTGCCAACAGGTTGGACATTTTGCTTGGGAATGTCCTGAGAAGAAAAAGAAAGATGAGACTGCACTCCTTGCCGCAGCATCAAGTGACTATGAGCCAGCTCTCCTGTGAATGGCAATGCCAAGATTAGGGGGGTAATTGTTAGAGATTAATCTTGTCATTAGAGCATTGCATGTTTACGTTCTCAGTTGCATTTAGAAAATAATTGTCTGTGTGTAGTTCTCTGCATGTTTACATAGGAGTATACACGTTTGGTGAGAAGCCATGCCATGTGAAGTGGCAGTGCATGCTCGTGATAATTGTTGTAACATGTTTAGACTGCACGAGAGATTAATTAGGAACTAGCCATGCATAGGATTCTATTCTGGGTCAAAGCCACGAAGTGTTTTCATGGCGGAAGAATAGGACGGCGTCCAGGGACTGGGCACTTGCATGCTGCTAGCATGTTTCCACGGTTGCACGTTGCGAGATGCAGCGTGAGTCTCGGCTGAGTGATTTTGGCTGGCCGTTTATTTCATGCATGTACTTGAGTTTATATATGAATGAAAAGCGACAGGAGTTGTGTGGCTTGCGTCAACAAAAGAAAACTGCTAGCTTGTGTCATTCTGTACATGTGCGTGTATCTACCAAAGAGAGCAGGCGAGTGTTTGCGATAAACACTTGCTGGTGAGGGAGAGATTCCCAACATCAGTGAGGGAGAGAATTCCAACAAGAGCTAGCTATAAGGAGCCTCCTGCCACGGTTGCCGCCGGCAGCTGCCACGGTTTGCCTGCAAGGGGTCCCATTTGACTACGTGCCAATGCTCCAGTTCCAAATTCCAGACAATGGCCCGGTAACAAAACTTTTCAGTCTTCCAGATAAAATTCCACTAGGCCACGCAACTCCTCGGAACGCCAATTTCTTGACCTAAATCTAATTGAAGGTGTCCTGCCAGCATGGTTGCCAAAGCTAGCTATCAGTTTCTTTTCATTGAGATGGAATTACCTTCTTGGTCCAATCCCTGCTGCAGTTAGCAACCTTAGGAGGATGCATCACTGGTGGAGAGCTCACCTATTATCCCGGTTGGTAGGGAGCAAATCTCCTGAAAAACCATCCGAGATAAAGCAATCGAGATAGAAAGGGGGTCTTTAGCTCCGGGTCCCTCAACCGGGACTAAAGACCCCCTATTATCCCGGTTGGTAAAACCAACCGGGACTAAAGGGGCTGCCACGCCAGGCCCGGGACTAAAGAAGCACCCTTTAGAAGTCCTGCTTGAAATTTAGGCGCGCGCCCCTTTAGTTAGGTTGCATGGTACTTGTAATTTCATGCATCACGTACGTACACCTTAAGTTAACCTTTAGTAGTTGATCCTTTTTTATAATAAAATCAAACTAGTATTTAAACCAATCAAACAACTTTTTATACAATTACTATATATAAAATTCTTAGTATATATACAATTCTTAGTGTATATATATACAATATATATATATATACAAATCTTAGCGTATTATATACAAATCAAACTATATATCTCTACGATCTTCCCGTCGAGGTGTTGCTCAGAGCGTCTAATTTTCGTCCATCGTAATTAAATTCTCCTTTTGGATTTACCACCTCGTTCACTAGGAATCTAATGAGACCTTCACATATTTCCTCTACTCTTTCCTTACTCAAGAGTCCTTGTTGAATATTCATCATTTGTAATTTGGATACATGTGAATTTTACACGAACAATTAAATATAAGGAGGTAGAAAATAATTAACTATTAATAGTTTTATTTTACGTACTTTATATTCATGCGGCATCATCTTGGCAGTCTTGGGTCCCATAAAAGCATGCATGTGCTCACAGACATAGTAGCCACATAGATTATTCTCGGGTTCCTGTCTAGGGAAAAAAACAAGTTATGAATTATTCATGCTATAGAATGTTCAAAATGTGCGGACTTCATACGTACCGGGAAGTCTGTTCTCCATGCAAGTTTTTCTTTGAATTGACCTTTGTGTGCCCCGATGAATTCTCTCCATGCTCAGCGGATTAAATAGTGAATGATACAGTGTTAGGTGAAAATTTAGGAAATAAACTTTTGTATAGAGATAGAGGTCCAAAATTATTACAAGCCTAGCATGTCTTGCATGTAGTCCGGATCTTTCCTTAATGAATTGAAGACAGTGACGTAACATTTTTCAGTGTCCGTTATAATGAGGATCCTGTGGTAGCTGCGTACGTAAATGTTCATATATATTAGAGCTAATTAACATTAATCGGGTAACGAAAAAGAAAACAAAAATAGATGGAATACACACTTACTTCAAGTTGTATGGAAGTAGTATGCAATCCTTATATTTTTGTCTATCTAGGGAATTGTATACTGCCACCAGCATTTTGTCTGGAAAATCTTGTATCTCGTCTTGGTTCACTATGGATGGATCCATGAAGCCAACATGGAGGTACGCTTCTCGTCGACACGTCAGAATTAGCATCCTACATAAAATGGAAGACGAAGTTAGTACGGCGACGCATGCACAAAAAATAATGATATAAGCCAAAATTTACATATAGATAAACGGATACTTACAGAACCCAGACGCTGATCAGAGAGACATCCAGGCAATCATGATGGTACACTTCGTATATATCCTTGGATTGTAGCCATAGGACTTTCTTGCCGTCGCCGTGAAAATCTATCAGGTTTATCTTAAGGCCGAACATCTCCCTCTCATCAGCTGACAACTTCATGTACCATCCATGGAATTCGTACATCTTTGTTGATAGCTTCCGTACCAACTCAGGCCTTAGCAGATCCTTGCTTAGCTCAGAGGTCCATTTTCGTTCAACTAGTGGTGTAGCTGGCAGCTCAATTTGCTCTAGCATTCATCAAGTCCCATACATGTTTCTTTCATGTAACACCCAAAATTTTAAAGAATTCAAATTCATTAAAATTTGCTCAAATTAGGGTGTCATTTAAATTCTAGGCATTTAATTTCATTTTCTTTAATTTAATTAAATTCATCATAGGAATTATTTGTGCATTCATGCTGGAGCATAGTTTTTGATTGTTTGAGTTGAATCAAAAATTTGAATTCCAAATTTAAATTCAATTTTCAAAACCTTTTTTCCTTTTCGTTTTCTTTTTCTCTTTCTTCTTCTCCTCCTGGCCCAGCCGAGCTACAGCTCCTCCGGCCGCCCCACCTTCTCTCGCAACCCAGCCGCAACAGCTCTCCGGCCCAGCTATCTCCCGCGCGGCCGCCGCTTCACTTCCTCCCCATGGCCCGCGAACGCGTGCGTCAGCCCACGCAGCCACCCCCGGCCTGCGTAGCTCGCCCGCTCGCCCGTCGCCTCGCGGCCCGCGAACGCGCGCCAGCCCACGAAGTCACGCCGGCCCGCCACCCGTCATCTTCCTCCTCTGGCTGTCTCCGGCCAGGACTCCCCGCAACGGCCGCCGCCGACTCCGCAACCGCTCGCCTCCCCTCCGACTCCTTCGGGGGGGTTTAAACTCGGGGCCGCTCTATCTCCCAGCACCGCCCCTATATAAGCCGCCGCCAACTCCCGGCCTCTAGCACCCACGCCGAAGCACCCGAAACCCTAGCTTCCCAAAGCTCCAGCGCCGCCGTCTCTTCCCCGCCGTCAAGCGCCGCCTCCGGTGAGCTCCGGTCGCTAAGGACCCTCAAAACGAGTTCGCCGCAACCTCCTTGTTCTTCTGGTGCCTTCCGCGCGCGAAACCGAGCCCCGTTGCGTTGTTTCGGCTTACTCCGGCGACCCGCCGCCGCTCACCGTCGCGCGCTGCCGCGATGTCATGGATCACCGCGACCGTCAGATCTTGATCCGACGGCTCATTGCGAGTCAATCCGGCCGCTCCACCTTCTCTCGCAGCCCAGCCGCAACAGCTCGCCGGCCATGTTATCTCCCGCGTGCCCGCCGCTTCACTTCCTCCCCGTGGCCCGCGAACGCGTGCGTCAGCCCACGCAGCCGCCCCCGGCCTGCGTAGCTCGCCCGCTCGCCCGTCACCTCACGGCCCGCGAACACGCGCTGGCCCACGAAGTCGCGCCGGCCCGCCACCCGTCATGTTCCTCCTCCAGCCGTATCCGACCGGGACTCCCCGCAACGGCCGCCGCCGACTCCGCAACCGCCCGCCTCCGCTCCGACTCCTTCAGGGGGGTTTAAACTCGGGGCCACTCTATCTCCCAGCACCACCCCTATATAAGCCGCCGCCAACTCCCGGCCTCGAGCACCCACGCCGAAGCACCCGAAACCCTAGCTTCCCAAAGCTCCAGCGCCGCCGTCTCTTCCCCGCCGTCAAGCGCCGCCTCCGGTGAGCTCCGGTCGCCAAGGACCCTCAAAACGAGTTCGCCGCAACCTCCTTGTTCTTCTGGTGCCTTCCGCGCGCGAAACCGAGCCCCGTTGCGTTATTTCGGCTTACTCCGGCGACCCGCCGCCGCTCGCCGTCGCGCGCCGCCGCTCGCCGCCACCGCCGCGATGTCATGGATCACCGCGACCGTCAGATCTTGATCCGACGGCTCATCGCGAGTCAATCCGGCCGCTCCGCCTTCTCTCGCAGCCCAGCCGCAACAGCTCGCCGGCCATGTTATCTCCCGCGCGCCCGCCGCTTCACTTCCTCCCCGTGGCCCACGAACGCGTGCGTCAGCCCACGCAGCCGCCCCCGGCCTGCGTAGCTCGCCCGCTCGCCCATCACCTCGCGGCTCGCGAACACGCGCCGGCCCACGAAATCGCGCCGGCCCGCCACCCGTCATCTTCCTCCTCCGGCCGTAACCCCCCGGGACTCCCCGCAACGGCCGCCGCCGATTCCGCAACTGCCCGCCTCCGCTCCGACTCCTTCGGGGGGGTTTAAACTCAGGGCCACTCTATCTCCCAGCACCACCCCTATATAAGCCGCCGCCACCTCCCGGCCTCGAGCACCCACGCCGAAGCACCCGAAACCCTAGCTCCCCAAAGCTCCAGCGCCGCCGCCTCTTCCCCGCCGTCAAGCGCCGCCTCCAGTGAACTCTGGTCGCCAAGGACCCCCAAAACGAGTTCGCCGCAACCTTCTTGTTCTTCAGGTGCCTTCCGCGCGTGAAACCGAGCCCCGTGGCGTTGTTTCGGCTTACTCCGGCGACCCGCCGCCGCTCGCCGCCGCCGCCGCGATGTCGTGGATCACCGCGACCGTCAGATCTTGATCCGACGGCTGATCGCCAGTCAATCCGGCCACGTACCGATCAACCGCGCCGCGCCGCGTCGTTTTTGCTCTTAAGCCCTCGCCTTTTCCGCAAATCAACACGCGGTCCAAATCGCGTTGAAAATAATTCTAGATCTGCCCTCGCACTTTTCGGTTTAACCCTTGAGCTTTTCAAGAATCAACCCGCCGTCCGGATTTGAGTTTTTGCGTGTTAGACCCTCGGTTTATACGCATAATTACGTATAAGCCCTCGATTTTCGCGGATAGGCCCTAAAAGTTTTATTTTCTCACAGAAAAGCCCCTGGATCTTGTTTTAATCATATCTTTTGCAATTTAACTCCGTTTTTCGTGTTCTTTATATCCACGTGTTCGTTTTGAAGCGTAGATCAACTTCCCAAGATTGTTTTCTCTGTTTAACTATGATTGGTGTACTGTTTTCTTACTTTTGCCCATGTTTGCTTGTTTGTGCCCGTGTGACGCGTGTAGACGTCCCGCAGTTCAAGGGAGTTGAAGACCAAGCCTTCGAGGAGTACGAACAGCAGGAGCAAGGCCAAGAAGGCAAGTCGTGTCCTTGATCACTACCTTTTCATCCTATACACCTTTACTTTCTCGTACTCAACATTTATGCTATGCACATGTTAAGATTAAGTTGATGGGTCCCAATTAAGGTTCTCCTAGATTGATTTACCTTTACCTTGACCAACCGGTTTACTTTATGTTGGGGTAGTTCATGCTTAGTGCTTACATGGTACATGGTGGTTTAACTAAACACAAAGCTTAATCTTGCTTTACTTCTGTTATACCTTTCATTAATACAAGATCATTATTGTTAATCGGAACATGGAGAACCACCCAGGAAAACAGTGCTACCACAAGACTAAATGGCTCTGGTCTTGGCTGAATAATTAGAAACCTTAGTCTGGGGTGACCTTACTCGTGATGAGGCAAGAGGGGGGACTGAGTCGTTGCATTTTTGCCTAGGATGGGTGGTGCACGCTAGACATCGAAACCTTAGCGAGTTACCACTGACTGATGAATCTTTGTAAAGGCCTCGTAGCGTCCCTATGCAATCACACCTCGGAAGTGTGGTATGGTGCCTTGCAAACACCGCATGGTTGGGTCCAAAGTTCTTTTGAACTTTTACGCGACTTGTGGGTAAAGATGTGCCACCTCTGCAGAGTGTAAAATTGATCGATGAGCCGTGCTCACGGTTAAGAGCGTCCTGGACCCTCACATGATAATATTATGGGAAGATGGACTTAACTTGTTGTCATTTCATGCATATGTTGTTTACTTAATTTATGCTCATGTTTAATTTTGGGTGGTATAAACTTGTACTTAGTTAATTGCTAATAAAACTTGTCCAACTTAATTAAAAGCGAATGCTAATTATGCCTTAGCCATACCTTTATTTGCCTTAAACTACACTATTCCCCACGACTTGTTGAGTACCAACCATAAGTGTACTCACCCTTGCAATACTGCTGTTCAGACCAAGCTAATTGGGAAGACGAGTATCTACACGACTTTGAGGAGTTCTAGGCGTACGTTTCTTCAGTCAGCTGCCTGTGGAGTCGTCGTCGTCTTTGGAGTTCCGCTGCGTAGTAAATTAGGCTTATGTTTTATTGAGACTTTCGGTCATGTAATAATGTTTCATACTCTCTCTATTCGCTTTAGCACTGTCTTTGTTATTCACTATTGTCGTACATGTGTGTAACTTGATCCTGGCGCACATGTATCTAATGCACTCGATTTTGTCCTTAAACTCAGGTGTGACAAAAGTGGTATCAGAGTCGTGTTGACTGTAGGACGTTAGCCTAGTTAGAAAAAGGTCGTATTTAAGGATTATAATAATCTAGTAGCCACTCCTACCTTTTCTTAATTTAAATCTACTTAATTATTCCTAAACTTGATTTGTCTCATCCTTGTTGCTATTCTAATCTTTTATTTTATTATCTTGGTTCGTTCAAAATTTTATTGTAAAAATTTTCTTCTTTCTTTCTGTTAGATGGCTCACACCCGGTTCACAGCACGCAAGAGCACCCGTCCCCCGCGTCATGGCATCGCATCATATCAACCCATGGAGCCTAGGGACGAGGAGGAAGAGTAAGAATACTACTTCCAGCACATGGGAGATGACACTGACGAGGACGCCGTGCCCGTGGAGCAGGAGACCACACCATCACCAGCACCGTCACCAGCACCGGCACCAGCTCCTGCACCAGCTCCTGCACCAGCCCCAGCGCCCGTATCGGTCGTCGACTTGACGGATGAGGAGCTCGAAGCAGATTCCGAGCCCGAGAGATGGATCAAGTGGGTGAAGGAAGACTATGGCCAAGGAGTGCACATGGCCGACATACTCAGGTGGACTTGTCATTACTTGGGGTACTGCATGAGGCCTATCTACAAGTGTGCTCGGTTCACCCACCCTGGCTATCCCACTTTTTGGGAGGTGAAGGTTGTCCTTCGTGAGGAGCACGAAAGAGGATGGGAGGTGATGGCTGTTCACCATGATGTGGCAACGAGGAGGACCATGGAGTCCGGCATCGCTGAGGCAGCTAGGAGGGCACTTGAGGTCCTCTCCCACAAGGAACGGCCACGACTACAATACACATATCGTCGGTTCCTTCCATACAGAGCTAGTGGAGAAGCAAGAACCTTCATAGCTACTAATGATGGGGTTGACATGGCCACGGATTTTCTTCGCAAGTACACGTCGGCAGCTCTCACCGCTTTGAATGAAGCAAACAACCACATCTTTGAGCTTCAACGGGAGCTTCATGAAGTCCGGTGGGAGAGAGATGTGCTAGTAGCTTCCGCGACGGGGGCACCGTCGCCGCAAGAGGACGCTGATTTTCCCGCTTCATCGCCGTCACCTAAGCGTCCCCGCTTCGACTCGCCCGGCGCCGCCGCAGAAGATCTCTAGGAGTTAGGAGTGTTTTAGCTTAAATTCTTGTAATCGTTAGGCGTCGCTCGAGTGTGTTAGTTAAAGTGTGCTTAGATGCTTGGTTTTGTGTTACATGTTTGAGTTGGATCTTTGTAATGAGTGCGGTATGTGGGGCAATTTCCACACGATACCGATCTTAGTAATAAAAGTGCTTGGTTGGGTTTTAATTCTGTTCTAAATCATCTTCTAATCTTTCTTAATCATGATCTACCATCTATCTAAATCTATCTATCATGCAAGCTATGCGATGTTCAAATCTGTTCTCGACATTAACTGACACGCCAATAATGTTTTATTTATATCTCGAGCTACAGGAGCCCAAATGACATGAAATCAGTGGGGTTAGTTTCAGAATTTCGTGGAGTATTGTCTGTAAATGTTTCAGAATTTTTCGAGGATCTATCTGGGAGATGTATGAGAATTAGTAAAGCAATCAGAATCTGAAACTGTCGACCAACACTGTCAGCTTGTTAATTTTGTAACCCGAGATCTAGAAGTCCGATTGAGGTGATTCCAGTTGGGTTGGTTTAAAAATTTAATAAGTTAAGAATTGGTAATTTTTCAGTAATTATGGACACTTCTTCTGACGGCCACACCTAATTTAACGGAGCTAACAGAATCGGTTTTACTTTTATATCTTGTCGCTTTATCTTTCTCAGTTATTCCTTCACACACCTATCTAAATCTATTGTCTCTAACGCTCAGATGGTAAACACCAGGTCCGGATCAGGAGTTGACCGTCCCGCAGTGCCTCGTCACAGGGACAACAGCAGCAATCCCAACCCCGCTCCGCAACAGAATCAGCAAGCACCTGCAGGGATGGAGCCGTTTCTAGCAGCCCAGACTCAGCTTCTCGCCGGACTGACCAACACCGTGACAGCCTTACAAGCTCAGCTGAACAACAACAACAACAACAACAATGAGCAGGAGCCACCGCCAAGGGACAGGCACAGGGAGTTCATGAGCCACAAGCCCCCAACGTTCTCACATTCTCCAGACCCGTTAGATGCTGATGACTGGTTGAAAACCGTGGAGAAGATGCTGAATATCACCCAGTGTACTAACAGGGAGAAGGTCCTGTATGCTTTAGGACGCCTGGAAGGGCCAGCTGCAGATTGGTGGGATGCTTACACCACCACCCATGCCAACGCTAATGGCATTAACTGGGAGGAATTCAGGTTTAACTTCAGAAGTCACCATATTCCTTCCGGATTAATGAAGCTCAGAAAGAAAGAGTTCCTTGCTCTTAAGCAGGGTAATATGACAGTGGCTGAGTACAGGGACAAGTTTGTCCAGTTGTCCCGATATGCTCCTGAAGATGTTGCTGATGATGAGTAGAAGCAAGAGCTGTTCTTGGATGGTTTGATTGGACCACTCCAATACCAGCTGATGTCGCACACCTTCCCTAGTTTCCAGAAGATGCTAGACAAAGCAATTGGCCTGGAGCACAAGAGGAATGAGCTCGGGGAGATGAAGAGGAAATTTAACTCCCAGTCGTCATCAGGAAGCAACACTCGCCCTCACTTTGCTCCATAGCAAGGGACACCGCTCCGCGCAGGGGGTCTGAGTGGGAATTTTGGGCAGCAGTCATTCCAGCGCCCCGCTCAGCAGTCATTCCAGCGCACCAGCCCTCAGTTCCAGCATCCAGGGATGCAGGCTATGCAGACTCCGCGCCTCAGCTTTTTGCAGAATCGCCAGATGACCCCCACTGGCACTCCAGCAAGGCCCAATGCTCCAGTAGGCCCTACTTGCTTCAAGTGTGGCGAGGTTGGTCACTATGCCAACTCTTGTCCTAAGATAGGTGGGCCAGCTACCCCCGTGCAGAACAACAGTGCTCCTCGGCAGAATTAGATGCAGCAACCGAGGAATGGGAACCAGACCCCACAAGGCAATCAGGGGTAGCAAAGTTTTGCTCGTGGCAAGGTGAATCATGTGGAAGCCGAGACTGCTCGGGAGGCTCCAGATGTAGTCCTCGGTATGTTCCTTGTCAACTCTGCCCCCGCATCAGTTTTATTTGACTCTGGAGCATCGCATTCTTTTGTCACTAGTCATTATGTAGCAAAGCATAATTTACCCATGCATACCATGAGGCGTCACATGCTAGTGAGTTCACCTAGTGGGTCAATGAAGGCTCAATACATCTGTCCGCAAGTTAAGCTGAGAATAATGGGGATAGATTTTCCGGCTGACCTTATCGTACTTGAGTCCGGTGGGATCGATGTAATTCTGGGAATGAGATGGTTAGCCGCTTTTGATGCAACGATTCAGTGTGCCAAGAGGTTAGTTTTGCTAAGAGGTCCTGATGGAGAGAAAGTGGAGTTTGTAGCTACTCTACCCTCAGCAGCAGATTGTGCAGTTAATCAGTTGGCTAGAAGATCTTTGCAAGATATCAAAGTGGTGTGTGACTACCCAGATGTGTTCCCCGACGATTTACCAGGTATGCCACCTGACCACGAAATTGAATTTGCTATTGATCTTTTGCCTGGTACTGCACCTATCTCCAAACGTCCTTATAGAATGTCGGTTGAGCAATTAAAAGAATTGAAACAATAGTTAGAGGAACTATCAACAAAACAGTTTATTCGGCCTAGTTCATCACCATGGGGAGCACCGGTTATCTTTGTGCCAAAGAAGGACGGTACTCAGAGGATGTGTGTGGATTATAGAGCACTGAATGAGGTAACCGTCAAGAACAAGTATCCATTGCCTCGCATTGAGGATCTGTTTGATCAAATGAGAGGAGCCTAGGCATTCTCCAAGATCGACTTGCGATCGGGATATCATCAGTTGAAGATCAGGCCGTCTGACATACCCAAGACTGCTTTTACCTCCAGATATGGTCTCTTTGAGTACACAGTAATGTCATTCGGGCTGACAAATGCTCCAACTTACTTCATGTATCTGATGAATAAGGTATTTATGGAGTACCTGGATAAGTTCGTTGTGGTGTTCATTGATGATATCATGATTTACTCCAAGAGTGAGGAAGAACATGAGGAACACTTGAGGTTAGTGCTTTAGAAGTTGAGGGAACATCAGTTGTATGCAAAATTCAGTAAGTGTGGGTTCTGGTTGAAGGAAGTCTCTTTCCTTGGTCATATCATCTCCGATGGTGGAATTGCGGTGGATCCAGGCAAGGTTAGGGATGTTTTGAAGTGGAATCCGCCGCAGACAGTAACTGAGATTAGGAGTTTTCTTGGACTTGCAGGCTATTACCGCAGGTTCATTGAAGGATTCTCCAAGATAGTGAAACCCCTCACTACGCTACTAGAAAAAGGAAGGGAATTCAAATGGACAGAGGCATGTTAGGCCAATTTTGAGGAACTGAAGAAGAGGTTGACCACAGCTCCAGTATTGGTAATGCCAGATCTGCATAAAGGGTTTGACATATATAGTGATGCATCTCGACAGGGTTTAGGCTGTGTTCTGATGTAGGAAGGTCATGTGATCGCGTATGCTTCCAGGCAATTGAGGAAACATGAGCAAAATTACCCAACACATGATTTGGAGTTAGCCGCAGTGGTACATGCCTTGAAGATTTGGAGACACTACATTCTAGGGACTAAATGTCAGATCTATGCTGATCACAAGAGTCTCAAGTATATCTTCACTCAGAAGGACCTTAATCTGAGACAGCGACGATGGTTAGAGCTTATCAAGGACTATGATCTGGAGATTCACTATCATCCTGGTAAGGCTAATCTGGTTGCAGATGCTTTGAGTCGGAAGGGTCATGCTAACTTAGCCTTAGCATTCCAGCTACCTAACGAGTTGATGAAAGAATTTGAGAGGCTCAACTTGAGCGTCGTTGCGCACACTGAGGGAGCAACGATGGAAGTGGAGTCAACTCTAGAGCAAGAGATACGGGCAGGACAGCTTGAGGATGCCAAGGTCAAGGAAAATAAGGAGATGGTAAAGGAAGGGAGAGCCACAGACTTTACAAAAGACTCTCAGGGAACTTTATGGGTCAAAGGAAGGATTTGGGTACCCGATGTGGGAAATCTCCGTGAGACGATCTTAAAAGAAGCTCACGATTCAGCCTATTCCATTCACCCAGGAAGTACCAAGATGTATCAAGATCTTAAGCAGAAGTATTGGTGGCCCAGAATGAAGAAAGATGTAGCTGCACATGTAGCAATTTGCGACATATGTCAAAAGGTCAAGGCTGAACACCAGAGGCCAGCTGGGTTACTTCAGCCATTGAAGGTGCCGGAATGGAAGTGGGAAGAGATTGGGATGGATTTCATTGTGGGTTTGCCTCGCACCCGAGATGGGTATGACTCCATATGGGTCATAGTGGATCGATTGACCAAAGTAGCTCACTTCATACCGGTAAGGACTACTTACACCGGGTCCAAGTTATCAGAGTTGTATATGTCAAGAATAGTGTGTTTGCATGGTGTGCCCAAGAAGATTGTGTCTGACTGAGGTACTCAGTTCACGTCACGTTTCTGGCAGAAGTTGCATGAATCTCTAGGTACGAGGTTGAATTTCAGTTCCGCTTATCACCCTCAGACGGATGGACAGACTGAGAGAACGAATCAAGTATTAGAGGATATGTTAAGAGCATGTGCACTGAAGCATGGAGGTAGTTGGGACAAGAGTTTACCCTATGCAGAATTCTCCTATAATAACAGTTATCAAGCTAGTCTCAAAATGTCGCCGTTTGAAGCTTTGTATGGTAGAAAGTGCTGAACACCTCTTTATTGGAGTGAGACAAGAGAGAGTCAGTTATTCGGGCCAGAAATTATACAAGAGGCAGAAAGACAGGTCCAGATTATCCGAGAAAACTTGAGGACTGCACAATCTCGACAGAAGAGTTATGCTGACACCAGGAGAAGAGAATTGACCTTTGAGGTAGGTGATTATGTGTATCTCAAGGTATCGCCCATCAGGGGTATGCGCAGATTCAAGGTCAAAGGGAAATTGTCACCTCGATTCATCAGTCCGTTCAAGATTCTTGAGAGAGTGGGATAGGTAGCCTATCGATTGGAGTTGCCTAATCAGTTGTCAGATGTACACGACGTGTTCCATATCTCACAAATTAAGAAGTGCCTCAGAGTTCCCGAGGAACAGTTGCCTATGGAGGAATTGAATGTTCAGGATGACCTCACTTACACGGAATACCCCATTAAGGTTTTGGACACCTTGGAAAGGGTTACAAGAAACCGGACGATCAGAATGTGCAAGGTTCAGTGGAGTCACCATACAGAGGACGAGGCTACTTGGGAAAGAGAGGACGAGTTACACCATACAGAGGACGAGGCAACTTGGGAAAGAGAGGACGAGTTACAGAAGGAATTTCCCCATCTCTTTGCAGGATCTTCCGAATCTCGAGGACGAGATTCTTCTTAAGGGGGTAGGATTTGTAACACCCAAAATTTTAAAGAATTCAAATTCATTAAAATTTGCTCAAATTAGGGTGTCATTTAAATTCTAGGCATTTAATTTCATTTTCTTTAATTTAATTAAATTCATCATAGGAATTATTTGTGCATTCATGCTGGAGCATAGTTTTTGATTGTTTGAGTTGAATAAAAAATTTGAATTCCAAATTTAAATTCAATTTCCAAAACCTTTTTTCCTTTTCTTTTTCTTTTTCTCTTTCTTCTTCTCCTCCTGGGCCGCAATCTTCTCTTCCTTCCCTTCCCCTTTCTTCTTTCGGCCCAGCCGAGCTGCAGCTCCTCCGGCCGCTTCACCTTCTCTCGCAGCCCAGCTGCAACAGCTCGCCGGCCCAACTATCTCCCGCGCGGCCGCCGCTTCACTTCCTCCTCGTGGCCCGCGAACGAGTGCGTCGGCCCATGCAGCCGCCCCCGGCCTGCGTAGCTCGCCCACTCACCCGTCGCCTCGCGGCCCACGAACACGTGCCGGCCCACGAAGTCGCGTCGGCCCGCCACCCGTCATCTTCCTTCTCCGGCCGTATCCGACCGGGACTCCCCGCAACGGCCACCACCTACTCCGCAACCGCCCACCTCCGCTCCGACTCCTTCGGCGAGGTTTAAACTCGGGGCCGCTCTATCTCCCAGCACCGCCCCTATATAAGCCGCCGCCACCTCCCGGCCTCGAGCACCCACGCCGAAGCACCCGAAACCCAAGCTCCCCAAAGCTCCAGCGTCGTCGCCTCTTCCCCGCCGTCAAGCGCCGCCTCCGGTGAGCTCCGGTCGCCAAGGACCCCCAAAACGAGTTCGCCGCAACCTCCTTGTTCTTCTGGTGCCTTCCGCGTGTGAAATCGAGCCCCGTGGCGTTGTTTCGGCTTACTCCGACGACCCGCCGCCGCTCGCTGTCGCGCGCCGCCGCCGCCGCGATGTCGTGGATCACCGCGACCGTCAGATCTTGATCCGACGGCTAATCGTGAGTCAATCTGGCCACGTACCGGTCAACCGCGCCGCGCCGTGTCATTTTTGCTCTTAAGCCCTCGCCTTTTCCACAAATAAACACGCGGTCCAGATCGCGTTGAAAATAATTCCAGATCTGCCCTCGCACTTTTCGGTTTAACCCTTGAGCTTTTTAAGAATCAACCCGCCGTCCGGATTTGAGTTTTTGCGCGTTAGACCCTCGGTTTATACGCATAATTACGTATAAGCCCTCGGTTTTCGCGGATAGGCCCTAAAAGTTTTATTTTCTCACAGAAAAGCCCCTGGATCTTGTTTTAATCATATCTTTTGCATTTTAACTCCGTTTTTCGTGTTCTTTATATCCACGTGTTCGTTTTGAAGCGTAGATCAACTTCCGAAGCTTGTTTTCTCTGTTTAACTATGATTGGTGTACTGTTTTCTTACTTTTGCCCATGTTTGCTTGTTTGTGCCCGTGTGACGCGTGTAGACGTCCCGCAGTTCGAGGGAGTTGAAGACCAAGCCTTCGAGGAGTACGAACAGCAGGAGCAAGGCCAAGAAGGCAAGTCGTGTCCTTGATCACTAACTTTTCGTCCTATACACCTTTACTTTCTCGTACTCAACATTTATGCTATGCACATGTTAAGATTAAGTTGATGGGTCCCAATTAAGGTTCTCCTAGATTGATTTACCTTTACCTTGACCAACTGGTTTACTTTATGTTGGGGTAGTTCATGCTTAGTGCTTACTTGGTACATGGTGGTTTAACTAAACACAAAGCTTAATCTTTCTTTACTTCTGTTATACCTTTCATTAATACAAGATCATTATTGTTAATCGGAACATGGAGAACCACCCAGGAAAACAGTGCTACCACAAGACTAAATTGCTCTGGTCTTGGCTGAATAATTAGAAACCTTAGTCTAGGGTGACCTTACTCGTGATGAGGCAAGAGGGGGGACTGAGTCGTTGCATTTTTGCCTTGGAATGGGTGGTGCATGCCATACACCGAAACCTTAGCGAGTTACCACTGACTGATGAATCTTTGTAAAGGCCTCGTAGCGTCCCTATGCAATCACACCTCGGAAGTGTGGTATGGTGCCTTGCAAACACCGCATGGTTGGGTCCAAAGTTCTTTTGAACTTTTACGCGACTTGTGGGCAAAGATGTGCCACCTCTGCAGAGTGTAAAATTGATCGATGAGCCGTGCTCACGGTTAAGAGCGGCCTGGACCCTCACATGATAATATTATGGGAAGATGGACTTAACTTGTTGTCATTTCATGCATATGTTGTTTACTTAATTTATGATCATGTTTAATTTTGGGTGGTATAAACTTATACTTAGTTAATTGCTAATAAAACTTGTCCAACTTAATTAAAAGCGAATGCTAATTATGCCTTAGCCATACCTTGATTTGCCTTACACTACACTATTCCCCACGACTTGTTGAGTACCAACCATAAGTGTACTCACCCTTGCAAAACCGCTGTTCAAACCAAGCTAATTGGGAAGAGGAGTATCTACACGACTTTGAGGAGTTCTAGGCGTACGTTTCTTCAGTCAGCTGCCTGTGGAGTCGTCGTCGTCTTTGGAGTTCCGCTGCGTAATAAATTAGGCTTATGTTTTATTGAGACTTTCGGTCATGTAATAATGTTTAATACTCTCTCTATTCGCTTTAGCACTGTCTTTGTTATTCACTATTGTCGTACATGTGTGTAACTTGATCCTGGCGCACATGTATCTAATGCACTCGATTTTGTCCTTAAAATCGGGTGTGACATTTCACGAATTTCAATACTTTTGTTTGTTGATCTAAGGGCATTGCTGCTATCTTTTTAGCATCTTTTTCTGGTAGATGCCCGAGGTCGGGGACAACAGCACCGACTTCACTTTCTTTTTTTTTTCTCATCAACCTTGACTAATGCACGTTCGTAGTTTGATAGTAGGCCTGCATAGTGGGATTGCAATAGCTTAATCTTGAGGGAAATCACCAATTCCGTGCCATGCCACGGAAGATTGTACCCTAAATAATGTGCATAAATAATTTCTTCCGAAGAAAATTGGTAACCTATTCATTTAGACTATTCCAGATGGTAACATGGATAAATCTAACACTCACTCCACTCACTGGGTCACGTCGTTTGCTTTCTTGACGTCTACAGCCAAGTTTGAAATGACTGTGTGTACCGTGAAATTCAGGGTTAATTGATCGACGTGCTGCGGATGATATGGCCTACTAGATTTTAGGTCTACGGCAACAGTGAAAAAACGTGGTAATAAGGCTAAAATCGTGGTAATAGGTACCAATTGCCACAATGGAACTTTGTTAGCAGCCGTGGCAATTACCTTTGTGGTAATAGGGTTTTATTGTTTTTCTATAATACTACGGTAATTACCATGCAATGAAGCGTTGCAATAGATAATTTTTGCAATGATATATTTTTTTAGCAAAAAATTTAGGAATCAAAACTACAAAATTGTTTTGTGATGGAATCAAACCCAAGACCTCCTAAACATATAGGCACACAATAAATTACCACTGCATTAGAGCAACCCACAGGGCTTCTGATTTTTTTTATAATATAATAATTAAGGAAGAACAAACACATGTATCACTTTATTATCTAATCGTTGACTTTGTGACCCTATGTGTGGCGTGGCGCTTGAATATTTTGGAGCATCTATTGCGTGTGATACCAGAAATGATTTGTAGTTGGAGCATCTGTTTGCTCTGTTTTTTCTTTCTACTTCAATTCAGTCGTTTAACTACGTTGCAGCGTGCTCGCTTTTAGGAGGGATTTTGTATCATCTTGTAACACTTTATTAAGCAGTGACCTGTGAGTTGTAACCCTCTGTGTGGCACTGGCACCGGAATCTTTTTGGAGCATATATATCATTTATGTATGGTAGCCTGAATATTTAGGAGCAACTAGTACACAGTCTAAACAGCAGAGGATCACCGGCGTTAACTCTGGCGGTCCATCGCCACTGCCACTGCCAGCCTAGCTCAAGTGCTCTACGAGCAAGGCCAGGGCCGTCTCAACGAGTATGGCCCTGCCGCCGCGACGCGAGCGGAGACGAAGGCGAGGTGGGCGCCGGGCCGCCGCAGGCCAGCTCCGACGCAGGGAATGGCTCCGCGAGCCTCCGGCGGGGAGAACGACGGGCGGATGGGCGAGAACAGGGTCCAGTCCAATCCAAGGTGTTTTCCAATAAATTTCAGGGGGTTTAAGCAAATATTTGGATATATCATGATCAATAATCGCGATCCAAATTGCGAGTTATGTAAAAGTCCGGACCGCGATTATTAGTTGCGATCTAATTTAGGGGCTTTCTGCAAACTAGTTTGCCAGAAACAGGGCAGCCGGCAGTGCCGCCCCCGCTGCCGCCGACGTTCGCTTAGCTCCGGCGTGCCGTGCCCTTCACTAGCCAGGCCACCCACCGGAGCAGCTGTGCCCCCCTCCCGCGCACCACCACTCCACGCGCACCACCTAAGCAGTTGCTACGGACTGCGGTGCTCGGAGATGACGTGGTGAGCGCGGCGGTCCCCGCGAGGTGGAGTTCGGTCGGAGACGAAGACGAAGGCGAGGACGGCCTCGGCCACGGCGAACGAAACGGACCACAAACCGTGTATCCACGCCGCACGGGCTGCGCATCAGGCCAAGGGCTCGCTGGTTCGTGGCGCCGGCGTCTGCACAGCAAGTTTTGTTGCTGCTAAACCGGAGGTTGACCTGAAACTGAAAACTCTCGAGGATAGTAAAACTAGTAGGCATCAAGGGAGGGTTGTGTTTCTTGTGACCAAAAAAGCATGGATGGATAAGCATCAGTAACAAGGGTATGCTTTCCCGTTTGTTTCAACTGTATAAAATCGAGTCGAACAGACCCTTACAAGAAGCTTGCTTGGTAGTTCTGCTAAGGGTACGTCATCTAATTTTTCTGGACGCTGACGGGAAGGGTACACCTCACAGCAGGTGCACATAACAGCTGGAGATGAGATGCTGAAGTTCAGGTATGTAGTAGTCATTCTATTACTGCTGCAAGAGTCCTGAGATATTTATAATGATTAAAAATACCATGCACCTTTGTTTTGAGAACTCGCATGTAGTATAATCGGAGTGTGTATGAATGATATATGTTGATTCGAGTATTGCAGCTACATATACCTTATCTCCCAAATCATTGAACATGTCTGTCAACATTGGCACTGCTTATTTGGAGATGCTATGTATAAATATATAATATCATCAGAAGTTTTTCCTATATAACATTGGCACTGCTTATTTGAACATGTCTGTGTTAACTAGCTACTATGTTAATGTGTGCGAGCTTGGCCTTGTTCTCTTCTGACTCGCACCACTGCTGTAGTTCCTGGTTGTTGATAACTAACTCATTGAGGTTGTTGAGCAGCTGTATACGCGCAGGCAAAGACTTGATTCTATTACAGTATATGATGACGAGCTTTTTAAGAGAGGAGATGTCGCTCAGCCATTGTGGCAGTGCTGATATCCTATCACAGAAATCCAACTTGAGTGATTGAAGGGAGGAGAGTTGCTGCATGCCCTTCGGCAAACTCTTCAGGTTTCGACAGTGGGATAATTCCAACTCCTGGAGGGCAGGGAAGTGGTGAAACAGCTTCAAACTGTGGTGATTGCTATTGATGATAAACAATCTGGTGGTGGTCGGAGTAGAGTTGCAGCGATGGCTGCTGGTTTCTACCTCCTCTAGTGAAGATATAACTTGGTCACTTTCTGATATTTTGAACTCACGACATTTGGGTGGGCATGGTTTCAACCTCAACTTTGGACATTTAGATACCTCTAGTACATCTAGCATAGGGAACATGAACTCCTCCACACCATCTTCGCCAGGGCATGTTGTATTCCACTCCTCCAAACCATCCATACGAGATACCGTGATATCTACCAATCGGGGGAACGCTCCTTTTCCACCGCAGATACTCCTTTCAATTTTTGTAACGTTGGGTATATCATAGAGAATCAGGCTTTCTAAGTACGGTAACTGTCCAAGTGGTGGTAGGTTGTTACATGTAGGCAGTTTGTTCAATTCAATGCAAGTAAGATTAGGGAGATGCTGAGAAATAGCCATGAGCCAGCCACAAAAGCTTGGACTGCTATAACCTTCTAGACTCAGGTCCTTCAGGCTCTTTGGTGGCACTAGTTGTCCCAACAAATCCTTATCCTCCAGATGTCGATCAGCATGCAAGGTCCAAACCAGTTTCAAAGTCAAAAGATTATGTTTGGTCAACAGCTTAAGTCTCTGTGCTTCCTCCAGAAGTCTTACGTTTTCAAGGGAAACTATATGTAACTCACCAACATTTTCACCCTCGAGAACATGCAGATTGCTATGAGCACTGACGTCATCAGCACGAACCTTAAAGAGTGGTAATGTTAGTGAATGGTGCAATAGAGAACTGGCCTGATCCATCAATTTATGTGGGCACCCATCCAGCAGTACAGACTTCAGCCCAGTTGCACAACTTATACTCTTTGGGAGGGACTTGAGCATTCGGCAATTCTCGAGATTCAGTGTATGCAGCCTTTTGAGATTACCAATACTTTCTGGTAGATACTCAAACCGGTTCCACGATAGGTCCAGATGCTCCAGATTGGTAAGTGTACCGATAAAATTAAGATAGGTAGATCTTTCAATTAGGCAATATCTCAATTTCAAAACCTTAAGATTGGTGAGGTTTCTCATAGTTACAGATAGTTCCTCCAAATACCCCTCCAAATACCCTGAGTATGACATATCCAGATATTGTAATGCGGTGAGGCCATGCAGATCTCCTTTCTCAATCCGGTGCCATATCAAATCTAGATGCAATAAATTACGGAGCCTCTTGAATGACTCTGGAAGTTCCCTGACGCCACACTGTGACATGTTTAAATATTGCAGATTGACCAGGCTGCCTATAGCTTCTGGAAGTTCCTTGACCCTACACTTTGACATGTTTAAATATTGCAGATTGACCAGGCTGCCTATAGCTTCTGGAAGTTCCTTGACCCTACACTTTGACATGTTTAAATACTGGAGATGCATGAGGCCACACAAAGATTCAGGTATTTCCTTGACACCGGAACATTCAGATAAATCAAGATGCTGTAAATTTGTGAGATTGCCAAGTGACGCTGGCAGTTCTCTTATCCCAGAACAACCTGACATGTCAAGATGCATCATACATTTTAAATCACCAAATGATCCTGGCAGTTTTGATATGCCAGAACAACCTGACAAATCCAGATATTTCAGACACCAGAGCTTGCCCATTGATTCTGGTAGTGCGGAAATGTGAGAAGATCCATTCAGGTTCAGGTACTGCAGTTTTGATAGCTCAGTGATAAACTCTGGGAGAACTTCATTTTGCATTCGTGGAGCAGTAAGGTACTTCAGCTGCTTCAGTTGCCCAATAGAGGGTGGCAACAGTATACCAGAGCATCCACTAAAATCCAAAATATGCAAGCACTTTGCAAAGGAAAATGCCCCACAAGAGAGATCCAGCTTACCGCTATCTGAGAAATGAAGTGCCCTCACCTTTGAGGGTAAAACATTGGATAACCTTGTTGTGTTGTCATATTTGGTAACCGATGCATAGCGACAATATTTCTGGCTATGTGCTTTATTATTCTTCGATGCAACATTAGAAACAATTAACTCATCACCCATGATTACTGTTGCCAGATCATGCACCAGATCGTGCATAGTGTACCGCTCCATACGATCTCCCGAAGTCTGAAATGATAAGTTAACCATACTCCATTAAAATGTCAACTAATAATTTCTTCATTTTGTAATAAAATTTAAATCCTAAGTTTACATGTGTATAATTTGTGAGGATACCTAGTTTACTTATTAGTAAATATTAGTAAATATGTATTGTATATCACACCAAAGAAATATTACTTATTAAAAGAGTAAAACATACTATGGCTCCTCAAAATTATAACGTTATGTCATCCCGGTCCCAAACTAGCAAAATGAACAATCAGATCCCCACAAAAACTTGCTAATTGTACCATATAAGTCACAAATCATCTAACTTAAGTTAAACCACCTGCGTGACATGTTGTTTATACTATGCTATGACAAGGAACCGACATGTGGGGACCACGTATTGCGCCCATCTCTCCTCTCTCTCTCACCCGCTCTATCTTCTCTCCCTTTCATCCCCTTCTCCTCCGGCCCATCTCGTGCTTGGCATGTTACCAATGCTGTATGGGTTGCTCTCACGTTCGGTCACCATGCACGCGTCGAGTTCCAAGTCTTGTTACTAGTTGGGAGGCGAATTCCTACACAGCCGGTCACCAGCTTAATGCTTGTTGCAGCCACTGGTGTCAACACTGCTGAGGTATCGAGCTTGACCACTACCTCTCCAAGATGGGTAGTGGAGGAAGGAAGAGGCGCTCGTCCTATGCACATGCTTCCAACGACAAAGGGCAAGCACCTTTGTTGCGACCACCAACCCGACTCTACCATTTCCTGCGAGCTCCAACCAACGTCGCTCTACCTACTCACCTCCAGCGCCTTTAACGCCACATCGAAGCAAGTAGAACTACCTCTTCTCTCTCATTGTTCTTTCTCCAGGAAACTAATAGGCAAGCCAGCAACTCCCTTCCTCTGCAATGGAGGCTGAAGCAGAGCACCACAAGTCCACAACCCCATGACTCGTGTCATATTGTAGCAAAGTTTAGGGACTTGATTGTACGTTTTCTGAGTTATGGGACTGGTGAAGTACTTTATTACTATTAAAACTAATGAGAACTGAAAGGACAGACAAACAAATAGTTATGCTTTTGGCTCTTGCTAAGAGATCGCCTCCTCAGAAGATATTAGAACATGCATCTCGATGATTACACATGTGTTCTATGTTCTGCAGGTTGTGAAGAAAATCTGATGCACCTATTCTTTGAATGTTGCTTCAGTCAAATGTGTTGGGCGTTTTTGGGAATTGTGTGGAATCTTTCGCTGGACCCTTTAGATATGATCATTCAGGCTCGAGTTAATTTTGGGAGAACAATTTTCAGGGAGAATATCATCATTGCTAGCTAGTGCATTTGGTGTCATTGCAATAGTATTATCTTTGATAATGGTGTTCGGTCTATAGCTAAGTGGAAATTGGATTTCAGAGAAGAAAATGACAGTGAACCTTTCCTTGGATAATTGGATGAGTAATCTGTAACTTTTAATTCCTCCCCTCCCCCTCCCCCCCTTTTTCTCTTTGAGCCTGTGAGCTTTGTAACTTCTTTGTACATGCACTTTTTCTTTATATATATATATACCAAAAAACAGGTAGGTGAGTCCCCTGTCAATTTGTTAAAAAATGAAAGTCTTTTTTTGGGGAAAAGGTATATTTTTCATCCCTCAAGTATTGCAAAAGTGTGACATTCATCTCTCATATTTCATTTGGTGAAAATCAACCCCACCTAAGTTTGACAATGGTTCAATGCCATCTAATGACGGCTTAGCAATGTAATATGCTGAGTCGAAGATATAAAACCAATAAAAAATTAATAAATCCTCTAAATTTCCTATCAAATAAAAATTATCGGAAAAAGAACTGATGCACACCGAGCTATTATAGCAATTGACTCAACATTATACATAGCTAAGCAATGACTAGTAAGATGATTACATGGCCTAAACTGATGTTATATGACACTAAGCAATTATCAAACTTAGGTGGGGATGATAAATAATGCGTCGATTTAGTAAGTTAAGGGGCTGATTTACACCAAATGAAACATAAAGAATGAATGCCACACTTTTGCAATACTTGAGGAATGAAAAAAAATGCACTTTTCCTATTTTTTATTCCTTAAGTATTTTGATATTTTACTTTATGCAAATTGATCCCTTAACCCGTAACTAATTATATCGGTGCACTAATCATCCCCACCTCAACTTAACAATGGTTTAGTGCATAGTTTATGCCACACAATCATCTGACTAATCACTACTTAATATTGTTGTTTCCTAGCCACACTGCCACATCTGAAAAGAGGACCTCGCTAGAGCTTTGATGTAGGGGGGTTTCGAGCATTTCTTAGATACTTAAAGACATGTTGACACTATTACATAAAACATTTGAATAGTCGGTTGGTAACCCCTTTGCACAGGGGTTTAAGCAAGCACCTGCAGCTGAACGGCCATGAAAACATGGGGTTTTACATGTGAAAAACGGGCAACAATACATAAATATCTACTAGAAACAGCATAAAAATTTTGAAAAAAAATCATTTTTGCACCTAGGTCGACCCGACTAGCCAGACTTATGTGTATTTTTCATGTGAAATATGCACACGTGCAAATTCCTAAGTTCAGAACCATGACCTCCCCTCTCGCATGATCCTTCCATATACCATCCCACTATGGAATAGGAAGTAGGAAAATATTCCTATGCACCTATATAAATGGTATCTTCACAAGTGGTTCCTTATATGAACCACCGCCTATGTGCAAATGTGTTTCCACGTGTGGTTCAAAGCTACATGAGACTCCTCCAACTAGGCAAGAAGCCCATAATCGAAGCATGTGGGGAAGGCAGGGTAAATAAGGAAATTGTTTTTAGTAATATATGTGGAAAACTCAAGAATATGTAGTAGTGTGCCCCCACACCTTACCTATACTTTAACTGAATTTAGGATAAAGATTACCCAAGGAAATAATATTATAATTCCATATCCTATAATAGTAAAAAGTCAAATGTCATCAATTGAGTTGTGGTAATGACTAGTAGTAGGCAAAAACAACCAATATGCGAACAGATCAATCAGCAGGCAAGAGTAGTGTTCTGGTAGTTATATATACTTCAACATTACCTTGGGCAACTTTGAAACTTGAAGGAAGGACATGCCTAAAAGTTGCCTGATGTATTCCTTCCCCTTTGATGGCTTGATAAAACCAAGAGCAATCCATTGGTGAATCAAATCATCTTGAGAAATATTATGGCCTTTTGGGAATATGGCACAATAAGAAAAGCATATCCTTAGCTGTGGTTGCATCCTTTCATAGCTTAGCTTCAAGGACGGGAGCACACCACCGTTATCTTCAGAAGATTCATTCCAGATATCACTGTTGTTTATTTCTGTCCATCCAAACAGATCTTTGGACTGCAGCATGTATCCAAGTGCTTGAGCTGCTAATGCCACACCTGCACATTTCTTTGCAATGTCCAATCCTATCTTCTCTAATCTTTCTTGGTAATGTTGATCTTCAAACCTGCTATATCTCTTAATTATTTCCCAGCATGTATAATCGTTCAAAGGCTGCAGCTTGTATGGTGGACATGTGGAAACTTGCCGTGCAATGTCTTCCTTGCGCGTGGTTACTATGACATCTATGGTAGTGCCCTTCTTGCCCACCTGAAGCATACTCCTCAGTTTCCTCAACTCAGTGTCCTTTTCCTCCCATAAGTCATCTAAAACAATAAGAACCTTCTTGCCACTGAGTAGGTTATCTAGGCACTGATTTATGGCTTCCAGTGTATCCCTATTCTGCTGGCCTCCTTCTATTGGTATTAGAGAAATTATAGAGCTTCCTATTTTCTTTAGACTGAAATCCCGGGACACATAAACCCATATACGATGGTCATACTCCTTGAATTGTGCATCATTGTAAATTAGTTGTGCCAAAGTACTCTTGCCTATACCTCCAAGACCATGGATAGAAACAATCACAGTCTCATCATTGCTGGTACCTGCGGATAAGAGGTTTATGATTTCCTGCTTTTCTTTATTCCTCCCAATTATTGGTTCTTCAGGCAAACGTGATGATGTTTCACGATGGTCATCATGTTGCTCAAGAGATGTGCAAGTGCCACCGTTTGAGAATTCAAAATCCCGAAAGTCCTTGTTGATTTTCCTCAGCACTTCTCTCATACTCTTCATCCTATTAGCCACGACAATCTTCTTGTGTGCAACTGGTAGACATGAAAGCACTGCTGGCTTCTGCAAGAATTTCATTTATTCTCAGTTGGAATCTACACTAAGCAAAGAGGCTTCAGATCATATGAACTTACATGGAAATTATAGAAGAAAACTCAATAATCCAAATGACTTATATAAGTTTGTGCAATATTTCTTGCCTTAAATTTTAGGTGTATCCAAGTGTAACACACTTGCTATAGCCTAAAGTTTATTTGTGCGCACTGACACACTTGCTATAGCCTCTGAACTAAATCTGAACACGCTCGAGATCGAGAAGACATTCTATTCTGGTCCAGAGTTGTAAACATCCGGTTGAAAATAAGAATGTCAAACTGATAATGAATTAGTTCTCCTTAGGAGGGATGCGATCGGTTTCATAGGAATTGAAGATAGATCCTAGCATGTATAACCACGCACCTTTGCAGTTAACTGGTAGCTATTGTCTTTGTATTCTTCGAGCATGTCAGCGATGTCTAAGGCAGCATGCTTGAGCCGCTTGAGCCACAGCTGCACTGACTTCTCCTTGGCCGACCGCCTCTCAGCATCCTGGAGCGCCGCTGAGATGGCCTCTAGCATCGAGTTCATGTCCTCCAAGTCGTCGCTGAAGTTCCACAGCGAATTGGCCTGCTCCACGATGGCAGCCGCCAACTTATCTTTCGCGATGCCAACGACGGCGGAAGTGAGCGATCCAGCTAAGCTCCCCAACATGGCTGCAGAGCTCTGAGAACGCGGTGTGTAGAATGGTGTGTGCAGAGGAGCGCGTCAACAAAGGTTGTGAAATACACTTCCTGAGAACAACTAGGCAGGCGTCAATTAACGTTGCTCCAGGATGGACCACGGCGCTGGGAACAACTTGGAAGGCGTACGTCAGGTTGAATAGTTTAGTTGAACAAAAGTTTGCAGCATCCATGTGCTCTTGTCTGCTCTTGACTGGCGTTGATCGACCAATAATGGTATCCTGATTACCAGCTGGCGCCTGGACCAGTGGGAGCGCATAAGGGTCGCGTGTGGAAACCGCGTGTGGAAGCAATTATTGCCTTGCTGGGCGTCGCGGCTGCAATTAGTTGGTTTGACGGGTGCGTGGAGACTCAGGGGTGTTTTCTTCCACTGACTTATTTTTAGCACATGCCACATCGAATATTTAGATACTAATTAGGAGTATTAAACGTAGACTATTTACAAAACCCATTACATAAGACGAATCTAAACGGCAAGACGAATCTATTAAGCCTAATTAATCCATCATTAGCAAATATTTACTGTAGCAACACATTGTCAAATCATGGACTAATTAGACTTAATAGATTCGTCTCGCCGTTTAGATTCGTCTTATGTAATGGGTTTTGTAAATAATCTACGTTTAATACTCCTAATTAGTATCTAAACATTCGATGTGACGGGTGTTAAAAATAAATTAGTGGAAGAAAACGGGGCCGAGAATCACGGATATGATGGACGACCCTGCTGATGCCGCTGCCGGCGCCTGTCGCCTGCTGTAGTTCAAAAGGAATATGGCTATGATCAGTGCCGCGTACGGTGATGATAGATGGCGTAGGGGGTTTCTTTAATTTAATTATATAATAAGCTGAAATACATTTCCTATTTGCAAATGAATGATAGCTGAAGTGGTGGCATTGTTTTTTCCCGGTTTAGCATCCTATGCGCCGGTTCAACTGGAGGGAAGATGTTTTTTTTGGTTTTCCACCGGTTCACCAAGACGAATGACAATTTTACGGAAGAATCATTTGAGCATTTTAGCTTTTAGGTGTCTCAAATTAAACGCAACTTCAACAACCTATTTCTAGCATGTAGGAGACCCAGTAATGAATCTACACATATATAAAGATTACCCATAAAAATAATATTATAATTCCATATCCTATGATAGGAAAAAGTAAAAGTCAAATGTCGTCAATTGAGTTATGGTAATGACTAGTAGTAGGCAAAAACAACCAGTACGTGAACAGATCAATCAGCAGGCAAGAGTAGTGTTCTGGCAGTTAAATATACCTCAACATACCTTTGATGAATCAAATCATTGGTGAAGATGAAACTTGAAGGATAGTGCCAAAAGTTGCCTAGTGTATTCCTTCCCCTTGGATGGCTTGACAAAACCAAGAACAATCCATTGGCGAATCAAATCATCTTCACCGATATTATAGCCTTTTGAGAATATACATGGCACAATAAGAAAAGCATATCCTTAGCTGTGGTTGCATCCTTTCGCTTCGAGGACCGTAGCACACCACCATCATCTTCAAAAGATTCATTCCAGATATCACTGTTGTTTATTTCTGTCCGTCCAAGCAGATCTTTGGACTGTAGCATGTAGACAAAGTTCGCAGCATCCATGTGCTCCTGAGTGGGGTCGACGGACCAATAATGGTATCCTGATTACCAGCTGGTGCCTGGACCAGTGGGAGCGCACTACATCTGATCGAGTGCATGACAACTCATGGCGTTAAATTCTCCAGGTCTTGTTTAGTTGCTAGGCTGTCAAAATACTGTAACAACACTGTAACGTTTCGTTTGTATTTGTAAATTATTGTTCAAATATTAACTAATTAGGCTTAAAAGATTCGTCTCGCAAAGTAAAAAAATATGCAATTAGTTTTTGATTTCGTCTACATTCAGTACTCCATGCATGTACCGCAAATTTGATGTGATAGGAAATCTTCGTTTTGTATAGTGTTAAAGTTGGAATTTTGGAGTGACCCAAATTTCATTCATCAGTAATGTAACGGAGGGAGTACTGTACTGGAGTAATGGGTCGCGCAAGCAATTATTGCCGCGTGCGGAAGCAATTATTGCCTCGCTGCCAGTCGCTGCCACAATTATTTGGTTTGACGGGGGTGTGCGGATATGATACGATGGATGAGCCTCATGTGTATTTTTAGAGAAAAAAATAGTCTCTAGCTTCCGTGAGCCTCATGTGTATTTTTAGAGAAAAAAATAGTCTCTAGCTTCCGCGACCAAACGTAGCCAAGTTTTGATAATATTTTCATCTTATAATGATAAATAAAAGGGATAAAAGTACGCAAATGACATGGAGAAAATCAAAAGCAAAGTATATTATTGCTTCTCCATCCATTCTTAATAAAAAGCAGCCCAAGTGGCTCGGTTCGGCCTGGTGGGGCATCGCAGGGCATGGCTGGGCTGGTGCGGGGCGATGTTGCAACCGGTGAGGTGCGAGGCGAGCTAGGCCGGCTAGGGGTTTCAGCCCAAGGCAGTTAGATTGGTTAGGGGTGTTAGTTCAAGTCCAAATATGAAATTTAGAATTTAAATTTGAATCCACTCAATTCAAAATCCAAATAAAATCAAAATAAGAATCCAACTGACACTCTAGCATTTATGCGATCCTAATTTCTCAAATTTTACTCGAATTATTCTATGAATTAGGTAAGATTCAAAGAAGACACTCTTAATGTTGAGGAAAAATTCACACCATTACAAAGAAATTTTAAAATCCACTTTTTCACACTTATTAACATCTCGTGAAAAATATGGGATGTTACAAAGGACCTCCGTTAATACTTGCAGTGTCAGCTGCCGGAGTGGAGCTGATAGGAACTGTAGCATTATCCGTGCCATTTGCTCTCAAAGGCTTATTAAGATTCTCAACATATGCAGAAGAACATGTATTTGATGTTGAAGTATCGTGATTACTAGTTCCACTGCCTTCAGCAACTTGTTTACGAAGAATTTTGTCTGCTTCTTATACTTGCTGTTTCTAGGGAGCATAGCTGCAATTTTGATCCCCATTGTAGCGTGAAGACTCAAGGAAAATTGTCCGGTTGACAAGTAAGATGTGGAGATTGTAACTTTAATTAGATAAGACTCGAACACAACAATATTGGAGTAGCCCTCGTGATTCAATTCTGAAAAAAAGAGCATCCACTTACATCGGGGTAGAGCTCCCCTTTTATAGTGCCTCGTAAGACACTTTACATTCCATGATTACCCTTTCTCAACTGCTACATTCCTAGAATATACTGTACATAAAGATCTTTAGGAGGTAACTTGTGCAACTTGGTCTC
The DNA here is from genome assembly GCF_005286985.2 of Setaria viridis. NCBI lineage: Eukaryota > Viridiplantae > Streptophyta > Magnoliopsida > Poales > Poaceae > Setaria > Setaria viridis. The sequence continues at coordinate 33,016,140 of NC_048270.2, forward strand.
CTCTACCGAGTCACGCTTCCCACGCCTTCAGTCAATCCTGCGAATCATGCTTTCAGGCAACCCGCGAATCACACCTTCACATTTCCACTGGTAGCCTGTAAAAAGATAGAAGCCAAGATAAGTACTCGTAACTTCACAAGGCAAGTGCAAATGTACCCGTACCTCAACACGTTGCCCTTCTACAAGTGTTATTACCGGCGGGGGCGCATCATCCATGTAAAGATCGCGCCTAGCGCGCCTTTTGGGCATGACAGTTCGCTGCTTCTGTGGCGGCGGCACCAAATCAAGATCCATATTGGCGGCGACACGGCGTCACTACACGTCAGAAGAAGACTTGGTCTGCTTGGGGGCATGCGGCTGCATAACAAAATTATCCACATCATCAGAATCGAAGCTGCTAAAGACTCGTTTTCTTCATCCTCCCCCCTCTTCTTTTGAGGACTCCCCATGAAATTGCCCCCAGTGTGTTGGCATTGCGGCTTCCATGTCATCAGTGCCAGGGGGAGGAGGAGGCAAAAAATACATGAGTACATCCTCTTGCATAAGGAAAAACAAGTCGGAAACAACAAATTAAACAACACGAGTACTCAAGTGACAGAGGGCGATGAGTACTCACTTCTCTCGGCTTGTTCTAGTGGTCAAATTCATTGATTGCTTCACTGTTTTCAGCCACACCGTTGAAATCCTTGAATATTCGACTCAGCTACACCGCTACTTCTTCATCAGAGATGTCATCTAGCGACATTCTCGATGGATTGTCAAGCCCAGAGTACTCATACCCCTAGGTTTGGTGGAGCTGCAATGGCTATATCCATCTCTTTAGAAAGCTGGTGGCTACGACTACACCCATCAGTCCATCCTTCTTCAACTCAGTGATCTTGTTCAGCAAATCGGGTACTTTCATACTCTCAGTAGTAGTTGGCTCGTCAAGCCACCAACTACTATACTTTGGGTGGTGTCCAATGATCTTAGGCAAGGATGGCTCGTGATCTCCAACATAGAACCACTTCTCCTTCCAACCACCATGGGACTCAACCAGCTTATACTCCAAATACATATCAGAGTACTGCTCACGGATTTGAAAGCTAGCTCCTCCAATGACTTGCATGTTCTCTTGACTTGGTTGCGGCTTAAAGTGGAACAAACTGAAATGGGGCTGGATCCCTAAAAAGGCCTCGCACAAGTGGATGAAAATTGAGATGTGCAAAATGTTGTTTGGGTTGAGGTGGACAAGTTGCAAAGAGTAGTAATCCAGGAGGCCCCGGAAGAAATCAGAAGTTGGGACGGCAAACCCGCGCTCAACAAATCTGGCAAAAGTTACCGTCTCCTTAGGGTGTGTCATGAACATCCACGAGTTGTTTTAGGACGATCTCCAGCACAAGGTCGCCTTATCGTTCAATAGCTTGGCGTCAACCAACTCCTGGATCTCCATCTCCTTCATCGTCGATCTTTTCCACGCCATGGCTTGATTGGGTGGTGCGGTTTGGTTCATTTCTCCACACTTCGGCGATGGCAGTTGGGGCTCCTTCCCTTTGTTGGAAGTCTTCCTCTTAGAATCCTCCTTGGACCCCTTCTTGGAACCCTCAAGCTTCTTCCCCATCCTAGTCTTCATGAGCCACTTCACGTGCATACGCTCGGAGCATAAGTGAGGAGGCGGCGTGGGCAATTCAAGAATGGTGTGTAGTGGCGCTCGAGGAAAGGTTAGAGTTTTTGAGGAAGAGGCTAACAGATGCAAATGATAGCGTAAGGGGAGGGGATAACTGTCCCTTATCCTTTATAACCGTGGTGGAGACTCTGGGGGAAATAGGCTGATGTTTTTGCAAATCAGCGACAATTACAACCTTATCCACGCAACACAGGTTTTTCCAAACTGGTAGAAGCTGAAAGGTCATGGTAACAGATTGAGAAACCCTTATACCGCCTGGAACTAGTCGTGTAACGGCTCGGGGGCTGCGTATACCATGTCCATTGGATAAAAATTTATTTTTCTTCAAGGTCAAGATGAAGATGCAACAAATGCAGATTGACCTTGTAACAACTCTACCTAAATGAAGTGCTTTTAACAATAAACCAGTGACAAATCAAATCCCTAAGTTAAGAAGTGAAATGACCTTTATAAACCTAAGAAGCTCTTTTTGGAGTTTGAATTAAAGCTTGAATTTTTTTTATACAAACTTAAGTTTCTGCCCAAATAAGAGATGTAAAACTTTTAAATTCCAACAACTTTTGTTAAAGGCACTTTGACTAATTCGGAGTGAAAGGAAGTCAAAAACAGCAACCAAAGCCGACTTTCCTAAAGGACCCTGAAAATCTCTTAAGTCCTGGAATTCGAGTTTTCCTCCATCTTTGCAAGCTTTCATCTCCCGTTTTCCTATCTAAACTCGAGTCAGAGCCTTAATAGAAGTTGTAGTACCTCGAGAGTGGTCCAACTTCGTTACACTGACCCAGATCCAAATCGGATCCGAACTTGTTCAAAATCCCAGTCAAAGTGAGGTAAACCAGTCAACTCACCCCGGATGCCTTAAATCCTAAGTCTGGAATTCCAGATTTTTGGCTAACTTTGGCCGGAAATATCTTTGAATCCTTTCACAATCTAAACCAACACCTTAAACAAAGTTTGAAGAACGATCAGAGTTGAACAAGTTTGTTTAAGGGAGTTTCGAGAGTTGTGTTGAAAGATTCGGAGAAGGATCGCTCCAAAGCTGGTCGGGCTTGCTGCCCGAAGGGAGCCTCGACGCCCGCGCACCCAAGCATGTTCGCTCGCGCGTCGCGCGCCGCGTGGCCGCCGGCCACCGGCAGCTCGCCGGCACGCTATCACCAGCGCGACAGCGACAGGACGAGAGCCACAGCGCCCAACCCGCGCCCGCGACAGGACGGAGCGAGCGCAGGGCTAGCCAATCACCGGCCGCGCCCAGGTCGCCTTCCACCTGCCACGGCTCTGCTCCGCCAACCCTGTTCCACCCGTTCGCCAAGAAAGCTGAGACGCCCCCGACGTCCCGCGCCTCCGCCCGCTCGCCCAACCCCCACGGTAGCCCTTCCGCCTCGCCCGCCCGACAGACTGGAAGTCCCAGACGCGCACCGCCCAAGGCCAATCACCGCCGAAGACCACCCGAAGCTCCGCCTCCTCTGCCCAATGGCGTCGTCGGCCAATGGCCGCCTTGCCCGCGCACTCGCCGCTCCCAGCCTTATCCTTTCCCCACCGAAGCCCCGCCTCGACCCTCCGCGCCAGCCCGGCCCTATAAAAGGGAACCCCCTCACCGGCAATGCCACCCCTTTGCCACCGCCGCTTTCTCCTCTGCACCCCGCTTTCTCCTCTGAGCCACCGCTTTCTCCCCGTGCCGCCGCTGAGCTTCCGTGGAGCTCACCCCTTTGCGCCACCCCACACTCCGGCGATTTCGCCTCCACCCTTTTGAGAAAGTCCCCCTCTCCGCTCCAGCCGCTTCTTCCAACACACCAGCCGCCCGCTCCTCCACGCGGTACTCGAGCTTGCTGGTGTCCGCAAGAAGCACCGCCGCTGCCGGACCACCGTCGAAGTCTCGCTGCTGCCCAAGCGTTAGCGCGTACAACTTTCCGCCCCAGCCTACTCATGTTCGGCCCCAAGGCTTCACCGGTAGACCTGGAGGTAAGCTACTTAACCTCCCTGTCCTTTTCGTCTCGCCCAACCCCCATCCTTTTCGTTTCGCCCGACCCCTGTCCTTTTTCGCTTCGCCCGACCCCTTTGTTTCGGTTCGCCCGACCCCTTTTCTTTTCGTCTCGCCCGACCTTTTCCCCGTTCGCCTCGCCCGACCCTGCCAAGTTTCGCCGACCCTTTCTCCGCCTCGCCCGAGGGCTCGGTTGTAACTTTTTCTTTGACCCGAGGGTATCGGTGAAATATTTTCGGGGATTCCTCTGTGTTGAGTCTGAGGACCTCGGTACGGTTTTCCTTAAACCTGAGGGTCAGACCCTAAGTTTCCCCCAATCCGACCCTCTCATCCTGCTCTCCACCAACAGAAGTTGAACTCCCCAACCTTTCCTGAAGCTTTGCTACAAGTGTCATGTTAAAACATGAGTGTGTTGAAATAACCATCTAAAATGTTTAACCCCTGCATTGCATTTCCGTGTAGAGTTGAATCTCGCCGACGGAACGTACGAGCTTCATCCAGCACCGGAAGAAGACCCCGTCGAGGAACTGCACCCCTTCGAAGGAGAGCCCAAACCGGAGCAAGACCCCGAGAACCCGCAAGCTTTTCCTGAAGGCAAGCCCCGGAGCATAAATTCCTATCTTGAGTTCATCCAATATTATTGATTACTTGATTGCGCATTTACATTTCGAGGAGTTGTACTGGAACCTTTGATGCATAACTTAGTACCTTGTTTTTGAATACTAGTTGCTAAGGGCGAGTAGTTGCATTGCTTAATAGGTTTCGGTAAAAGTCGAGTGATCTCCTGTCACTCGCGAGTTATAGGAGTTGAATGTTTCAGATTTGTCGCAACTATAAGGATGACGGACGGGGTCAGGCTTGTGTTCGATACTTGGTGGATTGCCCCGTCTGTCTAAATGAAAAGGAACTAAGGTCAAAACGTGTCGGCGTTCGTGATCAAGTGTTTGAAAGTACTAATCTCATACCTAGTATGGGATGGGGAAGCCTAGTACCTGATTAAACTGGGGCGTGGCATACCCTCCGGCTGTCCTTGGAACGTCGTTCCCATGGTGCATCATGTGGGTGCAAGTGCGGTCATAGTGCAGCAATAGGCCGGGACTGTGGAGCATTGCATGCCAAAGGAAGTTGGCCCTGACACGTGCCTAAGGGATCGATGGGGACAGCTGACAAATGAAGCGACCCTTCGTGGTGCACGGATGTCGTGAGATTAGGTTTGCCATGCATGGTTAATAAATTCGAATCGATTCGTGTGCCTCTCACAGATTGGGACTACTTGATCGCTATTCTGCACTGAGTAAAGATGGAACATGATGATGATTTTAATCTTGATGCTTGTTCAGTAATTGCTTGGAAACCATGTTTGTTTAGTATAAGTTGCTAATCTAGAATGGATAAAGAACATAGAACATGAGCTAAAATGTTGAAAGTAAGGACTAACTTTAGACGCTTTTGGCAAAGAAAACCCCAGAGCCAAAAAGCCTTGCATGTCTAGGTCTCGGTCGTGCCTTTCCGACGGGTCAGTCTTGCTGAGTACTAGTTACTCAGCCTTGTTGTGGCTAATCTTTTTCAGGTTATGTCAATACCTTGGGTGTTGGTACCACTTGGCCGACCCAGCTTCCTCCAGGCTGGACCGTCGAGTGGGATCCTTCCTCGGACGGCGAAGGAAGGAGTTTTTGATATCATGATCGGCTCCGTCATGATGTCATGTATCGACGTTTAGCTTCCGCTAGTTTTATTTGACTTCGAACCATGCAAAATTTCGGTTTGAATTTCGAAAACTCTGATGTAATAAAAATCTGGAACTTGTTGTCATGATGGAATGTTGTAACCTCTATGCTACTCACCTTCGCGTGAGCAATGCTTCTCGATCCTGTTATGTGGTTTATCGGAGGAAATCCGACGGTCGACCAAGTTGACTTGCTTAAAGTGCATAATCGCGTGTCAGGCGACTTCAATGCATTTTAGTCAGGTTAATTTGGGCGGTTCCGCCACAGACCCTTAGCCTGATTCTTCGATTCAACCTAAGGCTCGGGGGCTACTCCATATGCAGTGTGATTTTCATCACACTTCCATATAAAGATCTGAAGATAGACTTTTCATAAGAAACGTCAGATGAGGCAAGAGTATCTTCCAGCCGCATGATAGTACTCGAAGTACTCAGAGACTAAGTCACAACAGAAGTACTCGTCGAGCACCAGAAACTAGTCGAACTACATCTGCAGAAGTACTCGAGACTGTTACATTTGACTACAAAGTACTCGGGAGCTTGTCGGGCATATATCCATGGGCCCACCAAAGGGTTTGTATAGATCCATATGAGGAGAAGTACACCAGGTCATACCAAGACATGGAGACTACGGTACATGGTAATATAGTCTACATGGACTCCAGGGGGCTAGTCATAAACATGGAAACTATTCTTCCGAGTTGGAATAGTATTCTATAGTCAAATCCTACTAGTACTCTTGTAAAACAACTACCCTGTAACCCTGCTCCCCCAATATATAAGGGCGGGTAGGGACCCCCTCCAAACAAGTTCAATCCAATACAAGCAAACAACATACAAGACGTAGGGTATTACGCAATCTAGTGGTCCGAACCTATCTAAATCGTGTGCCTATGTACACCATCGAGTTCCTGATTTTGGTGACACCCACTAACCAAAACTCTGTCTCGGGTACTCCCTTGGCAAGTTGCCGGGTTTAAACACTGACAGATACTACATTTGTGACTGCATCCACGGCTTTATGTATCTGAAAAGTATCACCGAACATGAAATAACCGTACGTATACAAAATTCTCAACAATAATTTAGTTCATGTGTATATTCTTCAAAAATCAATTCATTTGCTTGAACTTCAAAAACCAGTTCATATGTATATACTTAGAAAAATTAGATTAAGTATTTCAATTCATATGATTATACTTCAGAAACCAAACCAAGTGTATATACTTAAAAAGAATAGATTAAGTATTTCAATTCATATTCATATACTTCAAAAACCAATCCATGTGTATGTACTTAGAAAAATTAGATTAAGTATTATTTGCTTATACTTCAAAAACCAATCCATGTATATATAATTAGAAAAATTAGATTAAGTATTTCAATTCTACTTTAAAAAATAATCCATGTGTATATACTTAGAAACATTATATTAAGTATTTCAATTCATATGCTTATACTTCAAAAAAGTTTCAATTGTTCAAAAAATTTAGATTAAGTATTTATAATTCATTTTCTTATACTTAAAAAACCAATCCAAGTGTATATACTTAGAAAAATTAGATTAAGTATTTCAATTCATTTGCTTATACTTTAAAAAACAATCCATGTGTATATACTTGGAAACATTATATTAAATATTTCAATTCATATGCTTATATTGCAAAAAAAAGTTTCAATTGTTCAAAAAATTTATATTAAGTATGTCTATTTCATTACCAGGAAGGAAAAACTCCTTGATACCGAAGTTTTTAGGACAATACAAGAACAATTATGTGGATTTCTTCTGAACGAGGTCACAAATCCTGCGGGGGAGTTTCATTATGACGGATCTCAGCTAGTGCACAAACCGGACTCGGGTTCAGAATAGTAAATATGATATGTATATGTACAATATGTATATATATAATATTATCTCAAATATTGTATTAAAAATAAATAGAACTTTACATATTAGCGTATTAGAACTTGTATACGTAAAGGAAATAAATACGAAATACGAATATAGAATAAAAAATAGAAAATAAGAAAAGAGAGGAAAAAATATAGTACCAGTTGGGGATACCCCGCGGTGTGGGAGGCCCTTTAGTACCGGTTGGTATCCCCAACCGGTAATGAAGGGTACCCTTTAGTACCGGTTATTTGAACCGGTACTTAAAGGACCCCTCTCTAGTACCAGATGGCCAGTACCAGTTGCACAACCGGTACTAAAGGGGGTTTCAGAGATAATTTTTCTAGTAGTGTATGATTGGAAGACTAACGGACGTGCATGCGTGGTAGATTTGATGTAGAATTAATCGGCTGGGAGTGTAATCGAGAAAGATTAGTTCACGGGAGAGAATATTAATTATTAATGTTTTTACTGTTTCATTAATCAGGGGCGGATCCACGGGTGGGTGCAGCGGGCCCCTCAAACAGCGGATACCTCCCTTGAGCGAAGCCACACGACGTCCACACCATAAGTACGTAAGTTATTCTAATTCACCTCCCCTTTAAGATGTCGGGAGCCAATTCCTTGCACACTAGCAGTCAAAGACAGTGGCCACCACACCACTGCATCTTCCTGATGAACCCTTTGTCATTTCTAGCTCTTCAGTGAATTAGAATTAGTGTTAAAGTTTTAGGGTTATGGCCTCCTTGGGAATAACTAGAGAGGAGGCCTAATGGCAGCCGGCTGATGTGACAGTGGCAGCAGTTGTGGCGCACGGAGAAGTGGGTGTACGCATAGATTGATAGGTGTATTGTATATATATCGCCATGAATAGTTACACTGCAAGATGTCCAATGGGGTAACATGTTCAATATAAAACCACAACTATGAAGTCTTGGAAACAGTTACGTTTAGTTAATTCTACACTGTCGCTTAAACAATGAAAATATCTATAGTACTAACTACGAATTTGTTTGCAATTGGGCAAGTTGCCTAACGTTGAACCCGAGAAATTAAACATCAAATCTGACTTCGTTTTGCACATTATTCTCGCAGGAGTATCCAAATTAAGTTCCAAACAGGTTTACGCATTTCGCTCCAGTGAAATTTTGAAGAAATCCTAATATAACTGATCAACTATTAAATGATGGTGTTGAGGACTTGCCCACCCATCTAACGCGGATGATATGTGGCCGTGTAGTATAATGTATAGTTTCATTGTACACAACTACATTCCTTATTATGCCTGTAGACTCCACCGAGGAGGTCTATCCATTTATTAATATAGAGGTTGGGATGCATGTTCGATTTGTTTTGGGCCATTGGACTGACCTAAATTTTGCTAAAATGGATCACAATGGCAATGTCACTTAATTAAGTTATAGGGGAGAGAAATTAACAGAAAAAATCTCTGACGGAGTAATTGTTGACCATTTCCTACGATAGGTTCATGCATTTATCTTTAGTCTGACCCTGTACAATGCACATGCAATACTCCATGGCGCTGATACCATTGACTGTTCCACAGAGACCGCAGGTCACTATTAATTAGGCCCTTCACAGGGTCACTATATGGTTACTACCTAATAGGCGCACTAATTGTAGACCATTTCCTTTGATAGGTTCATGCATTTAGCTCCAGTCATGATATCATTGACTTTTCCATGGTGCTGATATCATTGACTTTTCCACAGAGGCCGCTGGTCAACTATTAAGGAGCCCTCTCTGACACCACTCGGTACTCGTAGACAGCCATGATCTTCATCATCCTGCTAGTTCTTAGCTTGGCGCCGATGGTCGCAACCGAACCCTGGTGGGTCTGCGGCGCCACGGGCACCTACACGACCAACAGCAAATACCATAACAACCTGGAGACCCTATCCAGCATGCTCCCGGCCTCGACACCATTCGTGGATCCTCCGGGCGACGCCGTCTCCGGATCCGACCTATTCGCCAAAGCCTCCGTTGGCGCCGTCCCGGACACCGTCTACGCCCTCGCGCTCTGCCATGGCTACGTCAATGCCTCTGCGTGCCGCAATTGCGTTGCCGCCGCCTTCGACGTCGCCCGGAAGCAGTGCGCTCTCGGCAAGGACGCCACCGTCTTCTACGACGCGTGCCTCCTCCGCTTCTCCGACAAGAATTTCCTTGAACTCCTCCATAATGCTTCCATGGCATCTTCAGCAGATTACAGCGATGGTGCTCTCATCCTGATGAATGTCACCACCGAGCCCTTGTTCTCTGGTTGGGACAAGGGCCTCAACCAGGAGACAACCATCATCCACTTCATCAACATGGCGCTGAACAACACAGTGCAGAAGGTGTTCAACAACACAGGGAAGCACTACGCTGCAATCCGCAGCACGACCGATGATGGAAGCGGAAGCATTCCGCCAATCTACTCCATGGCGCAGTGTGTGCCGGAATTGATAGTGGATTTCTGCTATCGCTGCCTCACGAATATCAGCAACCTGGCGATGACGAACTTCGCCGGGCGGCATCGAGGACAGATCCTTGGTGCGTGGTGTAATCTGAGGTACGATACGTATCCGTTCTATGGCGAGCTGACCTCCGTGCCGTCGAATGGTCTTGTTCCAACTCCAGCACCGCAACCCACCCCGCTGCCAGCACCATCTCCCAATCACAAGAGTAAGCAGCATTTCTTTACTGTCCATTGACTCATCAAGGAGAAGATTGTTTTCATATCACCACGCGACAAGCATTGTAACTAGCTAACCATTTGCATTTATTTAATAGAGCCTCTTGGAAGGGCCTTGATTATTGCCTTGGTTGCTCCACTATTTGCATTGTTTGTCTGCGTCCTCGTTTCCTTCAGATTCATAAGGCACATAAGAGGTCGGCAACCTTGACAAAAATATTTTTGAGCTTTATTTCATGTTTTTTCAAAATACTAGATTGGTGTGATTGTGCATTAAGTTTAACTGAATGTATCACATCAACTCTGAATTTAGCTAAGATGAATGTCCATGAAGATGAAGCACTGATTTGGGGACTGGAAGGAAGGAATCCGGAATTCACGATTTATGACTTTTCACAAGTATTAGAGGCTACATGTAATTTCTCGGAAAATAACAAACTTGGGCAAGGAGGCTTCGGTCCTGTATACAAGGTACACATGAATATGCCCATACTCAAAAAGACAAAACCAGAACTTCAGCTTTACATATCATTCAATTATGCAGTTAACTCTTCTTCGTTTCTGATTTGTCTCCGACAGAATATTAGTCAGGTATCACTAACGGTCGGTTCTAAACTTGTCCCAGGGCCGATTTGCTGACGGGCTGGAGATTGCAGTCAAGAGACTTGCTTCACATTCAGGGCAAGGCTTCATAGAGTTCAAAAATGAAATACAACTCATAGCTAAGCTCCAGCACACAAACCTTGTTAGGCTCTTAGGATGCTGCTACCAGAAACAGGAGAAACTACTAATCTATGAATATTTGCCAAATAAAAGCTTGGACTTCTTCATTTTTGGTATTACTTCTCACTTCATTGCAATACAAAATCTTGGTTATTAAATGTAAGTGTCAATTGTATTTTCTTTAATATACCTATGATAAATAATTTGCAGATGAAACCAGAAGAGCCTTGGTAGATTGGAACAAACGGCTAGAAATAATAGAAGGGATAGCACAAGGACTTCTATATTTACATAAGCACTCTCGCTTGCGTGTCATCCATAGAGATCTCAAAGCAAGCAACATTCTCTTGGACCATGAATTGAACCCAAAAATTTCAGATTTTGGGCTCGCAAAAATATTTGGCATAAATGATACTGAACGAAACACAAAGAGGATTGTTGGGACATAGTAAGACTTACCAACTTGTCCATCCCAGCTATACAAATAGCTAACAATACTGTTACTTGACATAAGGATCTAATTACATGTCCTTTCAGTGGTTATATGGCTCCAGAGTATGCTTCAGAAGGCCTCTTCTCAGTCAAATCTGATGTATTCAGCTTCGGTGTGCTTATTCTTGAGATTGTCAGCGGTCAAAGAACATCAGGTTTCCACCGATATGGAGACTTCATCAACCTTCTTGGGCACGTAAGTGTTTTTCAATTCTGAACATGAAAAAAAATGTGTTTATGATCTTTCAAAAATGGTAAGGAAAAACTTTTGAAGGGCATGACACTGTTTTCAAACTACCGCGACTACTCCACCACTAACAGTATTCCCTTCTCCGGTGGATCATTGAAGCATTTCCAAAATCATGAAGTCCCTTTATGTATTTTGTCATCATAATCTTTCTGCATTTTGCGCTCGTGCACTTTGCAGGCATGGCAGTTGTGGAAAGAAGAAAGATGGCTTCAGCTCGTGGATGCATCAATTGCTGAGAATCAGAATCTAGGGATGATGAGATGTATTATTATCGCATTGTTGTGTGTCCAAGAAAATGCTGCTGATCGACCCACTATGTCAGATGTGATTGCCATGCTAAGCAGTGAAAGCATGACCTTGCCTGAGCCTAAGCACCCGGCATATTTCCATGTAAGGTTGACAGAGGATGAGGTGTCCACACTTGTCGAGCCTTGCAGCCTTAATTATGTCACAATATCTGGTGTTGATGGCAGATAGTTTCCAAATTTCGTTATAGATCATGTTAAAACTTTAGTATTTTGTTCCACTCAAGGGCTTTTCCAGTCTTAACTCTGAAATCGTTAAGAATTTCAGCGTCACAGAGTATCTCTGTGTTCCTTAGACGAAATGGAGCAAAGCATATGCATGATTCTGTAGTTTCTCCTTTGTTCATTTCATTCAGAACATGATCTGATCTGTAGACACTTGCCTGCCCCTTTGGAGCTATTAACTATCGGTACTACTTGCTTGTGGCAACCCTTAAGATGCAGATACTTTATGTACTTCCTTTACTACTAGAGAACACGATATGGGTGGGTTTAGCATCAATTAGCAGCAAACCAAAACAGACTGCATGCCATTTTCTACTACATCAACAGAAGGACAAGCATGATGCATCCAATGTTCTCCAAGATTTAGAACTTGAAACAACTTATAACCAATCAATTGTCACTACCTTTGTTTTACCATGATAACAAAATGCATGGCTTCTGCGCCATATCATGCCTTCCAACATGACTGAGGTATCTATTGCATAGTCGACCGTAATGCTTCAAATAATTTAGAAAAAAGTCAGACACAAATTTTTATGCATAATGGTATGGTCACGGAAACATTTTTTCCCCAAACAATTTTTCCCCAAACAAGTTGATTATTACAAATCCATTTTCTTTTGAATCAAAATTGCAAAGGAATACATTTGAATTTGGTTTATGCTTTGTACTGGTATGATATGACCAAGCACGTTTTCTTTCACTATCCATTTACCCAAATTAATTTGGACACAGCTACAGACTTTTTTAACGAAAAGATACCAGTACGACTTAGTAGTACTTGGTATGAAGAAAATGACTTCCTGCTGAACTGACAGTAAAAAGAGAAAAAAAGGGAAAAAAAGAAAAACATTGCCCGGCACCTCCCTTTCACTTCTCATGCATGGTGGAGCTAGCAACCACCAGCTGACAGCAGCTATGGCACGCTCTGACAGCAGCAAGCGATTATGCGCGCAGCTCCTCTCTTGGCTTCGAGGCGGCGCGAGCAGAGGCTGCGGAACAGAGGAGCGGAGCAGAGCCTGCGGAACAGAGCAGCGGAGCAGAGCAGAGGCTGCAGAGCAAAAAATTAATGTAAGTATTTTTAGAAGAGAGTTAGAAAGTTAGAATAAGGAGGTGTTCATATGGGATGTTTGGATACTAATTAGGAGTATTAAACATAGGCTAATTACAAAATTAATTGCATTCGCGAGACAAATCTATTAATCCTAATTAGTTCATGTTTTGACAATGTGATGCTACAGTAACCATTTGCTAATGATGGATTAATTATGCTTAATAGATTCGTCTCGCGAATTAGTCCAGGAGTTCTGCAATTAATTTTATAATTAGCGCAATTTAGTCCTTCTAATTAGCATTCAAACATCCGATATGACACTGCTAAAGTTTAGCACCTAGTATTCAAACAGCGCCTAACTTGCATAAAACTGACTAACACCACTAAAGCATTGTGGAAATTTCGAGAGAGGCCGGATGATGCATGCTTTCCTAGTGACGTGGTCACAACTACCATGGTCATGTTCTTGCTTCTTCTAATGCATGCCAAACTCATCAAGCATGCACATCGACTGGAGGTCGCGACGTATGCCTGTATATAAAGCTCTTTACATCCATTCAGTTGTCAGAGTGAACAAGTAGCGCTGGTAGCTAAAAACCCCAAAGGAATTAGCATAGGTGAGAGAAGAGGCACATCTCTGCTCATGTAACACTCCAAGAAATGTGTTGGAACAATTTCTTTTGATTTCTTTCCCTCTTCGTGCTTTTGTATTACGAAATTGGAGGTTGACATAGCAGGAACCAGAAGGAACTACAAGTGCAGATAGAAAAAAAGACATGTGAGATGTTGGAGAAAACTGACTTGATCAAGTGACTCAAGGAAGCCATATCAGTCATTCAACACAAATCTTCAAACTTGTCTGTTGAGGATCTAGGCCAAGGATATCAACTTCGCTCGTTGGAGGTCGAGCGTTATTACGTTCTCTGTGTGAACACCTTCGGAGGTCAGAGGTGCAGTGTTCTTTGTCCTTGTTTGCATGAATGTGAACAATGGATCTCGAGAAGTGAAGGTGTCGTAGATACGGTGAACAAGCATGGAAGAGGACTGAGGACTACGAAGGTGAACCGAAGACCACACGTCAGGGACAAGGCAACGTGAGAAGCGTGACCGTCAAGTAGAGTTCAAGTTGGATTAGGACTTTTTGTTACCATTTTGTAAGGCACATTCCATGAATGCAGTTGTTGAGTGAGGTTGGTTTGGTAAAGAAAAGGAGATTCTGTTATATTTTAAAAAATACACTCGGTGTTGTTACCACTTTTCATTGAGTGGCATTGTGTAGATCGGTCGTAGACAAAAGCTTGCGGGTGAATGTTTATTGGAAAATTTTCAGCCAGATAAACCCCCTTTAAACAATAATTAGACATCAAAGCATCATCTCGTTTTTCATATCGACGCTGCAAGAGCAGAGACTGAAGAACAGAGGAGTGGAGCCACATGAGGCGGCCATTCAAAGATGTATTTTTGCAAACTTCTGCAGCAGTAGAACCGAGCCAGCCATGCCTGGGATGAGCGCCCACCAGATGATGCAGGCGTCGTCGTCTTCACTACCTTTTTTTCTGAATGGATTTGCTGTAAATATTACTAGAAGGGAGTTTGAAAGAACAAACAAGTAGATCTTTTTGTGTGTTTTTGGTGTGTGGGAAACATATGCTGATATGCATGTTGGAAATTTGAAGAGAGGGCTGGTGATGAATGCCTCTTGCTGGTGAATTGGTAGAAAGCAACCTGCATGGTCACGCTTCTTCCTTCTTCCCGATGCATGCCAAACGCATCCGATATGCGCATTGACAGGAGCGCAGGACGTATGCCTATATATAAGACCGTTTACGTCCATTCAGTTGGCAGAATGGACAGGTAGCTTTGGTAGCTCTCACTCCAGAGGAACTAGCAGAGATGAGAAGAGGCACATCTCTGTTCATGTAGCACTCTTAGCAATGTGTTAGAATATTTTCCTTTGATATCTTTTCCTCTTCATGTATTTGTATTATGAAGTTGGAGAATGACATCGCAGGAATCGGAAGTAATTGCAAGTTTAGAGAGAGAAATAATAGCTAATAGGTGTGTGAGATGTTGGAGGAATCTGACAAGATCAAACGACCATTGCAATACGAACATGCAGACCAGGTGTCAATTGGTTACCAAAGCTTAAATTATCAACTGCCAAGGAAAGCAATGTCCACAATCCCTATAATTATCCAGTTGAATCATTTCTTAATGTTCATTCGGAATAAAAATGATCTCTGTAATGGACGTACCAAACGTACTACTAAAAATGTATCTCAAGAATATTCAGCATTTGAACTAGCTGCCGGCAGTTTTTTCTTGAATCATTTGGTATATTTTGTGGGAGTGACACTGCATAAGTATGCAACACCTGGGAGGACAAAACGAATACCTCAGTCCTTGGGGAAAGACACAAGCATGACCCTCCCTTCACGCTATGAGAAGCTTCATCAGCAGACTATGGAAGTGTTATTTTCTTCATGCACACAATGACTATACAACAAATTCGCATGTGGTGGATCTTTGTGGGGAGGGAAATGTATGAAAGTCGTTACATGGTCATGTCTTTGCTGCTTCTAAAGCATTACAAACGCATCGATCTTGCACATTGCTAGCAGTGCGGGAAGTATGCCTGCATATAAATCTATCTCCATCCACTCAGTTGCCACGACGAACAAGTAGTATGATAGCGGTACTATTCCCAAGGAACTACCAGAGATGAGAAGAATTAAACTTCTGTTCATGTAGCACTACTCAAGTGTGTTTTAAATAATTCTTTCAGTCCCTTTTGATCATTGAAATATCAGGCACCTTCACAGTGGTAAAGCTCATTTTTTATTTGAAAAGGTGTGAGATGTTGGAGGTGGCTAAAATCATCAAATCATCGATACGCGATACGCATTTGATAAACACCTGTGCTCCCGTACAGGCTAATGTTTTTAGAAGCTATTGTATTTAAAAATTATTTAGAAATTAAACTCCTAGCTAATAATTAAAATTATTTACCTACTACTCTCTTATTTTTCAATACTTCAACATAATACTTATATAGATATGTACCTATCTTTGTCCAATTGTGATTGATTTTTAATTAATAATTACTCAATGCACTTTTTCATCCATATTCATATTTTTTCCATTTTGTATCACACCTCCAATCCTCCATACATTATGTTTAGCATACAAATCAATATTTTTCATTGATTCCTCACATGCATGTATAAATGGTCTAAATGGTGGTACTCATCATGTCTATATACTTTAACTTAGTATTTTTCTATTAACAATGACATAAATAGGTAATTTAAAATTATATATTAATTTACTTTTTGACATTTCTATATGATGCACTGAAAATAATTAGATTAAGATTTAGGTGTTTACATTAGGTTATTTTTAATAACGACATACGTGGATAACATAGATAAAATTTTAGAATGACATTTTAAGTTATGCTTTATAATGATGTGTATTACTAAATTGGATGAGTGTTAGTTTAGATTATTTTTTATAATAGTTAAGCTCGGTAATTGAAATATAGGTTTAGAGCTCATTTTTGAATATTTTCCCAATAATAGTGGTGGGTAACTTTTTAGAAAATATAATAGATCAATGGTCATGATTATTAGAGTTTACAGGATTGGTGTTTGACGTTTTTAATTTTTATGAGAATTTATCTTTTTTTTTGGCTTGTCTCATGGGAACTAATGCGGAGCCTCCAATGTAAAAAAAATGAGACTATGCTAAAAAACTATTACCATAAGCTAGCTCTCGTTTGTTAAATATTCGAACACACAATGCTTATGTAGATATATACTTAATATCTTCATCCAATTGTGATAGATTTTAGTTAGTAATTACTCTATAATATTTTCATCCATATTTATAATCTTTAAGTTTTCACTTTGCATCGCAGATATGTCCTTGAATTTGTTTAATGAACCTTAAGTTTGAGATACAATTTTAACATAGAAATCTATATTCTTATCACTTTATATCCTATAAATGGTGACACACATCATACGTATATACCTTATTATTATATCGTATACCAGTGCAAGATATAGACGATTTAGAATCATATATTGCTGTATATTTTTAATTAAGGTTATTTGATTCAAACGTAGAGGTACCTCATGTTATTTTTAATAATGGCATGTGTGGGTAATATAGATGCAAATTTAAGGGGCTACTTTAAGTTTTTTAAGTAATAGTGGTAGGCAATTCAGTTGCAAATTAGGGGGTTATTTTAAATATTGTTTACAATGGTATAAGTGTGTAATTTTGATGAATATTAGGGGGTTACTTTAGTTTATTTTATATAATGGCAGAGGTGGGTAATTTATATATAAATTTAGGGGGTTACTTTAGGCTATTTTCATAATGGCATAAGTGGGTAATTTTTTAGAAAATATAATAGATCCAATGGCTATGATAATTTGAATCTATCGATGGATGGTCGGATGTTTTGCTTTTTTGTGAGAATTTTTAGGATTTCTCTCTTTTTCTAGAGTGTCCAACTAGGAATCCTAGGTGGCTTCACCTGAAGGCTTCAAAAGGAGCCTCCAATTAGTAATAGTAAGATGCTACTGGTTGGAGACATGGTGTGTAACATCCCGTCCTCCAAAGCCGTACCGCCCAGCTCTTCCGAGGGACGAGCACACGTACACATATCACCCTGCTTACACTTTCATCCTCGCTTCGTGTAAAAGGGTTAACCTGAATGTACTATGGCTTGTTGACAAAGGCTTATAAGTTGGCTCCACCCTTGCTCAACTAGCAAGGTGGTACTAAACATACGCACCTGCGCTCATGGGCCACACTGGACCAACTAAATTGGACCGGGTGTCACACAAAGTTAACCGACAAACTCATACATTTATGTCAGCTAATTTTCAAAATCGAAAAAAAATGTTCGATCTAACTCCTGTGTTCCAATATCGGCTTCAAACATCTCGTTACTCCACATCTCCCTCGATCATATACAATGTGCATAATTAGAATTTTGTGGTCTTTGTTGGAAGATACTATGCGGGACGGATGAACAAGTGTGCGGCTTCTGGCTTGGCTTCGAGGCAAAACAGAGGAGCAGGACCGGAACAGAGGAGTGGAGCAGAGCAGAGGCTGCAGAGCAACGGAGAGATGTCCAAACTAGCGTACAGTTGTAATCAAGTTCAGGCTGCGACCATTATAATCAAATCTCGTACTTCCTTCCACTCCAACAACTGATGTGTTTTCTTACATTGATCACATTTACTATATACAGACACTGATTTTCTTCTGGTTCCATTGATCCTTCTTGATAGCAGGCAAGGAGGCCTGGTGGCCGCCCGTGGTGAACAAGGCTAGGGAAGCTCAGGCAGGGACACGAAGCCTGTTGAGGACGTGGCTTTGTGGTGGAGATAAGTTCTTTATTTTGACTGCTGTTGCTGGATTGCTGCCGACTCCTTTCTCCGTCAGTCAATGGCAATGGCTCTTTTATAATGTCAGTTGCTTAGAGTTGGTGCTAGTTTCCCCAATACAATAGAATATTTCGTGAATTTTCTGCTAGAGAAGCCAGGTGAGCATAGTGCTGCCTATTCACTCAGTTGTCACGCTTCTACAACCAATTCATACCGAAACCATGCTCTACTTGGGCACAAAGAAAAAGCATTATGTAAAAAGTGAACAAGTGGAAGTCATAACAGTGAACAAGTCATAACAGAAGCATGACAAGTGATAGAAAGTGGCATGTTACTCATGCTTGTTGTGGTGCTAATTCATGCCAAACCCATCTAGGGGACAGGCAGTATGTAATATAAGTATCATCATCTAAATGGTTGTCACGGTGAGCAAGTAGTATTGATAGCTGTTACTCCATGGACCACTCTGTTCTGCCGACTGTTCATGTAGCACACCAGCCAAAGAGTTTGAACAATGCCCCTGCACCCTGTTTTTTTTTTGTGCCTGCATGAACAAGAACAACTGCAGTCAAGTCTCATGAGAGAACAGGCACATGTTTGTCAGACATTGGAGGAAACTGAACTAACCACGAGACAAAACAAACCACATATGCCGAATTCTGATGCATGCTACAGTATTCTGCGAATGCTGAGGAGGATACCGGTGGTGGTGTATGAAGTCAGCAAAGATGGCACCGACGTCTCGGCGATTGAAGGCGCCATTTGTCTCAGCGAGTTCGACGAGGGCGATGAGAAGGTACGCGTGCACTCGAGGTGCTACCATGGCTTCCATGTCCAGTGCATCGATGTGTGGCTGACCACGCACAACTTGATCCTCGAGGAAGCGTTGCATGCTACTCATGATCTTGCAGCTTAAACACATAAACTTGGGGGTTGGCAGTATGCATAGGCGTACATCCAACACCGTACTAGATGAACTTGCATAGAGAACACATTTTATTTGATGAATAACTCCAAGTGAAGTTAACTGATTTCATTGAGAAATTGTTCTTTCTTTTTGTACTTCAGTCATGAGCTTGGAAGCATCAAAGTATGTGTGTATTTTCAAATTACAACTTTGCAGTGATTCGCGTGAGATGTCGGTGGAAGCTGAAGTGAGGGAGATGTAAGCAGTAGGTCGAAATGGGATTCTCCATGCGCAAGACCCTTGTTCCGTTGAACTAGCTGAATAGCGCTGTTTAATACATTTCTAAAACAACTATGTAGAGAACAATCGTACTCTAGTTGTACCCATTCCCTGCCAAATCCCATGTACTATCTCCTTGATATACTGAGATGATCTATTACTAATATTGTTGATGACCTATTTAATAAGGGGAAGATCCAGACACACACACGTAACCTGAAGTGACCACTGAATCATTGATACAGTGGTATTCTCCAACACATAAATGCTACACCTATGTTCAACTTCTTTGCAAAAGAATATGAGCCTGTCAAACTCTTCTTCAGGTGAATGATATTTTACATGTTTTGGCAAACTCATTTTAGACCGTTAGTTATTTAATCTGATGACCCATATCAGTCGCCGCCCGTCCTACCAAGAGATAACAACCTTATACTAGGAGAACCAATCCATGCCAAGAATCACATCAAAAGGCTCCAACGGACTCACCCGTAAGTTAGCAATAAAATTCTTCTGCAAGAGTGACAACACAGCCTGAACAAACTATAGAACTTAAAACAAGCCAAGCCCTCTAGCAGAACTAACAAGAATAGCCTCCCCGATCCTTTCAACAGAAAGACCCAAATGACCAACAGAAGCCTTCGAGACGAAAGAGAAACTAACTCCAGAATAAAAAAAGAGCATGAGCATCATAGGAATCAACCGAGATGATACCTGTCACCACGTCACCACGATCTCTAGCATTAGTGGTAGGCATAACATATGCCCCCGGAACGCCAGATGAAGAAGAGGCACCCAAAGTAGGACCCGTCGGAGTGGGAGCCCATGGAACCATGGGTGCTGAAGGAGTAGCATGGGGCATCCAGTAAGCCCCAGTCTGAAGCGTAGGGGCAGCCGACGGTGTCACCAGTGTTGCTAAGTATTGAGGTGTAGGGGCAGGTAGGTACTGCTGTGGTGGTGGTGTAGGTAGGTGAGGAGTAGAAGATGCAGCTGCCATCATATGGAATGCACCATTGGGAGCTGAAGAAGACACTAGCTCCCAATTAAGCTTGGCTTCAGGATTCTTCCTACAAACCAAGTCCTTATGATCTTGACCACAAATAGAACACTTGTTGGACCATCGACACTCTTGAAGACGATGCGCATCTCCATATTTGAAGCACACCATCCCCATGCCAGGTTTGGGAATGGCACGGTACTAAGGAGTACTCCCTCCTAGAGTAGAAGACTGAGCTGAACCACCATGGTATGGCTGGTGATGCTGAAACTTGCCCTTCCTATGAACAGGACCACTAGAATGGCTCTTCTTGTCACCCTGACCACGAGATTGATCACCACTAGAAGACTTATTTAGATCAGCTGTGACCTGAAGCTGCATCTCAACTCCCAAGGCTTTCTCTACCATGGAGCGAAAGTCTGTGACTTCAAAGGCGCCCAACACATGGTGAATTGAAGGCTTAAGGCCTTGTCGAAACTGCCTTGCTTTGTCAGTATCATCATGGGACACATGTGGAACAAAGTGAACAATCTGGTTGAACCCCACCTCATACTCAAACATTGTCTTCCTTTCCTGCACATAGTTATTTAGCTCAATTTTCATCTTGTCCAGGAAGGTCACTGGGTAAAACCTCCTCTCAAACTTCCTAACAAACTTAGGCCAAGTCAAAGAACCATGTGCAGCCGTGCGAGATGACTGCAGTACTGCACACCCTTCCACCAAATCTGTGCCTCACCCTTTAGTAATTGTGCCCCATAACAAACACGATCATGAACTGACAGCTCAAAAGCTTCCATCTTATCCTCCACATATGACAACCAATCAGCAGCCTGAATAGGAGTACCACTGCCATCAAAACTATCCAGCTTCATGCCAACCCACTCTCTCAGTGAGACACCACTCTCAGGGCCAACTGGGGCAGCAACCTCCTGAGTAGAGCTAGTAGGATTAGGTTGTATGCCTCAAAGTCCTCATCTCATTTTGCATCTCACGCATTGCGGTGAGTAATTCTGTTTGACTAGTGCCATCAGCTTGGGCACCACCCGCTGGTCGTGCCCGACCTCACTTCTTAGGCGGCATAACTACAGCCACCACAACACACAAACAGCACAAATATCAAGCTCCAACAATTTAAAGTATGCACAAATGACAAAATAATCCACACACAACAAAATGTACCCATACCAACCTACAAGTGCAAGTGTGTCAAATTAGACCTTATTTTTCCTAGGATTAAATTAACCTAGGCTCTGATTACCAACTGTAACACCCAAAAAAAAACAAACACCACCTTGGGATGCTACTAAGCCACACCGGACAAAAGGGAAAGATTTTGACAGCATCTCCCCTAAAACAGGAACATTGCGGAAGCAACAAATAATAAGGTATGAAAATAGATAAAGCACACTAGCATAAATGAAAGATCCTAACATGATATCCAAACAATTAAAGGTAAGGTTTAACAAATCTTAGCCATCATTAAGCAATAATCAGACTCATAGAGAAGGACTTAACTATTACAGTATCACACTAGAAAATTTTGATTAAAGAAAAGTCTGTGACGTGATGCTACTTCCCAACCCCCAAGCAAAGCATCCATCCATCAAGTACCTGAGATGATAGAACATGGATGAGATATAAAATCTCAGCAAGTAACTTGCTTTAACAAGCTATTTAAACTACAAGTTCATTAGATAATGGTTTAACTATTATCAGCAAGCATAGCTCCTTAATTAAATAATAATAATAATAATAATAATGTCAACTCCAACACCCTCGTACATAAATAAAACCAATTCATTGCCAAACCTTGGAGAAGTTTCACTTCTCACCACCATTATCAAATAAATGGCATAAAAAAACCAATAGCACCCTAAATGCAAATGTAATGCAAATGCCATGTCTCCTGCCTTCATACTCAACAAAGTATGAAGTTGCATCGTCATGCCCAATAAACGATGTTGTACCGGTACGGTCGTGGCTATCAAGCGGCGACATAACTCCATATGCCATGCATTGTGATGCAATGAAATGAAATGCCAAGACAGATCGCACAGAAAGAGTATACACCGCAGGTACGAGATAAGACTTTCTTCATTTGACAACATAAACCTCATCCTAATTATGCCAACAAGAGCCATTACCAAGTTATAAAGTAAAGAACAAGACATATGTAATAACAACAGTAAGATGTGCATAAACCTATAATTGAATGGATCATATCGGATAAGTTGTCATTATGAAATTTAAGGTGGAGGTAGAAAAATAGCAAATTAAAGCTTGTAGCAACCACCGCTACATTACTTGCCTCCCGATAAAGGAGACAACTGCTCTAAGCGTGATCCGGAGTGCTACCACCTGTTTTGACACAATAAGATCAGAGCATATCCTCAAACAACCATGTCCACACAGCAAGTAAAGCACTCATACAGCCCAACCCGACAAACAAGTGATAATGGTGAACATCGCCTAGGCTAACCGTAGCAGTGCTGCTTCACTTTTTTTATCAATCAATCCATGGAGGCTATGATAGCAAACAAATACACTTACTGAATCTACATAACAAGGACTAGAACTTTCATGAAGAGCTTATATTTTATCATGCCTTTAAGATGGCCTAAACTACTGTTGAAAACAGAGTTCAGAATCTGCTCGAGAATTGAGACAGCAAGCTTCATATTTTCATATCTCCAAACCCTTAAGTCCAAAATTTATGAAATTTAATGATGCAGCAGATAATTTGATACCCTACAACTTTAGTATTATGAACTTTTACAGAAAAAGATAATTAAATGGCCCCAAGCATGAACCAATCTTGACTGAAAATTCTGCTGAGGAAACAATACATTGAGCTTGAAAATCTATGCCTAGAGTTTCCATTATCCACAAATCATGATATTTAACTATTCAGAAAGATAATGTAAATTACTACAAATCTCTTATAATTTCTAGAGTCCCATCATGCCTCTATGTTTCTCGAAAACCTCTTACATCCAGTTCTGTCCATAAATTTGTCAGGGAAAGACAGCTTGCTTAGAAAAATCATAACTCCCAAAGTATTGATGCCAAAATCATGAAATTTCACAAGATAATAGATCTGAAGGTACTCTACAACTTTGTAGATCATCACAACACTCAATTCAGATTCCAATTGGCCCAAATCGCTCTCCCAAACAAGCTACAGGAACTGCACAACCGAAATCCGAGGAATGACATCCCAATAACTTTTCTTCCCCCCTAATCCCCTTACACCCAAGGCCAAACCCATCATACACATCTAATTTGTGCAGGGAAGGACGGAATGTAACTCACCTTGGTCACCCACAAGCCCTAGGGCAGCGGGAAGATAGGGGGAAAAGACCGATTTACATGGAAGATGCACCTTTCTTGCTCCTCTTGTTGTCCTCGATCCGTTTTCCTAGTTTCCCCCGAGAGTTTGCTGCTGTAGAGAGGGGATTTAGGGAAGGGAAGCCATGGGAGAGCAAGGGGAGGAGGAAGTAACGTGAGAAGGAAGAGAGGGCTGGTCTGGACGAGATGATGAAAGAAAGGGGGCGACGGCCCAGGGAAAGGGGTGGGCTGGCTGGGCCTTTGATTTTTTTAGTGTGTTAAACACAAGGAGATGACAGTTGTATTCCTTCAGTCGGCAAATGTACTCCCTGTACTACCACTACACCAGAAAACATTTTTACTGGTGGGTAAAACCCCATTGTGCTGGCGGTTTCCGCACCCGCCATCAACTTTGAGCCAGCACAAATGGCTCTTTGTGCTGGCGGGTGCTTGCCCGCCACCACAGTGCCTCTCTATGCTGGCGGGTGCTTACATCACCTGCGAGCATAGTTAATTTTTCGATTAAAAAAAAGCATGCGGTCGCCGCCGCCCGTATGCTCCTGCCTGTCGCCGCTGCCCCTTCTGGTCCCGCATCGCTGCCGCCGCCGCTGCTCCTGCTCCACCACCACCACCAGCCCGCCACCGTCTTCGATGAGGCAGCCGTCGTCGAAGCTCCACAGTCCCATCCCCTCGTCCACCGCGACGGTCGCCGAAGATGAACACGTCGAACAGGGCGTTTGACTCGCTGGCATGGCCCACTTTCCCCACAGGCGGTGGACTGTATTGGGCGGCCTTGCGGCGCTTGCTCGACGCCGGCGCTCTACCACGAGAAGTTCGGGAGCGCGCCGGAGTTGGAGCTCTTGCTGGCCTCATCCTCCTCGTCGGCCACCACGCCGCCAGCCACCGGCCCCGTGCGCCGCCTCGCCGCCAGAGGCCGGGCATACCTGCGCACGCAGAGAGAATACACCTAAGGTTAAACAGAAAAAAAATCAAACACGGGGACGAGGAGGGTGGGAGACGAGCGGGATTGTGGCATGAGCGTAGGATTTTGCCATAGAGTGGCGTACTTCCAGATTAGAGGGATGAAGTGCGCGTAGATGCCGGCCACAGAGAACTCCGAGCGGATGAAGGCGGCGTCAAAGACGGAGCGGCGCAACGGCGTCGTCTTTGATGCGGAGGCCGAGCCCCCACGCGTCGCCTCGCCGCCCGCACGTGGAGAGGCCGGGGCCTCGCCCACCACCGGAGGTCGAGCCCCTGCGCGCCGCCTTCGGCCCCGTGCGCCTCTGCTCCCCGCACCCACCCGTCGCCGCTGCGAGTGGCCGCCGCTGCCGCCGAGTGACACGGGGGAGAGAGTATATGATTAGTTAATTACTTTTTAACCATTCTCATTCATGTAAGTTGGAAAAAGCATTTCAGTGGCGGTGACAGAAGCATCTGTTAGCACAAATGACCTCTATTTGTGCTAGCGGGCACTTGTGTCACAGCCAGCACAAATGCATTTGTGGTGGCGGGTTTTAACATGCTAGCCTGGGGTTCTTTGTCGTGGTGGGTGTGGCGGGTGGTAATTAGGCCCATCAGCAATAAAAAATCTACGTGTCAACACAAATCATTTTTAGCGTAGTGCCACTGATTTGTTTTAATATTTAAATTAAAAGGGGTTGAGTTGCAAAGTATAGCAGGTTAAAAAAAGCTGAAATAGTTAAATCTTTTTGCGCAATAATTGACCGAAACATGACGGCTGCCACAGTCGCTTGGTGAACTGATGTCGAGAAAATATCTGTAAAAGGGAAACTGCTGAGAAACTGATGTCACGAATTATAGTCACACGATGTGATGATAGAACTCAAGCAGATCAGACAGCGAAATCCAATAATGCACGTAGAGACAATCGCGAAAGAAGGAATAGTCAAGTCTTCGGCGACTCGACGGAAGCGCTGGGCCACCCTGCAGGCATCCAGTAGGAAGCTGCATCACTACATTACACACAACAAGCATCAAGTAAGAACGTGGAAGCTGCACATCTATATCCAGCTGCGAGATCACTATCTCTCGTCCCAAGGCTTTTTACCAGTTCAATTTGAACATGATACTAAAGATAGCATTAGTACCGCATCCAAATCTGAGATCTCCCACAGGCCCTCTAGTACCCATTGCTGGTTCCACACGATACTAAAGGATTTAGTACCGGGTAGAGCCATCAACCGGTACTACAGGACCTTCTCATTTTTTTTCACGTGCCCATCTCCTCCTCCTTTTTTCCACACGCCGGACATCTCCCTCCTCCTTATCTACTCAAACACTTATCCTCCATGTGCAAACACCTCCTCTCCTCCTCCTCCTTCTCTCTCAATCTCCTCCTCCTCCTCCTCCTCCTCCTCCTCCTCCGCTACTGCCTCCTCTCCCCTCCCCCCTCCGCTCACCCCTTACCGGTAGCGAGGAGCGGCGGCGGGGCGACAACGGAGGGAGCGGGAGAGGAGGGGGTGGAGGGAGCGGCGGAGGAGGGGACGGAGCGGTGGAGGAGGGGGCGGAGGAGGAGGAGGGAGGCCAAGGCTGGCGGGGAGGGGCGGCAGGGATGGGGGGAGCTAGCTGGTGATTTTCTTTTTTTCTTAATTTTTCAACACCCTCTAATACAGGTTATCTCTACCCGTACTCGAGGATCCCCCTCTAGTACCAGATTGCTAGCTTCGGTTGCACAACCGGTACTAGAGGTGGGATGGGAACCGGTACTAAGCCCCTTTTTCTTGTAATGGATCTTCACCTTCAGCTCAACGGGAGGAGTTCCAATGAGGAGATGCTCATCGCGTTCCAGAACCACAAGGAGGGACACCGGCCGGCCAATATTATATCTGAAATATTATCAATTCAAGACAGATATATTGGAATTTCTAAGACTTGTTAGCACTAGTAGAGAAACCAGCATTAGTTCCGGTTAGGAAACCTTATAGATCTTGGTTTCCCGAACGGGACTAATTATTCAGGACTAAAGGTCTTGACCTTTAATACTGGATCTTTCACTCAGGGCTAAAGGTACATCTTTAGTCCTGATTAGTAATACCAATATTTACTAAAGGGTTTTGCGTGAAAAAAATATCTGGAAAAGGGAAACTGCTGACAAACAATCGAGGGTTCTTAAGCGGCGCATATCTTTGTAGCTCGTACCATCGAGTCCGATGTTGGGAAGCTCACAGTGATGAGGCATGACAGACCACCTCAGACGCACGGAGCACGACACAATTATTCCGGTAGCCACACGCAACACAATAATAGACCCAGGCATACTAGGGCAGTTCCAACACATATAGGTAGTATCTATACTCCCACGTAAGTACTGCATCATTCTAGAAATTACACTCTACAACCTCTAATTTTAAAGAGAATTCATAATCTCTTCTCTCAACCAATTATATTTGTTCCTTATCAATTATGAAGACACCATCTTCTCCTAATGCAACATTCGACAATGTCTCGTGCATAGGTTCTTGTATTGACACTGGTCTTGCATGAGATCTAGTTTTCTGCTCTTCTCTCTCATTTAATGTAGTGCCATATAAATTAAAAGTCCTATGTAGCAAAATAAATAATGCTATGAAAATCAGTCTAGTTGCATGGTTGGGACTGCCCTTCGATAAAGAAAGGCAACGGACACCGAAGAAGCTTTGGTGGAAACTAGTTGAGTCTTCGTGGACTAGACCCTACCGCACGCAGGGTCACCACCCACTGGTAGAGAAGTGAGCTTTAATCCCGGTTGGTAGGGTGCTTTTATCTCGAAAACGCATCCGGGATAAACCATCCGGGACAAAAGGGGGGGGTCTTTTATCCCGGGTCACTCAACCGGGACAAAAGACCCCCTTTTATCCCGGTTGGTAACACCAACCGGGATAAAAGGGTTGAGAGCGCCGACGCTGCAAAAAAAAAAAATCCCGAGCTCCCAGGCAGGCCCCCCACACGCGCAAGTTACGCGATTTTTCACGCGAAATATGCGCGTGCGCGGTTCGTGGGATTCGAACCCACAACCTCCAGCCTCGCGCGTAGCTTCCTTACCATCCCACCTACACACCACATCTGACTATGTAGGGGATACTATCCTTTTGTATTAACTCGTGGGGGACCCTTTTATCCCGGTTGGAAACACCAACCGGGATAAAAGACCCCCTTTTATCCCGGTTGGTGTTTCCAACCGGGATAAAAGGGTCCCCCACGATTTAATTCCCTTCCAGTCACCTTCCAGTCACCTCGTGGGGGCCCTTTTATCCCGGTTTGAAACACCAACCGGGATAAAAGGGGGTCTTTTATCCCGGTTGGTGTTTCCAACCGGGATAAAAGGCTCTTGACCCTTTTATCTCGGTTGGTGTTACCAACCGGGATAAAAGGGGGGGTCTTTTATCCCGGTTGGTGTTTCAAACCGGGATAAAAGGCCTCTCAGAGTCTTTTTTTCCCATTAGCCTTTGCAACCGGGATAAAAGGTTCCGGTTGGTGAGCCTCCCACCAGTGACTGAGTTTTAGTCCCGGTTGGTGAACCTTTTATCCCGGGCCAACTTTAAACCGGGACAAAAGGGGGTGGATGGAAAGTCGTTTCTCTACTAGTGACCGATGACGTCAGTCCAATATTACTGCATTACAAGGAAGGTGATAATGCAATATAGAGTTCATCATCATCAGCTATCACTATAAGAAACTAATACAATGTACTAGGGTGAAAAAATAACCAATATACTCGGGTGAAAAAATTAGACGGCGTTAAACTGTGCCATACACATATATATTTATATTTACTAGTCCATCGACCCTGCTTCCACACGAGCTAATATTTTTAAAAGCTATTGTATTTAAAAATTATTTAGAAATTAAACTTCTAACTAATAATCAAAATTATTTAATTACCGCTCTCTTATTTTTTAATACTTCAACATAATACTTATATAGATATGTACCTATCTTTGTCCAGTTGTGATGATTTTTAATTAATGATTATTCTATGCACTTTTCATCCATATTCATACTTTTTCCATTTTGTGTCACGCCTCCAATCCTCCATACATTATGTTTAGCATACAAATCAATATTTTTCATCGAATCCTCACATACTTGTATAAATGGTCTAAATGGTGGCACTCATCATGTGTATATACTTTAACTTAGTATTTTTATATTAACAATGACATAAATAGGTAATCATATATATTAGTTTACTTTTTGATATTTCTGTATGATGCACATGAAGATAATTAGATTAAAATTTAGGTGTTTACTTTAGGTTATTTTTAGTAACGACATACGTGGGTAATATAGATAAAATTTTAGAATGACATTTTAAGTTATGCTTTATGATGATACGTATTAGTAAATTGGATGAATATTATAGGATTACTTTAGATTATTTTTTATAATAGCTGAGCTCGATAATTTAGATATAGGTTTAGAGCTTATTTTTGAATATTTTTACAATGACAGTGGTGGGTAGCTTTTTAGAAAATATAATAGATCAATGGCTATGATTATTAGAGTTTACAGGATTGGTGTTTGGTGTTTTTTAATTTTTATGAGAATTTTTCTCTTTTTTTAAGCTTGTCTCGTGGGAACTAATGCAGAGTCTCCAATGGAAAAAAATAAGACTACATTGCTACAAAACTATTACCATAAGCTAACTCTCATTTGTTAAATATTCAAATACAATACTTACGTAGATATATACTTAATATCTTCATCCAATTGTGATAGATTTTAGTTAGTAATTACTCTATAATATTTTTATCCATATTTATAATCTTTAACTTTTCACTTTGCATCGCAGGTATGCGCTTGAATTTGTTTAATGAACCCTAACTTTGAGATATAATTTTAGCATAGAAATTTATATTCTCATCACTTTATATCCTTATAAATGGTGACACACATCATACGTAAAGACCTTAATTATTATATCGTATACCAATAGTGTAAGATATAGACGATTTAGAATCATATATTGTTATATACTTTTAATTAAGGTTATTTAATTAAAACGTAGGGTTACCTCATGTTATTTTTAATAATGACATGTATGGGTAATATAGATGCAAATTTAAGGGGTTACTTTAGGTAATAGTGGTAGGCAATTCAGTTGCAAATTAGGGGGTTATTTTAAATATTGTTTATAATGGTATAAGTGGGTAATTTTTATGAAGATTAAGGGGTTACTTTAGTTTATTTTATATAATGGCAGAGGTGGGTAATTTATATATAGATTTAGGGTTACTTTAGGCTATTTTCATAATGGCATAGGTGGGTAATTTTTTTAAAAATATAATAGATCCAATGGCTATGATGATTTGAATCTATCAATTGATGGTCAGATGTTTTGCTTTTTTGTGAGAATTTCTAGAATTTCTCTATTTTTCTAGAGTGTCCACCTAGGAATCATTTTTAGGTGGCTTCACCTGGAGGCTTCAAAAGGAGCCTCCAATTAGTAATAGTAAGATACTTATATTATATTTAGGGGGCCAAAGAAGTGCGCTTAGAACAACACGTCCCTCGTTCTTGCCCACCTTTTCAATATTTGAAGTGCGCTTAGAACAACACGTCCCTCTTTCTTGCCCACCTTTACACGACTTCTCAATATTTGAAGAAAAAACAGTTAGAATAGACTTGTAGTTCCATGATAGATGCTATAACGGTACCATGCTCATCCTCTTCGACCTTCCTACACAGGCCCACTTTGGCAGGCCTCCAGCTCCTTCTAAAATGGGATGGAACCAAGGATCCACTTTCTCTTGGCTCCGATTTCTCAATATAAACGGCTCCGGCTCCTCTATTACTCTAGGTGTGGAGCTATTTTTTGGCAACCCTGTTTTGTAGGACTGCAGCACGAGCCAAAGGAGAAGTCGGAGCACTACCAAAGAGGCTCACAGTTGAGAGCCGAAGACAGACAAATGAGCAGTAAGCAGTTTCTGCAACAAAGTTGTGGAGCCTGACATATATGCATTATACGCAAATCCAAACTGAAATGATATTTGAACTGCATATTCTACTATAGTAAAATAGTTAAAGTCGGAAAATTTGGTGTACCCGCATCTTTCATATCTCCATCATCAGCACCTGGTTGTGGAAAGTCGGAAAGGAAAATAAGACAAGGGACAAAAATCTAAGTTTAAAGTAAGCCACTACATTCTTCATATCTTCAACTTGAAGAGCACATAATTAATGATCGCTAATCGCCATTTGCATCCCACGCTATGAATATGGAATTGCAATCCTAAAGGCTCGCAAGCCGCCTCATCTCAGAAACATGCTTTCGCTATATTTAAATACTACCATCTTCTTCCTAGCGGAATGAATTTTATGATGGGAACCTGTCAATTCGACAGCTCGGGAGAGCGATTACTAGTCGGAAGGAGCAATGAAAAACTGAATTTAAGCCCACCAACGTGTCATTCGCTGGACCAAACTAGAGGACGTTAGTGTTATCTCCGCTCGTGCCGGTTGGGATAGGACTTCGAGGCGACAGGCGAGGCGATGGACAACATGGACACGATGTGCTGATAGAACTCAAGCAGATCAGACCGCGAAATCCAATAATGCACGTAGAAACAATCGCGGAAGAAGGAATAGTCAAGTCTTCGGCGACTCGACGGTAGCGACGGGCCATCTGCAGGCATCCAGTAGGAAGCTGCATCACTACATTACACACAACAAGCATCCAGTAAGAACGTGGAAGCTGCACATCATATCCAGCCGCGAGATCTTCACCTTCAGCTCAACGGGAGGAGTTCAAATGAGGAGATGCGCGTCGCGCTCCAGCGCCATGGGAAGGGACACCGGCCGGCCCAACGTTATATCTGAAATATTATCAATTCAAGACGGATGTATTGGAATTTCTAAGACTTGTTAGCACTAGTAAAGAAACAAGCATTAGTCCTGATTAGAAAACCTCATATATCACGGTTTTTCGAACGGGACTAATTATTCGGGACTAAAGCTCCCGACCTTTAATATTGGATCTTTCACTTAGGGCTAAACGCATATCTTTAGTCCCGGTTGGTAATACCAACATGGACTAAAGAGTTTGCGCAAAAAAATATCTGTAAAAAGGAAACTGCTGAGAAACATCCGCGTATTCTTAAGCGGCGTTATATGTTTGTAGCTTGTACCATCGGGCTTGGAGGTTGGGAAGCTCACAGCGATGGGCCACGACAGGCCACCTCAGACGCAAGGAGCACGACACAATTCTTCCGGTAGCCACACTAATCACAGTCACGCAACGCATTAATAGTCCCCGGCATGCTAGGGCAGTCCCAACATATAGTGTCTTCAGATAGTGTCTATACTTCCACGTAACTAAAATATCATTTTAGAAATTACACTCTACAACCCGTGATTTCAAAGAATGTGTCTTTAATGAATTCATCATCTCTCCTCTCAACCAATCATATTTATTCCTCATCAATTATGAAGATACCATGTTCTCCCAATACAATATTCGCCAATATCTCATGCATAGGTTATTGTATTGACACTGGTCTTGCATGAGATCCAATTTTTTGCTCTTCCCATTCTCTCTCATTTAATGTAGTGCCACGTAAACTAAAAGTCCTATGTAACAAAATAATTAATGTTATGAAAACCATTCTAGTTGCAGGGTTGGGACAGCCGTTAGTTAAAGAAAGGCAACGGACACCGAAGAAGCTTTGGTGGAAAGTATTCGAGTCTTCGCGGACTGGACGCTAGCGCAGGGTCACCACCAATGACGTCAGCCCAATATTACTGCATTGCAAGGAAGGCCATAATGCAATATATAGTTCATCATCATCAGCTATCACTATTAGAAACTAATACAATGTACTAGGGCAAAAAAAAAATTGCCAATATACTAGGGTGAAAAAAATAGACGGCAAAAGCCGTTAAACTGTGCCATACACATCATTCCATCTAACAATTTTTCCACATATATATTTATATTTAGGGGCCCAAAAAAGTGTGCTTAGAACAACACGCCCCTCGTTCTTGCCCACCTTTTCTACTACAAGACTTCCAAATATTTTTAGGAAAAACAGTTAGCATAGACTTGTAGTTCCATGATACATGCTATAACGGTACCATGCTCATTCTCTTGGATCTTCCAACATAGGCCCCCTTTAGCAGGCCTTCAGCTCCTTCTAAAATGGGAAGTAGCCGGAGGAGTCACTTTTCCTTAGCTCCGATTTCTCAATACAAACCGCTCCGGCTCCTCTATTGCTCCAGGTGTGGAGATATTTTTGGCATCCCCATTTTTTAGGGCTTCATCACGAGCCATAGGAGAAGCCAGAGCACCAACAAGGGGCTCACAGTTTAGTTTAGAGCTGAAGACACACCAATGAGCAGAAAGCAGACATGGTAGTTTCTGCAACAAAGTTGTGGAGCCTGACATATATGCATTATACGAAAAACCAAACTGAGATGATATTTGAACTGTATATTCTACTATAGTAAAATAGTTAAAGTTGGAAAATTTGGCGCACGCGCATCTTTCATGTCTCCATCATCAGCACCTGGTTGTGGAAAGTTGAAAAGGAAAATAAGACAAGGGACACTACTGGAGAACTAACCTTCTATCCAAGTGCTTTTGTCCCGGTTAACTTTGGTCCCGGGTCAAAAATGTGCTGTTGAAGGACACCGCCCAGGGGGGGCGTGGGGGGCGCTTGCAACGACTATAAAAAATCGTACCGATACTCCCCCTTTTGTCCCATTTGGAAATTCCAACCGGGACAAAAGAGCCCCGCTCCACTTTTATCCCGGTTGGTAATTCCAACCGGGACAAAGGTATAGTCCCGGTTGGAATTTCCAACCGGGACAATAGGGGGGTCATGCTGCTCAAATTTTTTCCTCTTTTCTGTGGGGATTTAGTCATTGTTGTGAAGGTTAGCTACTTCATCTTGAATTTATTATTATTATACTTTATTTTATGCTTTAGAGAGGGAGCAAAATGAGTTTTATAGAATCAGGGAGAATGGAGAGGATTTTTATTTATACATATTTTTGAGATAGAATTTGATGGATAGCTTGCTTTTTATATATGATTCGTATTAGTTAAAAGAACTTGATCAATATTAGGTGTTGCAAAAAAATAGAGTAAATGTGTTTTTAATATTTAGTCATTGCAATAAAATTAAGGTAAATAAATTGTAGGTGTATGAAATTGAATTTGATCATTGCTACAATTTTTCATGTCACTGTAATTTAATAATAATTGAATTTCTTCGACTAGTATTTATCTCATGTTTAAGGCAAGAACTAAATAGTATAAACACACTTACTTTATTTTTTCCCTGCCTAATATTGATCAAGTTCTTAATGTAATATGAAGCCCTATGTTCATTTTCCACGTAATACGATGCAGATGGACCGGCATTGGTTGTACCACCTCTGTTCCTCTAATCCTAGAGAACAGTGTTTGCACATGGCAGAATGTGCTTACACTATTCCCTGCACATAACCTAACTTCCTACAAAGTCTATGGAAAGTCACCTTCACTCCTCCAGTACTAGAAAATAATGGTGCAATAGAAGAACTTCTAGTCCACAAACTCGTGCTAAATATGAGTAATGAATTTTGAAATAGTATTCCAAATATTTTTTGGAGCCTAATTCTTATAATAGAAGTATGCTGGCCCAATATCCTCTTCAGGCAAAGATCTGTTCACTGACCTTGACCTAGCGGCTTTTGCTTGGTTTTGGCTTACCACCATGGGCCATGCTTAGCGAACACATATTTTGCCTGGACATGCTATTATGTGTGTGCCACTATATATACTTCTATTATGAGAATGTAGCACTTGCTACAACAGATATTTGGACAATTATTTCAAGATTCCTTTATGATATTCAGCCTAAGTATGTGAACTCAAAGATCTTCTGTTGTACCGATGCTTTGAAACATACGAGAATGATTCCAAATCATAGTCCGGTTTTGTGTTCTGCCTCAATGGAAGAGCAGTAAGCTAGAAAAGTTCTAAGCAAGATATATTAGATGATTCAACGATGAAGGTGGAGTATATTGCAGCTTCAGAAGCTGCAAAGGAATCTATTTGGATCAGAAAATTTGTTTCAGAGTTGGGTGTTGTCGCTAGTGTGTCAAGTCTAGTGGATTTCTATTGCGATAATAGTAGAGCCATTGCACAAGCAATGAAGCCTATATCACACCAAAAGTCCAAACATATGCTACAACGCTATCACCTCATCCGCAAGATCATTGATCGAGGTGACGTGAGGATTTGCAAGGTGCACACGGATTTGAATGTTGCTGATCCGTTGAGGAAGCCTCTTCCACAACCAAACCATGAGGCGCACACCAGATCGATGAGTATTAGATACTTACATCAATGATCCTAGTGTATGTGGAAGACTTGTGTCCTGACTATGTTTATGTACTATTGAATAAAGTATTATTTGTTACTTGAGTAACTATCATTTACACTGATTACCAAGTATGTGACTTGTTCGTGGAACTCTTCATTGATTATCATGTTATTATAAATGATCCCTAGTCTATATCATTATATGGGACAATAATGACATACAGACTAGCACATGTATTAATTGATGATCATCTTTCTTGGATTAGATTAACAATATTAACATATGTTAGTGAACATGGTGTTGGATTGACCCACCTCGAGACACTGCTAAGATTGTTATTTTATATGCATCATCAAGTAGAAAATGAAACTTATGCTGATTAGATAAAAGGTGCGATAAAATTATGGTTAGTGCATTCTCAACACCATATAAAGTTTACCATGAAGTAATCAAACTGAACAAATTAGTTACTACTATCTCAATCTAATAGCAATCATATCAATATATGTACCACTGCTTACACCAACCTGTGCATCCGCATGCTACCTAACACTGGACGACTCTGCATTGATTGCGGGGATGGAGAAGGTCCGCGGAGCAAGTCGTGCTATTATCAGGGCCAGTTTGGTAGGGTTCCAGCTCCAGCTTCTCCTGCGACTCTAGCTGAAACCCTACCAAATAGTTTGATAAAAACGGCTCCACCCCTGAAGCACTAGAGGAGCCGGAGCCGTTTTATATGGAGAAGCCGGAGAAAAAAAAATGACTCCTCTAACTCCAGCTCCTTTTAGAAGGTGAGCCCTACCAAACTAGCCCAAGTCAAGTCTTCCCCAAATGCATCCAACTGTGATGACCACTCAGGCTGCCATGATTACCCATTGCCGTTAACTTCCTATCTACTTCCTCGATCAGAACACCACCAATGCCGTCGTCTCCATCCGGCCACCGCCATGGCCGTGGCCTGCTCCTCCTTGCCATGGTGGCGAGCCTCTCTACCTTCGTAATGTCCATGGACAGCCGGTTCACGTTGGTCGACTGCCAAACATCGGCGGCGCCATCTCCTGCTCCCTCGCTGCCGCCGGCGTCCTCCTCCTCCACCACCACCACCAACAGCACGTTCTGGTCGAACGTCGTGGCGCTACTGGAAGCGCTACCGTCTGCCGCAGCGCCGACGGGCTTCGCCTCCCTGTCTCGCGGCAACGGCACCAACCGCGCCTTCGTCCGAGGCATCTGCCGCGGCGACTCCGCCGGTGCCGATTGCGCCAGGTACCTCCGGAGCGCCGGCGTGGGCATCCGGAGCCGGTGCAACCAGAACAGCCGCCGCGCCGCCATCTGGTACGACGACGGCTCCACCGTGACATATCCGGCGCCGATGTTCTGCTTCGTCAGCTTTGCCGACACCAACACGTCCACGCCCTACGAGCGGAAGTACTGCAATGAAATGTATAACACGGGGGTGGCCCGTGACAAGGTCGGCTTTTTTTTTAATGGAAGTGACGAGATTGCCTTCGAGAACACATACTACACGCTCATGACGCGGCTCGCCGCGCGCGTCGTCAACGGCTCCGGCGACACCCCGCCGTCCTCCTTGCCGGAGGCGCCGAAGTTCGCGACGGGGGAGGCCGTGTATGACCCCGGCATCCCCAACGGAACCATGTACGGGCTGATGCAGTGCATGAGGGATCTGACGGCGGCGGAGTGCCAAAAGTGCTTGCAGGACTCGGTGCCACGGCTGCCTAGCTGCTGCTTCGGTAACCTGGGTGGGGTGGTGCGTGGCTACAACTGCTACATTCGCATGGAGATATACACCTACTATGATCTCAAGCTTGATCCACCGCCCCCTCCAGCGCAAGCTCCGTCCAACTTCATCGGACAAAGTGCGGGTGAGCTTCTCAATCACTACATATTTTCGTTCTTTTTTAGATATATGATGTCGTTTAGCATGAGCTAATTAGTTCAATTTAACTAACGGGTTTATAAATAATGTTCTAAATGTCACATATTTGGAAACGGAAACAAGTTTACATGTTGCATTTTAAATGGATACAATCTCTATACTTCAAATTTAGTATATTAATTTAGAACAATACTAGATATCCATTGACAGATTTAGAGTCGGCAACCCTATCTTCTGAGACGAAGTTTGGGTTTTCGATTCTAGGTTTAGAGATGGGGAGATTTATGGCTGGAGGCAGAGCGGGGCAACCGCGAAAAAAAAATCATTGAACAAGAAAGAGGATGCACGGAGAAGGATGGCGATTCAAGGCAGATCCGTAGACATCAGTAATGATGAAGGAAGATTGTCTGCCCTTACTGGCAGGGAAACATAACAGTAATGATGAAGGAAGATTGTCTGCCCTTACTGGCAGGGAAACATAACAGGCGGCGTCATGGTGCTCAGGGTAGCCGAATGGATCATGATGTGCCCGCAAACACTAACGTAGCGAAGGGACAAAGTATAGGCCGTTGGATCTTAATTCTAGGGTCCAAAAAATGATAGATTATTACTCCGTAATCTTTTAACTGTTGTGTAGACATATCATATATTATTCTGTTCGTTGACTGAAAGCAATTAAAATTTCGGTCACCTCTATGCAAATATAACCAATAATGCATCAACTCGGTCTGCAGCAGTGTCCCATCGTGAAAGCACTGTAGGGCAGTACAGGGGGTGTACGACAATTTGACGGCAATCTAGAAGCAGACGTGACACGAGTACCAAAAAAAAAAAGACTAAATTAAGGCCTTGTTTAGTTGGCCAAATTGGGAGGTGCCAAATTACTGTGCTGGCACTGTAGCACACTGTAGCGTTTCATTTGTATTTGTGAATTATTGTCCAAACATTGACTAATTAGGCTCAAAAGATTCGTCTCGCAAAGTACAACAAAACTGTGCAATTAGTTTTTAATTTCATCTACATTTAGTACTCCATGCATGTACCGCAAGTTTGATGTGATGGGGAATCTTCTTTTTGCATAGTGCTAAAGTTGGGAGTTGGGGTTGAAGTAAACAAGGGCTAAAGCAAGCACGACCTGACCGACACTACAGTGGTAATACCTCACTCAAATGCAGGAAAAAAGGGCCTTGGTTCGACTCTCGCCGCGGCCCTCCCTAGTGGTGGAACGGTCCTTATTGCACTCGTCATCCTTGGTGTTTTCTTATACACAAGAAATGCCAATTGGAAGAGAACGCAAGGTACGCGTACGCCTAAAACCTCAGTTGATATTTGTTTCTGGCTGTGTCCATTTTACTAGGTGCAGCAGAGTTCAGTTACAGCAACCGAGCAGTCCCACAATATTCCATCACTAATAAGATAGTATTAGAACTGTCCTAATAATATAATTTTTAGGATTATTGAAGCAGGTTCCCAATATAATCGTCTTTTTAACACTATTTCGCTATGTACTTGCACATAAAAGTTACAAATACGCTATGTTCATGTCCGAATAATTAGCGATGTTTTTATCACACACGATTCGTCTAAGTTTCAAATGCAGAAATTCAAACATAAATATGGTCCAAATGCATCAAATAAATAGTCCAAAGTAAATATGAATAAAGGAAACATAGAGCATCACACACTACCATGGAGCTGCCACAAATGCTTAATAAGGTTATCATGAAGTCATTCATGTGCCGCGGGATCAAAAACACTCGGCGGATCAAAAACACTCGGTAAAAAAAAACACACAACAATCAACGGGTTCACCGAGTGTATACATAAAAACACTCGGCAAACAAGGGTTCGCCGAGTGTTTTTTCTCCCACACTCGGCGAACCCGTGTTCCCGCAACCGCACCGTCCCCCCGGCCCCACGCCCTGCCCCCCGCCACCCACACCGTCCCCCTCCCCCCACACGCCCCGGCCCTTCACCTCCCCCCCACAGCACACCCAGCACCACGCCCCTCCCCTCCCTCCCGCACTCACGCCCCTCCCGCACGCGAGCTGGGAGCCCCCTCGCCTCCCTCTCCTCCAGCGCGGGGGGCGCCGCCTCACCTCCCTCTCCTCTAGCGCGGGGGGCCACCCTCCCCTCTCTCTCCTCCTTTGGCGGCGCGAGTCCCCTCCCTCTCCTCCGGCGGGCGACGGCGCTTGCCCCGTCTCCCAGCCGGATTTGGCCGCTGCCCCCTCTATCCTGGCTGGATCTGGCCGCCGCCCCCTCCATCCCGACCGGATCTGGCCGCCGCCCCTGCCTCCCGGCCTGATCTGCCACGCCGCCCCTCCTCCGAGCCGGATCCGGCGGAGGCCGTGGTGGGCGGGGGCGGGCGTGGCGGCCGGGTGGTGTGGTGGTGCTGTGGTGGTGCGGTGGTGGTGTTGTGGTGGTGGTGCTGGTGGCGTGGGTGGTGGTGGTGCGGCAGCCATGGGTGGGTGACGGCGGCCGTGGGTGCGTGACGGCGGCCGTTTTTTTTAGTTTTTTCAAAAAAAGTACGCCGAGTGTTTTTTGGGCACTCGACATCTTTTTGCCGGGTGCCCGACAAAAAACACTCGGCAAACTAGTGTTTGCCGACATTTTTTTTGTCGTGTGCCCTTTGCCGAGTGTTACACTTGGCAAAGGGTTCGCCGAGTGTTTTAGGGGCTTCGCCGTGTGCCCTAGGCACACGGCAAACCTTCCGTTTCCGGTAGTGATAGTTCCATTGCACCATGAGGGATTTCCAAATTCGGTCTTCATCCTTCTAAGGCTTGACCAGCACCAGATATGTGCCCTTAGATCAAAGCTAAACACATTCTCAACCCAGCATCTCCCTAACCGGTCGGAACGGGCCATCAGCACCAGTGCTATTTTGACCGGCAGAGCATAAAAACTTTTATGTGTAGTGCTAGCTGTACATGCAGGCATGGTCGGATGGCCCCACAAAATTTGCTGCTTGGTATGGAGGGTTATTTTTTCCATGAGCTTTACTTATTACAAAAAAAGGAGCTAACATGATTCTACTTAATAATAATGCCAGTCTTTTGCATACTATTTTTGTGACAGACAACAGTAGCAAAGAAGAGGACAGCGGATATGTTGAGCCGGAGCAACTTAATCTAGCGGTGTTAAGAGATGCAACTGACAATTTCTCGAAAGAAAACAAGCTTGGAGAGGGAGGTTTTGGAGAAGTGTTCAAGGTACATTTTCAGCTATATGTATAGGCACACAAATGAGAAGTAGTATAATATACTAGGTACAGTCATCGTGACAGAACTAGTATCGTGAATTGCAGTGTAGTGGTCACGAAAATTTAAGAATAGGTATTTTCTTTTGCGCAGGGTACATTACAAGATGGGGCAGAGATAGCTGTGAAGAGGCTTTCACGGAACTCCTCACAGGGATTCCAAGAGCTTAAGAACGAGCTTGTTCTGGCTGCCAAGCTTGAGCACAGGAACCTAGTGCGGCTCTTGGGTGTGTCCCTCCAAAAGGAGAAGCTTCTTGTCTACGAGTACATGCCCAACAGAAGCCTAGATACCTTTCTTCTCGGTATCCATCAAACAACTGTTCCTAAGCAAATAAGAGAACTCACATGGATTATCGTCTATATTTATGTCCTTTTTTTGTATGTTGTGCAGATCCTGTGAGACGACACCAACTAGATTGGAGTAAGAGGTTTACAATCATCTGCGGCATCGCACGGGGACTTCTCTATCTCCACGAGGAGTCTCGCCTGAAGGTCATCCACAGAGATCTAAAGCCGAGCAACGTATTGCTTGATGCGGATATGAACCCCAAAATTTCAGACTTTGGCATTGCCAGGGCTTTTGGCGGTGACCAATCTAGAGATATAACAAGACGACCCGTTGGTACCCTGTAAGCACCCAGGGCTGAGCACTGCATCAATAATAGTCAATCCATACCGTAGATCAATTATTACCAGTGACTCCTGGTTGCACATTGTGGATGCATGCAGTGGGTACATGTCTCCAGAGTATGCCTACTGGGGGCATGTCTCGACCAAGTCAGACATGTTCAGCTTCGGTGTCATAGTCTTGGAGATGGTGACCGGGCGAAGGAACAACAGCGCATACGACTCTGCTGTAGACTCCGTGTCTGTGCTGAGCCATGTAAGTGCGCACTATTTCTTGGGTAATAATGTCCCATCGCGGGTGGAAAAACGATCTTCCATCCTCAACAAAAATCTCGGTGATTTTTGATTTGGGAAAAATTTTAGTCCCAGGTCTAAATTTCGTAGTACGTGGAGACACCTTTAGTCCCGATCGAACTATGGATTTCCTCCCCTACTCAGTTAGATGTGTTGTGTAGGTGAGATGATAAAAAACCTGTGGAGCCTTCTGAAAATTTAGAATATTTTTTGGACCAAATGATTAGTTCCGGTTGGAAAAACTGAGATCTATGAGATTTTCTAACCGGGACTGATACTCCTTTCTCTACCGGTGCGCATGTAACATATGCTTCACGTAATGGACATCGATCGATTGTGTGTACAGGTATGGGACAACTGGAGGGCTGGTTTGATGACGGATGTGGTGGACCCATTGCTGACCGAGTGGGGGTACCCGGAAAGCGAGGTCCTCAACTGCATAGAGATTGGGCTTCTATGCGTCCAGGAGAACCCGGTGGACCGACCAGACGCCTCCGCGGTGGTGCTTATGCTTAGCAGCCCTACCTCCATGTCTGATGACAGGCCAGCCCCATCAAGGCCGGCCTTCGTCTTCAGCTGTGGCTTCACCACAGAATCAGATCGCCCAAGATCCGGTGCCTGGAGCTCCGATGGTGTGCTGCTAATAGGCAATAATAAACAGCCGTCGACGACCACGGTTTCAGAGAACGAAGTGTCGATCTCAGAGCTTCAACCGAGGTAGATGTGTGTAGCACAGAGTGCGGAGCACAAGCTGCTAGCTGGGCGTGGTTCAGCCTATGATTAATCTCGTGTGTCTTAAAGCATTATATTGCATATGGTAAAGAAAAATTCGGAAAACAGAATAAGGTTTACGCCTGAGAGATTCTTGCTGCCTATTAAGGTGATATGATCCAACTCATTTGATCGAAAAAGACTATATTGATCATGGTGGTCTCTGTTAATTACCTCGTTACTATTGTATAGCACTGTTCGAACTGTTCCATGTCGTTACTTGCAGCACACACACCAATTTGATTTCTTCAGGAATCCTTTGATTCTAAGAAGAGTCCATAACAAGTTTCCGTCTTGGATCAACATTCTGAACTAGAATACACCTTCATCTAGCTAAGGACATGTTTGTTTGAAATTTTAGGCAGCTTTTCAGCGTGAAAAGATAGAAGGTCAAACAAACAACCAACTTCTCGTTCAGAAAACTTAAGTTTATATGGAAAGCTGAAAAATTCAGTTTTCTAAGCTTTAGATAGCTTCACTAATAGAGAAATTGCCTCTAGTACCTGTCCGTAACCCCCTCTAATACAGGTTGTGCAACCAGTAGTGGCAATTCGGTACTAGAGGGGGGTCCTTTACCGGTTATTTTAATCGGACCCTTTAGTACCGGTAGCGGATACCAACCGGTAGTAAAGGGCCTGCCACACTATGTGTGGGAGCGGCCTACTTAGTACCCGTTGGTCTCCCTAACCGATACTAATTTGTTATTTCCTTTCTTTTCTTATTTTCTATTTCTTTATTTTATATTTATATTCCGTATTTGTTTTCATTACCTATACTAGTTCTAATATGCTAATGTATGTAAAGTTCTATTTATCTTTAATATTACCTTTGAGATACTATTATATATATATATATACATATTATGCATACACATATCGTATCTACTATTCTGAACTCGACTCCTGACTGTGCTGTAGATTTGATCCGTCATTATGAAACTCCCCCACAGAATTTACAATCTCGTCCAGAAGAGATCCACATAGTTGTTCTTGTATTGCCCTGAAAACTTTCGTGTCGAAGAGTTTATCCTTCCTGTATATCATCTATGTCATCAGCAAAGTTTATTATATATATAGTAGACCAATGGATTTGCACAATTGAAACTTTTTTGAAGTATAAGCAAATAAATTGAAATGCTTAATCTAATTTTTCTAAGTATATACATATGAATTGCTTTTTGAAGTATAAGCATATGAATTGAAATACTTAATCTAATTTTTCTAAGTATATACACATGAATTGCTTTTTGAAGTATAGGCAAATCAATTGAAATACTTAATCTAATTTTTCTAAGTATATACACATGAATTGGTTTTGAAGTATAGGCAAATCAATTGAAATACTTAATCTAATTTTTTAAGTATATACACATGAATTGGTTTTTGAAGTACAAGCATATGAATTGAAATATTTAATCTAATTTTTTAAGTATATACACATGAATTGGTTTTGAAGTAAAGCAAATGAATTGATTTTTGAAGTATATACACATAAACTAATTTATTATCGGGTAGTTCATGGTCGGTTAAACGGTTCGGAAGCATAAAGGCGTGGATGAACTCATGTACGTAGTATCTGCATAAATTAGTACCCAGCTCCTATCTCGAAGACTATATATATAAAAAAAAGTTATAAAATATTTGTTGTGTTAAATGAAGTGTCACGAGATGTGAAAATTCAACACATATCGGGAATTCAATCTTCCATTCAAGTTCCTCCTTGAATTCAGAAAATCTAGATAATTTATTTAAACCATGAAAAATACTTTGAAAATCCCAAAAATCCATGAAAATTCCTAGAGACAATTTGGGACATGAGGAATCCAAAGAAAATATTTGGAGCTCATGAAAAGTATTATAGAACAATCCAAAAATTGGATTTAGCACTTAGAAAATGAGAATAAATTCCAGAAAAAAACTGGAAAATTCTTAGAAGGACTTGGACACGTATAAACACATTTTTAAACTTTTTCACTCATGAAACACCAAGATGCATCGGCATGAGTGCACAGACATGGAACAACATTATTTAATTCTGAAAAGCAAACAATTATTTTTCCTATACTAAATTTCTTGTGAAGAAAGATAAATGTTGGGAAAATTTTTAAAATTATGAGAAAATTATTGTTTAATTATTATTTGTCAATCATATCCTGAAATTCAAAAATTTCTGGATATGTCGTCACATCATCATCATCAACATGTGTTGACGTGGCTGCAGCATCATCAGCGCTAATGTAACCATCATCAGCGCTAATGTAACCATCATCCGTAGCAATATATACCCGTTGGCTGGGGGCAATCCTTCGTGACATGGCCAAATCCATGGCAGCAACCCGAGAAATTAAACATCAAATCTGACTTTGTTTTGCACATTCTCGCACGAGTATCCAAAGTTCCAAACAGGTTTACGCATTTCGTTCCAGTGAGATTTTGAAGAAATCCTAACTCATCAACTACTAAATGATGGTGTTCATGACTTGCCCACCCATCTAACGTGGATGATATGTGACC
The DNA here is from genome assembly GCF_005286985.2 of Setaria viridis. Classification (NCBI taxonomy): domain Eukaryota; kingdom Viridiplantae; phylum Streptophyta; class Magnoliopsida; order Poales; family Poaceae; genus Setaria; species Setaria viridis. Next base: position 33,060,721 of record NC_048270.2, read on the forward strand.
GTGTAGTATAATCTATAGTGTAATTGTACCTACATTCCTTATTATGCCACCAGACACCACCGAGGAGGTTTATTTATTTATTAATATAGAGGTAGGGATGCATGTTCAATTTGTTTTGGTCCATTGGATTGACCTAAATTTTGCTAAAATGGACTACAATGGCAATGTCACTTAATTAATTTATAGGAGAGAGAAATAAATAAAAATGTCATGTTAACGTAATTAATTAGCTCAACTAGAAAATACATTGGGTAACCACTTGCATCCTTATATATGGAGGAGAGGAACCTCCCTCTACATTACCTAGAAAAAAGAAAGAACATATCACTACTAGAGAACTGGGTATTACTACCGGTTCGTAGGGTGCATATCTCCCAAAAATGCATCCGGCATTAACCCGTCGATACAAACCGGGACTAACGGGGCTGCCATGACAGACCCCTTTAGTCTGGGACTAAATGTCTCCTCTTTAGTCCCGGTTTGTAAAACAAACCAGAACGAAAGTGCGTGTATACAGTGCCATGCACGCGCCTATATATATTTGAATTCCAGCCAGAGGCATTTCTCGCCTTCGGCGTATAAATCTATTTGTTTTACCTTAAGGGCGAACATGGAAGTCTAGTCGGCGGACGTCTTCATGTACCATTCATGGAATTCGTACATCTTCGGTTGAAATGGCTTTGAAGCTGCTGGCTCGTGACCACCTAGCTCTATAGATTGATCAAGTTCCACTCCAAATTCTTCCATGAATTGCAATACTTGATCTTGTTGAGACTTGGGCATTGCTGCTATCCTTCTAGCATCTCCTTCTGGTAGATGATGAAGGCGGCGATCAACAACACTTGAAGATGACTTTCCTTTTCTTTTTTCCCTATATTCATCACCTTCTTATTTGAATGTGACATCTTTTAAAAAAATTGTAATTTAGTTGGATCAATTGTTGGTTGTGGCTCCATCTCCCTTGCTTTTTTTGTTCAGCCCTTTTCCTGAACAAATCCTTGCATTCTGCTTGGATTTCGGACCAGCTTTCCTCTTGAGTCATTGCATTACAGCGTTCCTTAGGAGTCAATTCAGGCTCCTTATTTGTTTTCCTCTTTTTATGTGCTAACTTGGGAGCCGTTGGTCGCAACTTCATAATCGGGTCTCCAGCAGGTTCGTTTCTCGGGGCTGCAGGTACCTTGCTCGGGACTTCTCTTATTCCCGACATCGTCGGTGAGCAGGAAGGAGTGCTGTTGTTGTCGTCGTTGTTGCTAGCTGGATGTGGAGATGGAGACTTTGCTCGAGCATGCATCGACGACGGTCCTGGTGCTGAAGGTCCTGGTGGTGATGGTCCAGGTGATGATGGTCTTGGAATTGACCGTGGTGGAGAAGTCGGTCTTGCCATTTGAGATGATGGTTGCGGCTCGGGTTCTTTTGGGAAGGGTGCTGCCTCCATGCCCGGGATGATGATGTAGCATTTGCACTAGAATGACGCCTCCTTGAACCGCATCTCCTAATGTCCTTTCCCCAACGCCTCCCGGGAGTTGGAGCTCATAGCCCTCATATTGCCGATGAACGAGCTGCTCTACCGAGACACTAGCATAGCCTGGTGGAATCTCCATGCCATGGCTCGCCTGCGTTGCCCAGCTTGGTAAGGCACTCTTGTACGCTACCTATACATATAGCAGAAATAAAGATGTTGAGGCATGGTGGATCGATGGATTGAGAAGATTATTGCATAAATATTAATTATGTATAAGAGTATACCTTAACAGTCAGGTTGCCGACCGGTACATGCAACTCATAGGAGGTGCGTTGCCTGATGAAATCAACAGCGAACTGTTGCTGGTCCTGTGGATCGGGCTGTGCTTCTGTTAGTGAAAGGGCCACTCGACGATTGACTTCGTCATGCATTCTTTGTTCCATAGATTGCACTTGAGATTCTAGGTTGCGCCACCAGCTCTGCTCAGCCCGATCCGTTCTTCGCTCTTGGCTTCTGTACGAGTCTCTGTCGTCTTTGAAACCGTACTTCCACGGAACGATCCCGAACCTGCGGACACGTCCTGGGTGCTTAGGATTCCCGAGAGCCAATGTGAGCTCATCCATTTCTCGATCCACCACCAACCTCCCAGCCTTAACATCTTCAATGTTCTTGGCGAGCTGTTCGCCCTTGAGACGTATTTCCTCAGTTAAGATCAACATCCCATCCTCTGTGTTCAGTTTTCCTCCATGAGCGAAAAACCAATTTTTAGCTCGTTTGCTCCATTCATGAGTTGCTGGTACAATACCCCGTTCGAGCAGGTCTTGTTCCATCTTCTGAAATTTGGGCATTGCTATTTTGTAACCACCTTGCCCTAGCTTATGGTGCTCTTTCTTACAACTAGCATTGTCAACGTTGATGTTGAGTTTTTGCTGATCGTCGTGGCTCCTCTTGTACTGGACAAATGCCTCCTAGTGGCCGCTCAACTTTGGAAATTCGTTGAAATCTGAGTTTTGTCCTCCTTAATGTACTTTGAAACTAGAAATTTCTTGAATGTTTGAAATTGTGTGGCCGTCTTCTTCAGTGCCCATGCTTTCACATCCTTTTCAATATATCCGGCGGGAAATATGAAATGTTGCTTGACCTGTTCCCACAACATATCCTTTTCTGTTTGCGGCAGCGCGTCTGGATCATTGCCTTTTCCTCTCCATTTCTTGAAGCTGATGGGCATATTGTCCCTTACAACAGCCCCGAGCTGAGTTTGGTTCGTTTCCGTCGCTAGCCTGGCTCGCATCGAAGGGAGCAACCGGCCTGCCATCTTCTAAGGGCGCGTTTGGTTCGTTTCCGTCGCTAGCCTGGCTCGCATCTGGTATGCAGGCTAAGCTGGGCCAGGCTGATTGCATGCAGGTGATCATTGTTTGGTTACCAGGATGAAAGTAGACAGGATGAGCAGAGCACATGTTTGGTTGCATGTATGAGCTAAGAACTGGCGAATAGAGAAGAAAAAGCAGTTGTTTGGTTGGCTGCATGTACCAGAGTTTGAATACCAGAATGTTGAAATTGGTAAGGTTACCACAAGTCAGTTTTTAGGCCAGGTACTCATACAACACGTTCATACCAATGGAGGTCATACCATAACTCAATATTACAACAAAGGATTATACAAGCTTGTACAATAAAACTAGGATAATAATGAACTGAACAATGATAATGATATCTTTGGTTGGTGTGCTTGTTTTATTCAGTTCTTTGTCGGCCTTGAACTGAGGAGGGGCTTGATATACATGTTGGTTGTGACAGGCAGCCCAAGCTTGTTCTTCAGTGTTGTACCCTTTGAAACAGGCTCCCTTGAAGCCATTGACTTGTTGATGGCAATCCCTCCAGGTGGAGAAGATGCCAGTTTTGTGGCCATAGAACACAACATACCAAGTCATAATTGAAGTCCTAGATTAGTTACACTGCAGCAATACAATGTGAGTTGTAAAAAAATTAATCAAGGAACAATGCAAACAAATGTTTGTGTGCTCAGATCATGCAGAAATAAATAAGGACATCATAACAGGCAATGGAGTTGTACTCAGATGAAGCACAAATGAATAAGGATATCATAAAGGAAATGGAGTTGTACTCAGATGAAGCACAAATGAATAAGGATATCATAAAGGCAATGAGTTGTGCTCAGATCATGCACAACTGAAAAAGGATATCATAAAGGCAATGAGTTGTGCTCAGATCATGCACAACTGAAAAAGGATATCATAAAGGCAATGAGTTGTGCTCAGATCATACACAAATGAATAAGGATATCATAAAGGCAATGAGTTGTGCTCAGATCATACACAAATGAATAAGGACATCATAATAGGCAATGAGTTGTGCTCAGTTCATACATAACTGAATAAGGACCTCATAAAGGCAATGAGTTGTGCTCAGATCATGCACAAATGAATAAGGACCTCATAAAGGCAATGGATGTGTACTTCAGATCATGCATGAATGAATAAGGTAAGAAATAGGCAATGTAACAGACTGAATGAACAGAAGGTAATGGATGATAGACAGATGAAATAAATGCCATATGAATAACTGCAACCATGACCAAGTGTCCATGACATCATAGGCAATGTAACTGACTGATCGAATACATCACAGAGGTAATGTCCATAGCGTACTGGCACCTTAACCCCCAACTACAGTCTCTACCTCTCTCAGACCACAACCTAACCATACTTACCAGCCACAACCTAAGCGTGCTGTCTCAAACCAAAAGAAATGGAGCAAAGTGTTTGAAGCTCCAGTCAGTCTATCCTACACAAAAGAAGTCACTATGCAAAAGATAGATCAGTCAGGAAGCATGTAGAGGGATCTACATGTAGGAATTCTTGGCAAGCCATGTCCTTAGCCAAAGGATGCGGTGGTTCTCAGCCATGTTGACAAAGGCATCACCCTGGGCCTTGTTGTCAACCAGATGGGAGAAAGCACAGATCAGAGCCTCCTCACTGAACCCTGGCATGTACATCACTGCACTGTACAGATCAGGGTTCAACACCTCAACCTTGGTCTCACGGATAGCAGAAGCAACATCCCTCACTGCCTCAGTCATACTGCTCATCACCAGATGGTCCTCCTCAGTGAGGACAGACCTCTTCCTCTTCTTGCTAGGACCAGAACCACTACTGACCTCTATTATATCCTTGGGTGCTTCTCCAAAGACCTTAGCAACATCATCAATGCACTTGGCTGCCTTGTCCTCATCATATGGTTCAGTCTTCATTGAGGTATCTGTAAAGTCAGATGGGCTACCTAGAGCCTCATTAGAACCCATAGCATACTTGCCAGTGGCCAACCCATTGCCAAAAATGATCATCATCTCCTTGTAGTTCTCAATGTGTTTGTTCAGAAATTCAGCATCCTTAGGGTGTGCCTAATTGTAGTGTGTATGATTAGTTAGAAATGTTAGAAATAAAACTAAAGGATCAGGATAAGAACAAGGTAAGGAAGATCTAGGCATCCCACACACCTTGATGTGTCCCTTATAGTGCTCCTCATCAAGGCTGATCCTGCAATTCTCCTCAATCCAGAGGGCACCACTTAGTTCCCTAAGCTTGGACACCCTCATCCATCTCTGTCTCCACTTCCTCAAGTGGTTATACACTTGAGTACCAGACACTTCATTGCCACTAAACTCCTGCAGGTACTTGGCAACTTGGTTCAGGTGGACCTCCTTGAAGCCCTTGTCTGTTCTAACACCACTCTCAATCAGCTGGCACATACGGCGCAGGATAAAGGAAGACATGGCACTAGTCCAGCGCATAGCACCCTTAGGGCGCTGCTCTGCACCAGCCCCAGCAACATGGACAACCTCATCAGCCACTGCCAAATCAATCACCCCAACCTCCTCAGCCATCCCTAATGAAATGCATGCTTAACATCATTGCACAAACCCGTTGCCATATGATCAGGAAAAATAGAATGTAATTGATGCATGCTTAACATCATTGCACAAACCCATTGCCATATGATCAGGAAAAATAGAATGTAATTGATGCATGCTTAACATCATTGCACAAAGGAAGTCATTGCCATATGATCAGACAAAATAGAATGTAATTGATGCATGCTTAACATCATTGCACAAACTCATTGCCATATGATCAGACAAAATAGAATGTAACTGATGCATGTTCAACATCATTGCACATGTACTTAACCTCAAGGAAGGTAAAAGAAATATAGGAACAAATAATCATTGCACATGTACTTAGCCTCAGTGAAGGTAACATAACAACAGTGGAATAAATAATCATTGCACATGTACTTAGCCTCAGTGAAGGTAAAAGAAATAGAGGATGAAATGATCATTGCACATGTCCATAGCCTCAGTCTAGTTGTTCATACAACATATTATTACATCATCATTGCACAAGTGCATTGGCTCAGCTAACAGAACAACAGTTGATCATTGCACACAAACAGCAAGCTCTACACATGAGAGGTGCCCCTATTGTTCCACATATCATTTGCAATTTCATTCCTTCTTGTACCCCAATCTAAATTGTCATCTGTCTGAGAACCATCAGCAGGTGCAGTACTACTACAATTAGGTTCCCATGTTGCTTCATCAGGAATAACCTCAGCCTGACCATGGCTAATTATCCAATTATGAAGAATACAACATGCAAGAACTAATTTGACTTGTGTCTTGAATGGGTGGTAGGGCTTGTTGTCTAGAATACGGAATCGATTCTTTAAAGCCCCAAATGCCCTCTCAACTGTGACCCTTAGGCTTGAATGCCTCAAGTGTAACAACTCTTTCTTATTGGTAGGATAATTTCTTCCACCATATTCTTTCAAGTGGTATCTAGTGGCTCGGTAAGGGGGCATAAATCCAGGACGACATGCATAGCCAGCGTCCACTAGGTAGAATTTACCTAAACAATTAATTAGGTAGCCAAGAATCAGTTGTAGTGGTTATGTGAAATCCCAATTTGTGGTTTGTCTAAAATTTTCTGTTACAAGTACCTGGAGGAACCCTTAACCCATCATCCCTCTCTAGAGCATCAGCTAGAATGAGTGCATCATGTGCAGATCCCTCCCATCCAGCTAGCACATAAGTGAACCTTAGATCAAAGTCAACTGCAGCAAGCACATTTTAAGTAGGATAGTGCTTCCTACCTAAATGCTGCAAATATCTTTGCTGGTACTCTAGCATGAACATGAGTACCATCTATTGCACCAATACAGTCCTACATTATAGCAAGACTTGTGATTAAAGTTTGGTCAGGACTGCAGTTAGGTACAGGTAAACCTTACATTCATTTAATTACCTTAAAATAAGGATACCACCTTGGGCTTGTTCTGATTTTAAGTGTTGTCTCAGTTGATGGTGGCCTTATCATCTCTCCCCTCAGCTCACCAATAGCATACAAGACCTCTCTAAAATACCTACTTACTGTTTCCATGGATCTCCTAAATGTTTGGTGGATTACTCTAAATCTCTGGTTGTGTCCCACAACATGGAAAAACATTGCTACTTGTTCCTCCACAGTACTGTTTATTGTGTCCCTTAGCAAGTTTCTATCCCTAAGCAGGTTAACAGGTTGAAAAAGGGAGCTCTACGCATACGCAACATGTTCACACATTCTATGTCATTACAATTAAAAATTTTGTTCAGGTTGGCTTGGCGTTCCTCATCCATAGCACTCATTGGGGCATATGTAATCCGAGTCTGTGAATTATAGGCCACCCTGAGCCTACTCATGAAGTATGCATAGATGACAGACACAAAAGCAGCAACTTTTATCACAAGCATGCGTCTCTGGTCGACAGGGTTCATCTATTACACAATGCAAAGCATGTCTCAGCAAAACAACAAATCATTTTGAGCATTCAACAAGTGGGTCAGGAAAAAAACTGCATCATCGCCTAATGCACAAGTGCTCACATATAGGTAAATCAGTGTAATAAGAATGCATCATTGGCTAAGGACATGTGCTCAGTTTTCATATTTATAAAGTAATATCATCGGCCAAGAACATGTGCTCACTGTTGAAAGTAAATAAGCATTCATCATCGGCTAAGAACATGTGCTCACTGTTGAAAGTAAATAAGCATTCATCATCGGCTAAGAACATGTGCTCAGTTTCCAGAGTAAGTAAGCAACCATCATCGGCTAATGACAAAGGCTCACTGGAAAAATCGTTACCGCTAGCTCCTTCAGGAAAAAGTCGGAGGGCTTTCAAGAGTTCAACGGGTAAGGCAAGATAAAGGTAGATCTGCACATGAGAGAGAGGGATTAGTATCACAACATGCAAGATCCAAATCGGGAGAAACAAGAACAGATCAAAACCCTAAAAGAAAAAACTTGCCTTTTTACCTCCAACGAAATCACCAGCACAGATCCGACCCTACAAATGCTCAAAACATTAGGACCCCAAAAAAACCGATGGAGAAAGGGAGCAATACCAGATCTGCGAGGGATTACAAGTTACCTACTCTCTTTGCCACGAAACCCCGACGAATCGAACCTCAAACCTGCGGAATATGAAGAGAGAGAGAAGCGAAAGGTCAACCATCGATTGAATCGAGCCTCAAACACCACGGATCTGGAGCACAAGGAAGAGAAGATGTATCACCTGCTACCACCACTCAGATCTGGACGAGCAGGAAGAGGAGGACACGAGGAAGCGGGAGAGCTCAGAGCGGAGAGGCAGAGGGCAAGTGCGAGGGAGAGAATGGGGAGAGGGGCGGCGGTGGTGAAGATATAGCGGGGATGGATGGCGCGAAAGGGGCGGCGGTAACCCTAGCTTCCCGTGCACGCCCCCGCATCTCCCGCCTGCATCTGAGGAGCCATTTTTTCTGGGCACCGAGGGCGCGCTCGCGTCCCGCACGAGCCAGGCCGCCAAGAAACGGAATCCATTTTTTGTTTCCTGGCAGCCAGGCTCGGGGGGCTGTCTTGCACGCTGAGGGCCAGGCTCAGGTACAAATACAGGCATCCAATCACTTCGACGTTGTATCCCGAGGGCCAGGCCGAGGCATATACGGGGAAGCAAACGCGCCCTAACACTTCTGTGATCTCTAGCTTTTGCAATCCATCCATCACCATGCTTCGACCTCGTGTCTTCTTAGGGTTCGCCGATCCAGACGGCTAACAATTCAAGATTCGTTAATTAGTACATACTAACAACGAAAAAGACATTCTATGGGGTACAACATTATTAATGACATATACCACGGCGGTATCTTCTGCCGCGGCAAGGTTTTGCTCGGGCTCTTCATTGCCATCGGCGGATATGTTGAGGTACGTGTCCACCTGGTTTTTCTCTTCTTCGGTGTACGTTACGTTATGATCTCTACCAGCAATAATGTCCTCCAGCATGCACCTTGCATTCTTGTCATCCGCCATCTCAACTACTCCAAACACACATGAAATCATAATTACATGTACGTTAAGGTATATAAATAAAATCATAGAAATGTACACATGAAACCGTAGACGAAATTAAAATTACATGAAAACTTCTTAAAAATACACAAAAAAGCTTGAATGAAACTTAATTACATGAAATGTCTTAATGTATTACAAGTTAATGTACATACATGAACTCATAGAAGAACAACGTGAAACCATACTAATTTTTACTAATTTCTACTGAATTCTATCAAAATTGAAGCGTAATTTATTTATAGAGATTTCTACTAATTTATTGGAATTTTTTAAAATTTGTACTAATTAGTACAATTTCTAAAAATTTCTACGAAATTTAATAACTAGAAAATTTTATAACTACCAAATTCTAACTTCCTATACAATTTTACCGATCCAAAATTTTCTATTAATTTTATAACTAGAAACAAATAAATATAAAAGGCTTGCATCACTGCCAAATTTATTCTAACTTCCTATACAATTTTACCAATCCAAAATTTTCTATTAAATTTATAACTAGAAAAAAGTAAATAAAAAAGGCTTGCATCACTGCCTGCATCCCTGCCAAATTTATTCTAACTTCCTATACAATTTTACTAATCCATAATTTTCTATTAGTTATATAACTAGAAAAAAGTAAAAAAAAGGCTTGCATCACTGCCTTGCATCATCACTGCCAAATGTATTAACTAGCTAGAGCACCGGGTGCCGGGGTTTTACGCGCGCGGGCACGACTCGGGGTCGATGACGCTCGAGGGTGGCCACGACAGCAATGCGCGCGAGGCAGATCCGGGCTCGAGGTGTAGACGGAGGACGGCGCGTGGACGGAAGAGTGAGGACGGGGCGCCGGACGACGGATCGAGGAGGGAGGACGGGGCGCCGGATGGAGGCCGAACGGAGGACGAGGAAGGACGGGTGCCGGACGGAGGAGGGGAGGATGGGGTGCCAGACGGAGGAGGGAGGATGGGGTACGTGGATGGAGGAGTGAGGACGGGGCGCCGGACGGAGGAGGCCGCTCGCGGACGGAGACGAACGGCGGCACGGATGGAGGTGGAGGACGACGGTGCAGACAGAGAGGAGGCGGCGATGGGGATGAAGACAACCAGCGGTGACGGGGACAAAGGCGGCAGTGTGACACCCGTGGAGCTGGCGACGGAGATGATACGGAGGCTAGAGAGGAGTTAAATTTCACTAAGTTACCGGGTGCGGGGGGGAGTAGAAATGCTAGTTACTTTTATCCCCCCTACCATTTATCTTTGTTTGTAAGAAGAACCGAGAGAAATGGACTTTTAATCTCGTTCTTCTAACAAACCGAGATAAACGGCCTTCCCTTTTATCTCGGTTTTTAAGAAACCGAGATAAAAGGCCTTCCCTTTTATTCCGGTTTTGACGCACCCGGGATAAAAGGACAACCCTTTATCTGGGTTCGTAAGTAGAACCGGGATAAAAGGTTACGTCCAGGCAGGAACTGAAATTTACCCTTTTGTCCTGGTTCTAATTACGAACCGAGATAAAGGTCCTTACCAACTGGGATATAATGTCCCTCTCCCATTTCTCATCTCCCTCTTCTTTTTTGAAATAAAGTTTTTTTATGTTTTCGCTAGATTTCATGCAGCAAAAATTAAACTTTACATATTTCGAACATGCAAAAATATATTTAATTAGCAATTATATTTACAATAAGTTTGAATGGCACATTAATTCTACACTAGTTATATTGCCTTCTTAAATAATTATTTTACTGCATCACTATCATCAAGAAATTATCAATTAAATAATTTATATGCACGAAAACAACTAATTTAAGCACACATGAAATTGTATCAAGTAGTACATGAAATTAATCATAAATGTGAAGCAAATTTAACGTATTACAATGTAACATTAAAAACTTCTTCCTTACGAATGTTCCTTGGTCATGATCACGACGCAAGAACGGAGCCTCTTCTTTGGATAGCAGGATGCTAGGGGTCAACTTCAACAGCGAATGGAGGCATGCCTGCAAACTGAGCATAATCATCTGATTGGTCTGTTTTGTCCTCGACTCCCACAATTTTTCTTTTACTTGGAAGGACTATGTGGCGCTTTGGCTCCCATGGATCTTCTAGATTTCTCTTGGGTTTGCTAGATATGTCCTTAAAATAGAAAACTTGATGCACATCATTGGCGAGTACGAATGGTTCATCACTGTATCCAGTCTTGTTAAGGTCCACTATTGTCATTCCATACTGATCTTTGGTTCCGCCATTTAAATTCACCCATTGGCAACAAAACAGAGGGATGCACAGCGGTCCGTATTCGATTTCCCATATCTCCTCTATGAAACCATAATAAGAGTCCATGCTACTATTTATGCCTATGGCATCTATGCGGACACCACTATTCTGGTTCGTGCTTTTCTGGTCTTGGGCTCTCGTGTAAAATGTATAACCATTTATCTTGTAGCCTTGGAATTTCACGATTATGCTAGAAGGTCTCCTGGCTAACCAAGCAAGTTGTGGGTGAATCCTAGAGTTACCCATAAGTTGTTTGCGTAACCAGGAGGGAAAAGTTTCCACGTGGCTTCTTGTAAGCCAGGCATCAGATCTCGTCAGGTTTTCGGAAACTAACATCTGCTTGTGCTACTCGATATACGGAGCCACAAAGGTTTACTACTGTAGAACAATGTAGTGTGCCTTGTTGAACAAATCAGCATCATTGCTCAAACATACTTTCCTTCTAAGGGTGCCCATTCCCCGCATCCTCCCCTCGTGGCGTGAAGTTGGAACCCCAATCGGGTCAATTGAGTCAATAAAATCAATACAAAACTCAATCACCTCCTCTGTTCCATATCCCTTGGCGATGCTTCCTTCTGGACGGGCACGATTAAAAACATAGTTTTTAAGACTGACATGAACGTCTCCAAAGGCCACATATTGTGCAGATATATTGGTCCGAGAATATTAATCTCTTTTACTAGGTGAACCAGAAGGTGAGTCATAATATTCAAGAAAGATGGTAGAAATACCAACTCAAAGCTAACAAGACATTGCACCATATCATTCTGTAGCTTTGTTAGCTTCGATGGATCGATCACCTTCTGTGAAATCGCATTGAGAAACTGACATAGTTTTACGAGCAGCAATCGAACATTCTCTGGTAGAACACGCCTCAGTACCACCGGAGGCAACTGGGTCATCAACATGTGGCAATCATGTGCCTTGAGATTTGTGAACTTCTTTTCTTTCATATTTATTATTCTCTTTATATTCGAGGAGTACCCATATTGGACCTTTAGACTATTCAAGCATTCAAACATGCTATCCTTCTCTTCCTTGCTGAGAGCGTAACTAGCTGGACGTAAGTAGTGATGTTCGTTATCTCTCTTTTTTGGATGTACGTCATCCTGTTGCCCCTTTCTTTAAGGTCCCATTATGCTTCGAGTGTATCTTTTGAAGGCCCATAAACACCCATGATGCCTAGCACGTTCACACAAAGGTTATTCGTCAGGTGCATCACGTCTATTGCGTTGTGGACATCTAGGGTTTCCCAACAAGGTAGCTCCCAAAATATTGACTTCTTCTTCCATATCTCTGCACGTTCGTCATCGTCGTTCGGAACAGGTTGGCTACCAAGACCTTTTCCAAATACTACCCTTACATCCTTTATCATCTCAAAGACACGTTTTCCATTATGATGTAAAGGTTTTTTATGAGTTTCTGGCGCCCCTTTGAAATGCATCCCGCTTTCTCCCAGCTGGTGGTGAGCATGGAGAAATCGATGATGACCCATATAGACTACCTTCTTACAGTGCTTCAAATACATGCTATATGTGTCCAAACACTACCCTTACATCCTTTATCATCTTAAAGACATGTTTTCCATTACGATGTGACGATGTAAAGGTTTTCTACGAGTTTCTAGCGCCCCTTTGAAATGCATCCCGCTTTCTCGCAACTGGTGGTGAGCATGGAGAAATCGACGATGACCCATATAGACTACCTTCTTATAGTGCTTCTATCTGTGTCGTCTAAGCAGTGGGTGCAGGCTCGATATCCCTTGTTTGTCTGTCCCGAAAGGTTACTTAGTGCAGGCCAATCATTGATGGTCACGAACAACAGTGCTTGCAGGTTAAACATCACTTGTTTATCCTCATCCCACACACGTACACCTTCTTCCTTCTAGAGCTGTAAAAGTTCATCAACTAATGGTCTTAGGTACACATCAATGTCGTTGCCGGATTGCTTTGGGCCTTGGATAAGCGCTGGCATCATAATGAACTTCCGTTTCATGCACATCCAAGGAGTAAGGTTAAACATGCATAAGGTCACACGCCAAGTACTATGACCACTACTCAACTCACCGAATGGATTGAATCCATCAGTACTTCGGGAATGTTCCTTGGATCACCTTCAAACTCCAGGAATGCTCTATCAATTGATCTCCACTGAGTCCCATCAGCGGAGTGTCTCAGCATCTTATCTTCTTGACGTTCTTCTTTGTGCCATCGCATCAACTTAGCATTCGCTTTGTTCCTGAACAAGCGCTTCAAGCGTGGTATTATAGGAAAATACCACATCACTTTCACGGGAACTCTCTTCCTGGGAGGTTGCCAGTCGACATCACCAGGATCATCTTGCCTAATCTTATACTGTAGCGCTTCGCACACGGGACACACATCCAGATCCTCATATTCAGCACCACGATAGAGGATACAATCATTAGGGCATGCGTGTATCTTCTGAACCTCCAATCCCAGAGGGAAAACAATCTGTTTAGCTTCATATGTTGTGGATGACAATTCATTATTCTTGGGAAGAATTTTCTTGACAATTTCCAACATCCCCTGAAATACCTTATCGGACACACCATTTTTGGCCTTCCATTGCATAAATTCTAGTGTGGTACCTAGCTTTTTATGGCCTCCCTGGCAATCTGGGTATAGCAATTTCCTATGATCATCTATCATGCGCTACAACTTTGATGCTTCCTTCTGAATTTCGCAATCTCTGTGTGCATCCCTAAGCACCTGACCGAGGTCATCAGTATGGTCATCTTCTACAAACTCATCTTCATCAGCCTCACCCATTGTAGTATCTGCAAAAGATTGGCCTATAGCGCAGTCCGGAATGTTGTCATCATCCTCCTCCTCTTCACCATCTTTCATTACAACCCCTCTTTCGCCGTGATGGGTCCAAACCAAATAGTTAGGCGTGAAACCGTATCTAAACAAGTGGCTGTGAATAGTCCCCCAGGAAGCCTTTGAATAGCACTTCTGGTTACTGCATTGGGCGCATGGACAAGATATGAACCCGTTCTCTGGCTTGTTCGCTTTGGTCACTTCAAGAAAATTATTCGTGCTAGCAATAAACACCTTGCTCCGCTTGTCCACATTATACATCCATTACCTGTCCATCTGCATCGTATTACGCAAGCCATCAATAAAATAGATTATAATAAAAATATCCATCACATTGCTAAAATTTTAGATAGAAATACATAAATTAAAATTTCAGAAGCAAACAACATCATAGTACGACAAACTCAAATATTGCTAAAAGTTACATAGAAATACAGAAATTATTTAGCTCATATTTAATTTACAAATAACTAAACTATTAAAAAATTTAATATTTCCCACATAATGTACTTATTCTAAAAATGGCTAATTGCATACCTCTATCTGAAAACTAGTAAAGTATCAAATTACACCTACAATTTATATGTCTAATTTATAAGTATTAAAAACACATTTACTCTAATTTTTACCTAATACATAAAATTGAAATAATCCCAATGCTACCTCACATTTACTATCCATTCTCTCTCACATTCAAACTATCCATCACATTGTAGCTCAAAAACATGTATAAATACAAATCCTCTACATGCTTAACAACAAACAAACTCATTTTCTCCCTCTCTAAAGTATAAAACAAAGCTTAACAACAATAAATGAACGGAGCATGAAGTAGCTAACCTTCACAACACTTTGGATGGGTGAAATCCCCACGGAAATGAGGGAAAAAATTTCAGCAGCACCTCCCCTAGGCTTGCTTCAGCGCCATGGAGACGATGAACTTCTCTGTCTTTGTGGAGTGGAGTGGCTCGGGTTGGAGGAGTGGAGGAGGAAGAAAGGGTACTTGTAGATAAGATTTTATTCCGGTTGGTAAATCCAACCGGACAAAAGATTAGAGCTTTTGTCCCGATTGGTGATTACTCCCGGTTGGTAACGCCAACCGGGACAAAAGCTCCAACCTTTTATCCCGGTTGGAATTACCAACTGGGAGTAAAACGGTTATCCCGGTTGGTGGCTCCAACCGGGAGTAAAGGGTGGCGCCGTCGGTGCCCCGAAACTAGCCGTTTTAACCTAGACTAAAAGGTGGCCTGTAGTCCCGATTGCAAAAAAGAACCGAGAGTAAAGGTGCGCCCCATTCCAGCCTACCGTAGCGCACCCCATTTTCTCCCGGGCCGAAATTAAACTAAGACTAAAGGGGTTGGGATCTAAAGTCAATTCTCTAGTAGTGTATATGCTTAAAATCGTGACAAAAAACCAAAACATCTAACCATTAATAGATTTGCATCCTCTCTCCACCTTGGATATATCCCTACTCAAAGAGAAACAATTTGCCATCATGCCTTAGTGACGCATAGGATCCATCTGTATTACTATGGTCTCACATAACGGATCGTGGAAAGAAAATATGCATACACCTTTTTCTCCAAGCATCGATCTGAGAAAAGTGATAATGGCTTTGAAGAAGGAGAAGCAATAGCACGAAGGGCATTGAGTGCATAAGGTAGTACAAAACTAAATAACGAATAATAAATTAGAAAACTAAAACCATTGCATACATAATTAATTTTTATTTTTCTAAATAAGCGTGCACGTGAGCGTGCCTATTTCATTGATATAGCAGAAAAGGGTACAACCGGGCTTGCGAGAGAAATTAAAGTTACAACTCTACTCTTGGGCTATTAAAGATGCAATAGAATTTCCCCCTGCCTTCACCCAGGCAGATGCCTCTTTCTTGATTCTCCAGTTCCTCTCTTTCCTTAGGGCCTGTTTGGGAAGGGGTGTTAAAGCTTAACAGTGTTAAGTTAAACTTTAACACCCTCAAATGAGGTGTTAAACTTTAACACATGTGGGGTGTTTGGATGGGTTGTTAAAGTTTAACACCTTGGCTGGAAAAATGACTGCATTACCCCTCAATAATGCTCTTAAATGCTGTCTAATACCCCTGCACAGCTTTGTGGTTGTTTGACGCCAAGTGCTGGCGTGCTTGCTTTTGGCGCCAAGAGCTGCTCGTGCTTGTGTTCGCTTGCTGCTCGTTCTTTGGCGCCAGGTGCTTTGGGCTTGATTTTTTTTTCTCATTCGGCCAAATGAAAGAACTGAAGGAGAAAAAATATTCAAATTATTTTGATTGTCCTACACAAGATAGAACACAGAGACTACACAAATGTTGTCAATCTCATTACAACACAATCATACAAATAATCTACGATTTGTTGTACAAAGCATTAGCTAATTCATCACGAAATGCATTCATATTACAATCTTCATCCGCTGCTTGGGTATTTGTCGCATGTCCTTCGTCGTTTGGCACTTCAGCCATAGGAACGTAATTTTCATCCCGATCGCACATACCAAAGGCCCTATTGGTTGTATCATTCTCTCGTATGAAATTATGAATTGCCATGCATGCTACTATTATTTTACTTTGTTTGTGCATTGGAAAACTTGGTATACCCAATAAAATCCTCCACTTCATCTTCAACACTCCAAATGACCTCTCGATAACATTTCTAAGGGTTGAATGGGCATAATTAAAAGTCTCTTTCATACCTTTTGGCATTGGGTCACTCCTAAACTCCGGTAGATGATACTTTGTACCCTTGTAGGGTGCAAGGTAACCCGGACGATTTGGATAACCTGAGTCAACTAGGTAAAATTTGCCTACAAATGAAGACAATTTTCATGAGGTTAATAAAGTTGCCACATTCTACTATACAAATGAAAACAAAACAAGTGTACCTGCAGGAGGATGCGGAAACTTGTCACCATATTTGTTTAAGGCATCAGTGAAGACTCTCATATCATGAACCGAACCAGGCCATCCACTCACAGCAAACGTGAACCTCATGTCGAAATCACAAATAGCCAGCACATTCTGTGAGGTATATCCGTGTCTCCCGGTGTGCTGAACCATCTTATCATTTGGCACCACAACCGGTACATGCGTCCCATCTATAGCTCCTATACAATTGTTGAAGTATGGGGCAAAACGAGAGTTTTTCAATCTTTGGTGCACGGTCTTAAATTCTGGATCCTTTGACTTAATAATATCCACTGCTAGCTTAAGAACACTTGACAAAACATTATCGAATGTACGGCTTATTGTTTCTAAGGACCTTACAAACAGGTCCTCAACCTGTCTAAGGGATTGTGGTGCACCAATTATCCAAAGGAACATTCCTAAAGCCTCCATCGTTCACATTCCTCTAGTTGCCCTCAACCCATAGGTGTCAACCAACAAGTCATGCAGCTGGTGAAACAATGGTTTTGACATCCTAAACATGTTGTAGCAAGTGGTTCTGTTAGACAGTGTTTCATGCACCCATTCTATACCCGACACAGTAGCAACCCTCTGTGGACCTTTGTCCATGTAAGTTTCACAGTACGTACCAATTATGATTGCGGCCGTTAACATGTCCCGAGTCCTTTTACGACGATACTATCTCATCCACATGAAAGCAAGAATCTCTTTTGAAAAGTTATCATCTGATGAACTTGTCTCATCATCATCAAAGTAAGATTCCTAAGGCAGCAAAGAAAAACAAGTCAGTCAATCCATACGAATTACAAACAGCCACATTTTTATCACATTAAATCCATAAAAAATAAAAAACAACCACTAATTTATCACATTCAATCCTTAAAAAATGAAAACAACCACATTTTTAGCACATTCAATCCTTAAATAGAACAAATAGTTACATTTTTTACATATTCAATCCATAAAAATAACAAACAGCCACATATTCAATCCATATTGTTCAAACAACCAGACTTAGTACATAAAAGGAACTCTAATTCCCTAAAATAGCCACATTCACTCTTTAGGATAACTAGTTACTACTAACAGTATGAGGCACATTCACTCAACAATATTGTTCTCTTTGCAATATCTCTTCAAGTGAAGTAGCCTTCCTTCAGGAGTAGGTATGTTGCAAAAAATTTCCCTCTCATATGGATCTTTGAATAAGTGTCTGCCTGCATAGAACTCTACAGTTTCTAGGGTTGCTCCACATTCCAAAGCCAGCTGTTGACACTTCTTAACAGACTGAACCATCTCTTGCATAGGGTTGAGCTTCTGTCTTTTCTCATTGAGACTGGTTGCAAGACTCTCCCCCACATTCCTTAATAAGTTATCATCTTTATCAGAGGTACTCAATTTCTCAACTAAGCTGCTCACCATCTTCATCAAAGGGCTTTTAGATTTCTTTCTAGGACTAGTGGCCGTTGACTTGGTGCTGGTGATACTTGCCCTCTTCTTATTGCTATTGCTGACTGGGCCATCTTCATATTCATTAACAAACCCATCTGGACCATATTGATCTTCTTCCTGTACATCTTCACCATCTTGGTCCTCATCCTCTTCACAACCAGCCACAAAAGAGGTAGAGCCATCCACTACAACATCATGAAACATCTCCTCTAGGTGATCAATGTAATCTAGAACACCATACTGAAATTTCTTACATTCACTATATTTGCCCTGCAAATGGATTTTGATGTTATACATCAATGCACATAAAAGTTACTGTAAACTGATTTCAAATTTAGTGAATACCCCTCACCTTGGTGTTTTTTGTCCATAACCAAGCTGGGGCATATATACTACCATCCCCATTCCTTCCAAGACCAGTATCTTTTTGTATTGCTTTCCAGAAAGTATGCAATGTTTTTAGTTGATTAATTCTGTTCCTGATCTGGGACTTCTAATATCTCAACCCAGTGGCCATGTGGTATTTCTCAACAACTGTCTTCAAACCTCTTGTAGTCATAGATCCTTTGGGACAGTTGCCTGATCTGATCTGCTCAACCCATAAATCACACAACAAACTGGTATTTTGTTCTGTCCATTGTGCCTTGTCCCATCTATTTATCTAGTGCATAACAGAGACATAGAAACCCATCACACACAGAACAGGTAACAACAATGCACATTATCACAGTGTAAAACTAACCAACACAAAATTAACCCAAATTCCTGTTTCTAACTATATCCTGCTTTCTAACTATTTTCTAACTAATTCCTATTTCCAAAATTAACCCAAACAAGAACAACCTGAGCAGGTGAACCTTAACAACACAATGTACACCATATCATTCTTTCTGAACTACCAACATGGACTACCATTTCATCTTTCTGAACTACCAACGTGGACTAAGCAAGCACACAATGTAACGTAGCAAAACCATGAATAGATGAACACAAATTGTATCTTGCCAAAACTAAAATAGATGAACAAATCAAAGATGAACAGATCAATAGGATGAGTATCAGAACTAACCTTGGAGGTGGGGAAAATAAGTTCGACATTCTGTGGACCACCTTCTTCGTCGTCAACATCAACCCAATCCTCTCCACTAAAGGATTGGGTATAATCAGCAGTGGCTGTACCTCCACGACCGCTGGAACGTCTTCTGCGGCCGTAGGAACGGCCTCCGCTGCGTCCGCCGCTGCTACCGGCACCGTCGGGCAACGAACCAACGAAGAGAGGCCTTGTCGCAGGTACTCTGCTGCGTCCACCGCTGCTACCGGCTCCTCGGCTACCGCTGGCACCTTTGCTGCCGCCGCCACCTCTGCCACCGCCACCTGCTCTGCTGCCGCTGCCTCCTCTACCTCCACTGCGAGGCCCGTGTAAGCCGAGGGTACGGCTACCGCGGCCCCGGGGTGCTCCTTCTCCCCGAAGCATCTCGGTGTAGGAGTTGTAGTCGGCAAAATCTTCGGCCTGGGTATTCAGATCCAGGGCTTGCAAGCCCTTGCGAGGACCTCCAGAAGATTCCGCCTGCGAGAAAAGGTCGAAGGCGCCAGCGGGGAAAGGTGGATCCGTGTGGGGGAAAAGCTCTTGCAATCCATCGTCGCCGTGCCCGTCCATGAGGCCTGGGGAAGGGTTCAGGGCAATGCGGCGCACTCCTAGCGGCGTCGATGCCGTGGATCTGGGACGCGGTGGGGGAAAACGAAGAAGGGCGGGAGGGGAGTTCCTGGAGGCGGGGTGGGGATGGCGGTGGGGGAAAGAAATGGATTCGGAGGGGAAGGTAACGGGAGGGAGATAACGGGGAGAGGGGATGGCGGGAGGGGATGAACCGCGGGCGGGATGGATGGCTGGCAGGAGGAGATGGCGGCTAGCGCGGAGGAAGCGATGCGCCGGAGGGAGGGTGGGGAACAGATGCGGGAGGGGAAGGAGTGGGGGACAGATGCGGGAGGAGGACGCGCTGACGGCGGGTAGGGGAGAGAGAAGAGGAGAGAGACAGGGGGCAACCAGGGAATAAGTGGGGAGGGGGACCACTTTTAACACCTTTGGCAACCAGGGAATAAGTGCCGCGCATGCGTTGCCGCCGCATTCGAGGTTGCCCGGCAGCAGTGCGCTCTCGGCAAGGACGACACCGTCTTCTATGACGCGTGCCCCCTCCGCTTCTCCGACAAGAATTTCCTTGAACTCCTCCATAATGATTCCATGGCAGCTTCAGCAGATTTCAGCGATGGTGCGCTCATCTTGATGAATGTCACCACCGAGCCCTTGTTCTCTGATAGGCACAAGAAGGACCTCATCACCCACGTCATCAACATGGCGCTGAAAAACACAGTGCAGACGGTGTTCAACAACACAGGGAAGCACTCCGCCGCAATCCGCATGACGACCGATGATGGAAGCGGAAGCATTCCGCCAATCTAATCCATGGCGCAGTGTGTGCCGGAATTGATAGATGATTTCTGCTATAACTGCCTCACGAATTTCAGCAACCTGGCGATGACGAACTTCGTCGGACAGCATCGAGGACAGATCCTTGGTGTGTGGTGTAATCTGAGGTACGATACGTATCCGTTCTATGGCAGTGAGCCCGAGCTGAAATCCGGGTCGTCGACTGGTCTTGTTCCAACTCCCAATCACAAGAGTAAGCAGCATTTCTTTACTGTGCATTTACTCATCAAGGAGAAGATTGTTTTCATATCACCACGTCAAGCATTGTAACTAGCTAACCATTTGCATTAATTTATTTAATAGAGCCTCTTGGAAGGGCCTTGATTATTGCCTTGGTTGCTCCACTATTTGCATTGTTTGTCTGCGTCCTCGTTTCCTTCAGATTCATAAGGCACATAAGAGGTCGGCAACCTTGACAAAAATATTTTTGAGCTTTATTTCATGTTTTTTCAAAATACTAGATTGGTGTGATTGTGCATTAAGTTTAACTGAATGTATCACATCAACTCTGAATTTAGCTAAGATGAATGTCCATGAAGATGAAACACTGATTTGGGGACTGGAAGGAAGGAATCCGGAATTCACGATTTATGACTTTTCACAAGTATTAGAGGCTACATGTAATTTCTCGGAAAACAACAAACTTGGGCAAGGAGGCTTCGGTCCTGTATACAAGGTACACATGAATATGCCCATACTCAAATAGACAAAACCAGAACTTCAGCTTTACATATCATTCAATTATGCAGTTAACTCTTCTTCGTTTCTGATTTGTCTCCGACAGAATATTAGTCAGGTATCACTAACGGTCGGTTCTAAACTTGTCCCAGGGCCGATTTGCTGACGGGCTGGAGATTGCAGTCAAGAGACTTGCTTCACATTCAGGGCAAGGCTTCACAGAGTTCAAAAATGAAATACAACTCATAGCTAAGCTCCAGCACACAAACCTTGTTAGGCTCTTAGGATGCTGCTACCAGAAACAGGAGAAACTACTAATCTATGAATATTTGCCAAATAAAAGCTTGGACTTCTTCATTTTTGGTATTACTTCTCACTTCATTGCAATACAAAATCTTGGTTATTAAATCTAAGTGTCAAATGTATTTTCTTTAATATACCTATGATAAATAATTTGTAGATGAAACCAGAAGAGCCTTGGTAGATTGGAACAAACGGCTAGCAATAATAGAAGGGATAGCACAAGGACTTCTATATTTACATAAGCACTCTCGCTTGCGTGTCATCCATAGAGATCTCAAAGCAAGCAACATTCTTCTGGACCATGAAATGAACCCAAAAATTTCAGATTTTGGGCTCGCAAAAATATTTGGCATAAATGATACTGAACGAAACACAGAGGATTGTTGGGACATAGTAAGACTTACCAACTTGTCCATCCCAGCTATAGAAATAGCTAACAATACTGTTACTTGACATAAGGATCTAATTACATATGTCCTTTCAGTGGTTATATGGCTCCAGAGTATGCTTCAGAGGGCCTCTTCTCAGTCAAATCTGATGTATTCAGCTTCGGTGTGCTAATTCTTGAGATTGTCAGCGGTCAAAGAACATCAGGTTTCCACCGATATGGAGACTTCATCAACCTTCTTGGGCACGTAAGTGTTTTTAAATTCTGAACATGAAAAAAATGTGTTTATGATCTTTCAAAAATGGTAAGGAAAAACTTTTGAAGGGCATGACACTGTTTTCAAACTACCGCGACTACTCCACCACTAACAGTATCCCCTTCTCCGGTGGATCATTGAAGCATTTCCAAAATCACGAAGTCCCTTTATGTATTTTGTCATCATAATCTTTCTGCATTTTGTGCTCGTGCACTTTGCAGGCATGGCAGTTGTGGAAAGAAGAAAGATGGCTTCAGCTCGTGGATGCATCAATTGCTGAGAATCAGAATCTAGGGATGATGAGATGTATTACTATCGCATTGTTGTGTGTCCAAGAAAATGCTGCTGATCGACCCACCATGTCAAATGTGATTGCCATGCTAAGCAGTGAAAGCATGACCTTGCCTGAGCCTAAGCACCCGGCATATTTCCATGTAAGGTTGACAGAGGATGATGCGTCCACACTTGTGGAGCCTTGCAGCCTCAATGATGTCACAATATCTGGTGTTGATGGCAGATAATTTCCAAATTTCGTTTTAGATCATGTTAAAACTTTACTATTTTGTTCCACTCAAGGGCTTTTCCAGTCTTAACTTTGAAATTGTTTTGTGTTTCAGCTCCACAGAGTATCTCTGTGTTCCTTAAATGAAATGGAGCAAAGCATATGCATGGTTCTGTAGTTTCTCCTTTGTTCATTTCATTCAGAACATGATCTGATCTGTATACACTTGCCTGCCCCTTTGGAGCTACTGTATCAACTATCGGTACTACTTGCTTGTGGCAACCCTTAAGATGCAGATACTTTATAACTTTATATACTTCCTTTACTATAAGAGAACACGATATGGGTGGGTTTAGCAGCAAACCAAAAATGACTGCATGCCATTTTCTACTACATCAACAGAAGGACAAGCATGATGCATTCAATGTTCTCTAAGATTTACAACTTCAAACAACTTACCACCAATCAATTGTCAGTACCCTTGTTTTACCATGATAACAAAATGCATGGCTTCTGCGCCATATCATGCCTTCCAACATGACTGAGGTATCTATTGCATAGTCGACCGTAATCCTTCAGATAATTTAGAAAAATGTCAGACGCAAATTTTTATGCATAATGGTCTGGTCACGGAAACATTTTTTCCCCAAACAAGTTGATTATTACAAATCCATTTTCTTTTGAATCAAAATTGCAAAGGAATACATTTGAATTTGGTTTATGCTTTGTACTGGTATGATATGACTAAGCACGTTTTCTTTCACTATCCATTTCCTTGTAGAAAACTACATCTGTTACCCAAATTAATTTGGACACAGCTACAAACATTCTTAACGAACAGACACCAGTACGACTTATACCTTGTTTCGTAGAGCTCCAGCTCCTACCAAAACCGCTCCAGCTCCAGCTCCTTTAGTGGAGTGACTTCTCTGGTGGAGCTGAAGCCATTTTAGAAAACATTTGGTAAATAGCTTCCTGTGTTGAACTGACAGTAGAGGTACCACGTTCAGCGTAAAAATTTTGAACAGAAAAACATTGCCCGGCACCTCCCTTTCACTTCTCATGCATGGTGGAGCTAGCAACCACCAGCTGACAGCAGCAAGCGCCAAGCGATTATGCGCGCAGCTCCTCTCTTGGCTTCGAGGCGGCGCGAGCAGAGGCTGCGGAACAGAGGAGCAGAGCAGAGCATAGCCTGCGGAACAGAGGATCAGAGCAGAGCAGAGGCTGCAAAGCAAAAAGTTGCTGTAAGTATTTTTAGAAGAGAGTTAGAAAGTTAGATCAACTTACAAGACGAGCGACAATAAAACTAACACCACTAAAGCATTTTGGAAATTTCGAGAGAGGCCGGATGATGCATGCTTTTGTGGTGATGTGGTCACAACTACCATGGTCATGTTCTTGCTTCTTCTATGCATGCCAAACTCAACAAGCATGCACATCGACTGGAGGTCGCGACGTATGCCTGTATATAAAGCTCTTTACATCCATTCAGTTGTCAGAGTGAACAAGTAGCGCTGGTAGCTAAAAACCCCAAAGGAATTAGCAGAGGTGAGAGAAGAGGCACATCTCTGCTCATGTAACACTCCAAGAAATGTGTTGGAACAATTTCATTTGATTTCTTTCCCTCTTCGTGCATTAGTATTACGAAATTGGTGGTTGACATAGCAGGAACCAGAAGGAACTACAAGTGCAGATAGAAAAAAAAGTCATGTGAGATGTTGGAGAAAACTGACTTGATCAAATGACTCAAGGAAGCCATATCAGTCATTCAACACAAATCTTCAAACTTGTCTGTTGAGGATCTAGGCCAAGGATATCACCTTCGCTCGTTCGAGGTCGAGCGTTATTGAACACCTTCGGAGCTCAAAGGTGCAGTGTTCTTTGTCCTTGTTTGCAGGAATGTAAACAATGGATCTCGAGAAGTGAAGGTGTCGTAGATACGGTAGAGTTGGAGAACAAGCATGGTGGAAGAGGATTGAGGACCATGAAGGTGAACCGAAGACCGCATGTTAGAGACAGGGCAACATGATAAGCGTGACCCTCGAGTAAGCGTGACCCTCAAGTAGCGTTCAGGTTGGATTAGGATTCTTTTGTTACCATTTTGTAAGGCACATTCCATGAATGCGGATGTTGAGTGAGGTTGGTTTGGGTAAAGAAAAGGAGATTCTGTTATATTTTAAAAAATACACAAGGTGTTGTTCCCACTTTTCATTGAGTGGCATTGTGTAGATCGGTCGTAGACAAAAGCTTGCGGGTGAATGTTTATCGGACAGCTAGCCGGCTGTGAAGACGTGTATCCTTATGGTCTAGAAACTTGTTGACGTACGCAGCCCTGAGAGCAAGTGGCTGACGAACCCCTCTTGTCCAAGAGGCCACGTTGTTACGGGCGTTCACCAACAACGTAGCAATGGATACGTGCTGGCAAGGAACACTAGCCGTACACTACCGGAAAAATCACCTCTAGCCCCTCTAATATCGGTTCCTTAAGGACTTGTTAAAATAACCGGTAATCCTTTAATACCAGTTGAGGATACCAACCAGTACTACTGTACTAAAGGGCCTCCCACACCTCGCGGGGCACCCTCATCATTGCTGGTACTATTTTTTTCCACCTCATCATTGCTGGTACTATTTTTTTCCATTCTTTTCCACTGATGCAAATAGCTCGCTATAACTTTTTTAGACAGGTGCTGCGATGATATTGCAAATATTACCGCTAATGCCACTAACTTCGCTATTGCATGAAATAGCACCGCTAAATTCAATAGCATAGCGCCGCTAACTCCGCTATGACTGAGTTACGATCTTATATACTTGTGATTTATGAACTATGAGTGATGACTTATGACTTATCTTGTGAGTTGTGACTTTTTTTTATGCTTGCACTTATGCCTGGACATGTACTTATGAAATATGAGCTGAACTTCATAAAATTACTAGGGTCTAAATGTTGTTGGATTTTTGCATAACACTAAATACCATAGCTGCCGCTATGGTATAACTTTTCCGGGACCACTCCACTAAATTCTATAGCTCGTGATTTGCAACATTGTTCTTTTCTTATTTTCTATTTCTTTATTTTATATTCGTATTTCATATTTATTTTCTTTACGTATATTAGTTCTAAGACACTAACATATGTAAAGTTCTATTTATCTTTAATATTACATTTAAGATACTATTATATATATACCTATTGTATGCATACACATATATGAATAATATTACACACATATATAGACATATTGTGAATACAAATATCGTATCTACTATTCTGAACCCTGATGATGCTGTAGATTTGATCCGGTATTACGAAACTCCTCCGCAGGATTTACGACTTCATCTTGAAGAAATCCACATAGTTGTTCTTGTATTGCCCTGAAAACTTCCATGTCGAAGAGTTTATCCTTCCTATACATGATCTGTATATACACATGGATTGGTTAAAAAACTATAAGCTTATGAATTGAAATACTATATACATATGAATTGGTATTTGAAGTATAAGCAAATGAATTGAAATACTTAATCTAATTTTTCTAAGTATATACACATGAATTAGTTTTTGAAGTATGAGCAAATGAATTGAAATACATAATCTAATTTTTCTAAGTATATAGACATGAATTTGTTTTTCAAGTATAAGCACATGAATTGAAATACTTAATCTAATTTTTCTAAGTATATACACATGAACTAATTTATTGTTGAGAATTTTGTATATGTATGTCTAATTCGTGGTTGGTCAAACGCTTTGGATGCATAAAGGCGTGGATGAACTCACATACGTAGCATCCACGTAAATTAGTACCCTCCAGCTATCTCGCACACTATATATATGGAAAAAAGTTATGAAATATTTGTAGTGTTAAATAAAGTGTCACGAGATGCGAAAATTCAACACATACCAGGAATTCGACCCTCCAATCAAGTTTGCTTATTGGGTGTATGATGTCTTGGAATTTTTCTTTTTTTCCTCAATGAGTCGAAGACATATACGACACTCAAATCGGGCACAACAACAATGAGAATCCAATGGTACTGTACAGCTTAATTAATGCTAGTTAGTCTTATGTTTAACTACTAGTTCGAAAAAGAAAGAGATGAAAAACACGCTTACTCGAAGTTGGACGGTAGTAATATGAACCTCTTGTAATATTGTTTCTCGAGGAGCTTATATATATTCTTCATGGTCTGATTTGGTTTATCCCTTAGATTTGCCTAGTGTATAATTTGGGGGTCCATGAATTCTATGTCAAAGTGTCTCTTTTTGCGACAAGTTTGAATCTCCATCCGGCATGATACAAAATTGAATAGGAGTTAAGACATCACAAATTTACTAGAGCGGGAATTTTGAAGTTAGAGGAATATACTAAAGACTTACAGGACCCAGCAATTGATCATTTCATTGTAATTGATTAATGTTTTTATTTGAAGTCCATGTGTAATATGCACTCATAACTTATCAAGTTCAACTACTCATGCTGAAATAGGTCACTATAAAAATCAGCGTTATTGATGCAATAACATTATCGAAACACGTTGTCGCTAATTCCATCCAAACACCGTACTCTATAACCTCAAATCGGTAATTTTCACGTATTTTCTATAATTTCTAGCTACTCCAATAATTTTCTATATTTTCTAGCTATTTTCTAGTACTGCAGAAATAAAAAAACTCATGATTTCCAATGGTTATACAAATGCTTCTACAATTTCTATATACTTTTCTATAATTTTAAATAATTTTCTACAATTTCTAGATAATTTTCTAGCTATTTTCAATATTTTTGTACAATTTTAGATTAAAATAATTTAATGACGTTACGACGGCCGCGGGCTTACATCAGCGCGAAGACGAGCCCGTGGCTGCTATGAGTCAGGGGCGCCGGGTGAAGGCCTAGGGTGATGGGGCCAGCTGGCAAGGCGCGCGGTCGACGGGGGGCGGTGGCCGGTCGGGGATGGAGAGGCACGGCAAGGCGGCGGCGTGGAGGGAGGTGCGCGGCGTGGTCGGGCTGCAGGTGACGGGGATGGTGGTGGTGACAGGGTCGGGGGCGACAACAGACGTCGACAGAGCTGGGGGCCGGGCGGGTGACGCGGCCGTCCAGGGGTTATGGAGCGTTGGCGTGACGGAGGCCGAGGGTGACAGGAATGGCGGCGACGACGGGGTCGGGGGCGGCGGGTCTGGCTGGGGGCAATGGAGAGCAAGCTGGCGAAGCGGCGACGGGGTCGAGGGTGGCGACGACGGGAATGGCAGCGGCGAAGACGGGGCGTGACGACGACGGCGATGGGGGCGCGAGGCCGGCGGACACGGAGGCGGCGGCGGTGGATCGACAAGGAGTTGTGAAATGGCTAAGTGTTGGGGGAGAAGAAGGGCATAGCGCGACTTTAACCACCCTCCTCTAGTACCGATTGTAGTTAATTTACACCCGGCAAATGAATTGAAATACTCAAACTAATTTTTCTAAGTATATACACATGGATTGGTTTTTGAATTACAAGCATATAAATTGAAATAGTCAATATAATTTTTCTAAGTATATACACATGGATTCGTTTTTTAAGTACAAGCATATGAATTAAAATACTCAATCTATTTTTTCTAAGTATATACACATGGATTGATTTTTGAAGTATAAGTAAATGAATTGAAATACTAAATCTAATTTTTCTAAGTATATACACGTGGATTGGTTTTTGAAGTACAAGCAAATGAATTAAAATACTCAATCTAAGTTTTCTAAGTATATACACATAGATTGGTTTTTGAAGTAGAAGCAAAAGAATTGAAATAGTTAATCTAATTTTTCTAAGTATATACGCATGAATTTGTTTTTGAAGTAGAAGCAAATGAATTGCCAATTTTTCTATTTTTCTAAGTATATTAGTATTTATACAAAAGAAGAATGAGGGTATTTATATAAAGAAAATTAGTACCGGTTGGGGTAGCAACCAGTACCAGAGGATCACCTAACCTACCTACCAACCGGTACTAGAGGGTGGGCGACCCTCTAGTACCGGTTGGTGGCACCAACCGGTACTAATGTGCACCCTTTAGGACCGGTTGTTGCCCAACCGGTACTAAAGTTATCCACGGGGCGTGCTTTAGGTTGTATCCGTTGGAACCGGTACTAGCATTAGTACCGGTTCCAAATGTGACCAGTACAAATGTTTGGGACGAGAGGTCATATTTCTATTAGTGGTAATTAATTTCCAAAGGTACACATACATTTGCAAATCTTCCAGCCAGATAAACCCCCTCTAAACAAGAATTAGACATCAAAGCATCATCTTGTTTTTCATATCGACGCTGGAAGAGCAGAGACTGAAGAACAGAGGTGTGGAGCCACATGAGGCGGCCATTCAAAGATGTACTTTTGCAACCTTCTGCAGCAGTAGAACCGAGCCAGCCATGCCTGGGATGAGCGCCCACCAGATGATGCAGGCGTTGTCGTCTTCACTCCCTTTTTTCTGAAAGGATTTTCTGTAAATATTACTAGAAGGGAGTTTGAAAGAACAAGTAGATCTTTTTGTGTGTTTTTGGTGTGTTGGAAATTTGGTGAGGCATGCCTCTTGGTGGTGAATTGGTAGAAAGCAACCTGCATGGTCACGTTTTTTCCTTCTTCCCGATGCATGCCAAACGCATCCAATATGCGCATGGACAGGAGCGCAGGACGTATGACTATACGTAACACCGTTTACGTCCATTCAGTTGGCAGAATGGATAAGCAGCTTTGGTAGCTCTCACTCCACAGGATCTAGTAGAGATGAGAAGAGGCACATCTCTGTTCATGTAGCACTCTTAGCAATGTGTTAGAATATTTTCCTTTGATATCTTTTCCTCATGTATTTGTATTATGAAGTTGGAGAATGACATCGCAGGAATCGGAAGTAATTGCAAGTTTAGAGAGAGATGTAAGATTCCTTGTAATTGTGTGAACTGGCCATGTGCCTCTGCTGACAAAGGTAGATGCACTGTATCCAGCAAAATGCCTTGTAAAACCTCCTTGATCGTGATTCTTTCATCTTTTGCAAAGGAAGCTAGCTGTGGAAGATCATGAGATAGGAGATGATTGTTCCAAGTATCCTTCCAGAACAAAACTGTGCTTAGACCGTTAGTTATTTAATCTGATGACCCATATCAGTCGCCGCCCGTCCTACCAAAATGTGATGTCATACATATCTCAGCCATTTAAACTTTATGTACTATCTTACTATCATGTTATTTCTTAAGCCTTTAGGTACTTTCGTGTAGTGAAGATAAAGATGAAGTTTTCTGCATCTCGCATTCAAGGTATCGATATTTTGAAGTAGCAGGCAGCAGCAGTCATCTCCGCTGGCAAACAAGGGTGATGATGGATAAAATGTATGGAAGTCATAACGGATGCATGACAAATGGTAGAAAGTGGCATGTGAGTAAGTGACTCATGCTTGTTTTGATGCTAATTCATGCCAACCCATCTGGGGGACAGGCAGTATATAATTTACAGTATCGTCGTCTAAATGGTTCTGACAGTGAACAGGTAGTATATCGATAGCTGTTACTCAAAGGTCCACTCTTTTCTGACTGTTCACGTAGCACACCAGCCAAAGAGTTTCAACAATGCCCCAGCAGGTTTTTTCTATTTTTGTGCGTGCATGAGAAAGGCACATGTTTATCAGACATTGGAGGAAACTGAACAGAGAAAACAAACCAGACATCCAGAAGTCTCATGCATGCTACAGTATTTTGTGAAGGAGTGCTTTTTTTCCTGGAACGTGGTGTTTGATGAATTAATGTTGTAACCCTTAAAAGTTTATCAGCCACTGTCAACATGCATGTTTTGTACAAGTGGTGGTCAATGTGCAAACAAGAGTAGCATATCTTTTTTTCCCTTTTCATTCACTTAATTTTACTATACTTTATTAAGGGTCTGTTTAGTTCCCCAAACTCACAACTTTGACACTATGCAAAAAGAAGATTCCCCATCACATCAAACTTGCGGTACATGCATGGAGTACTAAATGTAGACGAAATCAAAAACTAATTGCACAGTTTTGTTGTACTTTGCGAGACGAATCTTTTGAGCCTAATTAGTCAATATTTGGACAATAATTCACAAATACAAACGAAACGCTACAGTGTGCTACAGTGCTACAATAGTGGTTTTGGACACCCAAAATCAGGCAACTAAACAAGGCCTAACTCCGGGGATGGGTTGGCATCAATAGGCTGCTCAATGCGCAGTCGTGCGAACTGACTGCAGACCCTTCCACCAAATCTTTGCCTCACCCTTCAGTAATTGTGCCCCATAACGAACACGATCATGAGCTAACACCTCAAAAGCTTCCATCTTATCCTCCACATATGATAACCAATCAGTAGCCTGAATAGGAGTACCACTGCCATAGAAACTATCCAGCTTCATGCCAACCCTCTCTCTCAGCGAGACACCACTCTCGGGGCCAACTGGGGCAGCAACTTCCTAAGTAGAGCCAGTAGGATTAGGTTGTGCTGCACCCACACGAGCAGCCTGCCTCAAAGTCCTCATCTCATTATGCATCTCACGCATTGTGGCAAGTAATTCTGCTTGACTAGTGCCATCAGCTTGAGCACCACCCGCTGGTCGTGCCCGTCCTCGCTTCTTAGGCGGCATAACTGCAGCTACCACAAGACACAAACAACACAAATATCAAGATCCAACAATTTGAAGTATACACAATGACAAAATAATCCATACACACAAAACAAAATGCACCCGTACCCAACCTACAAGTGCAAGTGTGTCAAATTAAACCTTAGTTTTCCTAGGATTAAATTAACCTAAGCTCTAATTACCAACTATAACACCCTAGGAAAAACAAACACCACCTTGAGATGCTACTAAGCCACACCGGACAAAAGGGAAAGATTTTGACAATATCTCCCCTAAAACAGGAGCGTCACAGAAGCAACAAATAATAAGATATAAAAATAGATAAAGCACATTAGCATAAATGAAAGATCCTAACATGATATCCAAACGATTAAAGGCAAGGTTTAACAAATCTTAGCCATCATGAAGAAACAGATAAACTCTCATAGAGGAGGACTTAAATATTACATCATCACACTAGAGAATTTTAATTAAAGAGAAGTGTGACGTGCTGCTACTTCCCAACCCCCAAGCAAAGCATCCATCCATCAAGTACCTGAGATGATAAAACAAGGGTGAAATATAAAATCTCAGCAAGTAACTAACTTTAACAAGTTATTTAAACTACAAGTTCATTAGAAAATGGTATAACTATTATCAGCAAGCATAGCTCCTCAATAAAAAATAAATAATAATAATAATATCAACTCCAACACCCTCATACATAAATAAAACCAATTCATCACCAAACCTTGGAGAAGATTCACTTCTCACCACCACTTTCAAATAAATACCATAGAAAACCAATAGCACTCTACATGCAAATGCAATGCAAATGCCATGTCTCCTACCTTCATACTCAACAAAGTATGAAGCTGCATCGTTATGCCCAATAAATGATGTTGTACCGGTATGGTCGCGGCTATCAAGCGATGACATAACTCCATATACCATGCATTGTGATGCAATGAAATGTTATGCCAAGATAGATCACACAGAGGGAGTATACACCGCATGAACCAGATAAGTCTATCCTCATTTGACAACATAAACCTCATCCTAATTATGCCAACAAGAGCCATTACCAAGTTATAAAGTAAAGAACAAGGGATATGTAATAACAACTATAAGATGTGCATAAACCTGTAATTTAATGGATCATATTGGATAAGTTATCATTCTGAAATTTAAGGTGGAGGTAGAAAAAATAGCAAATTAAAGCTTGTAGCAACCACTGCTATGTTACTTGCCTCCCAATGAAGGAGACAACTGCTCTAAGCATGATCCGGAGCGTTACCACCTGTTTTGACACAATAAGGTCAGAGCATATCCTCAAACAACCATGTGCACACAGCAAGTAAAGCACTCGTACAGCCCAACCCATCAAACAAGAGACAACGGTGAACATCGCCTAGGTTAACCGCAGCAGTGTTGCTTCACTTTTTTGTATCTTTAAAATTGCAAAAGATATGACAACAAGAAAATACACCTTATAAAATTAAGGGAAAAATATTACAACTTTGTCTAGATCCTTTATTTTTAGCATAATCCAAAGAGGGGTAAAACTGCAGTTGAATGTGAAGTACAAAATCTGTCTAAAATTTCGGGTAGCAGCATACAAAACTACATATCTCCCAAACCCCTTGTCCAAAAATTATCAAATTTTGTCAGGACATACATCTCTGAGCAGCCTACAACTTTTTTATTATGGGTTTCCACGAATTCCCTCATTAAGATCATCTAATACATGTCTAAACATCTGGTGTAAAAAATCTGGACATTCAGAAATAGCGTCCAAACAATATTCAATAACTGAAGGTATACTCCACCAAAAAATGTGAAACTTTGACAGAAGTTATATCTCATAATCCTCTACAACTTTTGTATTATCCACTTTTGGAGAAAAAATCGTTTAGGTTGCCAAAACTACAAGGACAGCAGCACTGCCCGAGCTACAAGACATCACACCTTAGATGGACCTTCAAACCATGTTTTCCCCTACAAATCCATTAATCCCCATAACAAAGAACCATCTAAAAACATCAATTGACAGAGCTAAAGTGGATTCACCTCACCTTGGTCGTCCCTCAAACCTAGGGCAGCAAGATTGAGATGGGGAAAAGCAAATCTAGAGAGGGGGAGGGTGCTGTGGAGAGGGAGAGAGACGTTCTTGGGGAGGAGCTTGAACAGGACGGGAGGGAGCGGCGCTGGGTATGGGCTCGGTCCCCCCCGCCCCCCAAGTCTTGAGGGAAAGGATTTCGACTTGGGCCAAGGGTGTGGGTTGTTTTGCTAGGTTTTGGCCCAAATAGTGTTAGGACCTCTGAAACCCTTTTTTTGTTTTAAAAAATGTAATGTTACAAATGAAGAACAGAACGAGAGGCAGGCCACGAGGTGCAGAGAATAAGAGTAGTGCCGACCAGCATGATAGTGGAGGAGAAGAGCAGAACATAGGCCGACAACACGACACAAGGAACTGCCAACAAACACAAACATTGGATGTGAGAGCAATGACGAGCAATTTGACGATACAGATACGGAAGTGTGAGGATCAGTTATGCATTGCGCAAGGATCACTGTCAACGCTGACTTGTGAATAGGAAAGAAATGAAAACCGTGTGATGATGTTCAAAACTATCTATTCTTTATTTTGTACATAGGTATAAATATTTGTTGTCATCTCTGCATTGCACTTGGTCGCGGATCCGGATGTAAATGATCTAGATCAGAATAGGTTGTGGAAGTGTTGATAGCAAGATGTGGTATGAGCATGACATTGACCGAATCAATTGGATCTAAATAGCTTAAACTATTTGATTTCGTTGATAGTCAAATAAGTAGCAGAAAAAAAAGTTCATGCAAAATCTGTAACTATGGAAAGTTTTTTTTTTTGCGTGCACGTGCATTGGAAAGCAGCATCTGTAACCTGCATGCATGGTGATTACGGGAAGGATTGATGGCCAGTTTAACAACGGTCGATTTAACGCTTGATAAAAATATTTGGTTGCATGCTGCCTCGAGGAGTATGGAGACGCGGAGGCCAGCCTTACTCCGTGAATGACTTGGAGACTGGAGGTAAGAATAAGTTACCTCGTAATTATGGAATACGTGCCTGGCAAATCTTTTTAGAATCTATTCGGTTAACGGCTGCGTGTGCTTGTTGCAAAGACCACGCCACCACAACAAGCTCTAGTAAATATTAAAAAAATTAAGGATGACCCGGCAAAAGCAAGGATTATTGGATGGCCGAGAGAATACGGTTGCAAGTCCTTGCTGGAAATGGATGACAGAAAAATCCTTGGTACGGCTCTGTCAGTGCATGCCTTTATCGAAGGAGATGTTTGACCAAGTGAAAAAC
The DNA here is from genome assembly GCF_005286985.2 of Setaria viridis. NCBI lineage: Eukaryota > Viridiplantae > Streptophyta > Magnoliopsida > Poales > Poaceae > Setaria > Setaria viridis. The sequence continues at coordinate 33,095,676 of NC_048270.2, forward strand.
GATTGTGAGGCAACCCACCTTCATTCATGCCTTGCATGCCTTAAATCCCGGATAAGGGTTGACGCAGACTAAATGGTTTGTGCGGCAATCGTCCTATGCTCATTGAATATAAAAGGGCATTGGGTATCCCTAGAAGAGATAAGAAACATTACCAGTAGTAGTTCCTCAGTGCACGCCTCCATGTGCAATGATGTCTAAGCCCATAGACATGTCTTTTGAAGAATACTAGATTATTATCGCCAACAAGCGGTCTTGAAGGATGTTCCTGACATTTGTGAAAGTAGTGCCACCAAAAAAGAAGAACACGACAAAGGAAAGGTAGTCAAGAAGAAAGAGAAGGTTAGGTGTACTTACTTTTTTCAAGTTTTTTGTTTAGTAATTTTAGGTATTTGATGTCACATATTTAATTAGCACATGTATCGTTCCATAGAAGGTGGCAAGATCCATCGAAAAGACAAATTTGTTCATCAAGGAACACAACAGATTTATGAGCGTATAGTACTATATGAGAAGCTGTGCCTTGTAAAAGGGGAGCTCCTGGACAAACTAGCGAGGAATGGCTCAACAAAAGGCGAGATTAGCATGGTGAGTTTCGAGTCTTTCAGCCTCCTTCAAATTGACTAGTTTGTCCAGGAGGCTAAAAGACTTGAAACTCACCATGCTAATCTCGCCTTCTGTTGAGCCATTCCTCACTAGTTTGTCCAGGAGCTCCCCTTCTACAAGGCACAACTCCTCATATACTATATCGCTCATAAATCTGTCGTGTTCCTTGACGAACAAATTCGGCTTTTTGATGGGTCTTCCCACCTCCTATGGAACGATACATGTGCTAATTAAATATGTGACCTCAAATAACTAAAATTAGTGAGCAAAAACCTTGACAAAAGTAAGTACACCTGAACTTCTTCTGTTTCTTCTCGACTACCATTCCTTTGCCGCGTTCTTCTTTTTTCCTGGCACTACTTTCACAAATGTCTGGAACATCCTTCAAGACCGCTCGTTGGCGATAATAATCCTAGTATTCTTCAAAAGACATGTCTCTGGGCTTAGGCATCGTTGCACAGGGAGGCGTGCACCGAGGAACTACTACTGGTAATGGTCCTTATCTCTTCCAGGGATACCCAATGCCCTTCCATATTCAATGAGCATAGGAACAAACCATTTAGTCTGCGTCAACCCTTATCCGGGGTTTAAGGTATGCAAGGCATGCAATGAAGGTGGGTTTCCTCACAATCGTTTTGCACTTGGTCACACATCTCCTTCGATAAAGGCATGCACTGACGGAGCCGTACCAAGGATTTTTCTGTCATCCATTTCCAGCAAGGACTTGCAACCGTATTCTCGGCCATCCAATAATCGTTGCTTTTGCCGGGTCATCCTTAATTTTTTTAATATATACTAGAGCTTGTAACTTATTCTAAAAAGATTTGCCAGGCACGTATTCCATAATTACGAGGTAACTTATTCTTACATCGAGTCTCCAAGTCAGTCACGGAGTAAGGCAGCTGGCCACCGCGTCTCCATACTCCTCGAGGCAGCATGCAACCAAATATTTTTATGACCGTTGTTAAACTGGCCATCAATCCTTCCCTTAATCACCATGCATGCAGGTTACAGATGCTGCTTTCCAATGCACGTGCACGCAAAAAAAACTTTCCATAGTTACAGATTTTGCATGCATGCAGGGTTAACTACAAGAACATTTTTTTTCTGCTACTTATTTGACTATCAACCACATCTTGCTATCAACACTTCCACAACCTGTTCTGATCTAGATCATTTACATCCGGATCCACGACCAAGTGCAGTGCACAGATGACAACAAAGATTTATACCTATGTACAAAATAAAGAATAGATAGTTTTGAACATCATCACACGGTTTTCATTTCTTTCCTATTCACAAGTCAGCCTTGACGGTGATCAGTGTGCAATGCATAACTGGTCCTCACACTTCCGTATCCGTATAGTCAAATTGCTTGTCATTGCTCTCGCATCCAATGTATGAGTTTGTTGGCAGTTCCTTGTGTCGTGTTGTCGGCCTATGTTCCGCTCTTGTCCTTCACTATCATGCTGGTTGGCACTACTCTTATTCTCCGCACCTCGTGGCCTGCCTCTCATTTTGTTCTTCATTGCTTCCAAGCGCTCTCTGTTATGCTAGAGTTTGGGGCATGTTCTCGTGTTATGTGTTGTGTAGTACCCACAAATATTGCATCTCCTTGTGCCCTTTTCTCCCCCTTGGCTCCTAGGGAGACTTTCTTCTTTTCAGATGCTGGTATGCTCCGCCCTTTAGGCTTGGCTCTCGGAGGTGGGACTCGGCTTATCAGTCTATCATTGATTGCATGATCTTGCAAAGATGATTGCAGAAACTTTAAAATTAACACCACAATGGTGGCACCATTAATTTTTCCAAACTCATTCATCTAACATGGCCACCATGATTTGCACCTCCTTCATGCACTATTCTATCTTCAGTTGTCATGTATGGTCAATTGGTTCGTACAATCATGTTGTGCACTATTCTATTTCTAGTTGATCTGCAAGCTAACTTGTGTCTTTTCCAGTATCTATACTCCATGCATTATAAATCATACCGGTTCTACTGCAAGAAATTGTTTCCTCTTTATCCTCTCTCTGGCTTCATTTCCATGGACGTTTGCTTGTGCCATTGCCTGCTTCACATAGTATCATTGATATTGTCAAAATCTCTTTTCATAATGTGTTAACTCGCCTACACCTATGATCTGATACAATACCACCTAGGTTATCTTTTTCGCCAATTGTTGATAATTTGTGTTCTCACCAAAGCCATCATTACTTTCGCTACATCCTAATAACTCCTGCAAAATCATCCCCAGATGTATGTTGCTAAGTGTCTTGCCATGCAACCTAGACTTAATGCAACGTTTAGGTTTTTACCTCTCCTGGTGCTTCTTGGCGCCCACTTCTTGATCTTGGGCTGATGTCTAGGGGTATTTATTTGTTGTCTTTGTCAAGATTTGCCAACACCTCTCTTGATCTAAGATGTGTAGCGGACGACATGCTCCCAGAGCGGGCTGACATGCTCCCAGAGCGGGCTGCAGGCATTGCCAAGGACGTTAGATCCTTGATTCTGTACAACTTTGTGATTCCATCAGCCCCAACTAGGAGCTTGTCATTCCTCTCGATTCCCAACTCTTATCGTGCATATTTTGTGTATCTACGGAGAATGTAATATTCTGATATTTTTTTAGCTGGAACCTTATGAAGGCTCTCAAAAAGTGCATACAGAACAAACCTAAATAGCAGTTTTGCAAGTAAGAGTACTGTAAATACGAAATCGGCATGTACATTATGAATATTGAAACATTTTATCATGTACCTATATGCTGCCACTCCTTGCACTCGCAATGAAAGTCGCCATTTTCTTTGTTTTCATGGACTTCGAACTGGTGGTGCCCCCAAGATATATTTGAAGACCTATTTGTGTGAGTTACCATATAGCAATTTTCTCCCTCTATTGGATCATTTTGTATATCGAATGTTGTCCAATGGATCATTTTCTTTTCAAAATCATTGAAAATATTTCTAGTATAAATCCTTGAAACTTGGATTTCAGAAGGCCACTTGCTTCTTGTGAGCCTCTTGCTCTGTCACAGTACAAGCATAGCAGTTAGTTAAGGAATTGATATTTGAATACACACTCCATAAATATGAATTGACAAGCTGGTTACATTACCGTTCCATGGTATGTCTCGTCCTTCATGTTCCTTCAATGCATGAAGTCAAGCGTTTCTTTGGTGAACTTGTGCAAAGTTGTGTGCTTGTCAACAAAACAACTCGTCATCACAAAATTTGAGCTCTCACTTCGCTGTGTCCATGCCATCCTTTCTTCATCCTCCTCCTTTTCTTCTCCTTCTGTCAACCAGGTACAAGATCTTCCTATGTTCTCCCTCCTCCGGTCTGATCCTTTAACCAGTCTGACGTTGAGCGGTTATATGTTAATCTTTCAGCCGAGACGTCTTAGCCCCGAACTGGAATGGGCTATCGAAATCATGCACTCTGATGAACCGTTATCGCAGGAAGACAAAGACTTGATCAGAGCCCATCGTGAAGAACTCAGAGATCATATCCCTACTAAAGTCCAGCGGATCTGGGATCACATTGATAGCAACTGCCATTGGCGGCCGCCAATCGAAAGGAGTCATCCACTCCCTCGCCCGGTCGCCCTGGAAGACACCGCGGTGGGAACATCTCGACCGCTGCTGGATTGGAGCCATCCTCTTCCACGCCAAATTGAGGCTGAAGCCGCGATGAAAGATCTGGAGGAAAGAAGCACCCGCCTCCCGATAGAATTAGGTCGAGTCGAGAGGGAACTTAAGAAAAAGCGTGGTTAATAGATGTACTGGTATTTTTTGTTCTAAGTGCGACTGGCACTGTGTTGGCCATGTACCCTATTGTTCGTACCGAATAATAAATCGGCCGACTTGAATGAATATCTTTACCTCGAGGTGATTTTGTTTTTGCATCGGCTACACGATTTACCAGGAGCTGGCCGTATCACCTTGATATGCTCCGCGACCACTTATGCATCAACCCATATACTAGGATAGTATCTTTTAAGGTACCTCCCATTCAAAGCTCTTGTGAATTCTTCTCCTTCGATCGTCTCCAGTATGTATGCATTTCTCGGAGCGCATCGGCCGATTTTATACGGCCCTTCCCAAGTGGGCGACTATTTACCGAACTTAGGATCTTTAGACCCAATTGGCAGCACCAACTTCCAAACCAGATCCCCTCAGGAGAATTGCTTGATTTTAACCTTCTTGTCATACCACCTGGCCACTCTCTTTTTATTTTCCTCAATGCTGATCAGGGCCCTCAGTCGTTGACCTGCCAAATCGTCGAGTTCCCTTTTCATGAGTGAGGAGTAATCATCGGCCGTCAGCTGATCCTGAAGTGATGTACGTCTTGACCCCATTCTTAACTCCCAAGGCAATACTGCTTCGTGACCATACACCAATTGATAAGGGGATATCTTAGTAGCGCCGTGGCAGGCCATCCTGTAAGCCCATAAAGCTTCGGTCAAACAAAGATGCCACTTTTTAGGCTGTTCCTTGATTTTTCTTTTGATCAACTTTATTATCCCCTTATTGGACGATTCAGCTTGGCCGTTAGCCTGAGCATAATATGGAGAGGAATTTAGCAATTTGATTCCCATATCGGCAGTGAATTCCTCGAACTCTCCCGAAGTGAACATCGTTCCTTGATCGGTCGTGATAGTTTGAGGGATACCGAAACGATAGACAATGTGGTCTCTTACGAAATCGACCATGGCGGCCAATGTCACGACCTTTAGTGGGATCGCTTCCACCCATTTGGTAAAATAGTTAGTAGCTACTAATATGAACTTATATCCCTTGCTTGATGGAGGATAAATTTGACCTATGAGGTCTATTCCCCAACCTCTGAACGGCCATGGCTTGATTATCGGATTCATAGCCGATGCGGGCGCATGTTGTATATTTCCAAACTACTAACAATCCTGACACCCTTTATAATATTTGAAGCAGTCTTCAAGGATCGTCGGCCAATAATATCCGTTATTCCTAATCATCCACTTCATCAGATGGGCCGATTGGTGAGCTCCGCACATGCCTTCGTGGATTTCTCCCATCAAGATCTTTGCCTCCTCTGTCCCTAGGCATTTGAGTAGAACCTCGTCAATCGTTCAGTAGAACAAATCGTCTTCTAGTAATACATACTTTGTGGCTTGAAAACGCACTCGCCGATCCACTTTCTTGGATGGATCTTTCAAGTAATCGGCAGTCTCCTTTCGCCAATCATCGGCTGCGAGTTCTAGAGTCATGGCGCCTTGAATCGGCCGATACCCAGATGCGTGTTGGGCAAGCCTATTGGCCTCCTCATTATAGTTTCTGGGAATATGCTCAGTAACCGCGGACTTGAATTCCTTTAAAAGTTGGAGGCAATCTTCGTAATAAATTCTCAAAACATCATCTTTGCATTTGGACCTCCCTGTCAATTGGTCTACGATGAGTATGGAATCCCCAAAAATTTCCACATTGTCGGCCTTGATTTCTCTTAATAATTGTATCCCTTTTAGGACGGCTCGGTATTCCACCTGATTATTGGTCACTGATGCTTCTATCGGCAGAGAGAAATCATAACTTGCCTCCCGAGGTGATATGAGAACGATGCCGATTCCTGATCCGACCCTGCATGACGAACCATCAAAGTATAGAGTCCACGGAACCGGCTCAACAACAGCAACTTCTGGTCCGCAGTGCTGGGTGACGAAATTGGCCATGACTTGACCTTTCACAGCTTTGGCCGATTCATATCTTAGGTCAAACTCTGACAAAGCCAAGATCCACTTTCCAATCCGCCCTTTCAAAATCGGCAACGACAGCATGTATTTCACCACGTCATCTTTGCATACGACTATGCACTCTGCTGATAACAGATAGTGCTTGAGTTTGGTACATGAGAAGTAAAGACATAGGCACAGTCGCTCTACCGGGGAATATCTTGTCTCGGCGTCCAGAAGTCTTCTGTTAACATAATATATCACACGTTCCTTTCCTTCGAACTCATGTACCAGCGCCGATCCGATAGCGCGTTCATCAGCCGATAAGTATAGCTTGAACAGCTTGTCAGCTTGCGGTGGGACCAGTACAGGTGGCGAGATTAGGTATTGCTTGATGTCTTCCAGTGCCTTTCGTTGTTCCTCTCCCCATACAAACTCTTGGTCGGGTTTCAATTTTAATAACGGCGTGAAGGCTTGAATACGCCCAGATAGGTTGAATATGAATCTTCTGATGAAGTTGACCTTGCCGATTAGGGACTGCAACTCGGTTTTATTCTGTGGGGCCACGACTTTATTGATAGCTGCTATGATTTTTCGGTTGACCTCTATTCCACGCTCATGAACCATGAATCCCAAAAATTGCCGAATGCGCACTTGTTCGGGTTCATTTTCAACCCATGCTTCCTCGTGCACTCCAACACCTCTCGCAAAATCGGCCAAATGCTCCTGGTGTCCTTTTGACTTGACCACGACGTCATCTATGTAGATCTCTACCAGTGCACCGATGAGTTTGTGAAATATATAATTCATGGCCCGTTGATATGTAGCACCGGCGTTCTTTAATTCAAAGGTCATTACTACCCATTTGAATAAACCGAGGTGACCTAGACACCTGAAAGCCATTTTCGAGATATCTTCTTCGGCCATTAATATTTGATTGTACCCGGCATTTCCATCCATAAAACTGATGACTTTATATCCTGCGGTGGCATCTATTAACACATCGGCTGTCGCCATTGGATACCCATCCATCGGTGTAGCCTGATTAAGGTTCCTGAAGTCAATGCACACGCGCAGCTTTCCGTTTTTCTTATATACGGGTACAATATTGGAGATCCACTCGGCATAACGGCACTACTGAATAAATTTTGCTTCAATCAGTCTCGTAATCTCGGCCTTTATATCAGGTAGAATTTTAGGATTGCACCGTTGTGTGGGCTGCTGATACGGCTGATATCCCAGCTGTATGGGCAATCGGTGTTCAACAATGGATCGGTCTAAACCAGGCATCTCATGATATTCCCAGGCAAAACAATCTCTAAATTCCTTCAATAAATTTGTCAATTTACATTTGTATTCCGGATCCAAGTTAGCACTAATGTATGTCGGCCTTGGTTTGGTGTCATCACCTAAGTCTATCATCTCTAATGAATCAGCCGACATAAACCCGTGCCCCAGCTTCCCGTCTTCTCGGACGAACTGATCCATTTAATCTGAATCTTCAGAGCCGACTGCTCGGATCGGCTGTAGGCCAAAATTGGACACTTTCAAGAAATCGGTGTCCCAAGTTCTTCCAGATATGCACTTGACATGTTCGCAGCTCCATTGTTGCATATCGGCCGCAGCAATGCTGTAGGCAGAATCGGCGGTGACTATTTCGATGTTATCGCCGACCCATTGTACGAGGCATTAATGCATTCTAGACGGGATGCAGCAATTTGCATGTATCCAATCGTGACCGAGCAACATATTGTAGGACCCTTTGCCATTAATAATAAAGAAAGTAGTGGGAAGGGTCTTACTGCAGATGGTGAGGTCGATACAAAGCGCGTCGCGGGCGGGAGACACGTTGCCTTCGAAGTCTTTGAGCATCATGTCCGTCTTGGTCAGATCTTCGTCGCTTTTACCCAATTTCCGGAACATGGCGTACGGCATGATGTTGACTGCAGCGCCTCCATCTACTAGTAGTTTGGTGACAGGTCGACCGTTGACGTGCCCTTTGAGGAACAGCGCCTTGAGGTGTTGTCGTTTTAAGTCTTCGGGTTTCTCAAAGGTGGCTGCCATTGGCTCCAAAGCCAATTGTGCCATCTGTTCCTCCACCTCCAATGTGTCGTACCGATCGGCGGGAGAGATGAACTCCATCGGAGGTATGAACACCATGCTAACGTCAGCTGCCGACTCCTGGTTGCCGTCTACTTCCTTGTCGTTTCTTTTGGGGCACCAAATCAGAGGTCTGTCATTTTTCTTATCCACCATCTGTTGCTGCTCTTCTTCCTGCTGTTCCCATTGGCGCAGATGTTGGATCCTTCGTTTTTGGGATTTTTTCAATCCATCAGGGCACTACTTGGGTTTCACCGGTTTGGCCGGTGGTCTGGCGCGTTCCCATTCTGGCTCCTGCCCCAGGGGATTTTCATTTGACGCCCGAGCATCGGCCATCTCTTCTAGCCGATCGTGTGCGCTGACTCTGCCCCCTGGTCGGTCGTGCTGGTCAGTCCTGCCCCCCGACCTATCATATTGCTCGCATCTGCCCTTTGGTCGATCATATCGGTCACTTCTGCCCCCCCAGCCAATCACGCACTGAAAGGCGCCGATCCATTTGCTCGCGCCAGTTTCTGCTGATTGGCTCTCCTCTGTCCCTGGAGCGAGATCTCCTGAATGAGCGATTGTTGCGATATGGACCGCTGCACTCTGGGCAGTTATCGGCCGATGGTAGCCTAAGGTTATTTTCCCAGTAATGGACGAAGAACGGACATCGCCAATGATCTTTGTGCCGTCGCATCATTTCTTCGCGATATCTTGAACTTTCCTACTGCCGCTGGTATTTGTTAAGCAAGAATTGGGAAGTGATGGGTCTGCGCGGTCCTTCCAATCCTTCACCTTCATCATTCATCCGTGTCTTCCCTTTGACGTCTTCGGGCGTAGCTTGATTCCTGGGGTCCACAACGCCGCTCTTTTTAGCCGATTCCGATGTCAGCACTTTGGTTTGAAGTGTGTTTCTTCCCGTATCAACCATGTTGGTGGGGAAAGGGTGCTGATCAATCTTCATTGGCTTTGCTGGCTTTGTTGGGACCTCGAACTTGAGCCTGCCTTGCTCGATGGCCGATTGTATCTGCTGACGAAAGATCTTGCACTCGTTTGTGTCGTGGGACGTGGCATTGTGCCATTTGCAATATTTCATCTTTTTCAGCTGTTCTGCCGATGGGATCGTATGATAGGGTCAGAGCTTGATTTGCCCTTCTCGGAGGAGTAGGTCAAAAATTTTGTCGGCCTTTGATGTGTCAAAACCGAACACCTCTGGTTCTTTTTTCCCGAAAGGACACGATATCGGCTTCTTTCCTTTAACCCACTCTGCTAGGCCGATTTCTGCCTCCTCCTCTGATTCAGATCCCTCCAAATATGCCACCTTCTTCTGAAAATTTCTCCGCTGATCAAATGGGCGTACTTCCTGACCAGACAATCGGTGCACGATTTGACTCATGCTTCCCTCACCTCGATGATGTTGTCTTCGAAGATTTCGGCAGCTTTCGACATAGTAGAGGTTGTATTTGTCCCACTGGGCATGCCAAAAGTGTGTTGGCGCTAAAAGTCAGCCGATTGACTCTCAGCGTCGGACACACGACCCGGGAGAATCTGCTTAGCTCCTGTTCGGGTGATCGCCCGGGTGCAGTTCGCGTGGCGTGCCAGCCAATCTGACCTGTTGATTGGCAAGGAAGAAACGTGTCAAATTCTAGGGGTTGCGATCAGCTAAGGTTCCGATCTCAAGGAAGCGTATTAGCGAATCGACCAATTTTCTATAAAAAGATAATCGGCTATGATACAGCCGACAACCACGCAGCGATTATAAAGAAAACTACTAGAGTAAACTAGATAACGCTACAGGAGAAACACTTGAAATAGATCTAATCGGCTATGTGAAGATAGTGGATGAAAATAACGATAATCAAGCTGACAGTTCTAATCTCAAGCTGGATAACTGGTGATAAAACTAGAACAATAGGTAAAACCTAGAATTCTAGTAAATATCGATAACTGGTGAATAAATCTAAACGAAACGACAGCAATGCGCCCGAAGTTAAAGCTTAGATGTTACTCGATAAACGGAACTTATAGAATCGTCCAGAGATCGTGTCGATGCAGTCCTGCCAACCCGTACAAACTCGTGAAAGAAGAAAAGTATTGGCGAAGTCGCCGACTTGAATGTAAAGTACGAGAAAATAGTAGATTGATGTATTGATTGATGTGTTGTTTACAGATCTCTAAAGATGGCTATTTATAGCCTGTTACAACAAATTTCCCAACCGACTAGGATCTATCTCTAATTTTAAACGAAAATGAATATTTACAAGTACAACTCGTATCGGAGTTGGTTATTGCACTCCTACGGGCCAATCCCCCTTCGTCTTCTCTTTTTGATTCACTTTAAGCCCATATTGGCCCAATTGCTCCAGCGTTTCAATGGCCGATCTGTACCAACTCTATTCATCATAATACTGTAGCGCCAATCGGCCGATCTCCAACTGTAGCACCAATCGGCCGATTCCCAATAGTGACCTTTTAACTTGCCGTATCGGCCAATCCTTTCCTCCTTGACGCCGATTCCATACGTTTCAAAATCTGGCGTCAACACTTACGTTACCATCAAGTTTATGGTCTTGCGATATCGATCCTCTTTGGCTACAAATCATTTATCTGAGTACCTCAAGGTGAAGTGCCGGTCACTATATTCGACATTCAGGTTAGTCTATCCCCGTATATATCCACCGTTACCATTATTGAGTTCATTGTACTATTTTTGTATCGGTGTTTAGCTGCTTATATTCTATATATATTTGTGTAGCGCAACTTATTGTTGTCCGCACGATTTTCTCTTATTTTCTAATTAGGAAATAAAGAAATGGATAAAAGAAAAAATACAGAAGGGCTGACCGAACTGGGCTACTACAATGCCCAAAAGGCCGAGCCGCACAGCTGTCTCGCCGGCCGGCAGGGCATAGCGGCTGCTGCCGATAGTAACGAGAGGGTGTTTGGTTCTTGAACCTCTAAAATTCCATAGAATTTTTAGATATTAATTAAAGTATTAAACATAGATAATTACAAAACTAATTGCATAGATGGAGGCTAATTTACGAGACGAATCTATTAAGCCTAATTCCTCCATAGTTTGACAATGTTATGCTACAATAAACATATGCTAATGATGGATTAATTAGGCTTAATAGATTCATCTCGCGAATTAGCCTCCGTCTGTGTAATTAGTTTTATAATTAACTCATGTTTAGTCCTAATTAGCCTCCGAATATTTTTTAGTCCGGACTAAAGATCCAAACACCCCTAAGTAAAAGGATATTGAGCAGCAAGCCAGCAAGTCAATGGGAAGAAGTCAACACAACCGAACAATATTAAATTAATATTAAATTTAAGGGACAAATCTGTTTCTCAATGCTGTAGTGTAGCTTGTACCATAGCTACAATCCGATCGACTGTAACTGGACGAAATAAAGGACGAATCGGGCAGGTTATTCGGCGGGCGACGACCAGCGCAAGACTCTGTCAAGTGGCGAATACTTACAATTAAGCTACAAGATTCTGACGGGGACGGTACGGTCCACGTCTTGACGACGATGTCCACAGCACCGATACAGACTTCCTTGGAATTTCATTCTCCGGCTAAGGAAAAGAAACAAAACCAGAGCAATCTCTTAATCTCGCTCGCTACCCAGGACGTGGATTCGCACTTGTCTAAAAAAGTATCAATCTCTTAGACCGCTTTCCAAAGAATTAATTACTAAGGCCGTAAGGCATGTAAGCTTAATGATTATTCTTTCACTAAAAAGATCTCACTTGACTTCACCGAGAAAGTATTCTCTCCATTCTCTTTTGATAGGATACATTTCACCTTGACATAATGAACAAGAAAAAACAACCTGGTTCTCGTCCAAATACTAGCTTTCACCACTTCACGCCACAGGTTTAGAGAATACTGATGCAGTAATTGTTCATCCAAGCCTTGACCTAACACAACAAAAGGCGTCCCTAAAAAAACCTGAAGGAATGTATTCATTTTTCAATCCTGGAATGCTACTACACACCTACCCACGTAGATATTTAACAAAAAATGAGTTAAAGCGATTCATATTAATGGTTGAAGGACAGAATAGACGATTCGTTAGTTTATTTCTAAGATGTTCCTGATTATGTTAAAGAACAAATGGTACGATTATTGAATAGACAAAGACCACCACATCATTGAGGGACGAAGCTGGGATGGAAACATTAGGGGGGCCAGCTAAGGTCTTGTTTACTTGCCAATTTGGGAGTGCCAAAATTGGCATTCTGCCATAAATGCGACACTGTAGCGTTTCGTTTGTGTTTGTGAATTATTGTCTAAATATTGACTAATTAGGCTCAAAAGATTCGTCTCGCAAAGTACAACAAAACTGTGCAATTAGTTTTTGATTTCGTCTACATTTACTACTCCATGCATGTACCGCAAGTTTGATGTGATGGGGAATCTTCTTTTTGCATAGTGTTAAAGTTGGGAGTTGGGGGTGAAGTAAACAAGGGCTAAGCTGATTCGTGGAGCAAAACTAAATATACATACACTTTTCTTCTTAATTTTCAAGACCACTCATACAAAAATGTAGATGATGGGTGGGTGGGGGGGGGGGGGGCGCTGGCATGGCGATATTGATAACACATGGAGTTCTTGGATTATAGAATAGCCAGGCCTCACCCCTACATCCGCCCAACCCGAGAAGTCTTCTTGTTTATGAGCGATGAACTGAGTCGCCGTGTGAGGACCGGCAAAACTCCTTAAAGCTAAATGATGTGAACGTTGAAGATTGATGTTCACCGTGTATATACCATGATAAGGTAATCATCCGATAAGGAACAGAAAGGTAGCTTGCAAACCTCAAAACTTTGCTAGCTCGTCGATTAACACTTGTTAAAGACAAAGTTCATGTATTGCGCTGCACCATCGGATCTGTTCGGGATGCATACATTTGTGTGCACACAAATAAAATCCCTTGAACTTTATATATTTCAAATAAATAAAGTACATAACATTGAGTTTTCGAAGGAAAGCAACTTTTAATAGATAAAGGATTATCTTAATTCTTCTGTATACAAAAATTGCTAACAAATAGCAAAATCATGATGAAAAGACTAAGGAATGACAGTCTGTATGTTAGGATCTTCAAATAACCAAGTAAATCCCATTGTACTAGGTTTTTACTCGATATCCCTTCGATTATATCTCGTTGCACACATCAATTAAATTGGCATCAAGAACCCAAACTCATGAGGAAAGAGAAGGTATAATCCATTGCTACAGTTGTCATAGTAATTATTTAATAAAAGAAGTCTTCTTCACCCTTATTAAAAAAATTACCACATTAATTGGAGAAAAAAAATACTCTCCATTTGAAATTACAAAGTTTGTTTCACCTTGCATATCGACACAGAAACTAATAAACATCACTGGATTTCTGTAAAATTAAATATTTAACGCATGCACGTAAGCGTATGCAAAGCTAAAAGTGAAGTAATTATATATTAGATGTATACAAGAAGAACCAACACATTTTGCATTGGAAAAATCAAAGAAGCCTTGTATTGAGAAAGTCTATTTCACCAAATAACACACTTTGCCCATTTAACCCTCCAAACAAATGCAGATCTGATTATACAGTTATGATAAAAATGTACATCAACTATGTGTGATTATTTCCATTTGCAGGAATCGAAAGCTCAAAGCCTCCAGGTCAGTCAACGGAAAAGACAATTAACATTAAAGGAAGAGACCAGTTTGTGCTAGAGTACAGCACCGCAGTGCAGCATACAGTAGCTAAATCCCCACCTAGCGTAGAATCTTACAAAGCTTGGAAGGGGCATACTTAATTTGATTGATTGGTAGCAACCCGCACGCAAACTGCCATAGAATGGCGGCCAACTCTGTCACACGGGTCGTTCTCCTCGACCAAAAGCAACAAATCAAGGTGGGCCCTACGACCAAAGCTAGTCAATCGCGGTAGTCGTCTTGCTTGTACAGTTGCAGTGACGACCAAGCCACGGAGAGTTAGACTTAGCGTGCCACGACCGATCGTCTCGGTAGTACACATTCATGGTGCCCTGGTGACGCACGCATTGTGCATTTGAGTTCACTGAATTTAATTTCTTCCACTGAGAAGAAAACAAATGGAATAAATGTTAAAACAAGTCAAACAAATGGAATAAAGGTTAATTTCTTCCACTGAGCAAACTAGCAAGGCGCTCAAAAACAAAGTAGCAATTAATTTTAGTGGTTTACCTCAGGGTTCTCCGGGACTCCAAACTGTACTCTGATCCCTTCATTAGAGTGAGGTAGGGAAAGAGAACTAGGGCTCCCCCACTCTGATAAGATTGTGGGGGAGGAAACCATAGTTGCTGCCAACATGGTTTGGGCATATCACATCCAGTTTTAAAATAGAACCAAGTACTACTTATATATATATGTTAGGATCTAGTTTCATATATATAGTGACATCATTAGTGAATAACAGTAACTATATCACGTGAAAAGATATAGAGGCTATTTATAGCTTAATCCTAGAAACGAGTGTTCCAAACTTCATAGGCAATCGACCGGGCTTGCGTATGCCTAGAACCCAGCACCATCTTCACAACAACTTCATAGCATCTTATTCTTCCGAACAACGTTGGTTATAGGAAGGGTAAGCACATGTCCTACTCAACAAGTGTGGGGAACATATGAATGCAAGGTTTAAACAAGGAAAAGGCAGATTGGTTGACTGCATTAGACATTTTTAGTTGGTCAAATTTTATTAGCAGCTGATTACTGTAATAGTATATAATGTTGAGTACACAGCCGTGCTCCCCTCCACATCCTCTCTTCGATGCGCCACCCGCCAGAATCCCCAAGACCCAGACCGCTGGCGATTGGAAAGCCCAACCTCCCATCCGCCAGAGCCAGCCAGCTTTGAGCTTTTGCAGATAGACCCCCGGTCTATTCTGTAATCCTTAGTTTCTTCTTTGTGTCTTGGCAAATCTTCTGATAACCCCCTGGAAGCTTAAGATTCTTTGCAAACTAATCCAAGCTGTGATCTTTAGTAGATCTAACCCTGAGCCTTATTAGGTGACAATACGCAGGATTTGAAAGCCTTTTAACAGGACTTTACAGCAATTTCGCTCAAGGATAACATTTATTAGAAAGCAGATTAATAACATGTGGTAAGCTTATTGCGGGAGTACCATGTTTAGGCAGCTCCAAGAACATGATTTGGACCGCTCTGGGACCGTGTGCATATGCAGTGGATGGACTGGGTTTTTACTGCATTCCTTACACGGGGAAATGAATGTCTAAAGCCGAGTCTAAAGATGCGGTGGTGACGATCACAAAAGGCTCTTTGACTGCACCGCAAGTTGCAGTAGAGCTAGAGCGTCTGCTGCCTGGAACAAAAGGGCTTTCGGTAATTGAGGAACTTGGTGTAAATTCATTTATTTTCTACCACATTTCCATCCAAAACTGAGTTACAACGCATGGATTATTTATAGTGTCCTGTGATGGCAAAGTGTGCGGATGCTACGATGGAATTTTCTGAAAAAAGGATTTAGAGGGGTGGAAGTATGAGATTCCAAAGGCTTGGGTCCTGTTCTGTGGGCTGTCCAAAGAGCTTCGGGAGTTTCCTATCGTATGGGCTATTGGATCTATTTTTGGAGTCACTCGTATGGTGGATATGAAGTTCACCAAGAAGTTTGGCCAGAGAAGGACGAAAATTGCTGTGCTGAACCCAGACTTCATTCCGGAGTTTGTTGATGTAGTAATTGGTGTCTACGTCTATGAACTTCAATTTCGAGTGGAGAAGGAGAGTGATGAAATTAATCCACAGCTAATTGACATCGATGTTCAGCTTGACGAAGATGACAACAAGGATAAAGAGAAGGATTTTGAGGAGGCTAAAAACGAAGATCCTGCAAAGGAAAATGAAAACACAAGTGAAGGTGAGAAGGAATCAGAAAAAGAAGGGAATGTCACTGGTGGGAGCAGTGCGCCGAGTGCCACATTGGCTACTTCGGCCGTTACACCTGCTGGTCAAGCAAACCCAAGCAGGGTTCGACACGCTCTGGTTTTGAAGCCTACAGGTATAGTTGATAGCACCAGAGCTTGGGTAGCTGAAGCTTTTTTTGGGCAGCCGGCCATTGAAAATTCTCCGAGGAAGAAATCGGCTAGCAAGCCATCTGTTGTTGAATTCCCTTCACACGCTGCCTCTCCCATGTCTGCACCTGTTGCTACAGCTACTCCCACTCGCAAGATTACGAGGAGTGCAATGACAGTAGACCAAGAGAAAATTTAGAAGGCTGCAAAACTCAAAGCTCGTAGAAACTTAGAGGAACCCGATAAACAAGGTAGTGAGTCTTTTAATTCCTTCCTTTCTTTTTCTGGTGATTTAGTTGTTAAGAAAATTAGTAAGGTGGCAATTTTTCTGATGATTTAGTTGTTAAGAAAATTAGTAAGGTGGGAATTTCTTTAGGCTCAACAGATGCTAAAACATGTAAGTCAGTTAGCAACCTTAAGAATATTGAATTTAGTAGGCTTCGGGTTGCACCTCAAGTAACAGAGTTAAATGGAAATAATTTAGTCTCCACTCTAGAAAATGAAATAGATATAGACGATGAGCTTAATATCCTTGCACTAAACCAGTTTTGTGGTGAGGTGGTGGAGGGTTTGAGTGATGGGGAGGGCAGTGATCTTTATGATCCACAGGCCGTAGCTAGAAAGAAAAAATCTAGTTCGAAAAAGAAAAAAATAGAAAGGAAGAGTTGATAAAAAAAAAGAATAAATAATGAAAGGAATATTTTGGAATTGCAAGGGGTTTGGCAACACAAAAAATACAAATTTATTTCATACCTGTCTTGCATGAAATGGGAGTTAAAATTTCCACATACCACAGTACTAGCACTGACTAGAGAAATCACTAATCACACTCTGTTGTTCTTAAATACGGGTGAAATAGCTTCAGTTCACAACACTCCTTTTGTTCAAGTTTGAGCTCGTCTGGTTGTTATGTGACGGTTTTTTTTATACTGTTAGATATGTGGCAAGGTGTGGAGAAAGGCAACACACCCTTAGGGACCTGGCATGCAAAAATTAGACGCTTGCGATAGTACTTGACGGGGTCGGCTAAAAATGTTAGTGGTGCTTATAAAAAACAAAAAATAGAGGCTCTTGAATAATCTGGATGAGTTAGATAAAAAGGGAGAAACTACACCTTTAAACAACCATGAGCTTAATCTTAAACACACGCTTAATAATAGAATAGCAGAATTGTTATAAGAGGAAAAATTAAAGTGGTACCAGCGAGCGAAGGTTACGGATTTGCTTGAACAAGATGCTAATACAAAACACTTCCAGTTAGTGGCTAATGGAAAGCACAGGAAAACTCTTATCTTTCAGCAGGAACAAGAGGAAGGTTTAATATGTGGTGATATTAAACTTAAGAAATATATCACCACGTATTATAAAAAGTTGTTTGGTCCCTCCGATAACAACTTTGTGTCTATGGATAAAGAATTCCGTGATGATATTCCTCAAGTTTCAGCTGAAGAAAATGAACTCCTAGTCACACAATTTTCTGAGGCTCAGGCAGATGAGGCTATTTTCCAAAGGAAAACCAACACTGGCCCTCGCCCTGATGGATACCCGCCAGAGTTTTATCAAGTTTTCTGGTGTGTGATAAAAGGGGACATGATATATGGCTCTATTTGAGGAATTCCATAAGGGCACACTGCCTCTTCATAGCCTCAACTTTGGAACAATAATACTACTACCTAAAAGTAGTGAATCAAACTAGATCCAGCAATATAGACCTATATGTTTGCTGAATGTTAGCTTTAAAAGATTCACTAATGTAGCCACTAATAGAGTCATGAAGGTCGCCCAAAGAACTATTAAACCCTCACAAACAGCTTTTCTGCTTGGAAGGGATATTATGGAGGGTGCGGTGATACTTCATGAAACAATTCCTGAGCTTCATAAAAAAACAAAAACAAAGTGATATTTAAGGTAGACTTCGATAAGGTGTCTGAAAAAGTTAAGTGGGATCTCCTAAAACAAACTCTTAGAATTAAGGGTTTTGACCCAACGTGGTGCAATTGGGTTAAATTGTTCGTCCAATAGGATAATGTGGGGATAAAAGTGAATGATCAATTAGGATAATACTTCCAAACCAAAAAGTGGCTTAGGTAAGGTGATCCATTACCTCCCATATTTTTTAATATTGTTGTGGATATGTTGGCAGTCATCATGGCTAGAGCCAAGGAGGATGGTTAAGTGAAAGGGGTAGTACAACATTTAATCGAAGATGGCTTGTTTATCCACCAATATGTGGATGACACAATTAATTTTATGGACCATGATACTGAGCAGGCAAAAAACATGAAGCTCCTTTTATGTGCTTTTGAACAATTATTAGGTCTTTAAATTAACTTTCATAAAAGTAAAATCTTCTGCTTCCGGAAAGCAAAAGACTATGAATATGTAACACCTGGTTTGAAAACAAAGCCGAATGCTACCTATATGCATGCCAGGATCTAGTTTCATGCATATAGCGACATCATTAGTGAATAACAGCACGTAAAGAAAAAGAGTTTATCAGAGATATAAAGCTTAATCCTGGAAAAGGAGGCTCCAAACTTCACAGACAATCGACTAGGGGTCATATATGCCTAGCATCTTCAGTAATCTTCACACACACCTTCTGAGCAGTAGTTAGGAAGGGTGAGTACACTTGTGGTAACCTGCTGAGGTTTTGGTGTCTAGGATGCATAAACCTCCCTAATGGGTATAGTGTCTTAGCCAAGCCCAATTCCCAAGAGGACCGGGTTATACAACGACTTAGTCCCCCCTCTTAGCCCAATTCCCAAACTAGAGTTTCTAATTAATTAGCTAAGCTAGAGCCATATAGCCTTGTGGTTGCACTGTTTTCCTGGGTGGTTCTCCATGTTCCAATTAACATTATCTTGGTACTTTAAATATGCATAGATAGAAGGATGATTAGGGACACTTGCCTTTCCGCAAAAGAAATCCACTGCTCAAAGTCTTCAACTCTTGTTATTGATACTCTTATTCATTAGACTTTATGGGATCTTCACATCTCTTGGACCATCATTCCTTCTACTCGTAGCACTCATCCGGCACAAGCATACAAGGCAAACAAAAAAGCACAACTAAGAACAGCACACCAATCAAAAGAAAAGCTTTAAAGACCATACTATAGGGCTCGATCCTATGGTCATGCAAACGATGAAAGAAATGCTAAAAACAGAATTATGGTTGAAAAGGCAAAGCTATTGAGATGTTTGAATTATAAAAGAAATAAAAAGACTATATTCTTGATCCATTTAAATTAAAAAAATCATGCACATAGGTTATTTAAGAGAAATACCCTATTTGGAATTAAGTAACAGAAATTATACTTGTTCATTAAAAAAATGATAAACTTAATCATATTTTATTTTAAATATTCAAGTACAAGTTATGCCAATTTAACAATTAACTTTAGAAACACAGAGCATATATACGACATCTAATTGAATAACTTTGTATTTCGTGTACCACTAAACATATTAATATAGAAGAGGCATTTATAATATCATTAAGCATATTAACTTTATTTATGAAAACCGATGTATGACACTATGTATGTTTTATTTAGAAAAGCTAGTTATAAAAATGAATGAATTAATTAAATCTTAGTTTATGAAACTCGGGATAAGACCTAATCAACTTTTATTTAGAAAACTAATTGAATAAGAATTAGACAATTTAACATTTTATATGAAAACCCATGTTGTAAAACTAGTAAACTATTAATTAGAAAACTAGTTTTAATGAGTATTAGTCAAATTGGCATTTAAGCTTGATGTTAAAAACAAGCAACAGGTAATACACACTACTAACGCATAAGTTAAGGTGAAACCAACATGAACAGCAAAAACAGACTCTAGAACACAAAAGAAAAGCTTAAACTACGATTTAGGTAAAACTTGTCTACAAAAAGAACAACTAGGGTGCAGGGACAACAAACTAGTTAGTAGTGAACAAGCTAATAAGATTGGCTCTAAAGAGATGGTTGCGAAAGGTTTGGCCACAAATAACTAAAAGAACATAGCTGACTCACAAAGAGACAACTGAGATAGGACAACAACGATCTAACAAACAGGATTCTAAGAGGAACAGGGAACAAGCATGATAAGACTACTGGATAGGGAAATGCACAGAACAAAACTACTCACATAGAAATAGATCTACAAGGCAGAAAAGAAACTCTAAGATAAATGATTTGGCTCACTAAAGCACACAAACCGTGCTTGAAAAGAAAAGGCTTGGTTACCTTTATGAAAGAAACAGGGTCTGAGCTTAAACTTGGGCCGGTTATGAAAAGGCTTGGTTAGCTTTATGACACTAGCTTTATGAAAAGACTAGATCTACAAAAGAGATACTAAGCTAAAGCTGACAAAGGACAGTTATCGAAAGATTTACGTTTATGAGAGCACAAAAAACTATAGGCTAGACTTATTTTAATTAGCAAAACATATGTAAAGGATATTTCATAAAGAAAATACCCTATGTTGGAATTAATGCAAATTATAACTTATTTGCAAAAACCGAGATAAAACCTATTCATGTTTTATTCATAAATGTTCATGTATAAATTGTACCAATTACACACTTAACTTTAGAAAAGCTAAACCATGTGAAACATCTAAATGTATACTTTATGATTCAAGTGGATCAAGTTGTTATTGAAACATATTCCAGTTCGTATTAATCAAGTTAATATTTATTTATAAAGCCGGTGTAAAAGCCTAATCAATCTTTTATTTAGAAAAGTTGATTTAATATTGAACTTCAATCAAATTAAGTTTGATTATGAAAAGCTGAGGTACACCTCTATTTTGATTTTATTTAGAAAACTCAATTTAATAGTATTAGTCAAGTTAATATTTCTATAAAAAGGCATTCAAATAGGCATTAATGCAATTAACATTTATATGAAAAACACGAGATAACACTCATAATAGTTTTTATTTAGAAAAACTAGTTTAAATAGATATTAACCAAGTTAATTTCATAATAATTTATCAAAGCATAGATTTGGTAAACATGATGAATGGTTTAGATCAGAGCTAAAACATTGATTCAATGAACTAAACAAGGTTCAGGGGTCTAATCATGATTAACCCTAGACAAAAGGGGCTAACAGAAAAGATTCACAAGACACATGAAACAATGCTTGCGAATAGGTCCAAGGTTAGGGTTAGACTCATAAAAGAGCAAGGTTTGGGCTCGGGTGAAAGGATCTAAATGGTTTAGGGTCCCTGTGTAAATCTTCCAAGACACAAGGAGTCGGCCAGACATAACATATTAGCTCGAGGGGCTATCTGCAAAAGTTCAAAGGGCCTTTACCCATGGCAATTTTGGCGTTCCAAATCACCAGCACTACGGGGCTTGAGAGGCATGGCTGTGGTGCGAAGAAGGAAGAGGAGGTCCAGGGGAACTCGGGGGTGTGCTCACCGGTGGTGGAGGTGGACGAAGATAGCCGGATAGTGGTGAAGCTCGGGCGATGGAAGGTCTTGATGGCGACGGAGCTATCCGGTAGCGAAACAATGATGACGACCGGTGGTGGAGCTGCGCAATGTCCTAACGAAGCTCCCTATGGCCACTGTCTTCTCCGGTGGGCAACCGAGCCAGCGAATCGGCGATCCATGGTGCGATCAAGCTCCAACGGCGCTCGGGATGGTGAACTCGATCAGGGCTGGCCCTGCGGGTGGGCAGGGTCTGAAGCCGCCCTGAGCCCCCAAATCCCAAGGACATAGTAATAGGAACATAATTCTTAGGGTAAGGACAATGCATATGTTCCAAATAGCATTAAGGTGGGGGCCTAGAAAAAGGTAGCTTTTGTTACTGCACCGCCCACAATGGTTCATAGTAAAAGGTGACATTAAGGTGGGCCCACTTCTTGGTTAAAAAAGGGCCCAATTCATCTACCACACCCCTCATCGTTATCACCTCATCCTGCCGCTGGTCATCTCTCCCGCTCACATCTCGCGCCCGCCGCCCCTTGGCAGAACGGCGGATAGGCCGAGATCAGATAGGAGATCGTCAATTCGCATCTGTGATCAGGTGATTCGATTGTCAATTCTCCAAATCTCCATACCATTAATTATTAATTCACCATCACATGTTATCTAATCTCAACTAATTTATAACTATTATATATTTATAATAATTTCAGCACCGTGCGATATCATGTCATCTAGAAAATATGAATCAGGTAACAAGAAAAGGAAAAGAAAAAGATGTGTGGATGAGTTAATAGAATCAGAGAGAGAGAGGAGCTATGGATAAATTTTGCAAGAGTAATTAGGGCCCTGAGAGTAACACAGGCGCTTCGATGAACCCAGATGAGTTGGCAATAGTTATTATGGATGAACCAACTAATGGGAATCAGGAAGAAAATGTTAACATCAACGTTGCTGATAACAATGTAAGTGACTCTCATAACACAGTAAATGCAACAGGTGCACATGTAAAGTCTACTAGTGTTGATGAGCAACTAGTTTACACTTCATATATTTATGATCCAAGAAATTGGGATAATCTCGATAATAAAGCAAGAGACATAACAATAGTTGAGACCTATAAGAGAACAAATATCGAATTTCCTCTAGATGCTTCCTCAAGATATTTTTCATATGCTCATTATTCTAGAAAATTAAGCAATGGAGAGGTACATGATAGAAAATGGTTACTTTATTCAATAAGTGACTTTGCATTGAGGAATGTTATAAGAAATTTTTAAGGTAATATGTATAAATAATTTGATATGAATATTGCTTTTAGATACATTTATGTATTTATTGGTAATATTTCATATGTATTTGTTATAATGTTTATATTAAAGGGCCTCGAGTTTTACTTTTGCCCTGGGGCTCCCAAATCTCAACACTGGCCCTGAGCTCGATTTGCAATGCTCCGGTGTTGGAAAGAGGATGGAGATCGACGGCGGAGCTGCGGCTCAACGACGTCAAGCTCCTGGCTGTGGCGGTTTTCTCCAATCGATAATGGACTTGGCAAATCGGGGAGCGACTCTAGTGGTGGTGCGGTGCAGAGCCAGGTGAGGTGGCAGCGCGAGAAGCAGGGCATGCGGGGGCTCAGGGCTCGCCTTTTATAGGTGTGCGAAACCACGCCTAGAGTGGCGTGCACACCGAGAGCGACAGCGCTGGGCGCAGCTGCGCAGTGCTCCAATTCGAGCAGCTGGCGTCTGATGGGCTAGGCGGGCCTTCAGCTGGGTCGAACAGGCCTGGATCGGGCCTTACAGGCTCAGCGCGAAAGGGTTGAGGTGGGGCCTAGCAAACAGATAGACAGAGAAAGAAAGAATCGGGTCAGGTTAGCTCGAGTGGGTCGGGTCGGATTCAGTTGGGTCTAGCCCGATCCATAAAGATCTAGAGTTTTATTTTCCAGAAATCATTTTCTAGTGCAAAACAAATCCAAAAATTTCTAGATAATATTTTTAAAGCACGAAAAATATCCAGATAATCCTAAAAATTCTGGGAAAAATCTAGAGATAGATTGGGACACGATGAATCCAAATAAAATATTTGGAGCTTGTGAAAAAGATTCTAGATCTTTCTAATAAATAGATTTATCTCTAGGAAAAATGACTATAAATCCCGAAAACATCTAGAAAATTCTCAGAAAAGCTTAACTGGCATCTAAATGTTTTTCTCAAACTATTTGACTCATAAAACACCAAATGCATCAGCATGAATGCAACACACATAGAACAACCTTAGGTCATATTAATTTAATTTATAAAACAAACAATATTTTCCTATACTAAATTTCCTGTCAAGAAAATAAATGTTGGAATTTTTTTTTAAATTAAGAGAAAAATCATTGTTTTACTTTTCTTTCCAATCACATCCTAAAATCTTAAAATTTAGGGTGTGACAGAATCTCAATATTCACTATTTAGGGATCCCAATGCATTATAGAAAGCTAACAAACAAAGAATGGAAGGCAATAAGGGACATAATAGAGAAAAGGTTAAGTGGTTGGAAAGGAAAGCTCTTTTCTGTAGGAGGACGTCTAGTTCTTATAAACTCAGTTCTCTCTAGCCTGCCTATGTTCATGCTCTCTTTTTTTTTTGAGGTTCCAAGAGGAGTTCTTAATAAAATTGAATTCTATAGGTCGCATAATGATCAACATAAAATGAAATAGCGATTAGTAAGATGGAATATACTTTGCTAGGTAGCCCAAAGAAAAGGGGGGACTTGGATAACATACAAAACAAATGCCTTCTAAGAAAATGGCTATTTTTTAGAGTCTAGAGCTATCCATTTTTCTTGCATCCCATGGATGGCCTTTCAGTTTGCACATTGGTCAATAATATTAAACACAGCGTGTCTGTAATAATCATGGTCTAATGCCCCTCTCTTGAGGGTTCTGAGGTGGAACTTTTCCATTACCTAAAAAAGGACTTCATAGAAAGTAACCAGAAAGAGATCATAAGTTCACTATTGACTTAATTCTAGGAGCCACATCTATAGCGAAAAGACCCTATCAAATGTCAGCAAATGAATTAGTCGAACTAAGGAACAATTACGGAAAGGGTTTTTAAAAGAGACTAGCCTTTGTGGGATTCTGATAGCTACCAAGCCAGCCTAAAAATGTCACCATTCGATTCATTATATGATAAAAAATGCGTTACAGGCCCCTCATCTGGCTAGAGGTGGGAGAACGTTCCATTATGGGGCCATCCATTATTAAGGAAGAAGTAGGCAAGGTCCATGAAAAATTGAAGGCCGCTCAAAGTTGGCAAAAGAATTATGCTGATACTAGATGACGAAACTTAGAGTTTAACATTGAGGATTATGTCTATTTAAATGTTTCACCAATAAAAGATACTCAAAGATTTTAGATCCAGGGAAAGTTGGTCTATATATGTGTGTGTGTATATAGACACACACGTAATATTCTAAAAAGAATTGGCGCCACAATATTATTGCTTGGAGCTTCCCCTCGAAATATCAGATATCCAAAACGTACTCCATATCTCGTAGCTTAAACAATGCGTGAGAGTTCCTGAGGAGTAATGTCACACCTGGCATGTGAAACAAACCAAGTGTGCACTGTGTGTGGCAAGCCAGTAGTATACAATTAACAACAAAGCCAATATCATTAGTAAAATTTGTTTAATAATTACACTAGTGGCTCAAGAGTCTAAAATAAATACACAACGTCTTGTCTTATCGAATTGCATAGTAAAACTCCCATCTCCAACGGCATGACTCCTAGTTGCTGCACACTAGTGGAACACGCACGTATGGTTAAGTGATCGGATTCATATCTACGCACACTTGACTGGAGAGGTAGCAAGGATCGATTGGCTACCAGTCAAAGCTGTCAAGCTCTCCAAGGAATATCCACCACGTAGTCTCCATTGCGCCCATGGATACGAAATGATTATTGGTGGACGCTAAGCATATATATATGGCCTCTTGGGTGTTGTCCACATACACATACGGCGACCCAATCCTCTACACTGCACGGTCTTCACGGCGGCTCGATCGTCGTCGCAGGTCGCCGGTGTTTTTTTTTTTTAAGTACTCGTCAAAGAGTTTCTTTGCCGAGTGCCCGATAGAATACACTCAGCAAACATTCTTGCACTCAGCAAACACCCAGTTTTCGATAGTGGTAGTTCATATTGTAGTTCATATTTGGAATAGACGTGTTAGTTCATAAATTGTATATACGTATATATAATATATAATATTTGATATTCTAGAACCATATATATTAACGTATAGCACTAGTATACATAAAGGAATATGAGTACAAATATAAAAGAAAACAAAAGGAAAAACAAACAAAGAGAAAAAAATTGCAGTTTAGTATGGGTTGGGATTATCCCAACCGGTACTAATCTGGCCTCGCCAACGCATACCATGGCGGCAAATTTAGTACCGATTGGGGTTACTAACCGATACTAAATGTGGCCTTTTAGTACTGGGTGGATCACCCAGTACTAAACATCCCACTTCTAGTACCAATGTAGCGGTACCAGTTGGGTCTAGTACCAATGTAGTGGTACCAGTTGGGAAACAGGTACTAAAGCGGTTTCCCGACCGGTACTAAAGGTCAATCGTCTGGTAGTGTAATGATGCTAAGCAATTTGGTCTGAACCACTATTTGATGTCACTAAACCATTATTAAGCCAAGGCAGAGATAATTAGTTACGGATTATTCCACACCAATTGAAACCTAAGGGATGAAAGTTACATAGGAACGAAAAATACACTCTTTTCTATAAACTAATGAAAAATGTCAGCTACCTTTTAACTTTTTTTTTCTCTTAAATAAGAAAACTAATTGTTTCTCATGGGGCGCAGAGGGCCTATGAGAAATTTAGGCCAAATTGAGCCTTGTACTCTACTCTCTAGTTTCTTTTGCCTTTTACATTATAGATGTAGTAGGTTCAGCTCAATCTAGGCTCAACATGAGCTCTCTTGATTTCCTTCTCTATTTTGCTTTTCCTTGACGACTGCACCACAACGAACTCATGCAGTATACTTCATGCCGACCTGTAATTTTACATTTATATAACACGTATAACAGCAACTTCATGCCGTTTTCGAACATGCATGGAAAATCTCTGCGCTTCCCTCGAGGACTTGGACCTCGCAAGTCTACGCCTAATACTGTTGGATACGTATCTCCCAGCCTCAATGCTAGATATTTTGGAAATACGTACGTACCATGTGTCTTGAAGCTTTTAAACTTTGGTTAATTATTCATATCTCTGACAATCTAGAATTGTTTAGATTCTTTTTGGGAAATAAATAAAAGTAGTTCATGTAGAATCATAGTAATGTTTTAGACATACCAGCCGGAGTCTCACGCTTTGATGCTAATATCGGATATAGCAATGGCCCTGTCTGTCCGAGGTGTGGCAATTTATCATCAGAAGCTAGCTCATTATCTGTCCCTTTGGAACTCCCATCATCACTAGTGATGCTGCCAATACTATACACACATATTTTGGAAATGTGTACGTACACGTACACATATCTACATCCGGCGATAAGCCTTTTAAACTTTTGGTTTAACTGCATTTTAAAACATTTTGATTGGAAATACAAAAAAAATCTTTATATTCATTTTGGAAAAGAAAACAAAAATTTGCGCATAAACATAGTTGGGCTGACAATACAAGCAGGAGTGCAACGGCTGCACGTCTCCTACTACTACGACGTCTCCTATCCGACGAATCCACAAGTTCGGTGCTGGTACCTCTCCAAGCACGTTGGCACCAGCCAGGCCGACCGAGACGTCTCCACTGATCTCCAGCCCTTTAAAAGCCGAGCCTGCAGGACACTTCGCCTCCACAGCTGCAAGATCATATCAGAGGAGAAACAAGTAGCAGCTAGCTCTCTGATCTTTGTACTTATAACGTGTTGCAAATACACGCTCATGGCAGCGACGCGAGCGTGCTTGGTCGCGCTCGCCGTGGCTCTCGCGTTTCTCCTCTTGGAGGGGCCAACAATGGTAGCGGCGTTGGGGGCTGCCGGAGGATCGTCGGAAGAGCACCTGAGGCAGGTGCGAAGCTTCCTCAGGCGGGTCAACAAGGCTCCTGTCACGAGCATTCAGGTACTGGCATCTTAAATTCGTAATGGGAAGAATGCATATATATACACGCAGAAACCACTACTGCAGAAACTCTCGTACGTGTCGATTACGCAAATGAGAAAATATGAAAACTGACATAGATACATCGAGCTAGTGTCTATGCCGGCCGGCTGCATGCACAGCCGGCAGATATGCAAGTCATCGGTGTTGTTCAGTGACGGATAGTCGGACCAAAATTTGATGAAAGAAAATAGAGAAAACAAAGACCCCAGACTTACCCACAAGATGATTACCCCACCCCTCGTATATATATGTCCCTTCTTATGATCTCAGTTATACTTCATTGTTGATGCCACAGGTATATTTTTTTTTCCTTAGGACTCTTGTTGTCTAAAACATTTGTCAATTATTTATAAATTGACTGCAAATAATAAATTTCAAACCTACAATTTTCATATAAAGTTTGTCTCCTTCCGTGCAAGATATAAATGCTTGAAAGAAACTGAAATTCAAATTAATTGCAAAAGAAAAAAAAAAGCTAGAACATGCATTTGACCACACTACCATAACTCCAATGCATATTCGTTCTCTTTCCTTAACAGGTTTCCTCAAATTTAATCGATTATCACATCAAATTTATGCCTAAGACAGAAGCTAAAGGTGGAGCCTTGTTGGTAGAGGCCAAAGCACCGCTTGCAGATTGCCATTATTTACGCCCAAGTTTACATGGATGGGCTGCGGCTTTTGTTTTCAAAAATACGAATATGATTTGGTGAGAAAGATAAGTTTGTGAAATATATAGACCAAATGAGCTCAAGTCGAACACGGACAGCATCTACAATATCAAATTTGTTTCGTTGGACTCACCGTGGAATATATTTTATAGTGCATATATTTGGTAGTATAGATATTATACTTTTTTATAAACTTGATCAAAATTAGAGAAGTTTGACTTAGAACAAATTTAATGTGACGTGTAAAAAAAGTAGAGGGAGTATATCGTTTCTCAAATCCGGAGCTAGCTGTGCACATATGCACAGCTTTATGGACTTATTATAATAACAAAAGGTCATGGACAATTGAAATTGCACACAGTTGTGAAACATAATCGCATTTTTTCAACTACTGATTCTGAGAAATTAACAGAGCCCAGATGGAGATATCATAGACTGTGTGCCCATCTCCAAACAGCCTGCATTCGATCATCCTCTCCTGAAGAACCATACCATACAGGTTCGTGCAGCAATATTGCCCTTTTGGCCTTTTCATTTCACTGTTGGGTGGACGTATAATGATGCTCCACACCATCACCTTTCAGATGCAGCCTTCTGACCATCCTAGAGGTCAGTATGGTGACTCCAACATTGCACCTCATCCAATCACACAAGCATGGCACCAGAATGGCAAGTGCCCTGAGAACAATGTACCAATCCGAAGGACAAAGGAGGAGGATGTCCTGAGGGCCAGCTCGGTCAATTTGTATGGAAAGAAGAGGCCCGACAGCATACCAAATATCCACCCTGAAGCTAGTGATACGAGTGTCCACGAGGTACAAAACATCATTCAAAAATCACCTTCATTTTATTACTAACTAATCTTCCACTTGGATTTTTTTTTGATATTACTGCTTTAACTTTTTTTTCTCCCATCGAGCAGTATGCTGTAGCATCTTCAGCAGATGGCCAATACTATGGAACTCGAATCAATATAAATCTGTGGAAACCAATGACCGAGACGGCCAAAGACTTCAGCTTGACCCAACTCTGGACCGTTGCAGGGTCGTATGCCAACAACGATCTCAATACCATTGAAGTAGGATGGCAGGTGAGACTTCTAAGGGAAAAATTGAACACACTTCCATATGAGTTCACTGGTTGTTGCACTAAGTTGTGCATTCTCTAACATTGTGGCTGATCGATTTGTGCACTCTTTAATATTTCAGGTTGACCAAGATTCCTATGGGGATAACAATCCTAGACTCTTCATCTACTGGACTGTAAGATAAACCTCACATTCATTTATCTTCATTAGTAATACTAGTCCATCAACCCGTGCTCCCACACGGGCTAATGTTTTTAGAAGCTATTGTATTTGAAAATTATTTAGAAATTAAACTCCTAGCTAATAATCAAAATTGTTTACCTACTACTCTCTTATTTTTCAATACTTCAACATAATACTTATATAGATATGTACCTATCTTTATCCAATTGTGATTGATTTTTAATTAATAATTACTCTAAGCATGTTTTTATCCATATTCATACTTTTTCCATTTTGTATCACACCTCCAATCATCCATACATTATGTTTAGCATACAAATCAATATTTTTCATCGATTCCTCACATACATGTATAAATGGGCACTCATCATGTGTATATACTTTAACTTAGTATTTTTATATTAACAATGATATAAATAGGTAATTTAGAATCATATATTTGTTTACGTTTTGATATTTCTATATGATGCACATGGACATAATTAGATTAACATTTATGTGTTTACTTTAGGTTATTTTTAATAACGACATACGTGGGTAACATAGATAAAATTTTAGAATGATTTAATTTATAAATTTGAGAATGACATTTTAGGTTACGCTTTATAATGATGCTAGTAAATTGGATGAAGATTATGGGGTAACTTTAGATTATTTTTTATAGTACCTCAGCTCGGTAATTTAAATATAGGTTTAGAGCTTATTTTTGAATATTTTCACAATGACAGTGGTGGGTATCTTTTTAGAAAATATAATAGATCAATGGTTATGATTATTAGATTTTACAGGATTGGTGTTTGATGTTCTTAATTTTTATGAGAATTTCTCTCTTTTTTCTAGCTTGTCTCGTGGTAACTAATGCGGAGTCTAAAAAAAATGAGACTACATTGTTACAAAACTATTACCATAAGCTACCTCTTGTTTGTTAAATATTAGAACACAATACTTATGTAGATGTATACTTAATATCTTCATCCAATTGTGATAGATTTTAGTTAGTAATTCCTCTATAATATTTTCATCCACATTTATAATCTTTAACTTTTCACTTTACATCGCAGGTATGCGCTTGAATTTGTTTAATGAACCCTAAGTTTGAGATACAATTTTAGCATAGAAATCTATATTCTCATCACTTTATATCCTTATAAATGGTGACACACATTATGTGTATAGACCTTGATTATTATATCGTATACCACTAGTGCAAGATATAGATGATTTAGAATCATAAATTGCTGTATATTTTTAATTAAGGTTATTTGATTCAAATGTAGGGTTACCTTATGTTATTTTTAATAACGGCATGTGTGGGTAATATAGATGCAAATTTAAGGGGTTGCTTTAAGTTTTTTAAATAATAGTGGTAAGCAATTCAGTTGCAAATTAGGGAATTATTTTAAATATTGTTTATAATGGCATAAGTGGGTAATTTTCATGAAGATTAGGGGTTACTTTAGTTTATTTTATATAATGGTAGGAGTGGGTAATTTATATATAGATTTAGGGGGTTACTTTAGGCTATTTTCATAATGGCATAGGTGGGTAATTTTTTAGAAAATATATTAGATCCAATGGCTATGATGATTTGAATCCATCCATTGATGGTCGGATGTTTTGCTTTTTTGTGAGAATTTCTAAGATTTCTCTCTTTTTCTAGAGTGTCCACCTAGGAATCCTAGGTGGCTTCACCTAGAGGCTCCAAAAGGAGCCTCCTATTACTCTAATAGTAAGATTGACCTTTAATTTTTTATTAAGTTGGGACATAAAGGTACTAATTTCTATTACTATGCAATATATTGTAGAGCAATGCGTATCATGGAACAGGATGCTACAATCTAATATGCTCAGGATTCGTCCAGACAAACAATCAGATTGCTCTCGGTGGTACCCTCTACCCTCAGTCCGTCTATGGTGGCTCACAATACGAAATATCTATTCTAGTTTGGAAGGTAAAACACAAAGAATGTTCACATTCCGATCGTAAAATAAAGTTCACGAATGCTCACCATTTTAACACTAGTTGTCCCTATTGTGCTAGAGATTTCTCCATAAATGCAACACTGTCAAGTTAGCCTTTTTAGCAAAGCATCAAAGGAATCTTTATCTTAGTATTCTACGAGGACCTAGTGTTGCAAATCTGGCCCAATTGCTATATCCCAATCATAATCACGTCTCCTGAATTGTCCTGTAAATTTTGCTTGCAGGACCAAAACACGGGCAACTGGTGGTTGCAAGTAGGAGGCACTGATGTGGGTTATTGGCCATCTTCCATCTTCACCCACTTGAAAAACAGTGCCTCCATTGTTCAGTGGGGTGGCGAGGTGGCCTCGTTTAGCGCCGGTCAAACTTCAACAGACATGGGCAGTGGACACTTCCCTGGGGAAGGGTTTGGCAAGGCCAGCTACATCAGGAACATCCAAGTGGTAGATTCATCCAACTATCTCAGACAAGCAAGTGTTTCGCAATTAATAAGGCCGTCCCCCAGCTGCTATAACGTGCAGAGTGGCACTAGCAACGACTGGGGCACATACATCTTTTATGGAGGACCTGGGAGGAACCCCAACTGCCCATAGTAATCCTTGAATTACTTTACAGCCCAAATATCTCCTAAATACACGACGGATACTCCTTTAGCAATGCATAATGCATTGCTAGAGGCCCAATAAAGTATTGTAGGGTTACAACTGCATGACCCATGCAAATGCCACAAGAGCCATATCGAATAAGGAGCTTCCATCGTTTGTTATTACAACTGTATCTCCACTGCGGATAAGTGTATTATCATAACATACTACATCCATGAGCATGGACACAAGATCTTTAGAGCTCAAAATAACTACTTCCATGAAATAAATAAGTGCGATTGTGTACCAGTTTTTTCTTTGTCCATGGAACATTGATTTTTCTCTGTGAAACATTTTTTATTGAGAGTTTCGGAGGAAAACTGTCTTAATTGAGTTGGCCTCAACCATGGCAGCTTGGGTCAACTCGTCTAGGCTCAGCACAACATTGATCGATGCCACTAGGCTCGTTTGTATTCAATGGACAACGACTGTCGACTGAGGTGCAGTGCAGCAAACTTTGATTTCAGTGTAGTGTGTAGTAGATGCACTGCTACTTTTTGAATCAGTATGGTTTGTACAGCATGCAACACTTCACACTTGAGACCGAATCACACGCTTGTGTAGTTGCCCAAGACTTCCCAAGCAGCAGGAAGTCGAGTGGTATCAGTGTTCTCCATGAATGTATCCTCAGACCAAGCAACTCTTCTGGCATCAGTGTTTGGCTGCCCGATGGCCTCCTTTCCCCAAACTTACCTTGGTCTGCCTCTAACCCCTTATAAGCTTTGACCTGGGGATCTTTGATCAGTTGTGGATCATTTTGCTTCTTCTATTTCTGGATGGAGAGGGCGCCTACTCACTCCAAGTGGCAGAACTACTTTGCTCAAGTCAGTTCTGGTCAGCTTGCCTGCATACCCCATGCTCTCTAATCTCCTCCCCCCTGGATCCCTTAGTGCCATGGAGAAAGTCTGCAGAGCTTTTCTCTGGACAGGAGACACAAGTTGTTCTGGTTGCCAATGCAAAGTGGCTTGGGAAACAGTTTGCCTCAGGAAGGATCAAGGGGGCTTGGGTGTTTGAGTTCTCTCATGGCAAAATGAGTGTCTTCTCTCCAGAATGCTCCTCAAAATTCACGAGCCACCAGCGACTCCTTGGCAGCAATGGTTCCAGTCCACCTATGGCTCTCAAGGCCACCGTGATCTTGGAGACCCTCACTACCTCGACACTCCAACCTGGAAAGACTTCCTCTCTATTCTTCCTACTTTCAGGCAGCACATGTCAGTGATCATTGGTGATGGATCCTTCACCTCCTTCTGGTCTGATCACTGGATTGGCTCTGCTCCTTTAGACCTGGCCATGCCGGCCCTCTTCTCACAGGCCTTGAGACCCAATATCTCAGTGCAGTTAGCTACTGAAAGTTGACACTGGGACCTCCAACTCCAACCCAGGATGACTCCTATAGCACAACAAGAATTCTCCACCCACATGCAGGCCCTTCAGGATGTTCAACACTCACCGGCAGTTGCAGACCGCTAGGGCATGAGGACGACGCTCACACCTTTCTCCACCAGGCTTCTCTACTGCGCCCTGTCTTCAGTGGTTCCCAGATGAGTTACTCCCTATAATATGGTGTAGCTTCGCAATGCCGCAAGAACAGCAGTTCCTTTGGCTCATCTACCACCACTGGCTACCCACCGCTGCCCTGCTGCATCATCGTAACATCGTCGACAGTGATTAGTGCCTGCACTGCCACCAGACCGAAGAGCACCACCACCTCTTCCTCTCCTGCCCCAAGGCAGCAGCTTGCTGGTCCATGCTGGGAATGAGCAGCCTTGCTGACGCCTTGATCTCCAAGCTCTGGGAGCAGCCGCTCTTAGCCCCTGGAGTATTCCCTCCGGTCCACCGTCATCACTTGTATTATATGGAGCATCTGGA
This sequence comes from Setaria viridis, assembly GCF_005286985.2. Lineage (NCBI taxonomy): Eukaryota > Viridiplantae > Streptophyta > Magnoliopsida > Poales > Poaceae > Setaria > Setaria viridis. The sequence goes on from NC_048270.2 coordinate 33,130,176, forward strand.
AAGTTAGGAATGCACGGGTCTTCGAATAGGTTGACAGACTCCTGTCGCTGATCCTGCGACAAGCATGCGTTGCAGGTCAATCTTTTTTTTTCCTTTGTTTCTGTTTCAATGATCAGAGGAAAAGGAAATTAGGACCTGTCTGAATGCATGAAACAGGCTAGGGCGTGCAACACCTGCATTATTGCCGCGTGAACAACGGTCAGCTAGCTCGACCAGTTCTGTTACCCGCCACCTTCGACGTATCGACCAAGACCAAGAATCAAACTACGGCTCCACGAGTGAAGTGTTGAAAAGACTTTGACGCCCCAAAAATACGGCAGAGCCAGGCCGGCTTTGTTATAACACACCTACCAGCCGAAGCTACCAAAAACCAACACCACTACGGGAACCAGAAACTTTGCCAGACACTCGGCAAAGACACGAAAACACTCGGCAAACAGTACACGGCAAATTTCCTGTCGGCAAAGACTAGTTTGCCGAGTGTCAAAACTCGAGCACTCGGCAAACATTTTGCCGACGGCCTAAAAACACTCGGCGAAAATATGTACTCGGCGAAATACGCGCTGACGGCGTCAGGGGTAACGGCGGGTTTGCCGAGTGCCAGACCGTAGACACTCGGCAAACATAGCGTCTTTGCCGAGTGCCAACACTCGGCAAACAAGGGGTCTTTGCCGAGTGTCAGGGAGTGGGCACTGGGCAAAGCCGGCTTGTTTGCTGAGTGTCTTTGCCCCTGGCACTCGGCAAACATGGGGTCTTTGCCGAGTGTCAGGGGGTGGGTACTCGGCAAACAACCTGCACTGCGCCTGGGAAGTAGGGCCTTTGCCGAGTGCCTTGTCCCTGGCACTCGGCAAACAAGGGGTCTTTGCTGAGTGCCTTGTCCCTGGCACTCGGCAAACAACCTGTCCTGCACCTGGGAAATGCACCTTTGCCGAGTGTTAAAGCCAAAACACTCGGCAAAGGACCCTCTTTGCCGAGTGTAACACTCGGCAAAGTGACCAGAACCCCCCCTTTTTCCCCGTTTTCCCACGTATAACGGACCCCTCTCAATTCACAATACACATCATCACAGGCATTTGTAATAAACAATCACATGCATAATTCACAACCACCATTAGAAACATTATTCATAAACACCACAGGCATAATTCAACATAAGCACGTAACAATCCATAAATCCAAGTTCAAGTCACAATGTAGTTTCAACCAAGTTCACAACCAAGTCTAGTTCCGTGGAGGCCAAGGAGACCACTGCGACAAATCTTGATCTTCATTATTCGAAGCCGCCGATTGATTCTGCACATAGGATAGGACATTCTGAGCTAACATATAAAGTTGTCAAAATTAAAGTATTGAATGTAAAGCACAATGTGTCAAGTGACTCACAGGAGTAGTCGTGGGTGGCTGAGGCGGAGGGAACATCATCGGCGGTGGCGGAGGCAAAGACTGACCCATGCTCGAAGCAAAATTCTGCATGTACTGGAACATCTGCTCCATCCTAATCCGATTTTCTTCCTCCATCCTCCGTCGTATGTCCTCCATCTGCGCCGCCATCTCCTCTTGTTTCTTCCTTGCTTCTTCCACCTGGGCCTACAATATTTCATTGACATGTTATAATGCAAAGCTAAAGTATAACAACAAACGAACGATGAATGGAAGAGAAAGAACCTGGAGAGCCTCCATCTGGAACTGTGCAGTGGTGGGTCATGGCCGTATCGCCGGGCTCGAGTCCGTGCTCCTAGCTCGGATCTGGGAGAGAGTGGGAGTAGAGGCCATGTCGATTATGCCGTCGCCAATCCAATATCGGCCATGCTTCTTGCCTCCTCCCACCCTCATCACGATTTCTCCATCAATGTCCTCGGAGCTCGGATCGAAGTCTGGCCTGTGAACCTCCCTAGCCATCTTTGTATACTCGCTGACGCGGCTGTGTATGCTAGGGTGGCTGTACGCCTCGGACGGGTCGTCTGGGTTGAAATCGATATCGGCCGTCGCCTTGCCCTTTTTGGAGAGGACCCATGCCTTGAGCTGGGAGCAAGGTCGGCCATCATGTGACGCCGACTACGGCAAAAAATACAAAATGATTAGGAATTATGTAGAACTGAACGTTACAATAAAGAATTGAAGTTGCGTACCCATTTTTCTCTATATTCATCAAGGCTTAGGCTGCCTTGATGGTGTGGTGCACTCGGCATCTGCAAACGCCGCTGCCGGCAAGCAAGGTGGTTCTCCAACCACCCGAGCTCCAACCACACATCGACCATCCTCTCCCAGCACGGCATATGCGCACGACACCACCACGGAGGCACCTACATCATCAAGCGTGTGACATATGAAAAAGAAAATGAGCCTAATTAATCTTAAATAGTAAGTAGCAACGTTCTTTACTTACCCTCATGAATTGGTCCTTAGTCATGTTCATTGTTCTTGCCTCCTCTTTTCTAACCTTCATCTGTCTGTATTGAGCGTGAAATTCGATGATGGCCTGGATGCGCGCCTCGTAATGCATGTCCTTCACGAGCTTCTTGGCGGCTACATCACAGACGGTGTATACAGTTATTATTTCAAGAATGTCGAAAGTAGGTGATGTATTGAGCAATTTAGTATGAGGAGTACTTACCCACAGCTCGGCCTTGACCCACTCCGCTATGTTGGGGAATCTCCTCTGTTGACGATCAGGGACGTCGGGGGCGGCGACGTAGTGGTCCCACATGTAGGCCGGCTGCTGCTGTCCAGCGTACACCACCAAGCCAGGGAAGTGAACCCTGCACAAAAGGCCAAGGATCCCGTTGGCCTTACGGTTGTGGTCACCCCCACTGAGCTTAATCCAACTCCTGAACAAGTCATTAATATAAATTATTAGTTTTTGTAACTTTCAACAAAAGAAAAATATTAAGAATATTTAAAGTTACTTACTTGGTCCCAACCGGTTTAATGAGCGGGCGTAAATGCTCAGGTATCGGCTGCTTCGGGAGGGATGAGGGACCTCGCAACCATATCTTGGACTGGGAATCCCCTGCCTCCCCGTCCCCCTCCTGCTCCTGCTGCTCCTCCTCCTCCTCATCGTCCCCAGAGGCATGTGCGGAAGGTACCTCCTCCTCCTCCTCCTCCTCCTCCTCCTCCTCCACCTCAGGTTCAGGCGACGGGGGCCTCGCCGCTTTACCCTTCCCTCGAGGCCTCTGGACCACCTCCTCCTCCTCCTCCTCAACCCTACGTCGAGGCCTGCCTCGACGCCTCCCTCGACCGCTCCCTGAATGTGACCCTAACCCTGAACCAGTTCCTAACGCGACCAGTCTCTCGCAAATCGACGTGAGCTTCCTCATACCGCCCACCATTGCTCAATGACCTGCAATTAAAAGAGTAAACCAGTCAGCATAGACACACAAAACATAATTACAAAGATATGGAAATTATAATTAAATTATAACTAAATTAGTACGAATCATACATGTATTAGAAATAATCATCATGATCAGGATTAGCTGGATTATAAGTCTCATCATAACTATCACGCGTGTCGATATAGTCAAGCCCGTGCTCCGAAGGAGGAATGTCGTCATCACTATAATTAGCTAACTGTAATCGTTGAAGTAATTCTAAGTCCTTCACATTTTGAACCTCGTCTCCACCATCCTCTGTCTCAACCCTCTCGTTGTCTACTTCCATTCCGATCGCTTCGGTTAAATCTATCACAAACCTCCCTTCGAGCCCATCTTCTTGGAATAACTCTCCTTCGTACGTGTCGGGGTCTATATTGTAATCTTCATTGTTTGGTACAGGTAGTTTACCGTGTGGCGATACCTTGTACACAACATCCCAACCCTTAAGACGGCTGTCGGTTTGGCACGGGTATGACAAATAATAAACTTGCGTGGCCTGTTGAGCCACAATATAGACATCGTCTCCTGGTAACCTGGATGACTGTCGGCGAAGAAATTACACTCGGCGATTGAGGTTTCCCGTAGTGCACCAACAGGGTAGCTCACTAGCTCTCGCCTGTTTCGTTGGAGCGACTAATGGCAGCGACTACACGAGCATGCTTCGTTGTGGCTCTCGCCTTTCTCTTCATGGAGGGTGCAGCGGCGGGGACTGCAGGCGGGCAGCGGCGGTGGCAGGTGCAAAACCTTCTCAGGTGGCTCAACAAACCTCCTCTCGCCAGCATTCAAGTAATGGCCAACCTGTCCATCGTCTTTTATCTTCATATAGATTATATACTCCCTCTGTTCCTAATTATAATTCACTTTAGTAGCTTGTTAGAGATTTTGAGTTTTTTCTTGTATTTTATTATTTCTCTTTAGTACATCAGATCTTCTTATGTTTTTGCTACATATTTTCTTGGAATATGTGTCCCTCTGTGATGTTTGTGGTTGATGTATTTTTGAAAAAAAAATATCTGAAGCCGGAATATTATCCTCCAGTATCAAAAAAATATTCTCATACATTGACCAAGCTTGTAGAAAGAACCTAAGCATCAACGGAATATATATGACATCAAGATAGTTTTATTAGATCCACAATAAAATATATGCCTTCAAAGTATATTTATTGTATTATAGATGTTATTATATTTTCTATAAACTTTGTTGCAACTACTGATACTGCGAAATTAATAGAGCACAGATGGAGATATCATAGACTGTGTGCACACATCTCCAAACAGCCTGCATTCGATCATCCTTTCCTCAAGAACCATACCATTCAGGTACCTCTCCACGATACAAACACATGTACAAGTGCCCTCACCACCACCATACAAACACATGTATGATGATATCACTCAATGGTGCCCCAACTTGTAACCTTTCAGATGCGGCCTTCTTATCACCCTGGTGGTTTATATGATGACTCCAAAATTGAAACACAACCAATTACCCAATTATGACATCAGAATGGCAAGTGCCCTGAAAACACCTTATATACCGATCCGAAGGACCAAGGAGGAGGAAGTGCTGAGGGCCAGATCTATCAAGAGGTATGGCAATAAGAGACCTGGGAGCATCCCAAAACATCATGTTTCTGTTGATGACCCTGACGCTAGTGCAACAATTGGTCACCTGGTACAAAACATCATTCGAGAATCACCTTCATATTATTACCAATCTTCATTTTGGATTTGTATTATCATTTCTGACATTGCTTAAACAATTTATTTGCTCTCTTATGTTAGGTTGATCTCCACCAGTTGGCCCAATGGCCAATTGGGCAACTGGTCCGCACCCTGATCGGAGGCGCTCAGCCGGTTCTTCTGGCAGATAGGCCCCATCATGCAGCACCATGAGCTAGGGTTTACAAGGAGCGGCGCGCAGCGCGTTTTTGGTCCAGCGAGATCGACGCGAAGCCGTCGGATGCGATGGACGGCCAGGAGACATCGGGCCAGATTTGGCCCTGGCGGTTGGACTAGGCAAGCCATTTCGGCAGCCTAGGCCCAGGTTGCAACCTGCGACTGCGAGGATGCAGCACATGAGCGCGCAAGGTAGGCCGGGCCGTATTCTTGCGCAGGCTGGGCTGCATTCATTGTTGGGCCAGTAGGGTCCAAGTGAAAGAGAAGGGCTAGCTGGGCCGCTTTTGCTGGGCCAGTTTCGTGGCTGAGACGAGCGCTCCTGCGCGAGCTGGGCCAGGCCGTTTCTGCGGTCAGGCCAAAAGAAAGGAAGAGTTTGAGCCCTTTTGCTTGTTCTTTTTCCAGCGATTTTCATTATTTCTGGAAATTGATTAATGGCTCAAATAAAATAAGTCTTCAGGAGAATTTTCCTGTGGGTAAAATTCACTAATTATGTTTAAGTTTCCACTGCAAAGATTATGTTTATCCTCTAATTAATTTTGGAAATTTCAATTGGAGGAGTAGTCACATTTGTTTAAGTTAAATTATCGTATTGTTATTTTGTAACCAACGTTGATGATAACAATATTATAATTTTATTCATAAGATTATTCATAAGTTTTTCCATGCATTAATTCTATTTAGTCATATTTGTTTAAGTTAAATTATCGTATTGTTATTTTCTGACCAACGTTGATGATAACAATATTATAACTTTATTCATAAGATTATTCATAAGTTTTAATGAGTTTTATGCATTAATTCTATTTCTGCCCCAACGATGATATAGAATTAAATGTGGAAGAATGTCAGTGATATAGAATTAATGAGTTTTATGCACTAATTCTATTTCTGCCCAACGGTGATATAGAACTAGTGTAAAAGAATCAATGAATTTTATGCTTTGGTTCCATTTCTGCCCAACGGTGATATTGAATTAATATGGAAGAATGTTTGTATGTTTCAGTTTTGACCAAAGAGGAAAAGGCTGACAACCGTTAATTTTAATCAACGTTTGAGGTTACTCAGCTGCATGCCAATGGAATGCAATGCTGGGCTATGTGAACGAAAAGGCATGAGTGAAGCCTGTTTGGGGCTAAAATGAATTAAGTTTTTCTCTCACCAAGAGCTTCTATTATTTTTAGTTCATCAATTTTCTAATTAAATTGGAACCAACAGGAAGATTTAATCGGAAAATAAAGTATAAGTGAATGTTCTTGGTCGTCATGTCTAAGTTTTCATTATTGAAAATAGAATATAGATTTTCTACCATTATGATGAGAGTTGCAATAAGTAAGATGCATGTGTAATTTGACCAATGTCGGATTAAACATGTGTGTTAAACAATATTCGGATTTATTTTTGAATTTGATGTATTGAATGTTCAAAGCACTTCCCATGTCCTGAGAGCTAACTCTGGTTCTTATGTCCCTTATAGGGACAAGTTTTGGCATAGTTCTTATGCTATTCAAATCCTGCATAGCAGGAGAAGTTTGTGATGACTCTTGTGGTTTTTAGTGTATCCCGCACAGCGAGAGAGGTTTGGGGTAGCTCTTATGCTATCCTAGTATTGACCGTGCATTTCTATTGTGTCATGGTCATTAAACACTCAACGAGTCAAGGGCCATAAGGGGTGCAATCCCAAAATCACACCAATGCTAAAAGAAGGTGGAGAGTCGGTTAACTGACTCTCTGCAAATGTATGCGGGCACTCCAATTGAGTAGCTCATTGCGGAGTAATGTAGTAATGGTGGAATGTACATTTTGAATGTATAATATGGCCACTAAGATGGAGTCATTAGACATAGATCGAAAGGAAAGGGAAAAGTTTAACCTTCCTTGTAGTATCATTTTGTCATGAAATGAGTTTAAGGACAAAAGGAAGTTGAAAATGAACCAAAGATAAGAAAGATATGCAAGCATGACTTGCAGAAGTACTGCGAATAAAGGACTCTGTTGAGTTCTTGAAGTTGAATGAGAAAAGTGCACTCCTCATACGAATTAAGAAATAACTTTGTTTGCATGACATAATCATGTGAATGAAGTACCTCATGAATGCCTTCTCGTTCACAAGAGTTCTAAATAGTTTTTGAAATTATGGTAGTAAAGTTCATGCCATATTTCAAGGGGGAAAATGAATTGTAAGATCAATTAAGAAAGATACTCTCCCCATAATGCGATGCATAGTATGCATTGAGAGCAAAAGTGATCTATAAAAGATGACTGTTAGCAAATTACAACGATACAACGGTCATAATAATGATACCCCATAGCTAAATTCCTGGACTTTTCATTAGTTCCGATAGGAAGATAGCATGGTCAGTCAATATTCATTTTGGACGAGCCTCAAAGATATTAAGGCAGTGCTTCAAGCACCATATGAGGCTCTAATAGATTAAACCTAAATAAGGAATTTGAAGATACACCATCTTTTCAGAAAATGGGATGATCTGGGGGAGCATGGTATGTAGAGACCTAAGACTTGAAGAGAGAAATGGGACTGTTGTCCGCTTTGATGATTGAAGAGCAACAAGTTTTCTCAATACCTGTTGATGTTGTATGAATTATACAACACCTGTTGTTAGCCATTCAAGGAAGATAAATAATGTAAACAAGGATCTTGTTATACAAGAGCTTGTAGAGTCAATTGCCTCTTGACAATGAAGAGCAACAACAGCCCCATATGAAAGAAGTGCCAGTAGCTGAGGCCCCAGACTATGAAGTCTATGCTAGTGAAGAAATTCAAATGGAGGGTAATCCCACCTCATTTGAAGAAGTCATGAGAAGCACTCACTCATCTGAATCGTATGAGGCTATAGAAGATGAGATGAAATCGATGAGTACCAATGATGTTTGGGACTTCAAAGAAATTCCTGATGGAGTCAAAACAGTAGGTTGTAAATGGGTCTACAATACAAGATGTGACTCCTAAGGGAATAGAGGAAGATACAAGGTGCCACTTGTGGTGAAAGGCTTTATGCAAAGAGAAGAAATAAGTTGCAATGAGAGTTCTTCTTAGTATCATGCAAGGATTCCTTTAGAATCATAATGGCGTTAGTGGCACATTACAATTTAGACTTACACCAGATGGATGTAAAGACAGCATCACCCAACAGGGATTTGTATGGAAAATGTTAACATGGCACAACTCGAAGGTTCTGTCATGGAAGGAAAAGAACGTATGGGATGCCGCCTGCTGAAATCCATTTACGAATTGAAACAAGCCTCTAGACAGTAATATGAAAGTTGATGAAACAATAAGAAAGTTTGGGGTTAAAGAGAATGAGAAGGACAGTAGCATTTATGCAAAGTTCAAGAATGAAAAATTCATTTTCCACATCCTATGTGTAGATGACATCCTACTCACTAGTAGCGATGTTAATCTGCTATTGGAGAAGTAGAAGTTTTTGTCCTCAAGTTACAATATGAATGATCTCGGTGAAGCGTCATTCATTCTAGGAATTAAAATTCACCGAGATAAAAGGAAAAGGGGTATTAGGACCATCGCAAATGTATACTTAGAAAAGATTCTTAAAAAATAAAGTATGCATGCGAGTAAACCTATGCCTGCTCCTACGATCGAGGGTAATAGCTTTGGGACTTTCAGTGTTCCATGAACCAATATGAGATCAATCAAATGTACATGGTTCCATATGCTTCGGCTGTTGGAAGCTTAATGAGTGCACAAGTAAGAATTTACCCTGACGTAACTCACGTATCCGAGATGTTTTGGCAGAAGTTCAGTCCAGATATAGATCACTGGAATGGAGTTAAGAATGTCTTGCAATTTTGCAAAGTATTATAAGCCTCATGATGATTAAGAAATAACAAGTACTCTCAAATAGTTGTGGGTACAAAATGTTGAATTTTGGCGAAATGTGTAGAAAAATCCACAGTAGTTGCTAACACTCGCAGTTGGAGTTTTGTTGTGGAAATGCTCCAAAGAAACAGTTGAGGTATCATCCATGACACATAGCCATAGTATAGCTTGTTATGAGGCTTTAGGGACAGGTAGAAGTGGTTAAGGGAATTTGTACCCGGAATCAACAATGGTGAACAACAGCAATAACCATTTAAAATAATTCACTCCTATGACAACAAGTCAAGTTCGTATCCAAACATGTTGACATTGAGTTATATGTTGTAAAGGAGAGAATCCAGAATCATTTTGAAAGCATCGAGCGTATAAGTACCGAGCAACTACTTGCGGATTTGCTTACCAAAGGCTTACCACCTAGTGTGTTCAGAGAACACACAGTCGACATGGGTTTATAGGAAAGCCTATGATTTCTGGATACTAAGGGCCTAGTTGAGTATATATTTCAAACCAGAGAGGTGCATTGTAGCTGTTAAATCTAATGGCAAATGACAGTGACGATGAGGCATGCTCTATGCACTGATCTGTGATAGAATGGTAACAAGATAAAGTAAGTTAAGTTTAAGTCATTAGGTCAGATCAAGGGGGAGAATGTTAGGTTGATCTCCACCGGTTGGCCCAACGACCAATTGGGCCCTTGGTCTGCACCCTGATCGGAGGCGCTCAGCCGGTTCTTCTGGCAGATGGGCCCCGTCGCACAGCACCATAAAAGGATGGTGGGGGCTAGGGCACACGACACGAGGTTAATCTGAGCCGCCAGTGCCCCACCGAAGTTCCTAACCCTAGACCGATTGAGAGGGGCACTGTGAGCGACGGGAAGCGCCATCGCCTGCACCGCTGCACCGGACTTCGCCGCTGCCGCCACCCCTGCATCAACAGCTTCTTCACGAACACTGTATTGACGAGTTCATGCACTAAGTAAGTATTTTACCCGCTAGACTAGCACCTAGAGTTCCTGTGAGATGTAACATCTTATTGATCAGCATGCTGTAGCGTCTGCATCGGGTGATAAATACTACGGAGCAAAAACCACCATTAATTTGTGGCAACCAACGATTGAGGGGGGCAATGGCTTCAGCCTGGCCCAACTATGGATCACAGGGGGGTCCTATTAAGGCAATGATCTCAATACCATTGAAGCAGGATGGCAGGTGATACCCACGAAGGGGAAAACATAAACACACCTTCATCAAAGATTAGAAGTTCCGTCGATTCTCCATTCATGCAAAAAAAAAGTTTCTTTCAGTAGTTGTAACGCTAACATCACTGTTTTTAGGAACTAATGGCCTGTCGAAAAGCATAGAGAACTTTTTCTAAAATCTTTATACATGGCTAAAATCACACTGTTTTACGTTCCCTAAAGGTTCTTGTAATGATGCACTAATAAGTTGTGCAATCTCTTTCATTGTAGTGGCTAATGGCTCTGTGCTCTACAAAATTCTAGGTTTACCCAGGGTGGTATCATGATAGTAATACTAGGCAAGCTGTTCATCTACTGGACCATAAGACAAACATCACATTCCTTTGTAATACTAGAGACATGTTTATTAAGTTGAGGAATGGAATATATGGGTACTAATTTTTCTATTAATGTGGCATATTGTAGCGTGATGCATACGACCAAACAGAATGCTAGAACCAAGGCTGCCCAGGGTTCATTCAGACAAATAATCAGATCGCCATCAGTGGCAGCATCTCCCCAGTGTCAATATATGGGGGCTCACAACATGACATCGATATTTCAATCTGGAAGGTAAAGCACAAAAATCATTCAAATTCTCATCCAGCATAAAACAAGGCTAAAACTGTGGTATTGCCTGTTTGTGGTCGCCCTCACGGAATCACATCCCTATGCACGTATACCGGATTTTGTCTACAAATGCAACACTGTTAAGTTAGCCTTATACATTAATAAAGCTATAAAAGGATCTTTATCCTCACCTTATGCAAGGAAATATTATAAATCTGGCCTAATTGCTATGAAAAATATTGCATGATATAGCCGGCACTGCTTCATAATCAACAAGATTTATAATATTTTGTTACGAATTTTTGATAGCCAGCACCCCTTCACTTCGAATTTTTGTTTCCATCAATGTGCAGTACTTTCCATAGTGCAGATAAGGAATAAGTAAACTCACACTTTTGTGCATGCTTTGATTTTAGGACTAAAAGGAATATACAACTACGTTTCCTACTTCCCTGGTCGATCATAATCCTGTCTGCTGAACTCTCCAAGTAATTTCTTTTTGCAGGATCCAAAGGGGGGCAACTGGTGGTTGCAAGTAGGAAGCGATGTATTGGGCTATTGGCCATCGTCCATGTTCTGTTACTTGTCAGACAGTGCTTCCAAATGGGTAGCGGACACTTACCAGAGGAAGGGTTCGGCAAGGCTAGCTACATCAAGAACATCCAAGTCGTAGATTCATCCAACAATCTCAAATTGCCAAATGGTGCGGTTTTGTTAGCTGAGTGATCCAGCTGCTATAACGTGCAGAATCCTGCCAATAGTGACTGGCACTACGGGAAACAGTAAAGTTGCCGAGTGCCAGAGGCACTCAGCGAAGACCCAAAAACACTCGGCAAAGTGTTTGCCGAGTGTAACACTCGGCATTCAGCACACGACAAATTTTGCGTCGGCATGTTTGCCGAGTGTCAAACCTCATGCACTCTGCAAACGATTTGCCGAAGGCCAAAAAGACACTCGGCGAAAATTAACACTCGGCGATAACGGCGGTGACGGCGTCCAGGTTAACGGCTCGTTTGCCGAGTGCCAGACGGCAGACACTCGGCAAAAATGTGAATCTTTGCCAAGTGTCGGCCTTTAGGCACTCAGTAAAAACTTGAAATTTGCCGAGTGTTGAGCCTTGGCACTCGGCAAATACGTGCAACTTTGCCGAGTGTCATGTCGCGGCACTCGGCAAATACGTGAAACTTTCCCGAGTGTTAGCCCAAACACTCAGCAAAAGGTGATGCAACTGCCCCCTTTGCCGAGTGTTAAGGACAAAACACTCGGCAAAGCCCATCTTTGCAGTGTAATACTCGGCAAAGCGGACAATACCCCATTTGTTGCCAACGCAACACGTACATTATGGGCCTCTAGAGCTTTCGCAGGATAAATTGCATCAAAGCTTTTCCAGGCTTCAGCATCGGATGGGTGTACCAGCTTCTCAGGATTATATCGATGTCCGTTTTTATGCCATATCATCTGTTTCGCGGATTCTTCAGTCATGTAAAGCCGTTGGATCCTCGGTATGAAAGGAAGATATCGTAGAACCTTCACGGGGATTGCGAGCTGCTTCTTCTGACCATCACCAGAGTCTACCTCCAGAAACCTAGACGATTCACACTTCACACAATACTTTGCTTCCGCATACTCTTTCCTAAATAAGATGCATCCCTTCGGGCAAGCATGTATATGCTCGTATGGCATCTTAAGTGCACAAAGAGGTTTCTATGCCTCATACATGCTCTTTGGCAAGATGTGACCAACCGGGAGCAGGCTTCCAAAAACTGTCAACATAATATCAAACGCATCTCGACTCAAGCTAAACTGAGACTTCACAGCCATTAGGCATGCAATGGCATCCAGTTGAGAAACCTTTGTATGGCCGTGAAGGGGTTGCTGTGCCGCAGACAACATTTCGTAATAAGCCTTTGCGGTAGCCTCTGGCTCCTCCTCCCTACGTGCTTCATCGAAGTGTGCTTCATGATAGTCATTTAACATGTCTCCCACCCCAGCATCATCATCATATTCCTCGATGCATTGTCTCAAGACCTCGTCTCTCCCACGATCGGATTCACCATGGTAGATCCACCTGGTGTAGTCTGACGTAATTCCGTTCTTCATAAGATGTTTGCCCATGTCTAGCTTGGTTTGCCGATGCATGTTTCCACATTTGCTACACAGACACCAAGTAGATCTAGCTTCTTTGACACTTGCAAACGCCCATTCCAAGAAAGCATCCGTCTTGTCAATCCATTCATTGGTCAACGTATTCTTACTAGTGCGGCCCGTGTACATCCACTGACGATCCTCCATCCTCTAACATATAAGCGAGTAATACAAAAATCACATTGCATCTACATGTTCCTACATTGTCTATTAGGTGACGATAGGTCCTAATCCCACGCGAGGGTGTGTAGGTGGGTTTAGTATCCATGGTCTACTCCGACCCGAGATAGAATTTCGGCACGACCTCCCCGCTGTTCTCCAAATACATGTCCTTGATGGGAGATTGTGTATCCGGAGAACATCAGGGAGGTGCTGCCGAAACTCTATCTCGGTTTGGAGTAGACCATGGATACTAAACCCACCTACACATCCTCGGGCTATCCAAAAAACGTGGACAATTCGAAACAAATACGGCTATAGATATGCAAAGATCTGCATATTTCCAACCGTATCTCTTTCGAACGGGAGACGCCTACCTAGGTTACGTGATATACGAACATCTTACGGAAAGAGAGGTGTAGGATGCCTCACCTTGCTATCCTGCAAAGTGACGAGTCGTGGACGGTAACGTGGCCTCTCCTGCAAGAAAAGAAATATAGAACTGTCAAGTTGTAATTTTGGCAGCACCTCCTCTGCACGAGGAGGTTTCTAAAACCTTCATCAAATCAAACGGCACGATGGCCAACAACCACATCCACTCCAATTTAATGGCACGATGGCCGACAACCACACACAGCTCAAAAGGAAGCAAATAATCCATACATATTTGATCCTCTTCTAATTTTTAAAACAAACTCCTATCACCTCCCTAGTCATCCTACCGTTTTATAATTTCTAATTTTTTTTTCAAATTTCTAATCTACAAGTCCTTTTCTAATTCATCCTATCATTTTCTAATTTCTAAATTATTTTATAATTAATTTGAACAGCAAATGTTGATGAAATACCGACTGAGAGCGGTGAGGGGGCGGGCGCGCCGCTAAGGGCCGGGGGCGCCGGGACTAGCGGCGTGGGGCCAGGTGGCGCGGGCTGCACCGGGTCGGCGGGGATCCGGCGGTCGGGGACAGCGCGGGGTGGGGCGCCGGCGGCCGGGGGCGGAGCGTGCACGTGTGGGTGTGTGCGTGTGGGTGTGCGCGTGTGCGTGAGTTAGGGCGGGGGTGGGCCGGATTAATTTCCACGCTTTGCCAAGTGCTAGATCGCCGGCACTCGGCAAAGGCCTTTTTTATTTTTTTTTCAGATTTTCGAACGGTACCTTCACCTGGGAAGTGGGCATGCGGAAATGTTTGCCTAGTGTTGACCCCTTGAGACTCGGCAAAGCACTGATTGGCCGATTGCCTCGATGCAGCACTTGGCAAAGGCCTTTTTTATTTTTATTTCGGATTTTCGAACGGTACCTTCACTGGGAAGTGGGCCCGCGGAAATGTTTGCCGAGTGTTGAACACTTGACACTCGGCAAAGTACGCTTATATTTCATGTGTAAAACTTCACTAATATGTTTAAGTAATTTTTTGTCCGTAAACTTTGTAAAAACCTAGTCAAAATCACTAAACAATGCCTATTTCATTTTTCTACTAATATTATTCCATTATTTCGTGGATTTATAGCTCATATTGAATTCATATCTATTAAATTTATATAATTGCAATTAATAAATAAAAATTATCAAACGGATCCAAAAAATTCCCAAAATTTGACATGAACCAATCTATGTTGTCTATGGCCTATTAAAAAAATTTTGAACTCAATCCCAAATTCAAGTATCAATTCGACTCAAAATCTTACCGGATCCTTCCAACTTCTACAAATCCTCTCCGGAGATGCTTTGATTTCTCAGCATCATATGTCAAGATTTGTGCGAAACCTTCTCAATTTTTTACCATAGCCTCCACATATGAAATCATGGCATCTTGGAAAATCTCATGAATTTCAAACTTCGTTTGTATTTTTGAGAATTAAAAAATTATTCGGCCACACGTTCGTGGTCGTGTTTTCTTAACAAAATGTTCGAAATTTCTTTTCATTTCCCGGATGAGACCTCAATTCGGACGCATTAACATGAATATGATTATTCCACTCATATTATTCCATTATTCCAATCACTTGCAGTTCAAATTTGACTTAAATCAACAAATTACTCTAAATGAAATTAATTCATTAAATATAGGAAACAGGTCAAGAAATAGACCACCTTCTAACATGCAGTGCCAAATGTCATACGTGGGGAGTACAAAAAGTGTGGAGGGTGGAGGAGGTAAAAAAAAATTTCGTTTTGCCGAGTGTCGCAAAAAACACTGGGCAACTATCCATGTTTGCCGAGTGTCGCAAGAAACACTCGGCAAAACTAAGTCTTTGCCAAGTGTCGAAAAAACACTCGGCAAACGTGTAACTTTGCCGAGTGTCTGAAACGGACACTCGGCAAAGGACTAACGTCCGGCACACCCCCTAACGGACGCCGCACGTGGCAGTCACGTGGTTAAGATTTGCCGATGTCAGTTGTTTGCCGAGTGTCAGTTGCGAGTTTGCCGAGTGTTTTATGTTTGACACTCGGTAAATAGGATTTATGCCGAGTGTATAATGTTTGTCGAGTGTTTCCCGGTTGACACTCGGCAAACAACTCTTTGCCGAGTGCCCGAGATAAAGCACTCGGCGAATAGAAAACACTCGGCAACTTTACTGTTTCCCGTAGTGTGGGGCACTTACATCTACTATGGCGGACCTGGGAGGAGCCCTAACTGCCGATAGTAAAATTTGAACTGCGTTTGGAGCCCAAATATCTCGTTGATACATGATGAATAGTTGAATACCCCTGTAACAATGCATTGAGCATTATTAGAGGGCTAATAAAGTATTGTTGGTGTCTACTAGCACATTATGGTTTGGTGTTTAAGTGACTCCAATATATTCATGTTTCCGCGTATGTTACGGAGTATAGAATAAGCAGGTTTCAACATTGTTACAACTGATCTATATGCCACTAGTAGAGACCTAACTTTCGATGCGCTCCCTTTTAATCCTGGTTTAAAGTAGGCCCGGTACAAAAGGGGGTGCATGGAGTTCTACTCTTGATTGGTATTTGCAACTAACTAAAAGTCACCTTTTGTCCCGGTTCAAAAATCATCCACCCGTGGGGGACCCTTTAGTCCCGGGTGAAAAAATCAGCTACCTGTGGGGGACCCTTTTGTTCCGGGTGGTAAGAATAACCGGGACTAAAGGTCACCCTTTTAGTCTCGGTTGGTGTTACCACCTGGGACTAAAGCTCACGACACCAACCGGGATAAAATGGGGTCTTTTATCCCGGTCGGAAACTCCAACCGGGATAAAAGGGTCCCTCACGGGTGGCTGAAAAAGAAATAAAGCCCTCGGATCCTTTTATCCCGGTTGGAAATAGTCGTTTAAACGGGTTGGTATTACAAACCGAGATAAAAGGATCCCCCACGTGTAGACTAAATCCTTCGGACCCTTTTATCCCGGTTTGTAATACCAACCGGGATAAAAGGGGGTCTTTTATCCTAGTTGGTGTTTCCAACTGGGATAAAAGGGTCCCCACGAATTAGTATAAAAGGATTGGATCCCCTATATAGTCAGATGTAGCGTGTAGGTGGGATGGCAAGGAAGCTATGCGCGAGGCTTGAGGTCGTGGGTTCGAATCCCACGAACCGCGCACGTGCATATTTCGCGTGAAAATCGGGTGACTTTATTTATTTTTCAATTTTTTTTTGCAAAACCATTTATACCGGTTGGTATTACTAACCGGGATAAAAGGGGGCCTGTACCGCGCCTGGCATGCCAGCCCATTTAGTCCCGGTTGGTATTACCAACCGGGAGTAAAGGGTGTCTTTAGTCCCGGTTGAGGGACCCGGATAAAGATACCCCCGTTTGTCTTGATTGCTTTATCCTGGATGGTTTTTCGAGAGATTTGCACCTTTCCAACCAGGACTAATACTCAGTTTTCTACCAGTGTGCACTACAGATACATAAATTGGATTGTGTCCATTTCTAGAGCTTCAATTTTTTTTTTGATGATGGAATAAAACACTGTCCCAGCCTCTACATCTTGAATGTGCAACATTCATGATGCATTTGACCAATGATTATTAAGGAACATACGACTCCATCAATACGACTCCATCAAGAACATTCAACAGTCAACAGACGACAGAAAAATAAGGTCTGAATTCTAGAGCTTAAAATATACATAATCTAAGTTCTTAGTACTGAAAGTATTTTTCTTCGGGCATATGGAGTGTTCTCTAATTGAGAACTAGTTCCAGCTTGCGCTAGTTTATTTGTCTAAAAAGAAAGTATTGTGTTCAAACTGAATGCATAATGCACTAAAATATTGTACAAAGGTGACTTTACAAGGATTTATTATGTTTACAAAATCGGTGGTTGGTGTGACGTTAGAAATATATTTGACCAGGTACAAAATGAATGATATAGAAAAATGGAAAGAGCTGGGTATGAGTGTGTCCGCCCAATTTATAATTGGTCCACCTGTGGTGTGTGTGGACCCTTTTTCATGGGTCAAGAATGACGGTGGGCTAGGTGCAGCCCAAATTTTGACCAACTGAGCTGAGAAAGCCCACTGCTCTAGCAGTACTAGTTCCCTTACCCATTTCTTTCCTTCTCCTTTTATAGTGAAATTATATATTACCACACCTACAGAAGCTTAGTGCACTCAGAAAGCCCCGGGCCAGTCATTCAACAATTCTCGAAGCCGTTTTGAATTTGATCCACCATGTTGGAAGCTGTTGTTGTCAAAGCAGAGTGTGCTATCATGTGTGGGCAGTTTAGCCACAGCTCCAACAGGGGTTTGACGATGTTGACCAAGGCTTACATATCCCAGAAGGTACAATAGGGCAAAGTGAAAAAACTGTTGGGAAGAAGATGACATAAAAGTCTGCATATACAACCACATTAAGGCACATGGATGAGCCCATTCGCATCATCAACACAATCTTGCAACTGCTGCAGAATACATACGGGAGCAAATTATTAACAGAACTGGATCACAGGCATAATGGGGTGTTTGGATACGAGGTACTAAATGAGGGTCACATTGGATGTTCGGACCCTAATTAGGAGGACTAAAAATGAGCTAATTATAAAACTAACTGCAGAACCCCTATACTAATTCACGAGACGAATCTATTAAACCTAATTAATCCATCATTAGCAAATGGTTACTGTAGCACCACATTGTCAAATCATAGACTAATTAGGCTTAATAGATTCATTTCGCGAATTAGACTCTAGCTGTGCAATTAGTTTTGTAATTAGACTATATTTAATACTCCTAATTAGTATCCAAATATCCGATGTGACAGGTACTAAAGTTTTTATGAGTGTGTTGCAAAACAGGACCTAAGTCATGGCTACATTGACCCAAAGGAAATGTTGGACGGAATGCTCAGTTTGCAGATGGTGCAAGCTACCATATGACGAACAGAAAGTGATCTGGAAAAAAATATTGAGAATGACGAACAAGCATAAATTGCGTTGTCCCACATAAATTGCGTACAGATACTTTAAATTGCGTTGTCCCGCATAAATTGCGTACATAAATTGTGTTGTCCCGCACAAACGGCGCGTCGATCTCTATTTCACAAACGGTGTAGTTCTGATTCTCCTGTACCACATGAACCCGCCACGTGGCCACAATCAGGAGCGAATTCCCCCTCTTCCGCGGTACTTGTCCAGCTGAAGCTGAGCTCGCTTCTCTGCTGCCATGAGATGTGACTTCCGTCGTTCAATAATATAATCTTTACCCGTGCTGCCCTGAATAGTTTATCTCTTTTTTCGACAATGGCCTTATCGGCAAGGCTTATCCATTTTGCACCCGTGCCGAAAGCCAACATGTCATTGACCCAAAGGGTGATCTTGTTGGGGTGCTCCACGGCTTCTTTTCTCAGGTCATCAATTGTCTCGCGGATGCCCGGACCGTCACTTGTATAGTACTCGGAGCATCGAAACACAACCTTCTCAAGACTGTCTAGATGCTTGATGCCCATGTAGTAGTCTTGACTTGCTATGCCGGTGTAGAACTTGAACTCAAGATGCTTCATCTTTGGCATGGCTCCACGCTTGAAGGTGATCACCCGTGGCAGACGGCAATCGACGTAGAACGTCTCTAGCTTTGGAAACCATCCACCGGTAATGGCAATCGGCTCCCGTGGGAGGACCTCGAACCTTAGTTGGAGAGCCTGCAGGTTGGGCATCTGCGTCTTCAGAAACTCGAGGTCTTCGTGCACCAGTTTCCAGAGCCTGATATCTAAGGTGCAGACATTGCACAAGTCTTGCTTGACCCACTTCGGGACTTTCATGTGTCTCCCGGCAACTCTAAGAATCCAAACTGGTAGGACTTCACACCTCTCGCCGAAATGCTTAAAGAGGATGAGGATGGATAGGTCATCCCTGCACTTTGCTTCAGAAGAGGAAATAATAACCTCTTCACGACCACTTGAGCTAATGACACCCAGAGGCGACATCAACTTCTCCACTTCAACAGAAAACCTATGTATATGTGCACCAACAACCACACTTAATAACGGATTCGTGTCTTTACTGTAGGATAGCTCTCGGACCTTAGTACCACTTATGTCCAGAGTCCTCAGATGCTGCAGTTTCCCGATTTCCTTAGGCAACTCTATCACCCATGTCCAGCTTATATCCAGAGTCTCCAAGCGCTCAAGGTTCTTGATTTCCCTTGGTAGCTCCGTGACCTCTGTGCGACTTACATACAAAGTCTTCAAAGATTGCAATTTCTCGATCCACGTGGGCAGCTCCGTGACCATTGTGCGACTTACATCCAGAGTCTCTAAGTGCTGCAGTTTCCCAATTTCCGTGGGTATTTTACTAATCCGTGTACCTGCCACGTACAGGGTCTCCAGATTCTGCAGTCTCCCAATCTCCCGTGGGAGCTCTGTGATATCATCGCAGCCCATAAGATCAAGACACTTGAGCCAGATCAGCCTACATATATCCACCAGATGACCATTCTCTGGACTACTGCTGCCATGTATTTGTAGCACTCGCAGCTTTTTGAACGCCTTGAAGGGGACACCATCCAGCTGGCATTGATAACCAGAAACAACAAGGGAGCGAGTATGAGACAGCACATCCTCATCTGGACAGCGATCCGTGCTGAGAGAAAGACGACGGATCTGTTTGGCATGCGAGGAGTTGCCGGCCCAATCGTAAGCAATAAAATTATCTTCCTTTGCTTTGCACACGAGGAAGGCTTCCATATCGGGGTCAACTAAGTGCACCACCCCGTCCCGCTGCAGCAGATTCCTGGCGACAAGCTTGTCAATATGTAAGCTTCTGCTATTTCAACTTGCGAAACAAATCCTTGAGGAATCCATTTTCTCACCAAGCATTTCGTAAAAAAAATATACCGATATATGGTACTCCCTCTGTTCCGTTTTATAGTTCGTCCTGGACTCCAATAAAATTGTCAAATTGTAGATCATCCTCGCCTCCCGCAGTTCACTCCGTTCTTTTATTTTCCTAAAATACCCTCGCGCTCTCTCCTCCGACTCGTCGTGCGAACCCCGCACTCCTCCGCCCCCAAATCGCATCACACCGGAAGGCAACCCTGCACATCTCTGCCGCCCTCACCTTCTCTCCACCACTCGGATTCGATTCAATCCTCAACCGGTGTCCTCCAGCAGGTAGATCTGAGGCGTCGACAGTAGCGCCCGCCGTCACGCCGCCCCTGGCCCCAGCGCCCGCCGCTATGGCTCCTGCAGCCATCCCTGTCGCGGAGTACTTGCTTGAAAGGTTTTGCCTTTGGGAGGGTTTGGCCGCTTGGTTGGGTGGTGCGTGCTCTGCTGTGCCGGCTGCGCCGGCGCCGCCCGGCCGCTCGACACCCTGTCCGGTGCTCTTGTCTGTCCTTGCCGGCTCCTTCGCTTGGGTTGTACAGATCGATGCGTTTTTACTGTCCTTGTGCTTGCTTGGATTTAGTAGCTTGCAAGCTCTGTGATCTGATTACGCCCTTGCATGCTCTGTGATCTGATTTGCTCTGTGATCGGATCTGCTGCAGAAGCTGTCGCTGGATTCGCAGCCCAAGGCGGCGGATGCCACAGAGCCTGCCGGTGCCAAGAAGGTAGGGATGAAACAGAAGCTTTCATGGGTTTTCATCTTGTGTGTGTTCGTGGTTTGCTCCAGGTGATCTGTGATTCTGATTCGCTTGTTTGTCTGTGCTGTTCGATTCAGCAGGGTGCTGCAGCGACCCAGCCGCTGAGCGTGTCGATCCCGCCAGAGCGGTCCATCATGCCGGTGCTTCAAGACTTTATGGATCCCAACCTGTTCTATCTGCCAGCGTATTACTATGGAGGTGAGTGAGGGACCGTGTAAAAAATTCTTATGGTGCCCTTTTCCTATCTCGCAGGAGTATCTTGGCAAGTTGTTTGCTGGTGTTGTCTTCCTAGTGGTGTGCCAGACTGTAGGCTTGATTACTTCTTCGTTTGAGAGTTCTGTGATTTAGATGACTGAACTAGTGCTGTCTCGTGTCTTACAGGCTACGACGGTTCCATGAATGAGTGGGGTGATTATCCTAGATATCTAAATCAAGACGGAGTGGAGATTGCCCCAGTAAGTAATCCTAGAAGATCTTTTCCTTCAACTTGTCATCCGATGCTTCCAATGACTATTTGTATCCTGCAGCATATTCTTAATGTAGAAATGGTCAAAATGCTTGCTAGTATTATTGTCTGCTGCTAGGTGATAGCTGTACTGTCGTGTCTATTGTTGGACATGTAGGAAGTGGAAAGCTATTCACTCTCTTTTTTGGGTATGGTTTGTGCTTTTGGCTGGTTTTCTCTTTTCCTTGTGCTCCCTGCACTGTTACCTCATGTTAGAAAGGTTGTTTTCCTTGTCTGCCACTAACATCGTGTCATGAAAATTATGCATCTTGTATCTTTTTATGCTCTTCTAATATTTGTGTTACTCCTGGAAGCATCATGTATACCATTTTGAGGCTCTTTGGAATTTCACAGGCAGTATATGGTGATATTTATGGATATGGGTATGCTCCCTATGGTGCATACTCTCCAGCCAGTTCGATCCCCAGTTCCAACAGTTGATGGCCAGATGTTTGGTGCGCAGCATTATCAGTATCCAACTGCGTATTTTCAACCTCCTACACCAGTTCCTTCTAAATTTAGTGATAGTATTGTTAAGAATACAAAGCTGTGTCATCTATGCACTTCTTCTGCTTATCCATATGTTTCCTGCTAGGCTAATACTCCACTGTTTCAGAGTCACAATAGGACAAATCTCATTTCACATTTCATGACACTTATTAGTCTAACCAGATGGGGAGCATAATCTTCTGTAGAATTTCATTTTCTTTAAACAATTCAAGGACATACTGTGCTTTCAAATATAAGAAATATGTGCTTCCTGATCGAGCAGTTTACAAAGTTTTACCTTTGCCCTTCATACTTGAGTTGATTATGGCATCTATGATCTTTCTTAGAACTCAATAAAAACTGGTCTTCCTTATGGCAGTAACGGTTATGACTCCAGGTTATATGGTCGATGGGGTTTTGGTATGGACAACAGGTACATTGTCTTAAGTGGCACATTGTCAAGAAAACTGTTGTGTTCTCAAATCAGTCTATGGAAACATACTCCACACAAGCTATGTTCTCAAATCAGTACTCCACACAAGTCTAGATTTGCTTAAACACAGTAATACTCCACACCATTAACATTACAACACAATAATATCACGCTCAACCATAAAGAGCTAGATTTGCTAGTGCACTATCATAGAGATCTTTATCACATGACAATCGATGAGGTAGCCTCCCTTCTCTTTCTAGCCTTCTCTTGTTGATATGTGGATTTTTGTACCTATTTCCTCCTCCAATCTTCATCACCTCCTTCATGCACATCTGGAGACTTAGGAACACTCTATTTAGATTTTCCACATCATATGCTTCATACTCTTCCTCCACTCCTTGAATTAGCTCTTCAATAGTTGTAGGGTTTCTGGAATCAGTTAAAGACTGGAGGGATCTAAAGAAACCTAGGTCTAGTACATTCATGTCTGGGGAGTTAGGTGGTTGTTGCATCAATCGGATATCTAGCCCTGTAGCCGCCACAGCTTGAAGGAAGGCTGGGTCATTTAGACTAACATGTGTTCTTGCGTTGTCCTGTTGGATGTAAATAGTCTCATGAATAGCATCCTGCGGCCACACTGATTTGATTGCTGGGATAACTTTTTCAATTAGATATTGCCTCATCACCTCCCTGTTGACTATGATTGACTTTGTTTCCAAGGTTCCTCTCTCCCTATTATGGCTCCTTCTGGCTGCAGGCACCTCTTTTACAAATGCCCATACACCAATCTTTCCAAAAAATGTCATAATCCCTTCAGCATTACGTCTAGGCCTCGCCACAACTGTCAGAAGCATGACTTTGCCAATGCTATTCTTGTTCTGAATAGTACGTTCAGGGTCATCTTCTTCTGGTAGGAGGTAGTATTTCCTTGTTTTTTGGTCATATAATTTCTCATCCATGTGGAGTATATTTTGCATGTCAATGAATTTAGGTTGAGCATCCCCTAGAGTTTCCTTATCTATCATTAAAATGCAAAACTGGAGCCTCTCCCTCTTATTTTTCTCTTTCAAGTGTGGCTTCAATGTATTGGAGTGGCATCTTATCAAGCCTAACTTGAACTTCCTGTGTAATGTCGAAATACCGACTTCTAGTGACTTAGCTAGTGATCTTAAGGTGGATCTTCTATTTAGTGGGATTGTGGCCATTCTAGAGAGCTCAAGTTCAGCTTTCTTGCGACCGCATCGGCCAGTTCTTTTGTTAGACACATCAACTTCCAGCCCAAGTGCAATTTGCTCCCTTGCAGTCTTCCAAATCTTTTGAATAACTCGAATTTGTGTCTGAAAGAATGCAGCGACTTCCTTTGTTGCAGTCTTTGGTAATTTCCCATTTTTACTCTTTGCATGCAATGATGTGTAAGCAGCATATCTTTGGGCATTTGTTAGACATTTTCTTAACCTTATCTATGGTTGTTGCACACCTGCAAGGAGTAGCAAGTTTCTTTAGACGCATCAAACTAAAAAACAAATATATATGTTGCATTTATGAATCTATGTCTCTTACTCCATGTTTATCTCTATTCAAGTGTCTGATAAATATCTAATGAATATGTGTCTTATACTCATGTTGTACCTGCACCTTCAACGAGAGCATTGGCTTCTTCATCTTGAGCAGGAACAATGCCTTCATCCTGAGCCATAGCATCAATTTCCTCAGCAGCTACATCCTGAACTTCTCCGGGTATGATTTCACCAACTAGTTCTGCTGGGGGAGTAGAGTTGATGTCCAGAAGAAAACCTACTTCTAGATGAACACCTACAAGGACAACAATGGGATAAGACAATTAGATTGAATCAGATGACAAACTTAATTTCTTTATTTGTTTTTAAAGTTATTCTACTTCTAGTGATGAAAACTTGGCAATCAAGGGTTGATTTAGCATGTTTTTTGTGTTAGCTTCAAACTGAGTACTTTCTGATTGCATGTTAAAAAAATAAATACTCCAAGTATGCAAAGTTGTATCTGCACCTTCAGCAGGAGCAACACCTTGATTTGTAGATTATCAAAGTGGGCAATCAAGGGATGCTCTAAATCTCTTGTTCCACATATTGCTACTCTAAATGGAGTATGGAGCTTGTACCTACAGCTTCAGCGGGAGCATCATCTTCCTCATCAGATAATACCTCGCCTCCAGCAGGTACTAATTCTTCTAGAATAGTAGAGTTGAGGTCCAGAAGAGTATGCATATGTAATTGCCAACTTGTTGCTGCAGATAGATTGAAGCAAGCTTGGGCTGGCCGGAGATCCCAAGTGTTGGAGCTGCTCGCTTGCTAGAGACACATCCAGGAGTTTTGCAGAGATCGCTCGTGTTGGAGCTTGCTTGCTTGGCGGAGGCCGCACATCCAGAAGCTTGCTTGCCGGAGGTCACGTGTGCAGGAACTTGCTTGCCGGGGAGTCCGGCTAGCCGGCTGGTCGGGAAGCAGCGATCGACGGGAGGTCACCGCTTGCGTCTGGATCGCGGCAGGTGGAGGGCCGATAGGTTCAAAATTCAAATTGCAAGCTAGCGTGCGTGGGAGATGGGAGGGTTGGGGGCACGGGCACATGTGCTTGTACAGCTGGATGGTATAATTGAGGGTATATTTGACCTTTTGTTAGTTTTCTTAATTATTCTGAAACTGATCAGAACGAACTATAAAACGGAACAGAGGGAGTACAGTATAAGCAAGTCCTCAGCTGAACGGCCGGAAGATCGTCGAAACCAAGGCATAGACTCTGGACCTGTGGTTTCAAGGATGGAGTACTCAGAAACCCATCATCCAGAACGTGGCTTGCCCGTGTATCCCATTACGCATCATCACCTTGCACATGGTGGCTCTCTGCCCATGCTGACGACAAACAGATTACTGCTACCAGACAAAAATAAAATGGTCGCCCCCTGCACATAACCGCAATCTTAGTGGACATCCCCTTCGCGTTGGTTCCCTCGATAGATTTGCTCAGTCTCATAGCTGATAGTCTTTCAGCTTCCACACGACCAAAATACTGTGTGTACACACGTGCACCTTGTTAAGTTTCACATTTCTCAGCTATATTCCTGACCCGGGTCGTCGTGATTAATTTACAGCGCAGATTATTCTTAGGAAGGACCTTACGGATGACTTCCCATTCTTCCCAGTGCCAAATGTCATCAATTATGACAAGGTACCTAAAAAAATACAAGACCAAAGAAACTTTAACATTTGGGCCATCTTATCCCATCTTACTATTACTAATTGATTGGAATGTTCGTACTCACATGACCTACTAAAAAAACAGAATCCTAGTAATTCCCAAGGACATGCAGCCATCATTTTGGTAGTTAGCCTGGATAACTATAGGCACTGGATCAAATTTTTTTCTAAATTATTCAATTCACGTCTCCGAATAACAACTTTTCATGCCATTGCAATAACGAAACATTATAATGTATCTAAACAAATAATGTATCTACATTTTGACACAAAACATTATAATGTATCACAAATAATTATTGGTAACCAATTTTTAAAAATAATATGCGACCAAACATAGTTACTTCATAGAGGACATCTTGGTACTAAGTTGTGTGCGCTGAAACAACTTTTCATGCCATTGCAATAACAAAAAAGTTCAAATTACTCCCTTCAAGTATGGCCGACGTCTAGATAACCCCAATAAACTTTTTTTGATTTATTTTACACCTAGAACTATGCGAATTGGTCCAATTTATCCTTATATGATTTATCTTGCTAAGGGGTAAATTGGACAAATTAGCATAGTTGTAGGTGTAAAATGAACAAAAATAGTTTAGGGGTTATCAAAACTGTGGGCATACTTGAGGGAAGTAATTTGGAAACTTTCCTTATAGTAACAAAAAATGAAATGAATCATCTTGAATCCAGATTTTAGTAACAAACAAAGAGATGGGTTGGGATTAGATTACACCAAAAGCTAGGTTTTCAAACTAAACAGGTACCGCCTATGGTTTTTCTTGCAAGATTAGTAAGCAAGAATGAATTGGAAAGTCAAAATCTAGATTTGTCCAGTGATAACAGATAGTGTGGGGGCCGCCCCTAAAAGAGACCTCGAATGTCATTCATATAATTTCCTGGATCAGTAGATGATACGGGCATTTCTCACAAGAAGTATCACATCCATACTTCGTATAGCTTTTATTCACATTTTACATAAGGTTACAAGAGAAACAAAGTGCATACTACTAAGGGTAGCCTCAGAGTAGCTATACAATGGAGTTCTACGTTGTATTCCCAAGTCCATAGGCAACTTGGTTCCTAAGGTTGATCTCCAAGATCCCCATCATCTTCAACAACTATTTCTTCCTCTATAGAAAGAAAGCAGTAAAGCAAGTAGAGTACTCAGCAAATCCCACTGTCGTAGAGTTATTTCATGCTGTTTTCTCATGGAGGGCTTTGGTTTGATATTTGCCGACAAGCCATTTTTATGCAGGGTGAAAGGTTATAGCTTCTAAAAGGAATATAGGACATTTAGCAATAGTTTGTTGGTCCTGCAAGGGGGGAAACTACATCCCTTCCAGTACCTGTATTTTATTTAGCATCAGGATCTGTCAGGGACTTTCTAAGCTAGCTTTGCCTTATTTAGAAACAACTTTTCAGGCCAAGGCCCGAGACACAAGATTTTCATAAAAACAATGTTATGACTATCAATGGGAGCTTTAACCAAGTGGGCTCATATCTGTGAGCGTCGACTATCTAGATACATCCCGGGAAAACAGATTCATCATAAGGCCACAAGGCCACTCTGGACCTCAACCTATGACCCATGTCGACCATACCTAGGACAAAGCGAAGGTCATGTTCCAGTCTACCCATTGCCCACCATGGCCCCTTGGGGTGGTTCACTAAGTTCATCTGGTGGGGTGCGAATCAAGGCCTCACACTCCCGAGGGTTGTACCTTTTTGGCGCGTGTGGTTGTACGATTCACCAGATAGACTTGCCGATGAATCGGTCCTTATATGACTAGAGTATGCTTTTTGGATAGGATCCTCCATCAAGGCTACCCTATTACTCTAGTGTCTAGCCTTATCTAGTTGCTAGACTTGTTAGTTATTTTTATCTAATTTTCAAAGCACTCACGCCTTTTGGTATTTTGTAAACTTGTGAATGACTCCATAAGTAGTTCCTAAGCGATTCTATTGCATCCTAAGTTTATGGTATCAAGGAGGGCTTGAATTATTTAGGAATAACTAAGTAGCGTAGAGGAAATATTATGCAAGGTTTTTAATGGAAAGTCCATGTTATTATCTTGGCTCATCTATTTATAAAACTAGGGATTCAAGGGATGATAATGCGTGGGACTTACCTTCTTCAAAGTCTTGTTCGATGAGAACTTCCTCTTCGTAGTCTGGGTCATCAAATTCGTTCCCAGTATTATCGAATTCTACATAATCGTAGTTATAAGAAATCAATCAAGAAAACATGGCAATACATCAAACATGAGTTAAAAGAGTAGAATTAGGTATTAGAAGGCTTGGGTGATTTTCTAGATTTTTCTAGGATTTTTTTAGAGTTTATTGAAATGGTTTCCTATTTTTGGTCACATGAAATCTAGGCTTTTCTATTTTTGGAAAGGATGAGAGTTTGCTCTTGGGAGTTTTGGTGTGGGATTTGGGTAAACAGTGTATGGATGGGTTTAGAATCATCTCTAATATTTTTGGTAAATTATTGGTAATTTTTATCATGGTGAAGTAAAGTTTGGGGTACAAGAACCTGGGTGGCCGTAGCAAAGATGAGAGGGAAAGAGAGCAGGGCAGATAGGTGGGCCAGAGCGTGACATGGCAAAGGGGGTCCACGCGGGGCTGGCGTGGTTGGGCTGTGCTGTGGACTGGTGGTCCATGTGTTGTACTAGGGGGGCATGCTTACAGTCCTTGTGGGCTTGGAGTAGGGAAGGGGGAGAAGGGGTGGCACCACTCGGGCTGTGATGCCGGACCACCGTGTAGGGTAGAGCTGCTTGCCGGGGTGAGCTGTGCCAGGCGGGGTAGTGTTCGGGTCAGGTCAAAACGCAGCTGGGGTGCTAGAGGGGGTCATGGCCGGCGGCAAGGCTAGAGCTCATCGGAGCTCCTACAACGGAACGGTAGAAAGGGGAGAGGAGAATAGGGGCAGCAGCGGCTGGGCAACAACCTAGGGAGGATGGAGGAGTACCTCAGGTACGTATGCGAGCAGCACAACAACCGAGAGAGGGAACAACGATGAGCAAAGATGGTGGGTTGAGCAGCGGTGGAGGAGCTCACGGGGAGCAGCCGGCGGGGTTGCTGCAATGCTCGGGGAGGGGTGGCTAGTGCCACGCAACAATCCCCAACTTTGACCCAGCTCGACTCTAGGAAAAAGAGCGCAGCAGCGAGTGGGGGTGGCATGGCACAGTTTCTAAGTTCGGTGAGAGGGAATTAAGATGGAGTGGGAGGGGCACGAGAGCAGTGAGGAGCGTTAGGGCTATTTATACCCTGGGGACGCTGTGGTGAGCCTCGACCAAGCTTATCTGGTTGGGGTTGCGTGGCACCGGCGTGACGATGGCGGTGACACGTGTCGTGGATGGCGGGAGCAGATAGGGTCAGGGAAGGAGTTTTGGCAGGGGGACGGGTGTATCGGACGCGTGTTGACACCTATTTTTTGACCAGAGTCAACCATAGAGGATAGAGTTCCGAAGCTAATACGGGCAAAGAAGACCGAAGCAGAACCCACTCCACTAGATAAGCGAAAGAGCGTGGAGATGTATCTTAGGAAGCTTTAGTTTTAGTTTTTTGATTAATTGTAATAGTCATTGTCATAATCGACGACTTGGCAGGGTATAAATATAAGCCCAAGGCCTTGTAATCAAATAATAAACAATCAATCAACACAATAGTTCTTCCTTTTCAGCGCCCCCGCAAATCTTAGGAGTAGGAGTAGAGTAGAATTGGCGAGGCAAATCTTAGGAGTAGGAGTAGAGTAGAATTGGCGAGTTTCTTCTTACGCACAGGTGTATCAGAACTTTCTCGGTTAAGTCCGATATTTTGATCTCTTAATGTAAGGCTAGTAATCGAGTTACCAAGAATTGAATAGGGCTTCATCGTTTCGACCTCCTGTTTATCTTCGAAGTGCTTATAGTTATTGAGTTGTTTGGTTTAATTAAGTTGCATTTCATCAATCTCTTAATTACATCAAACGCTCACAGTTATCAGGTTGCTTAGATCTAATTAGGTTTATTCTGCATCGACTTCCTAGTTGTTTCTAAGCGCTCACCATTTATCTGATCGTATCAGCTACTTTGCTTTGCATGCCTTTATTGCTTTATTTTTACTAGATCCAATCTTTACCCTCGCCCCTTGCATTACCAGCCATTAGATCTTTAGTATGAGACTGCTGCTGTGGAGCCGATGCTGTCTTGGTTGGGTCCGATCCATCCATCCCAGTAGCAGTCCGATGCCATCGAGCTGATGGCCACGTGTGCAAGGCCTTGTTATTACTTTCTAGTCTTTTAAACCAGAAAGAGCGAGTTAATGCCCTGCGTTGCCATGCTGTCTTTGTTTAGTCCGATCCATCGGCTCGTGACATTGATTAGCTCCAACGGTCTAATTAACTATAATGTAATAGACAAGTCGTTTCTTAATGGCAGCTGTTTTTACTAAGGTCTATCTTCGCCCGTTGGCTCATATAGCTTATGGCACATGCCATTAATATTATCTATTTTACTTACACTACATGATTACATTTAACGTATCTTATCAGTGTTTATTCAAAGAATACCAACCCATGAGTTTGAAGGCTTAGCCGCCTATTGGCTTAGGAATTTTATGTTTCCCTTATCAATTGCAAGTCAAATTGACTGGCATGCCACGCATCTTCGGGAGCCGATTTGGAGATTGCACTGGAGCTAAGAAAATCTTCTAGGTCCTCATGTGTTATTCAACGCAGAGTCTGAAGCCTAGATTTTGCGTCAACATGCTCTTAACATGCCTAGTGGGACAAATTGCCTGATTACTTGGCCGATTTCAATAGTCGGCTCATCGAAGTCGGTCCTAATGGATACTGCAACTGATGATATAGATGGGAAGTTAGTACAAGGATTTATGTCAGCTGACCTACTAGAAGAAGTTGATATAGGCCAAGGTGATAGGCCAAGGCCGATGTTTATAAGTTCTAAATTAAGACATGAGTATAAGAAAAAATTAGTAGAGCTGTTGAAAGAGTACAAAGATTGCTTTGCTTGGGAGTGTTACGAGATGCTAGGATTAAGCCGAACAATAATGGAGCATCGGCTACCAATCAAACTGGGCTATATAGACTATTGGCCTTTCAAGCATCCTGCAAGGAGATTTAAGCCAAAATTACTTGAAGCGATTAAAGCTGAAATTACAAGATTGTACAAGGCCAAGTTTATTAGGCCATGCCGCGGAGTTGATGTCTAATATTGTGCCTGTCATCAAGAAAAAGGGAAAAAATAGAGCCTACGTGGGTTTCCGGAAATCTGAATAAAGCTACACCAAAGGATGAGTACCCAATGCCAGTTGTAGATACAATGTTTGATGTAGTATCAGGTCATAAAATCTTGAGTTTCATAGATGGGAACGCAGGGTACAATCATATATTCACTACCGGAAACCTCAAATTTGCCGAGTGTTTTTTTTGCCAAGTGTTTTCTTCGTACACTCTGCAAACAAGCTCTTTGCCGAGTGCCGGGCTAAAAACACTCGGCAAAGAAAAAACACTCGGCAAATGAGGGACTTTGCCGAGTGTTAAAAAAAACACTCGGCAAAGAGTTGGGTTTGCCGAGTGTTTTTTTTGACACTCGGTAAAACAATAATTTTTTCCCTCTTTTCACCTTGAAATTTTTTCTACTCCCCACATACAACATGTAGTACTCATGTTAAAATTTGGTATATTTTTTAATTTGTTTGCTATATTTATTTAATTAATTGCATTTCAAGAAAATTTTTGGTGTAAGTCAAATTTGAACCGCAAGTGATTCAAATTATAGAATAAAATGAGTACAAAAATGATATTCATGTTATTTGGCCCAATTTGAGACCTGACCCGTGAAATGAAAAGAAATTTCGAACATCTTGTTCAGGAAACATGACCACGAACATGTGGCAGTGGTATTTTTAAATGGTAAAAAAAACAAGCAAAGTTTGAAAATCATGAGATTTGTCATGATGTGATGATACCATACGTGGAGGCTGTGGAAAAAAATTGAGAAGGTTTTGCACATTTCATCATGTATGATGTTTACAAACCGAAGCATTTCAGTAGAAGAATAGTAACATTGAGAAGGATTCGATAAGATTTGGAGTCAAAGTGACGGTCGAGTTTTGATTTGACTACAAAACTTTTTGTATAGTCAATAGAGAATATATATTATTTCATGTGAATTTTTGGTAATTTTTTCGAACTGTTGGATAATTTTTGAATTTTTTTTAAATAGCTTTGCCGAGTGTCCCACCTAGGACACTCGGCGATTTTTTTTTGTTTCCGCACTGCCCCCAAGACATAGTCCTACCGACCCTAGCACTCCACCAAACCCTCTCCGCAACCCCCACCTGCCCCCTCGTCTTCCTCTGTAACCCCCACCCGCGCGCCCCCTCATCTTCCTCCGCCACCCCCACCCGCCCCCACCTTCCTCTCCCTGTCACCGCCGCCCCTTCCCTCCCTCCCTCTCCTTCCCCAGCTCCCTCCCCTCCAGCTAGATCCACACCGTCCTTCCTCAGCTCCCTCCCCTCAAGCAGGATCCGACCTCTCCTTCCCCGGCTCCGTCCCCTCCGGCCGAATCCGGCCTCTCCTTCCCCGGCTCCCTCCTCTCCGACCGCATCCGTGCCCCCTTCTTCCCCTCCGGCACGGATCCGGCGGCCTCCAGCTCTCTCCCCTACGGATCTGGCGTGGGCCAGGGGCAGCACGGGCCACGGAGCCATCTAGGAGCTCCAGGAGGTGTCGGCGGCAGGCTTCCCCTCACCTCCCCGGGTTCCAGTGGCGGCGTGGTATTGCTGGTAGCGGCGGGGGCTGGTGGCGCGGCGGCGGCGCTGTTGGTGGATGACGGTAGGCTTCATGACGTGGCGGCGGGAGGCAAGGGTGGCGGCCTGGTGGCAGCGGGGTTCATGGCCTGGCGGTGGGATTTGAACAGCTTTTTCCGCAGCCTTTTGACTCAACGTTCGCTTGCTTTAAATGCCTTCTTTAACCAACCGTTGCCTGTCATCCTCCCATTCTATAAATACGAGTCCTTCGCTGAATAGGATCCTATCACGAACGCCACCTTTTTCTGAAAATTTCTTCGTTGATCAAAGGGGCGCACCTCCTGGCCGGACAATCGGTGCACTATCTGGCTTAGATCTCAAACTCCTAGGAAGCATATTTTTCTTTAATGTGCGGTAGGAGCCCTTGAAAAGTGGTATCGGCCAGCTGTCGATCAGTCAAAATCAGACTATAGCATTTGTTCCTGACCTCTCTGAACCTCTGTATGTAGCTGGCCACCGACTCGTCGCTTCTCTGCTTGAGGCTAGTTAGATCTGATAGCTTCATCTCATGGACCCCCGCAAAGAAGTACTTGTGGAATTGTTTCTCCAAATCAGCCCAAGTGACGATGGAGTTAGGTGGTAGCGTTGTAAACCATTGAAAGGTTGACCCGGACAGGGATGATGAGAACAATCGCACCCTCAAAGTGTCCTGTGCAGTAGCTTCTCCGCACTGGATAATGAATCTATTGACGTGCTCGACCGTGGATGTGTCATCTTGACCCGAGAATTTAGTGAAGTCGGGCACCTTGTATCGATGAGGAAACGGCAACAGGTCGTAGGCGGGTGGGTATGGCGTCCTGTATGTGTAGGTCTATACTTTAGGCTTTAATCTGAACTGATCTTGTATTATATTGGCTATCCTCGCGGTCCAATCCACCTACTGCTGCTGGTGCTGATGTGCAATCGACTGAGCCATCGGCATATGCTGTTGGACTTGCGCCACCGTGATTGGGCGGAAGATTGGAGCGTGCTGTAGATCTTGCGGCTGGGCTATCGGCTGAGGAGCCGATGGCTGTTGTCGAGTAGGGTCTGCATGTCATAGCGCGTCCGCTGATTTCCATAGCAGCTTGTTGATATTGTAGGACAGTCGGCCAAGAGGCCAATGGAAATGACATTTGTACCGAAGATTTTGGGGCGTGAACTCCTGGAGGCACCCCATAACTGGTGACTGACAGTCAATCTGACCTGTTGATTGATAAGGAAAGAAAG
This sequence comes from Setaria viridis, assembly GCF_005286985.2. Classification (NCBI taxonomy): domain Eukaryota; kingdom Viridiplantae; phylum Streptophyta; class Magnoliopsida; order Poales; family Poaceae; genus Setaria; species Setaria viridis. Next base: position 33,164,135 of record NC_048270.2, read on the forward strand.
GTATTAAATTCCAAAAGTTCGATCGGCTAAAATTCTAATCTATTTCAAGGATGTATCAGCGAATCGGCCGAATTAGTGTAGAGATAACCAGCTATGAAATAGCCGGTGATCACGTAGCAATTGTAAAAGAAACTACTGGAGTAACCTAAATAATGCTACAGGAACAACACTTGGAACAGATGTAATCTTCTGTATGATGATAAGCAAAATATTAATATAGCCGACAGTTCATATCTCAAGCTGGATAACTTGTGAGAAAAACTAAAATAACAGGTAAAACCTATAATTCTAGTAAATATCGATAATTAGTGAATAAATCTAAACGAAACAACAGTGATGCGCCCGAAGTTAAAGCTTAGATGTTACTCGATATGCGGAACTTACAAATTGGCCGAAGATCGTGTTGACACAGCCCTGCCAACTCGCACGAACTCGTGAAAAGAAAAAGTTTTTGGCGAAGTCGCCGACTTGGAAGTAAAGTTACGTGTAAAAGTAGATTTGTATTGATGATTGATGTGTTTTTTTACAAGCCTTACGAGGCACCTATTTATACACTGCTACAACTGATTTCCTAACCGACTATGATTTTATCTAATTCAAAATAACAAATATTTACACACGGATACAACCCGCATTGGAGTCGAGCACTGTCCAACTTTTCTATGGGCCAATCCTCGTCTTCTTCTGGTCACCACCTTGGCCCATTTTAGGCCCATATCGGCTAGTCTTCATCGACTCCCTCGGCTAATCGGCCAAAACATTGTAGCTCTATCAGCCGATTCCCCCAGCCATAGCTTCTTGCTTACCCGCATCGGCCACTTTTCTTTTCTTGACACCATCCTTAACACGTGTCAAAAACCGGCATCAACAGTAGCATAAATAACTCAAGAGGAAGAGGAGTCGCGTTTTCTTTCTCATGTGATGCAGGAGAGCTGCATGTCATTTCATTAATGGAGAAAAGCCAGGCTCAATAACCAAATTTTGAGTGGGGTAATTGATCCCTTTGACATCAAATTTTTATGTGGAGCTTGGGATTGATCTTGAAACTATCACAGATTTTGTGCTTTCAAAATGTGTAGATGTAAAGTGAGATTTAGTGTAACCTGTTTGGGATGTATGCGAAGAGAAACTTTATGGACAAATTTTATTCCGTGCTAAACCACACTCACACCAATGGAGTTTGAGGCTGCTTGGCCAGAACTACTGGATGAGTTTGTCCTACATAAGGATA